>NC_064618.1:526305071-526930071 GCF_023898315.1 Schistocerca nitens | reverse complement strand
TCGATAGTAGTGGAAATGTTGCAGGGATGTCAGACCAATCTAGAAGGCTATAGAATTCATCTGGATTAGCCTGATACTGCTGCAACATTTCGACTGCTGTCGAAAACGTATCACTACATACTACTACATTTTATCCATGAAGTGCGCCATTTTTCCATTTCTTTTTGGCTCTTCGTATACGGCGTACTACGAGACTGTGGCGTGTTGATTTCAGTTCGTACCAGGACTGCAGCATAAAATTTGTAAACTTTTGTTTCGGGGTGGCGCTGAAAACTTTTCTACCCATCGTATAAACCGTGCCTAGCGGACGCGTCGGGGCTACTTTCGAATCTCGGGGAATAGCCAGCTAGGCACTGTGCAGGCTGTGGTATCTATCTGCTCGGAGCGCTAACTGTACGGAGACTGACAGCTTTCTGGAAAGAGGGGAGGTAGCTGCTGCGTCGCGGGTAGAGGGGGGAGGGAGGGTGGAGCGCACGTGTTGCGGCGTGGCGTCGCGCCGCCTCGGCAGTGCGCCGTGCGGAAGCGCGCCGAACGTTCGCGCTCGCCGCCACGCTCGGGACATGCTCGTCATGCACGCCAGGCACGACGCCGCCGCAGCCGCCGGCGACGCCGACGCCGAGGCAGACGCCGCCGCCGCCGTGACGCCGCCGCTGACGCCGGCCCGCACGCGCAGGGTCTCCATCGCCAACATTCGCAACGCCGTTTACGACCGCGTCCACCGGTATCTCGCAGGTACCGGCTCCCAGTGTGCAGAGCTCTTGCATCGGTTGCACGGTAGCCCGTGAACTTGGCGCAGGTTCACACATAGACTACTAACTTAGTGTCACACATTGATAAAGTAACATAACGTGTTCGGAAAAAATATTTGTTTAGCCAACTTCTTCAGTAAACTGAACTAATGGGATCGATCGAGAGAAGCCCATAATAGAGGGCGAGAAAGTATCCTTACCCGAGCTTACCTACACGTGGCGCTTCACTTGTTAGTTATGAACGCTCTCCACGGAGTTCTGCATCCACAAAGCAAGCTACTTAAACAGTGTGGCTGATGATACCTTTGGTACTACAGTCGACCGCCGCCCCCCCCCCTCCCACCCCACCCTTTCCCTGTCCAATACGTGAATGGTCGTCGGAAGAACGACTCTCGATATACAGTTCTTTGCAAAATCTCACATCGTCAGGCTAAGGAGTTTCAGCGATCTGTATTTTTATTACAAATATTAATAGTTTGCTTGTAGTACTGTCTAGTGACAAGCAGGTAACCGGTTCCTGTTGTATGCATGTAAGTGGGGAAAATTAGCTGCTAAATAATAGTAAGAAATTCACGGGGAAAACTTTCAGCTGTCTTATTTTGCACAGTGCTACTAGTTTCGGTCGTAGACCATTGTCAAGCTTAGCGCGGTGTAACATTCCTGCCATTTGTGCCTACTACGTTTGAAAATGGACGGTGACCGAAAAAAGTAGCACTGCGCTAAACAACATTCACCATGAACTTCAACGATTTATGTTGACTAACAATTGTCTTCAGATCATACTTTCGTTGTAATCGGTACTTGAGACATCAGTCAGTGTTAACTATCACAAAACAGTGACAGTGAGTAATTGCACAAAATATCCAGTATCTGTCTAAACCATGTTTATCGGCGTATAGAATCAGGAGGAATCTCCTCTGGGAGGAATCTATTCTAGTGACCTTTCGGATATTTTGACAACTTACTCACAGTAACGATTTCTGATCGTTCTCTGTGCTTAACGCCCCAGGTACCGATTACAGTGTAAATATGGTTTGAATATGGTTGTTGGGCAACCGAAGCCGGTTATTTAGTTACTAATGGACTGTACTGCGATATTACTAGCAAATAAACAGTTCATTAGCACTAGCAGTCAGTCCTGAGTTCGTTTTCTCTAATCAGTCGGCTCTCTTTTTGTTGTGATTTCTCAACATGGTTCCTTAGAGTGATGATGCGACCTTCAACTTTATTAGTACCTCCAGTTTTCCTTTTAGTGTTTCAGCTTTTCGTAAATAAATATCAGTACGCTGTAGGTTTTCTGATGGAAAACTGAAGCAACCTTCCGACATTCTCAGTGTGGCAAATTCGTTCTTTCGACTCTTCAGTTACGAGTGCTGAAGGTATTACATTGGATGCTCGATGCTGCCGTCTCCAGCCCATTGTGACAATGTGGGCCATTATACCCGTAAAGAGGTCAGCGATGGTTTTATGAATTTTTGTTTAGATCGTAATAGTTTTATTTCACGTTATCTTATTTCTGGATAGCCATCATCATATTAATGAGGAAACTAGGCCGACTCAGTAGTGTAGTGGATAGCATCATTGACTATCGACGCATAGGTCCCAGGATGGGCTCCCGGTTATTTCTCTGTACTGCAGAGATTTGGAACGGTGTCAAGTCAGCCTCATGAGTCCAAATAAGATGCCGCTTCATAAAATAAGCAGCGAAATTCACATTTAAGTCACAAAAAGTCGTATTAAAAAGAAAGTTTGCACGTCTTGTAGCCACACAAGGTGATTTAGAAGTATGTACATTTTTATACATCTCTTCGTTGCTGACATGTCATATAATGGCGCTTCATATAATGATTATCCTACAATAAAATTCTTGCGTGGCACAAAAAAAATAATGTGTGCAGTCCATTCTCCTACACATTTCCTCTTCTTTTCTTTCGTAAACTTTCCTAAACGTCTTCCATGGTCAGTTCTTTTTTTTTTTTTTTTGCTATAATTACTGCTTGATTTGTCATAGCTTTCTGTATAATCTTACGACACGCGCTCCGCAACATGCGACACTTTACCAGCTAAGCCATCATCCCACACTCGCCACTTCATTATTTTCTCGTTTAGTGGTGATACTGATTCATTGTGTGGCCGTGCGGTTCTAGGCGCTTCAGTCTGGAACCGTGTGACCGCTACGGTCGCAGGTTCGAATCCTGCCTCGGGCATGGATGTGTGTGGTGTCCTTAGGTTAGTTAGGTTTACGTAGTTCTAAGTTCTAGGGGACTGATGACCACAGATGTTAAGTCCCATAGTGCTCAGAGCCATTTGAACCATTTTTTTAGCCACTGATTCATTGCCGTCTGGATGTAGTTGCTGGCCTACTTTGAAACAGCCTTCAGCCTTACAGGATAGAATGCACCGCTAGTTGAAAGGGAAGACGGCCTAGTGAACTGTGCTTAAGGTTCCCTGTCAGTCATCGACAGCAGCTAACACAACAACTTTCGTTTATTGCCGCCGTACCTCACTCGACCAGTGCAATTTCTTGATGTATCCCCCCCCCTCATTACGTATATAGCGCTTTAATAACCTTATATAATAGTTGTTCCTTTTAATGTGGACGCGCAAGAATAGACCCTGTGTCTCATAGTGACAGTTTAGAGAGCGGTGAATATTGTCATGTATGATCAGTAACACTTCTTCATCTGTCAGGATGTTAACATAACCAGTTTCTTATGTTGAAATGGAACTGTATATTTTTCACTTTATAGAGTTGAAGAACTATTGTGATTCCCTGTTTTTTATAGTTTGCAATGGAAGGCAGCGTTGTCTGTTTGAAAAAGTGATCCTACTTCACTGTTCCAGCAGTATACGGTAAACGTTCTACCCGTCTCTTTGTGCAAGAAATGTACTGCTCTTTTCAAGGACTATTAGAGGCCCGTTAGAAAAGGCACATTACTCAATTTAAAAAATAAAAGAAATGGTTGTTTCGATGTGGGGCTAAGTAAAACAGTTACGAGCCCTGCTACGCAACAAAGTATTCTTTCCGTTGTGCACTATTACTTCTTTAAATCCTTGCGTCGTTATGTTGCACCGTTTGTGAAGTTGGTGTGATGCTCACCACGTTTTGTGTTAGACAGACAGACAAAGCAAGGAAAAAACAAATCGTGCAGCTAATTACATAGTACAAGCCTTAAAACTTGACACCCGTCAATGACTACAGCTGTTCATTTCTTCAAGGAGCGTCTCGGTTTGTCTTACAAGGTTGAATGGACGCCGTCACTGATTTTCGTGTTAAATTTGAACTATGTATTTTGCTCTACAGCCTTAGAGAACTCCAGTGTTGTGCCGATTTTTACTATTTGCAATGAAACTTACCGAAGTTTGCTAAATACCCCATTAATTGCATTGTGGCAGGAATTCATTGTAAACACACTGCCTTGTCTGTTTTACTCTTTCCAGAAGCTGTCGATTCCCCATTAGAAAACGTCCAGCCGGCCGCTGGTGGCCGAGCGGTTCTGGCGCTACAGTCTGGAACCGCGCGACCGCCACGGTCGCAGGTTCGAATCCTGCCTCGGGCATGGATGTGTGTGTTGTCCTTAGGTTAGTTAGGTTTAAGTAGTTCTAAATTCTAGGGGACTTATGACCTCAGCAGTTGAGTCCCATAGTGCTCAGAGCCATTTTTGAAAACGTCCCATACTCATTTTGGTAAAAAAAATTTTGCATCGGTATGTGACTAAATTAAAAAAAAGTTACTCGTTCTAACTGTAGTACAAAGTATTCTCTTCTCTATGCACTATCACTTGGCGAAAACCTAGCATCGCTTTTTTTAATGGATCAAATGGCTCTGAGCACTATGGGACTCAACTGCTGAGGTCATTAGTCCCCTAGAACTTAGAACTAGTTAAACCTAACTAACCTAAGGACATCACACACATCCATGCCCGAGGCAGGATTCGAACCTGCGACCGTAGCGGTCACGCGGCTCCAGACTGCAGCGCCAGAACCGCGCGGCCACTTCGGCCGGCTCGCTTTTTTTACACCACTTATTAAATACCTATGGTACCCACCAGATTATGCCAGACGACCTGTAGAAAAAATATCGGATGGCTAGTTAGCTACGTAGTGCAAGCCCTGCAACTTGTTTGCGCGCCAGTTGCTGTTGTAATTGTTAATTTCTTCAAACAACTTCTCTGCTTGTCTCGGCAGAATGGACCTGTACACTGACTCCCCTTCCCTCCAACCTCTCTCTCTCTCTCTCTCTCTCTCTCTCTCTCTCTCTCACACACACACACACACACACACACACACACACACACACCTCCGCTCCCCCCCCCCCCCCCCCAAAAAAAAAAATCTGTGGCCGTCACCGAGAATCGAATTCGTGTCCTCTGCGTCCTTGGCCAGAAACATTAGCCATCGTGCGCTGGAGACAATGTTAATTACGTGTACAATTGGTTGTGCCGTCATCTTAAAATAGACTCAACAAATTTTTCGTGAAAGGTAAATTTTCTGGTCATTGTGAGTACTGTTAGTGATGCAGTTGATTCCCGTCTGCAATCGGCCAATAGATAATGGAGGCCGTCAAGTGTAACCATCATTTCGTTTCCATTTTCGTTGCTGAACGAAACAACAGTAAGCTCGTGCTAATGTCTTCAGAAACAAGACCTTGGTCGTGCATTATGTGTTGAGCCAGTGGGTTTAAGCGTTGCTGTTCCGTTCCAGTACAGTGGACCTGAAGTTGGCAAGTGCCGCCGGCTGACGAAACACGTCGTTAAGCTGTTAAGGAGGCTGCCCGCTTCTCCAGCCGTGCTCACTGCACTCCGACGCCACGTTTCTCCGCCAAGATCTCGCCGCCCATGAACTAATTCCGGCTAATGTGTTCGTGTGTTTGCTGCCAGGTCTGATTACTCCGCTGCGGCCTTCTTTGCGTCTAGTGACATAGGTCAATAATCATTCTTGTGTACACTCCTTGGTCATTCTGTAAAAGTGTACCACTCGACTGGCACACGGGCAGCGGTAAAACCAATACATCTACATCTATACTCCGCAAGCCACCTTATTGTGTGTGGCGGAGGGTACGTCGGGAATCACTGTGACTCCCTTCCCCCGCCCTCGCCTGTTCAAGTCGCGAATGGTGCCAGGGTAGAACGATTGTTGGTAAGAGCAAGCAATCTACGGGATGGCTCATTCAGGAACATACGCTCTCGGAATTTTAACAGTAAACCACACAATCATACAGAACACCTCCCTTGTAACGTCGCCCTTCGAAGTTGGTTGAGCATCCCCGGGACGCTTTTGCGCTTAGAAAATGAATCTGTGACGAAATGCATTGTTTTTCCTACCATCTTCTCTATTTCATCGATCAGTTCTATCAGGTTCTCTAACTGACCACTAATACTCATGTATAGATCGAACAAGGCCTTCAGAGGCAACTGACCTCGTGGGTGAAACTTCAGGATTCTTCCGACGAGTCTGAGTCTAGGATCTGTCTTTCCAGCGATTTATGGTTGCCTTACTTTAAACGGCTCCGTGCGCATACAGGGATTGTATAAAAAGTGCGTACTCGAACGTAAATGCAGGCTGCGCTACGGTATTTGACCATGAACGGCACTTGTGTAGTGTGCTCAACACGTTGGATGTGTTAGTCATATTCAGGACACTGTTCTCTGTAGTTGTGTCTGCATTATGGCGGAGTTAAATGAAGTCGACCGTGGCAGACTGTTGCTGCTCATACGGTGGTGCTTCCGTAACCAAAGTAACCGAAGTGTTTGGTGTTTCAAGAGGCACTGTATCAAAGATTTATACCGCATACAGAGAAAGCCAAGTCACAACGCGGACGAAAGTGTGTGTTAAGTGATCGCGATAGACGGTCATTGCTGAGGATTGTGCCGAAAAGTAAGAGGATGACCGTTGCAAAAGTCACTGCAGGACTGAATGTCGCACTTGCGAACCCTGTCAGCACCGAAACAACAGGAAGGGAACTCCATAAGCAGGACATTGCAGGACGAATTGGAATCCAACACCACCTGTCAGTGATTCAAATGCCCATGGGACATGTGGTCCAGAAAATATGATACCTGCAATATGCAGTAGTGGAAGAAAGTAATTTGTTTGGATGAGTCTTGTTGCACACTGTTTCCACCTTCTGGCTGAGATTATACCCCAAGAGTGAACCAAGGCGGGGGTTCGTGACGATTTGGGCAGCCATATCTCGTGGGATTCCCGGTGGGCGGGGGGGGCATGGTTATCCTGCAAGCTCGCATTACTGCCAAGAATTATGTGACCATTTTGGCTTATCAGATCCATCCCGTAGTATAATGTTTGTTCTCCAGTGGTGATGTTGTGTTCTAAGACGACAGGCCCCGTTTCGTGTGCTCGAGGGTGAAATGTCGCACCTCCCCCGACCATCAAAGTACCAGATCTAAATGTTACGGAGCATTTGTGATCTACGTTTGAGAGAAAGGTGCGAGATCGCTATCCAGCTCCATTATCGTTACCTGCCCTTCCACTGTTTTGCAGGAAGAGTGGTATAGGACTCCATTGAACACCACACAGGACCTCTGTTTATATGTTCCGAGACGACTGGAACCTCTTTTGAGTGCCAACCGTTTTCCTATGCCGTGTTAGGCGAGGTAGTATGTCGTGTATGTTTCCATATTTTTGTCCAGCCGCCGTACTTCCAAATATTTATTGGATTTAATTGCTTCCGATGATTGTTCGTCGTCCATTTAATCATACAGTAACGGGTCATACCGCCTATTTATGCCCACTTTGTTATATTTCTTAATGTTAAAGATGAACTGCCAATCCCAGCACCAAGTATCGATCCCCTGAACATCTGTCCTGCATTTAGCTGCAATTTTCTAGCGTTGCGACTTTTCTACATATGGCACCATCATCTGCGAGCAGTCGACGTTGTCCGCTAGCTCATTTATGTATATTGTGAGCGTTAATTGTCCTATAACATACCCTTCGGGTGTGCCCGAAGAAACTTCTGCTTCTGAGGATTACTCTCCGTTGATAATAACATGCTGTGCTCCAGGAAATCTCCAGTCTACTCACAAAGCTAGGCTCATAATTGTATTCTTACATTTTCCACATCCTCGAATTTTTTTCATTACGCGAGAGAGCAGTACTAGATCGAACGTCTTTCGTAAGTGAAGGAACGAGGCATCAACGTAGGTGCCGTTATGTACTGCCTACTGGGTCTCGTGGGCGAAACATCGCATGCGCTGTAGTGTGTTTGGTAATATAAGCTCCACGGGCTTTTCGTGAATCGATTAAGCGAAGTGCCGGGTCCCACCCTTGTTCTATTGGAGCATGCCCTCCGTCTCCGATGGATCGTTCTCGACTTTTGCTCTTTTCTCTATTCGCTCGAGTTACTGAAAACCTCGTCGAGCCTTTCTGAGTCAGATGTTTTCATGTATTCCCTAAGTCATTCACAAGTGAATGCTGAGACATTTCCGTCACGAGGCTGCAGCATATCTTCCTCCTCCTCATGTTGAGTTAGTAGTTCGTCTCTAATGACTTCTGTGTTGACAGCACATTGATTTTTAACATGTTCTGTACACTTAGTAACTTTATGAGTAAGTTAGCACACAAAACCTTTGCTGTTGTCACGTTATTATTATTAATAATAACGGATTATTGGGATATTTAGATGCCTGTTGTAAATGTGAAGGACAATTACTCTTATGTAAATAACATTTCCACGTTTATCCAATTATTCTTGAACTCATCCAGTATTTTATTCCATGGTGTAATCTAGTTAAAAATCTGAAGAAATTAATATTACATATATTAATCAAAAGTAAAGGAGAGTTTTTTAATAGTTTATACCTTTAAACCAAAATATAATTAAATCTTTTTCTTAGAGACGATTTTGACTCCATCTTTCAAATTGTAAACTCAAAAGTACACATTAGGGGTTATGGAACTGAGTCATAAGCGTTAGGGGCATAGAACGGAAGTGGAAATAAAACGAAATGCATCTAACGCACTGAAACAACGGATCCATGCGGAAAATCACTGAAGATAAAGTTACACGAAACGATGTCAGAGCATACCCTTGAGACACGCTGAATCTGCAATTTAGTGGATATGTACTGACAACTGATGCTGATGCAAGGCGGTGAAGTAGTGTGTTTTGCAAAGGCTCCCCTTTACCAGTGTATTATTGTCCCAGTTGCTTACCAAAATGGAGAAAGAAGTTGTTCTCATGTTTGACAAACAGTTGGTTCTCAAACACAGAGTAATGCGGTCGCTGACTCAGAACTTCTGCTGCACTCTTGTTTACAGTTGTTAGAGTTATTTCTTTTCTGTCTTATTTTCTTTCACCATATGTGACAGGAGGCCTGCACATCCTTTGCTGTTCGCACGTGGTGTCCTACTCGGTGAATTTAAGAAGGATTTTAGTTCATGTAGCTGTAATAATTTTATAGCCCCATCTTTTGTTACCGGTCCTGCCTCACATGCAAATCGGGCTACCTCATAATCGCATCAATAAGAGAGGTCATTTAGCATTCACGACAGCTTGTGTGTACAAAGTTTGACGATAGCTGTAACGTGCAGTCCAGTCGTGTTTCGTCAGTGGAACGTGGCCGGCTTATACCGGCTCCAAGTACCTATGATCGCTAAATCGCGTGATTGCACGTTTCCACTTTCAAAATGACGCAATAACGGAGAATGGATTATCGTAGATCTGTAAAGCACGGCTTGTGAAACAGGTTTCGACTTATTTCATTTTTCCGAATCGAAGTTTCCTCTTGTTCCCGAAGTCAGTGACACACATTCTACACACGATATAGTACGTACGTTTTATCTTCCTTGTGGCACCAGAGAAGTACACTGTCCTTGCAGATAGAGTTATCTCCCATGTAAGATAATACCGCTTCCATCTCTGGTCGGAAGTTTTGCAACCAACTCGAACAATACGGAAGTGAAACAGCCGCACGACGTAATCATTAAAACTGTACTCTCCCGCAGTGGGTTCTCCACTGCTGTATGATCCTATGTAAGAGGGAATTGATTCAACAAAGATGGATCAAGAGCTAACAAATAATAACGCTTGATTCGTAGCAATGAATGTAGCGAGGAACTATATTCGAATACTCAGCGAACCACCGTAATTTGTCATAGGAATTCATTGCCACGAACGAACAGAGGGGACACTTTCAACATTTAATGTGAAAATTTGTAAGTAAAAATGAATACTCAATAAGTTAATAATTTGTATTTCATTAAGTTTCATTTAGTTTTATTCACTGCGGCATACGGCACGCGCGGCTAGCAATCATACGGCACTGCAGAGAGACTTTTTGAACACCTCGTATTAAAATAAATATCTCTTTCACATGTTATGGTATAAGTTACAGAGGAAAACACCTTGTGTGAAACATAAGTACGGCTTAGCATCTCATATCAGTTGGCCGCCTTTGCTAATTTTTAAATCAATATCCGGAAAAGGCATCGAAATGGTTGGTATCATTTTGTACAACTGCTGTCGTCAGGTTACCAGCGGCACCCCTGAAAAGTGCGTCCAACCGTCAGGCGAGTCGCGTGTCTGAAGCTGTACTATTAGAAAGTGAGTCAATTGTATTGTGACGGCCGCCCCTGTTGCTGGAGAAACCAGAAAGGATGCGGAACAGTTGATCGTGAAATATGGAGCCCGTTAAGCGAGACGTGGCAGCGTGTGAGGCTCTCGCTGACGGTAACAGCCGCGTTTTTACTGACGAAACTCTCCGTTTTGAGGGGAGCGCCGCCTAGGACGTGGCCGCCATAACTCCTGGAGCGGCGCGCCGCAGTAATTGACGGCTCCACCCGCGAGTATGTGGCTCCGAAGTGTGGCGTCCATCTGTCTGTCTCCTGCTCCGTTAATACAGCGCCTTTAAATTGATCTATCACCTGGAATGCCCGCCTCGCTAGCCACGGAGAGATATGGGCCTCCTAGTGACAAGAGTGGGCTGGGAACAGGTTCCCCGTGTTATGAAGTGGTGTGCCTCTGCGGCTTGTACACGTTTAACGAGACAACCGAACGGCTAGTGCACTGTACGGCGGTGCAAACTTACTCTGGGTCTCCCGCAGTATTGTCTTCATTTTATGGAGAACGACGCTACGCTGCTGTTGCAAAGTTACTTGTGGAGCTGTGGCTCTTTCGTAGTTCTTTTTGTTCAACTGATACCTTCGCCCGTAAAACGTAACCAGAGAGTAAATATACTACACCCAACCTAGGCAAGGTGAATCCAATAATCTACGCTTTCAGACGCAGAAAAGGGTAACCTGCGTGCAGGGTCCATTAGGCAACAGTCAGAGTTTGCCTAGCTTTATCTGTGTATCATCTTGCGTAAATGGTACTTAACAACCCTCTCCCCAACCGATACGCTTCGTCTGAGACACTGAAGATTGTAAAAAAAAGTGATTGTAATGTTTTTATTTAATGGGAATGTATTTTTTAAACATCCTGCTTGTGTTTCGTATTACACAGTTAGGGCGACTCTTTCACATCAAAATGGACGAAGGGCTCATTGGAGACGAAGTACAAACTGGGATTGGACAAGGATGGGAAATAAAATCAGCCGTGTCTTTTTCAAAGGAATCATCCTGCCGGCCGCGGTGGCCGAGCGGTTCTAGATGCTTCAGTCCGGAACCGCGCGACTGGTACGTCGCAGGTTCGAATACTGCCTCGGGCACGGATGTGTGTGTTGTCCTTAGGTTAGTTAGGTTTAAGTAGTTCTAAGTTCTAGGGACTGATGACCTCAGATGTTAAGTTCCATAGTGCTCAGAGCCATTTGAACCATTTTTGAATCATCCCACCATTTGCCTTTTGCAGTAGAAGGAGATCATGGGAAACCTAAATGAAATTGCCTGGCGGGGATTTGAACCATTTTCTTCTCCCCCCCCCCCTCTCTCTCTCTCTCTCTCTCTCTCTCTCTCTCTCTCTCTCTGTCTGTCTCTCTCTCTCTCTCTCTCTCTCTCTCTCTCTCTCTCTCTCTCTCTCTTGCAGCCAGTCATATTGACCAATATTAAATATTGGTTAATATGACTGGCTGTAGTTTTTCACAGTCCTTATGCAAGCATAACTTGCCTCTCAGCTGCTGTTGAACGCTTTATTCACATTTTTGAGACACATTACGCGTAATCTAATTCGTTCCTTAAATTGGAGCATGTGGTGTGTGGTTCTCTAAGCTGGTGCACGAATACCCCAGCCGATAACTGGTGGACTGATTATTTAGTTTCCATTTAATCTCTTCGCTGACCATAGTTTAAAGCCGGCCGGTGTGGCCGTGCGGATCTAGGCGCTTCAGCCTGGAACCGCGTGACCGCTACGGTCGCAGGTTCGAATCCTGCCTCGGGCATGGGATGTCCTTAGGTTAGTTAGGTTTAAGTAGTTCTAAGTTCTAGGGGACTGATGACCAAAGATGTTGAGCCCCATAGTGCTCAGAGCCAACCATAGTTTAAATTCCATTTGAAACTGGGAAAAATAAAATAGTTAATGTGGCAATTGTTATTGGTTTTTCTCTTTCCTGCGGGTACGTTTTTTTGTTGTTGTACAACCTTCTATGTACTGACGCACCACTCCCATTCTTCCTTTTGCGTGATCTAATATCATCAGTGTAGTAGAAAGTCTGTCGCCACAAAGTGTGTAAATCAGTCGACAAGTCTGGTCAGATTCTTTGCTAGTCCACTGTATTCGTTAATAGTGTACAGCGAACTTGAACATTTCTGTTCGGAGGAACGAGCTAATAGATTTACACCTGGGAGGACGGACGTTGCAATCGAGTCTAAATTACAGCAATCAATTCCTTGCCGTTAAGCAAAAGTTGCGTGGCAGGTATCTGACAGCTAACTACGCCTTAGTGCATTTACATTTATGATACATGAAACGAGTAAGCTTTGCCAGTAAATCAGCAGTCTGTGTGTGGTAATTTGCCTTTTTTGTTGTGTGAGACGTCGCCTTTGGAACTACTTTGTGTTCGGAATATCATGTTAGCTGAAATAGAAGTGAAGAAGACTGGCTAAATTCACTTGATTGATCCGTATCGCTAATTAAAGAAGACAAACACATCATTGAATTACGGACCAAAAGTAGAAAATATTCTTTCCTTTCATAACACAAGCAACTTTTCAGTCTCTTTGCAACTGGGTGAAACGGGAGGTTATATACGTTTACAGAGTATGCTTCGAAATTGATAGTATCGACATATTCAAGCGATAAAGTCCAATATCTGTGAGGGAGAGGAGAGTGGACGATACAGCCTTCTGTTCTCGTCAGTTTCTTCCCTTAGGGCATACACGCTGTGCAGTAAAAAGAGAAAGACTTCTATGGCTTCCGTGCCCGGGAGACATGGAACGGCTACTCCGAGATATGTGTTACATTAAGCTGCTGCGTTTAGTGTAGGTGACAAAAATAAGTGAATCGCCCCAACAGACTAAGTATATTTTTGAAGAAAATAAATACCGACAGCCGTAACTTTATTAATTATTTTATGTGACAACCAGTTTCGATTCCTCGTTGGCACAATCTTCAGGCTCCTCTACACGTAGCTAGATAAGTCACCTAAACGACTGTGCTATTATAGGGGGTCACTAATTTCAATTGGCTTCCGTAGATTTCTAAAACTCCTCTGTAGATGTGGTGGACTCTTCACACCTCTGACGGCAGAGATGTGTGGAGAGTCTACGTCTACAGAGAAGTTTGATTTGTTAATGATTCCATGCTGCCTACAGCTGTTAACTTGTAGCTTATCTTCGTGCCGTTGTGCAATTTCGGTCTTGCTCAAAATGAACTTAGTCCGAAATTGTATAGTTTTACGAAAAGTTAACTTTAAAATCATCCGGAAAATACATTGCAATTATGGGCCCAATGTTCTGGAGGACGATGAGTCAAATTCCCGTCCGCTCATCCAGATTTAGGATTTCCGTGATTTTCCTAAATCGTCCGATGAGCTTTGTCCCGTCTGTCGAGGGGACATCAAAACCTTACATTCCTTTCTCCCGCTATCCCGACCCCTAATGTCACATCTCGAATTGGTCTTTCGGTCCGAGAAGAGCATAAAAGCTTTTGAAATGCGATTCTCTAGAATAATGCTGAAGATTAGACGCGTAGATCGGGTAACTAATGAGGACGTATGAATCTAACTAAGGGAAAAGAAATGTGTGGACGACTTAACTGAAAGAAGAGATCGATTGATAGGACGCATCCTCAATCATCAATATGTCGTCGATTTGGTGATGGAGGGAAGTGTGTGTGATAAACACTGCAGTGGGAGACCAAGGCGTCCGTAACGTAAGCAGGTGCAAATGGATGTACGTGGGGCGTTCAATCAGTAACGCAACAGTTTTGTTTTCTGAAAGCAGGTTGGTTTATTCAGGATCCCAAAACACCATATTATTCGCATCTCTTCAGGGTACAAAACCCTATTTTTCATCGTAATGTCCGTTCAGTACGAGTTGCAACGGCCGCACGCCACCTTACTGGCAAGGTGGGGGGGGGGGGGGGGTAGGGGGGGCTGTATGCCGCAATGGCACCACTCTACAGGTCGACACGTCGGAACCAACGTCTTGCTCGATAGATAAGCTTTCCATCTACCAAGTGCTGCTACCTTTGGAGTGCATCCGTCATTGGGCCCAACAGATCGAAGTCGGAGTGTGGGAGATCCGTGCTGTCGGGTGGATGAGGACGAACAGTCCAGTGAAGCTTGGTGAGCTTCTCTGGGTTGCATATACTTTTGCGAGGCCTTGTATTTTCACTGAGAAGTAGATATTCGTTTGCATCACCTCGAATGTCCGCAAGTTCCAACAATGCAGAAGTTACAGCTGTGTGAGGCTGGTCGGCATGCGGGAAATCGGGCAGGTTTCCGCGATATTGTTGTGATGACAGACGCTTCGCCCAACGACTCAACCTGCTTGTTTTTCGCTGCCAAATCTCAGTTGATGTTGTGCAAGAGCCTATGAATATCTGTGATGCTCTGTTTTTCCACGCGAAAGAAACTCAATGATAGCTCTCTGCTTGGAACGCAGGTCTAATACGGAACCCATATTGAAGGCGACTTACAGCGCCGCCACCTGTCGGAACTTTATGAAACTATAGCGTCTGAAGCGAGAATATTCCACGATGTCCCACAAAAAAATACCGAATTTTTTGACCGAAAATGGCTGACAAAGAAAATATGTTGCTTTACTTGTTGACGCCTCATAGTAGGCGAGGAGAGAGGCGTGCCGGAGTAATCAGTGCATTTGTGTGAACCGCTGTGCCAGATGGCTGAGTGGCTAATGCACCTGCCTAGTAAGCAGGAGACCCGGGTTCGATTCCCGGCCTTGGTACAAATTTTCACTAGCCTCATCAATCTATGTACATCAAATCATATTTGTAGGAGGCCAGTCTAGTCTCTGAAATTGTGTCATCTCATTTTTGTTAAGTACCTGCACCTGCGTTTTAGGCTGGATCACAATTTACGTTTGATGATGAGGTGCTATTCCAGAATATGGAGAGCCTCGCCAATTCTGTTCGTATGTTAGGGGGAATTTAAAGTCGACTTGAGCAGCTGTGGGAATTTGGATCGAGGAGGGAGGCATGCCAGGGTAGTCAATGCAGTTATGTAAACCGCTCTGCCAAAGTGGCTTAGTGGCTAACACACTTGCCTAATAAGGAGGAGACCCGGGTTCGATTCCCGGCCTTAGTACAAATTATCACTCGCCGCTTCAGTCTATATGCATACATGTCTGATGAAGATCCTGTGAGAGTGAAATGCGACACAACTTAAATATGCAATACACCATTTTGCAAACAAGTCTGCCTATACCTTCTTAAAACCGTATCTGTATGAGACCAGTAAAGTCCCTGAAACTGTGTCATTCCATAGCGCTGAGAGCTACATCAGTTCAATTTTCGGACTGAAGACAACAACACCAACGACGACGACAAATCTGTGCGACTACTAATGCTTCATTCAGCTCTTAATTTGCCCTGGCGATGCTGAGGACTCCCAGTTCCACTCATCTCACCAAGGGCCAATTATTTCCTTTGTCGTGCATTGAAGCTAGATCGACCGCGTCGCAGTCAGATATCACTAAGATTCTGTCAAAATGTACTTGTAACAACCAGCCGTGCTAGATGGGACAAAGTTTCTGGAGTATGCACAGATCCATTGTGACGCGCGTGAATTTGCGGGAGCGGTGTGCGGACGTCCGCTGCGACAGCGAGGGACGCCCGCGGCTGCCGTGTGTGTTTGATGTGGGGTCCGCGAGGCCACGTGGCGCGCGATATTGCAGTGCGCGGGCGGAGGGCGGGGGCGGGCGGCCGCTGTCTCATTTTAATATCGCGGCCCGGCGGGCGCGCGTGATGAACTCGCCGGTCGCAGGTGTTTACCTAGCTACCTGCCAGCCGGCTTCATGCGGTGGCCGCCGCCGCCGCCACTGCCACGAATAGCTCTCCCGGAAATAGGACGATTGCCCGTCAGCCCGGCTGCGAGATTCCAGCTCTCGCCATCTCGTGACTGCCAGTTCCGGGCGCCGGCGTCTGGAACACGTCTTCGCTGAAAGAAAAAAAAAACAGCAAAAAAGGAACAGTCGAGGTCTAGGCCGGCGCCGCAGTTCCCACTCGTTACATCACTGCTTCCCAGCTGCAGCATACTGTCTGATCGTCGATGAAAAAACCTAATAAGCGTTGAGAATTGGGCTGTGCGGGAGGTAGTCATAAAGTTTTAATTATCATCCCAGAAAAAAAATAAAGTTGCCTAAAAATGTTTTTGTTCTATCGTTTAGAGGCGTCCTTGTAATGAAATCAACTCTGTGCTCAGACAGCGTTAAATCGAAGTTAAAATTGGAGCTTCCTTTATCGTAGCTTCCAGGCTTCATGTCGCCGCCAGTAGAACTTAGAATTCCAAGCAATGTCACCGGATCAATCACAAGCCTGATCGCCACTACAAAAGAAGCAGACTTAGTTCCCCCCAACCCCTGCAGGCAGTCTTTTTTTGTGTGTGTGTTCATTCTCCTGCTCATATGGGGCAGGGGAGAGCTGTCAGGGGCACAATCCGCCACTCTTCAGCCGAGTGATATAACAAATAATACAAGAATAAAATGCTACATATAAGGCGACAAAAAAGGGGAACATAGAACACAGTAAGGGGAGATAATAGAGGTAAAAATACACTGACATGGAGATGTTCATGGAGGGACAATTAAGAAGTCGACATAAAGTTAAAAAAACACAGTTGACGATTCGTAGAACACAAAAAAGACACTGAAGTCACACGCACAGGTTAAAAGTTGCCCACAGTATTAAAAACACTCCAGAACAAGACACTTTAAACCCACTTGGAGCACACACGATTAAGAATAAAACTGCCTGGTGGCACCTGCCGAGGGAGAGGCCTGAGAGGATGGAAAAGGAGGGGAGAGCAAGGTGCAGCAGGGGAGGGAGCGGGATGAAAAGAGTAGGGGCGCCAGCGGGTGCACCAAGAGGCAGGAGACAGGTGGACCAGGAGAGGAAGAGGGAAGAAAAGGCAGGAGGGAGTGCAGAGACACTGAAGGGGAGCACAAGAGAGGGAGGGGGAGTAGGAGGGGAAAGCCGCTCCGGAGAAGGGAGGGGGAGGAGAGGGAGCCCTGAGGATGAGACAGGAGGAAGATGGGGTTAGAGTTGGTAGGAAGGGTAGATGTCAGGGCGAAGCTCATCATCCGGGAGGGGTAGATGGTGAAAGTTGCGTTGGGAAAGGAGGCGGTGTGGAGATGGAGAGAGAGTGGGATACAACGGTAAAGGCGCGGCAACGGGCTGGGGGTGGAGAGGAAGGGAGACACCAGGGGGTGAGGGGATCAAAGCGGCGGACAATATACAGTGTGCGGAAGTGTTCAAGGAAAAGGAGAAGGTGGGCAGGCAGTCACCTCCTGACCACGATTTAACTCTGATTTGATGCGATCTGAACACGAGAAGATTTTATATAATTTTTCGTTTGTTTGCAGGTACATGTCGGCAGTCCCGGTACACACTGAAATGCGGTACACGCTAACAGGCCACTAGAGGAACCAAAAGAAAATGGCACATGCCATTGATAATGTTACATACTATGCGGTAATTCGTTTTCAGAAGAAACGTAGGTGTTACAACCTTGTCTGTCCAGTACGGACCGCTAAAGAAGTCATCTGAATCAACCTGACGCAGCTGCAACATTTCCGCTTGACGGTGCACATGAATTATCGCAAAAAACTGTCTGCAGTTAATAGTGGAAGTGAGCAGCAAAATGATACAACTGTTACGATCGTCTGAGACGCGGTACAGAGGGGATTTAAAATTTAGTGCATATTAATTCTGCGGGGGTAAACAATCATCTTGCCTCTCGAGATCACACCGTTTTGTTCATGTCTCAGGTAGTCGCCCAAGGGCCTAAGCGTTTATGAGCTGCAGTACATACCTTGCCGGTTTATGATTTCACGAAATTTTTCTAAAGTTTTATTCGCACGTCTAATCTCGCCTCATGCGCCATTGCGCCACACAGTTCTGCACGGTCGCGCAAAATAGTGAGCTACCACTCGCTTTTATCTTCTTGCCTATTGTTCTTAATGACTGTACTGACAATAAGAACAATTCGTTCTTCTGCTTCTGCCCTTCATATATTGTTCGGCATGTAGCGTTGTTGCTATTCATCATATTATTAAAGTCTTACGTGGTGGATTATGGTCGTCAACATCGTAAACATTTGTGTTTGCGTAGATTGTTACTATGTAAGGGGCAATATATTCTTGACATACATGTCGTTCTCAACGTTACATGGGATGGGAAATTAAACACATTTTTTAAAAGATCCAAACACACACATATTATTACGCTATCGACACATCCCTTCAGTCTCAAGCTGGAATATTACAAGACAGGCTTTTGATTAGGACGAATTATTATGAGCAATATTATTTTATTATCCCATACCGTAGCCGAGGTCGCTGACTCACCCGGGTGTGGTGGCACTCAAGTCGGAGGTACGCCAGTTCGAATCCTGGTGGTGGAAAATTTTCACTGCCAGTAGGTGCTTCCTGATCACCAGTCTTTGCACCAATGTCCTTGATTAAATTTCAAACTTCTACGCAGTGTCTCAGGAAGTAAGGGCATTTGAGATGTCGTGGTACTGTTGATGCTGATCCGTCATTCGGATGAGGTCGCTATGCTCGGCGACCCCCTAGGTGTTACTCAAATGGAGTAGGCACACTCACAAACGCACTTGACACTTCATAACAGGCCGGAGGAAGGCAATGACAAACCGCCTCCACTAGGACCTTGCCTGGAACAGCGATGCACTATTTCTACATCTGCTTTCCTACACTTATTCCCTGAGTATCGGACTACTTTGACTTGAGTTGAATTGTTTATTATTATTTCATTGAGATTAAAGGAAAGACTTTATGTGATCCGTTAATTATGGTGACAGCAGATGCTTGGTGTGATTGTTTGCGCATGAACAGGGACACACATGCAAAATCACTACACTGCAGCATTGAAATACGAGAAGCTACAAGTATAATTGCGTTACGGTAAACCATAAGCAGACACGAAGCCCCATAATGCAAGGAGTATGTGAAAGTATATAAATTTTCTGAATAAGTTCCATTTGAATGTAATTAAACAACGTGTTTAATAATTTGTAGAATATGCTTTTGTCAGATTCAAACAGTTGTGTGAATTTCCAAAATAAGATATTTTTTGTCTGTAACATTATATATTCAAGGAGTTGTAAGGTCAGCGGTACAAAACAGCAAAATCGAGTAATTCTAAGAATGACATCGAAAATCACGAATCACTTTTACCTTGCCCGTTGCCTGTGTTTGGTTGAATGACTGCCACCTGTTACCTTTCCGTTCTTACGTGGTAATGAAGTCCCCGATTTGGTGTCTTTTTCTGCTTTACAAACTGCTCCTAGCCCCTCTTTTTGTTACATTACCGGCTGCACGTGGCCTTCAGCCAAGGTAACTTTGAAAATCATGGTTTCGCTGATGAACGCCAAAGTGTAGCCGATGAACACAGATGATGTCTCTTGAGTGTAGGGGTAGTAGTTCTGAGAGTTTGGAAATTCCTTAGTTTAAAGTTTATTGCGCGAGATTCTGCAGTTTCCTTTAGGCACTACTTGACATTTTGGTTTTCAGATGGAGGTAAAATAAGTACGCCATGTATGACGGTTTAGTGCTTGTTGTTGTGTCGTACATATGAGGTGATCTTCCGCGTAAAAGTGAACACACTCTAACATGTGGACTGTCCAGCTTTCGCTTAATGTAATTCCGTCGTCCCCATTGAAGTGTAGTATATGAACGGCAGATCCATCGGGTACTTCACTTACATGCACCTGGAGACGGCAGGAATGGTGTGCAAGTCTGGCGACAGTACACGTGTGAGCACGAGGTTGCTGGGTCACTTCACATTTATACCCCCTTTGTCCTTTGATTACTTCCGTTTGACATTTCTGAGCGTGACTGTGCGGTTCGCGTGTCGGGTCAAGCCTGCGTTTTCTAAAGTTGACCAGTTTCGCTCCGCTGCTTTGGCACGCAGTTGCACGACCACGGCGTTTGATTGGCTGTTGTCACGAGTCGCCCGAAGATAGCTGTGTGTCTGCTCTGCGACGGGCATTCTGAAGTTCACGAGTACCTGTTGTCCTCGCTCTTCTGCCCCAGCTTGTTATTGCCTACTGCTGCGTCCGAGTCCACGTTATCACCAAAGACTACTGCTTCCTGAAGAATTTTTGTTTGTTTTACCACACAATAGTTCCTCTAGGAATATGTTTCCTCTGATACCATATTCGGCTTTCGTCTTGTTCGACTGTTCCGGGGCAAATGACGCTTCTGATATACTGCGCACTGCTATTGCTTCCCAAATTTGTTTGAGTTTTTGTGAAATTTGTATTATTACTTCGTCTCTTATTTCGCTGCCAAAGAAAAAAGCTTCTGAAAAGGATTTTACTTTTGGATTGATATGTAAAGCACTTTCCATTTTAAGTTCTATTGCAGAAAGCTGCATTTCATTTTTAATTACTCTTCTTAATCCTGTAAGCATATTTCTATATTTTGACACTATCTTATTTCCTGCTCCTGCTCTTTGTAAGCTGTTAATGCGATAATCCGTAAAATAATTGTTGATTCTTTTCTGCTTTCGATGAGACCAACGCCGTTATTAAGTAGTGAGCTATTCGGAAGACCATATCCGTAGAAAAGAAACAAGGTTGTTCCCATCACTAAGAACTTATTTCTCGTAGCATGTTTGTGCGTTACTGTGCATCGACAATGAGTTGTCTTCTTATGCTGTGACAAGAGCCATCAAATTCGTTGCAATGTATCGTCATCCGACGCTTTCTCTATAAATCGGCTGCGAGCAGTTCGCAGGATGTTTTGTGGCTTTTTCTTTTCGTTCAAGCTCTGTCTCAATATTTTCTTGACTGCTGCCCCCTTTTCTCCATATGTACGTCATTGTGATGAATACATCACCCCAACTGGGATTCGACCCCGCGACTTTACGGTTTTCAGCCTGCCCCTGTGGCCGAGCGGTTCTAGGCGCTTCAGTCCGGAACCGCACTGCTGCTACGGTCGCAGGTTCGAATCCTGCCTCGGGCCTGGATGTGTCATGTCCTTAGGTTAGTTAGGTTTCAGTAGTTCGAAGTTTAGGGGACTAACGACCTCAGATGTTAACTCCAATAGTGCTTAGAGCCATTTGAGCCATTTTTTTACGGTTTTCAGACGCCCGCTTAACCACTAAAGCGCATGGCCTGACATGAAATTTTTAAATACAAGTGTTTGCAGCATGAGATCACTAAGCTAACATAGCTTCTTACAGCTTTATTTTATCACTACCACTATTGAAAATACATATATATTCAGTGTGAGAATTAAAAGTCCGAAAACGGTGTCATTTAAACAGCTTCTATTCGCCGCTAGGCTTGATAGAGGACCGCAGGGTGGTAAAAGAGGCCCAGATTCTGCGCAGAATGGCGGAAAACAACATGCAAAAATATTTGGAGCAGGTGAAGGAACGAATGCATACGTATGTGAAGTCAAATGTGCGAACATTCGAAAGCGGCCAGGGCTAACTAAATGTGTTTGGTAAGCATACCCGGCTTCTGTTGCCTCAGACCTCGTACAAGACATTTTCTGCAATAATGTTGTGACTAATTATAGTGAAAGATAGTTGAAAAATTGCCCTAAAGATGAAAAGCTGCGGAATCCCATTACTCCACCTGTTAAACGAACTACTGCTGTTAAGAGAAAGAGAGTAATTAGTACATAATTCTTGTGCGGTGGATGGATGCATAGCACGTTTCTTTATTTGAAATAAACGCTTTATTTCATTATTAGCGATCACCTAATTTGTCCACCTTGGGCATGTTGAAGCTATTTGAGGTAAGAACAACAGCAAAATTTATGGGCAGCTTTATCCTTACCACCAGGAAATTTGATAAAAGCCAAGGGAGAAAAATTAGATAATCGCTAACAATGAAATAAAGTGCTCACTTCAAATTTAAAAAAAGACAAAAAAAGCCTACGCGGGAACATGACTTCTTTTAAGAAATTTTCTAGGGTTTGTGGACTTCAGCAAATTAAAGATAACGGTTTCATGTTAAACATTCGTACCAATTCACATTTCATAAAGTCGAAGCAAGAACGTCGAACCTGGTCCCAAGTCGTCTGTATTCCGCAGAAAGCATCTCGCGCCTTTTCCAGGAAACCAATAGCAACGCGCACAGTAAAATGTGGTGGAGAGCGGGAGATAGTGAGGGAGGGGGTGGGGTGGGGTAGGATGGACTTCAATTACCGGTGTCCTGCTGAGCGGATTGCAGGCGGCTGCCCTGAGTGCGTAGTAATTGCCGGGTGAACGAGTTACGGCTTTTGTGTCCAACTCGGGGCCGTGCACGACGCGCGGGCTACGTCGGCTGCGACATCCGCTGCGCCTGGTGTTGCCATTTCTATTTTGTTTTATTTTTTATTTCATTCTTTGTCGTACTGAGTGTGTTTATGTTGCTAGGCAGGTTTCAAGAAGGCTGTGGCAGCTTGGAAGGACAAATTTTGCGTTACAAGTACCCGCAATATTCTTTCGAACATGTTACACTACTATGTCTTCCTGGACGTTGCACACAACAGTTTATGACCGGCAGTATTCACTATAGAGTCCTTGCGTACAAAGCAAGGAAAGCGAAGAACCACACATGACAGTCGAGTAAGGCGTTCGAAAGAGCGGAGGATAACAGTGACATGCAGACATTTTGGTAAAGAGTTACAAGGCCATCACCAGAGGTGACTATGTTCACTTCGAACATCATGAAGTGATACATCTGAGACGGTTCAACAGGCTGGCTCTCGCAGTATAGGCTGTGGCGCTACACACCATTATGATCGAGAAAGTCCTCTCGGCGCACTCCAGTATTACAGAGCACGTCGGTAAAGTTATCGGTAAGAATCTTTCACGCATACTAACAGGCATACATACAAGACGTACATAGTTTTACCTGCGACAAGACTTCAGCGTCAGAGTGGAACTGTCAGTGTTGTCACAGCATCAGAATTGAAATAGATTGTGTCTACCGGTTCCGACCAATGAATTCGGGACGTTTGCGCTGTTGTAAAGCAAATACGAAAGCTGAGAATTCCCTCCCAAGTATTCCGAAGAGGCTGAGTCAGCTAGATCAGCTTAGAGAGAGAGAGAGAGGGGGGGGGAGGGAAGAAAGGACAAAAAGAATGGTTCAGATGGCTCTGAGCACTATGAGACTTAACATCTGAGGTCATCAGTCCCCTAGACTTAGGACTACTTTAACCTAACTAACCTAAGGGCATCACACACATCCATGCCCGAGGCAGGATTCGAACCTGCGACCGTAGCAGCAGCAGCGCGGTTTCGGACTGAAGTGCCTAAAACCGCTCGGCCACAGCGGCCGGTCATGTATATTACGACTTCTGAAGCCACGTGCACGATTTCTGTGTTTCGGGGCTACTTTGATCACTGGTCGTTCTTACACCAGGATTACAGAAACACAATTTATTAAACAATGTTGATGCCAGTGGCTGAATGGAACTAAGGAACACATATATTAACCATCGGTATATACAAGAAGGCTCATCTGTAACTGTTAATATGCCTACAACTAAGAAAAACAAATGTCTCTCATATACTGCTCAAATTGCAAATGGTTGTAGTTCAGGCAGCGATTCAGGTACAAGTTTAATGCCAAATATCTCCAGGAGCAAGGAATGAAGTTTGTTTGGCCACAAGTGATAGATATTGTCTCGATAAATGAGGAACAGATGACCTTAATTCTAACTGCAATGTTTTGAAACGAGGATTTAGGTCTAACATGGATGAAATGGAACGCATTACGTTCAGCGAAATTTCGAGCTGTGTGTGTGTAGTACTCCATGTTAGTGCCTCTCATTATATTTATAATTTTGCTGGTGGATCGCGCTCGTTTATTTACCATACTAGTTTTTTTCTGTTATCTACATCTACATCTACATGATTACTCTGCAATTCACATTTAAGTGCTTGGCAGAGGGTTTATCGAACCACAATCATACTATCTCTCTACCATTCCACTCCCGAACAACGCGCGGGAAAAACGAACAGCTAAACCTTTCTGTTCGAGCTCTAATTTGTCTTATTTTATTTTGATGATCATTCCTGCCTATGTAGGTTGGGCTCAACAAAATATTTTCGCATTCGGAAGAGAAAGTTGGTGACTGAAATTTCGTAAATAGATCTCACCGCGACGAAAAACGTCTTTGCTTTAATGACTTCCATCCCAACTCGCGTATCATATCTGCCACACTCTCTCCCCTATTACGTGATAATACAAAACGAGCTGCCCTTTTTTGCACCCTTTGGATACCCTCCGTCAATCCCACCTGGTAAGGATCCCACACCGCGCAGCAATATTCTAACAGAGGACGAACGAGTGTAGTGTAAGCTCTCTCTTTAGTGGACTTGTTGCATCTTCTAAGTGTCCTGCCAATGAAACGCAACCTTTCGCTCGCCTTCCCCACAATATTATCTATGTGGTCTTTCCAACTGAAGTTGTTCGTAATATTAACACCCAGGTACTTAGTTGAATTGACAGCCTTGAGAATTGTACTATTTATCGAGTAATCGAATTCCAACGGATTTCTTTTGGAACTCGTGTGGATCACCTCACACTTTTCGTTATTTGGCGTCAACTGCCACCTGCCACACCATACAGCAATCTTTTCTAAATCGCTTTGTAACTGATACTGGTCTTCGGATGATCTTACTAGACGGTAAATTACAGCATTATCTGCGAACAACCTAAGGGAACAGCTCAGATTGTCACCCAGGTCATTCACATAGATCAGGAACAGCAGAGGTCCCAGGACACTTCCCTGGGGAACACCTGATATCACTTCAGTTTTACTCGATGATTTGCCGTCTATTGCTACGAACTGCGACCTCCCTGAGGCTTCATAAAGCACTTGACCGCCTCGGTATACTGTACTTGGTTTGTGTGCGGTTAAGAGAAACCCATTAGAACTGTTTGAAAGGCCATCTCCGTCAGCTGCACCTTCTGTCACCAGTGATTGTTTCACGGAGAGAGAGAGAGAGAGAGAGAGAGAGAGAGAGAGAGAGAGAGAGAGAGACGGGGGGGGCGGGGGGGGGGGGGTGCGTGAGTGTGTTGGTGGGCGTGTGATTAGCAGCCACGTGGGCCGCTGGCGCGGCGCGGCAATGCGACTGGCCGAATCCCGGCGGCTGTGCTGTGCCCTGGTGGTCCGCGACGCTCGGCAGATCAATAGCGGCAGCTGCGGCTGCGGTAGCGGTAGCGCCGCACAGCCCGGGACGCTCCTCTGGACGCCGCGCCGACGCCGACGCCGACGCCGCACTCGGCGCCGCGCCAGCCCGGGCCGCGGGCCCGCAGTTGCGGGACTCGCGCGGCTACCCTCCTACACAGTAAGCTTTTAGTTTCACGGGCTCCTTTTGCACATCCCATCCGTATATCTCCGAATCCAAGACGCGGTTTTTTCCCCCGAAATTTCGTGCGTACAGGCTTACTTGCATTCGTGGTATAGGATATGAAGATTCTTCTTCTCTTTACCGAACAGAACCTCGAACTTCCATACACTTCGATACAGTTCCCCACAGTCCGCAGCTCGTGGTCGTGCGGTAGCGTTCTCGCTTACCACGCCCGGGTCCCCGGGTTCGATTCCCGGCGGGGTCAGGGTTTTTCTCTTCCTCGTGATGACTGAGTGTTTTGTGCTGTCCTTAGGTTAGTTAGGTTTAAATAGTTCTAAGTTCTAGGGGACTGATGACCATAGATGTTAAGTCCCATAGTGCTCAGAGCCATTTGAACCATTTGAACCCACAGTCGTTTAGTGAACAAAGTAAGAGCATATGGACGATAGACCAATTGTGTGATTGGATTGAGGAGTTCCTAGATAACAGAACGCAGCATGTCATTCTCAATGGAGAGAAGTCTTCCGAAGTAAAAGTGATTTCAGGTGTGCCGCAGGGGAGTGTCGTAGGACCGTTGCTATTCACAATATACAAAATGACCTTGAGGATGACATCGGAAGTTCACTGAGGCTTTTTGCAGATGATGCTGTGGTGTATCGAGAGGTTGTAACAATGGAAAATTGTACTGAAATGCAGGAGGATCTGCAGCGAATTGACGGATGGTGCAGGGAATGGCAATTGAATCTCAATGTAGACAAGTGTAATGTGCTGCGAATACATAGAAAGATAGATCCCTTATCATTTAGCTACAAAATAGCAGGTCGGCAACTGGAAGCAGTTAATTCCATAAATTATCTGGGAGTACGCATTAGGATTGAGTTAAAATGGAATGATTATATAAAGTTGATCGTCGGTAAAGCAGATGCCAGACTGAGATTCATTGGAAGAATCCTAAGGAAATGCAATCCGAAAAAAAGCAAGTAGGTTACAGTACGCTTGTTCGCCCACTGCTTGACTACTGCTCAGCAGTGTGGGATCCGTACCAGATAGGGTTGATAGAAGAGATAGAGAAGATCCAACGGAGAGCAGCGCGCTTCGTTACAGGATCATTTAGTAATCGCGAAAACGTTACGGAAATGGTAGATACATTCCAGTGGAAAACTCTGCAGGAGAGACGCTCAGTAGCTCGGTACGGGCTTTTGTTGAAGTTTCGAGAACATACGTTCACCAAAGAGTCAAACAGAATATTGCTCCCTCCTACGTATATCTCGCGAAGAGACCATGAGGATAAAATCAGAGAGATTAGAGCCGACACAAAAGCATACCGACAATCCTTCTTTCCACGAACAATACGAGACTGGAATAGAAGGGAGAACCGATAGAGGTACTCAAGGTACCCTCCGCCACACACCGCCAGGTGGCTTGCGGAGTATGGATGTAGATGTAGATGTAAAGTGGGTCCGGGCAGGTTGGCAATCCCTATTTTAAATAATGTAAAATTTATTCATATCGAAGGCACTGATGGCACACACAATGAAAATTTGGGAAAGAGTTATAGAAGCAAGATTACGCAAGGAAACTGTGGTGTGTGAAGAACAGTTTGGGTTCATGCCTGGAAGGGGAACGGCTGATGCAATACATGCTTTAGGGCAGACAGTGGAGAGACACGGGGAGCTACAAGCCGATCTAGATTTGGCTTTCATTGATTTGGAGAAAGCATATGATAGAGTCCCAAGGGACGAAATGTGGAGAAGCGTGAGAGAGCAATGCGTGCCAGAGAAGTATGTGAGGTTAGTGAAGGAAATGTACAGAGGAGCAATGACACAAGTGAGAAGTAGTGTGGGCATGACAAAGGAGTTTCCAGTAAAAGTAGGACTACATCAAGGGTCTGCGCTTAGTCCCTACCTCTTTGACCTGATTATGGATGTGCTGGTGAAAGATGTGAAGAAGGAAGCGCCGTGGAATATGATGTTTGCGGATGATGTGATTATTTATGAGCAGAGCATCAACAGACTTGAAGAAAAGCTGGAGGATTGGAGGAAGGCACTAGAAGAAAGAGGGATGAAAATTATCGGGGCAAAGTAAGAACATTTAGCACTGAAGGATGTGCAGATGAGGTTTTGCAAGATCCAGGATGATGAGTTTAAATTGGTCTGCAAATTTAAGTACCTGGGCTCGTACATACAGAGGGACGGAGGACTGAAAAGCGAGATACAACACCGAATAAATTGCGGTTGGAACAACTGGAGGAAAATGAGTGGAGTGTTGTGTGACAAGAAGGTGAGCATTGGGTTGGAAGGGAAAGTGTACAAGTCGGTGGTAATGCCTGCTATGATATATGGGGCAAAGACATGGCCAATCACAGTAGCCCAGGAAAGGAAGATGGAAGTGGCGGAAATGAGGATGCTGAGGACGATGTGTGGGGTAACAAGGAAGGACAGGATTGGAAATGAATTTGTTAGAGGAGCTGTGAAAGTGGAACACATGGGGAAAAAGATACAAGAGAGCAAAGGAAGGTGGTACGGACACTTACAGAGAAAAGGGGAAGAGTACGTCGGTAACAGAGCTGAAGATATAAAGATTGAAGGAGCGAGAAGAAGAGGAACACCGAAGATGAGGTGGAAGGATAAGATATCCCGGGACCTAAGGGAGAAAGGATGGAAGAAGGAAGAGGCAATGGATAGAGTACTATGGAGGAGAAGGATCCAGAAGAGCAACGCCGACCCTACGTGACGTAGGACAAGGCGACGATAAAGAAGAAGAAGAAGGTACCTTTTATCAAAAAGTATTGGGAGTAAAAACTAAAAAAAAATACTTGTAGATTACCGTTTCTAGCCACTTCAATAGAAGGATTTCTAAAAATACTGACTTGTTCTGCGATAATAGTTATTTTTCTGAAAAGTGGGCATCAAAATAAGAAACTGTTTACATTTTTTTATGTACATAAAGCTCCAACTTCTTTCAGGTTTACACTGATGTGAGGTCACAGAAGTCATGGGAAAGCTATGCACATATACCGATGGCGGTAGTATTGCGCACACAAGGTACAAAAGGGTTGTGCGTTGACGGAGCTGTCATTTGTGCTCAGAAAAGTCATGTTAAAAGGTTTCTGACGTGATTATGGCCGCTAAATGTTACTTGGAGCTAGAGGCATGAGGCATCCCATTTCGGAAATCCGAGTTCCACCGTGTCAAGAGTGTACCGAAAATATAAAATTTCAGGCATTACCTCTCACCACGTACGCCGCAGTCACCGACGGCCTTCACTTAACGACCGAGAACAGCGTCGTTCGCGTAGAGTTTCAGAGCTAACAGACAAGCAGCATTGCGTGAAATAGCTGCAGAAATCAACGTGGGACATACGACGAAGCCATTTGAATCATTTTTTCGAAAAGGTATCACTGTGCGTACTGCCAGCAGTTACTAAAAAAAATGTCTCTGAGCACTATGGAACTTAACATCTGAGGTCATCAGTCCCCTAGAACTTAGAACCACTTAAACCTAACTAACGTAAGGACATCACACACATCCATGCCCGAGGCAGGACTCGAACCGGCGACCGTAGCAGTCGCGCGATTCCGGACGGAAGCGCCTAGAACTGCTCGGACACGGCGGCCGGCAACAGTTACTGGTTTACTGGATTTCACTGTTGAAGTTAAGGTGCCTCGGTTCTTGTTACCTGTGCGTGGTGTTTATTTCAAGCCCTACGGTTAGTGTGCGAATATTTGGAATAGCTTGCTTTCGGGAAAGTTACACGCGGAAATGTGCTTCCGGAGCTCGGAAAAAATTAAAGGCCACTCAAAACCACTAAAGGGAGTGCGAAAGCCAGGCTATATTTAAGAGTTTGTTAAACGCAGTAAAAAAAGGCGGTAATTTTAGATGAATTATTTGTTAAACTACTGTAGTTGTAATTTCCTAATTTAAAGCGAGTTCTCCATATACGAGTACATGTCACTTATTAACCTATAATACTGGAATATTAGCATGGAGATTAGGCTGTCTAGTATCTGCTTCTATCTCCTGCTTTTTCGAGTATCTTTCTCCTGATTTCGATACTGTTGCGCCCGGCAACACTGTATGTAATGTATCATGGTGTGGGGAAAGGGGGCGGGGGGTCAACATCGAATTTTTCAACAGAATGCAACCGTTAGTATGACGTAAATATCAAAACCATGGTTGTTCGGCATGCAAAAGCAACAAAAAATTGTGCCACTTTTGGATTTTTGGAGACACAGAAGCCTATTTTTGGAGGTGGCGAAAGGACAAAGGACGTCTGAAAAAATGCGAAGGCGACTAGGAAAGTTTTCAGTGGCCCCTCAGCGTGGACGTTACGAAAATGCTGAAATGGAGATAGTGGCATTTGTGCGCGAGAAAAGTAAAGAAGGAATGGCAGTTTCCCGCGATGTCATACGAAATAAAGTGGCGCAGGAACGCGATGTCCAATGTAAAGACAGCGCTGGCTAGGTTGTGTACAAGGATTCTGCGACGCTGTGGACTTCTGCTGCGACGTCTTCCAGCATCGTATCTGGAGAAGTTGGTCGAGTATCAGCGACAGTCTATAAGGCTGAGAAAGGAACGTGGTTACCTCTTAGGGCAAATCGGAAACACTGACAAAACACCTGTTTACGTCCACATGCCATCGAGTACAACTGTTGAAGAGGAAGGGACCACAACTGTTTTGGTTTGCACTATGGGCAATCAGAAATTGCGAATCGCCGTGATTTTTGTGCACTGTTGCGGAGCCGCGTACTGTCTGTGTTAATCAAGTCGCAACGTATTACTGTCTACCACGCTAGCTGAGCGAATTCAGCTGTCTAAGGGGGTTTGAAGCAGATGGTGTCTGCGCTTGCTGCAGTTACGCTGCATCGATGACTTTCCTGGCCGGTATCGAACCTTGTTGCTGACTATGGTCAGTCTCCTTCCATCGTTACGTCTGAGAGCGATCAGGACGCAAACTCTCGCGCATTTTAAGATTGCGACTGTTTCTAGTAATCGATCGCCTGTCGTATGACAACATTACAGTGAGTCTTTCACCCCCGTTGCAGTATGTATATGATATGCGGACAGACAGACGCAGTTGACAACATAAACTATCGGAACCTCTCCTTATATCGTCAACAATAACGGAAAAATAACGCTCCGTCGGCGTACGCCTCAAGTTACTATGACATCTGACGATTTCTTCGCGTCAAAATGAACTCGCAGTTCTGTACGTGATGATGATGTTTGGTTTGTGGGGCGCTCAACTGCGCGCTCATCAGCGTCCGTACAAAGTCCCATTTTTTTTACCCAGTCCAATATTTAAACAGTCCAATCAAGCCACTGTCATGAATGATGATGATGATGATGATGATGACACAAACACCCAGTCCCCGGGCAGAGAAAATCCCCAACCCGGCCCGGAATCGAATACGGGACCCCTGATCCAGAGGTAACAATGCTAGCCACTAGACCACGAACTGCGTGCGGACAGAGTTCTATACGATTGAAGATGATCCAGGTTCGCTTCCAGTTCTAGTTCTTCTTCTTGCTCTGACTCTTAATTTCTGTTCCAACCTGTTCTAGTTTTTGTTCTTTAATCAGCTATTGAAAATTTCGATCCACTCATATTAGGGACATAATATAGGATGAACAAAAGTAAGACGCCCCCGTCTGAAGTTCTGTCAACTGCTCAAACATCGATACAAGATTTTCTACAAATCAGATTGCGCAAAGGTGCGAGTATTTTGCTGACTAGTTGATACCTAATGAAGCAGCCATAGTTTCTTAAATAGAATGTCTTTGTCTCCACACTGGGTGATTAGCCACAATACGCCGCTGTAAGTTGATACCTAATGAAGCAGCCATAGTTTCTTAAATAGAATGTCTTTGTCTCCACACTGGGTGATTAGCCACAATACGCCGCTGTAAGTTTCCGCGTGGAGGACTACTTTTGGCGTATGTAAGTCGGCAGGTTTTTCTGCTTGTCATTAAGCGATGAGTCTCCACAGAGCTTCACGATATCCACCTTGTAGCCAAGACAAGGATCTTGGTTATTATATTCTGCTTCGTAACACGAAGAAATCAGATAAGAAGAAAATATAAGCTTCTGAGATGTGGTGCTACAGAAGAATGCTGAAGATTACATTGACAGATTGGTAACAGAGGGAAGTCAGCGGAGTTAAGTTATAGGTGGATAACAAAGCTTTACTAAAGTATACAGATCCAATGAGTGTAGTTTACAGTAGAAAGCAAGAGGCTTGCACAGCACAGTGCAAACCCTTACTTAAATTTCCATATAATGCGAAATTTTCTAATACTTATTCTTGCATTGTAGAAACTATTTCATAGTTTAAACAACGTTTAAACTAATTTGTAAGAGAAAGTCTATTATATATGCAGATAAACAGTAATTTGTTTGCAAAGCTGGTCGCGGTGTGAGAGCCGTTCCCTTCGTTCATGTGTAACCCATTGAAAAGATTTTGTCCAGGGTTCATTTAAGTGACAAATCGCTGGAATATTATGCTGCTGTTAACCATTTTCTTCTTTTATTTGAATGTTCTTGAAACATGATTTGTAATTACGTAAATAACACTTCTTCTAAAGTGCATTGTGCAACATCCTTGCGCCCTACAAAGAACATAGTCGGTCTCAGAGCAACATGCACCAAACGGTACAAATGCTAAACCGCTGTAACACGTTTGGCGCCAAAAAAAAAAATTGTGTGTATTACAGTTCCAGGTTGCAGAACCTTCTAGAACAGAAAATTGTCCAAATTAATGCCAACTTGACTGCTTTAATTGAATTTGTATTTCAGTTTTAATTGATTTATTGTTTTCAGAAAATAATTATGTAAGTGAAGAGTTACGAGCCTAATGATTAATAACAATGGTTGCAAATTTTGACATGAAAAATACAAGCTTTGTGCTATTTTGTAAAATCTATTTCATTATTGATAGTAAAATTGTAAATGAAGAGAGATGTTTTGTTTGACGATTACAGTGAAGAATTCAAATTATTGTATCTAATGTAGCCGAGCGGCTATAGGCGCTTCAGTCTGGAACCACGCGACCGCCACGGTCGCAAGTTCGAATCCTGCCTCGGGCATGGATGTGTGTGATGTCCTTAAGTTAGTTAGGTTTAAGTAGTTCTAAGTTCTAGGGGACTGATGACCACAGATGTTAAGTCCCATAGTGCTCAGAGCCATTTGACCCATTATCTAATGTAGTTTCAGATCATATACTTTTAAAATTACGACTACTAATTTTCATGGTGTAAGATCGATACTACGAAATAACTCGCATATAAATACTACAAATATATTGACAGAAAAATAGTTTTTTGACTATGAGAAACATCAAGAAATACCTAAAGATGAGAAATATATAATATAAGTTACAGAATTAACGAAAGTCTGGCCAAAATTTATACGGAATAGCACATTTCAGTTGACATGAGAAAGTTCCGAAGAGATTGCCGGCCGCGGTGGTCTAGCGGTTCTAGGCGCGCAGTCCGGAACCGCGCGACGGCTACGGTCGCAGGTTCGAATCCTGCCTCGGGCATGGATGTGTGTGATGTCCTTAGGTTTGTTAGGTTTAAGTAGTTCTAAGTTCTAGGGGACTGATGACCACAGATGTTAAGTCCCATAGTGCTCAGAACCATTTGAGTTCCGAAGATAAGAATAGACTAACGTGAGTATGTGGATGAAACCAGTCTTCGATCTGAAGACCACAATAACAAACCTAGCAACGTGGAGAAAGTTTGTGCGCAAACTAAGATCTTCGAACGACTGCGCTCTCAAAGCAGTTGTTACGGACTTGAGGGTGCTCGAAGTTAGTTTGCGGAGAATTGTACCATGATAAATGGCCGTCATGGGCGGTATTTATGACGACGCCGGTGAGAGTTTCAGTCGGTACATGTCGATTTACCGTAACGCTGCTCTGCCGACGGTGCTGAAGACCGGCGGGTCGTAAATCACGGCGGCGTTCGGTGGCGGAGCCCTTGAGGCGCGAGCCACTGCCGAAGTCGATGGGCGGCCGAGAGGACTGCCGCGCATGCGCGTCGGCCGGAAGCGGTTTATCTGTGCCGGCCGCAGCATCCTGCGCCCTGCACCGGCCTTCTCAAGCCCGACCGGCGTTCGCGACTACTACAGTAGGAAACACCGCGCCACCAACGGCGGTGGGGCAGACGTTCGACGGTCCTTACGAATTCTCAGTGACAGAGCTGCTGCAATAGCGAAAAACAAAGTGCCATTGGATGGGGGTTGCCACCGAAACAACCGGTCTTTTCCATCTCCAGTTAAACCTGACTACTAAAAACCGCTTAAGAAAAACGGTTTCTGAAATAACAACTTTTCGGATCTGTATTGCTATTATTTGAGACATAAATGTACACGTCGAACAGAGAGTGAAAAATTATAAAATTCCCTCACACTTTTACGTTATACGTTCCAAGACACTTAGAATCAAACTACCGAGTAAAATACACCACTGGCCATTAAAATTGCTACACCAAGAAGAAATGCAGATGATAAATGCGTATTCATTGGACAAATATACTAGAACTGACATGTGATTACATTTTCACGCAATATGGGTGCATACATCCTGAGAAATCAGTACCCAGAACAACCACCTCTGGCCGTGATAAAGGCCTTGATACGCCTGGGCATTGAGTCAAACAGAGCTTGGATGGCGTGTACAGGTGCAGCTGCCCATGCAGCTTCAACACGATACCACAGTTCATCAAGAGTAGTGACTCGCGTATTGTGACGAGCCAGTTGCTCGGCCACCATTGAACAGACGTTTTCAGTTGGCGAGAGATCTGGAGAATGTGCTGGCCAGGGCAGCAGTCGAACATTTTCTGTATCCAGAAAGGCCCGTACAGGACTTCCAACACGCGGCCGTGCATTACCCTGCTGAAATGTAGGGTTTCGCAGGGACCGAATGAAGGGTAGAGCCACGGGTCGTAACAGATCTGAAATGTAACGTCCACTGTTCAAAGTGCCGCCAATGTGAACAAGACGTGACCGAGACGTGTAACCAATGGCACCCTATACCATCACGCCGGGTGATACGCCAGTATGGCGATGATGAACACACGCTTCCAATGTGCGTTCACCGCGATGTCGCCAAACACGGATGCGACCATCATGATGTTGTAAATAGATCCTGGATTCATCCGAAAAAATGACGTTTTGCCATTCGTGCACCCAGGTTCGTCGTTGAGTACACCATCGCAGGCGCTCTTGTCCGTGATGCAGCGTCAAGGGTAACCGCAGCTGTGGTCTCTGAGCTGATAGTCCATGCTGCTGCAAACGTCGTGGAAGTGTTCGTGCAGATGGTTGTTGTCTTGCAAACGTCCCCATCTGTTGATTCAGGGATCGAGACGTGGCTGCACGATCCGTTGCAGCCATGCGGATAAGATGCCTGTCATCTCGACTGCTAGAGATACGAGGTCGTTGTGATCCAGCAAGGCGTTCCGTATTACCCTCCTGAACCCACCGATTCCATATTCTGCTAACAGTCATTGGATCTCGACCAACGCGAGCAGCAATGTCGCGATACGATAAACCGCAATCGCGATAGGCTACAACCCGATCTTTATCAAAGTCGGAAACGTAATGGTACGCATTTCTGCTCCTTACACGAGGCATCACAACAACGTTTCACCAGGCAACTCCGGTCAACTGCTGTTTGTGTATGAGAAATCGGTTGGAAACTTCCCTCATGTCAGCACGTTGTAGGTGTCGCCACCGTCGCCAACCTTGTGTGAATGCTCTGAAATGCTAATCATTTGCATATCACAGCATCTTCTTCCTGTCGGTTAAATTTCGCGTTTGTAGCACGTCATCTTTGTGGTGTAGCAATTTTAATGGCCAGTAGTGTAGGTAAGCACAAGGAAACTTAGGCGGTCAACCAGTCACTGCTTTTCTCGAAAAGTAGTGGGTAGTTGAATACTGCAAAAATTTTACCGGTATGCTCCTGGAGATTTTGAATTTTTAAATCTCTGCTCAGAAATCATGTTAATCGAGGATCATATCACTATTTGGGCATTATGAATAGACATTTATTATCGATGAAAACTGAGGTTAGAGGACTCAGCTTTTCATATTAAGTTGTTACTTTCCAAAGCCTACAAGCAGATAGAGACGTATCTTGTAAAAATAGGCAGCAGATTAGCTATTTTACAATTTTATTGCAAACTATGAATGAACTGTTAAGTTTTTAATTTATTACTGTTCCCACAACTTTCTTTCGCTGTTATTATTTGTTAGAAATGACCGACAGATAATAAGGTTTTGTGTCAAATTTGAGCGTTGTTTTTCTTTAATTAATTTGAATCGGAAACCCATGTTTTATTCAAATATGTATGTCTAATTTTTAATGGTAATTTAACTTTTTACCGAGAAAATAATAACTGCTGTTACAAAAAATTGAAATGAATATATTAGATAATAGAACAAATATAACATTTACCAGAAACAAATACATGACAATACCTATAATGTCAATAACGCCATTAATGCAATGGTTAATATTTACTCTCCAGTCTGTTCGTGGCGCCGGCCGCTAGTGGCCGAGCGGTTCTAGCGCTACAGTCTGGAACCGCGCGACCGCTACGGTCGCAGGTTCGAATCCTGCCTCGGGCATGGATGTGTGTGTTGTCCTTAGGTTAGTTAGGTTTAAGTAGTTCTAAGTTCTAGGGGACTTATGACCTCAGCAGTTGAGTCCCATAGTGCTCAGAGCCATTTGAACCATTTTTTTCTGTTCGTGAATACTTGTTTTGTAATGTGTTTATCTGCAAGTTGACGCATTTCATCAGAAATAATATCACTCAAAGTTGATAACAATCTTTGAGAAGCCACAGAACTTCCTGCCAGACTCGTTTTTTGAAAAAGCTTTATTTGAAAACCAAAAATTTTAGTACTACTCCTATGGCACATTGAAATATAGGCGTTATAGCCAATTGCCAGTGAAAAATACCCAAAAATACCGGCTATTCACGACTAAAATACCAGTATCGTTTTTAACCGATCGGTTTTGCCCATCCCTATGGTAAGAAATGAGGGGATTCGGCGCAGAATCTGAGAGGAAAGGAGTATGTGGAAAACACTAACAAGGATAAGGAATAGGATGATAGGATATCTGTTACGACATCAGGGAATGACTTCCATGACACTGAAGGGAACTGTAGAGGGCAAAAACTGGAGAGGAAGACAGAGATTGGAATACATCCAGCAAATAATTGAGGACGTAGGTTTCAAATGCTATTCTAAGGTGAAGAGGTTGGCACAGCAGAGAATTCATGGCGGGCTGCATCAAACCAGTCAGAACACTGAAGACCCGAAAAAAAGGAGCTATAGTATTTAAGGAAAGGGTCAAGTTTCGTCCTTAATTATCGTTTAAATCAGCTGTCTTTCAACAGCCGGCCGAAGTGGCCGTGCGGTTAAAGGCGCTGCAGTCTGGAACCGCAAGACCATTACGGTCGCAGGTTCGAATCCTGCCTCGGGCATGGATGTTTGTGATGTCCTTAGGTTAGTTAGGTTTAACTAGTTCTAAGTTCTAGGGGACTAATGACCTCAGCAGTTGAGTCCCATAGTGCTCAGAGCCATTTGAACCATTTTTGTCTTTCAACTTGTTTTGTACCGTCCTCGATCTCTCTATATATTTTGCTAATCTTTTTGTCTCTGTAGTATACTTCATACACTCTTTAATTCTTCATGCTTTGTATTGCATATTCTAGACCCTGACCTTGAAATTTGTGTGATCTTCTTGTTTTTCCTGGTCTTGTCCAGTGTTTCCACGGTGTCGCCGTCTTGGCAATGTCAGTGGTAGAAGGTTGCCGGATGCCCTTCCTGTCGCCACCGCTACCACTTCCGGGACAGAATTTGTGTACCCTGTCTGTCTGTGTCCAGTGTTTTCCAACGTGAAAGTATGAGAACATTTTCGAAACGTTTACGAATCGTGTGACTGAGGTGAGAACAGGGTACCAGTAGGCCTTCACCTAGTCGGATGTAGGAAACCACCTAAAAACTACATCTATCGTTAATCCTCTGCGGGGGGGGAGGGGAATTCGATCCGAGGCCGGCGCGCCTTCCCGAATATTCAGGAAGCGGCTTGCAACGCAAGTGACTTTGTGGACGTGTCTGTGAAATTTATAGAATATCATGCAAAAATTTGCTGAGGAGTAGGCCACAAGCATCGAGCTCTGATGTTCGGGCCGAAGCGCTGGACACTTTTGTTAGTACAGCAGGATGAGAAGGTCCAGTACCGACACGAATGATAACAAATCAACTTTAAAACTTAGTAAAAGGAAAAAAAATAAGGGAAGAAAGATTATATTAAAACTTAGTAAAAGGAAAAAAAATAAGGGAAGAAAGATTATATTAAAACTTAGTAAAAGGAAAAAAAATAAGGGAAGAAAGATTATACCACATCGTTAGACAGTAAACGCAACAGTTGACTGACACTGCGTGCTTTCTCTTGCTTGTCACGAGCAGTTAATGATGTGACGAAAAAGCTTGTTACTTGAGTGCGTGTTGCGTTCTCGGGCGATTCTGTTGTCACAGTATTGTCCTCATATGCTGCGGTGTTTTTCTTTCGGTGATAGTCAGTTGTAGTTCGTTGTGTTGTTCTTTTATGTACAGCAGGAGATAGCTCTTTTGTACCTCCTTTGTTCCCAACCGGGATTCTGTACTTAAGTTTTCCGTGGTTTCCCTAAATCCCATAAGGCAAAGAAAGGAATGGTTCTTCTGATTTCCTTTTTTATTTTTGTGCTCCATCTCTCTAATGACCTCGTCGCCGACCGGACATTAAATCGTACTCTTCCATCCGTCACAGGTCGAATTATTTGCATTGTCACACTATTGAGAACAGTTTTATTTGACTAACCGAATAAAAGGCACAACTTACGCTTTACTACACGAATGGGGCAACCCATCGCCTAGTCACCTGTTGAGGATTATTTTACTTGAATTGGCGAGTTACGGCCACTTAAATTGTTTGCCACGTTATAATTTGAAATACTGTGGAAATGTAAAAAGAAGAGCTTGGAAAATACGCACTCTTGAATAGGTAATCTATTGGTATAGTAATCTAAAAATTCTCAATAGCCTAAACAATAATTTCAGGGATACACACAGGAAGGCAAATAAACAAGAGAAATGACGGGAATCAGTTGGTTGTTATTTAAAAAAAAAGAAACATTTAAATGCAGGAGATGTGGTTTTGGGCATTATGCCAGATCAGCAACTAGAAATAAACAAAAGGAAATTTTTTACTTGACTGTTCATGACAAGATGCAATACACAGGCAGACGGCATCAACAAACAGACAGAAAATAATTGGAAGCTTAAGATAGTCACATTTGGTAATGTTTGGATGAAATTTTGTATTGAGCAGGAGATGGAAAGAGATTGATAACTGCGATAGTAATGTTGATAATGAAGGAATACTTTTATATTTTGACAGGTTGCATACATACAGCAACTAGCTCTGCACTGAAAGAAAATGAACTATTGTAGCCGGTTTATACCACACAATTACGGTTAAGTAGTATCCCAAGAACTTGAGGAAACGTTATCTCACGTTTGATATGATTATGTTTAAAATTTTTATGGACAGTTGAGTTTCAGTCGATTAGATCATGCACGTCGCTCGGTCTCCCCCCCCCCCCCCCCCCCTCCCCCCGTGTGAAGTTTTTCCTGTCCAACAAAACAATCTCCCCCTGTGTGGTTGCTCGGCAGCTGCCGTCGTTTTGAGTGGCGTTCAGTCAGCGTTTACCGGGAACACGAGACGGGCGTGAAGGGCCGCTGCCAAGATGTTTGCAGGGAACAGTTACACACGCTTTCCGTCTGCCTGCCCCGTTATTGGGCTCCCCGTGTCGCATCGCCGGTCGTAAACATTTACAACTGGTGGGCTACGAGCGTTTCATTACACCGTGCCGGACAACAGGTAGCTAGTTGGGTGTGGCGGCCCATTGATTGCCGAGGCTGCCGGACGTCGCGTGACTCCTGGTGTCGGCTTTAGTTGCGAGAGGCATTTGGTTGTAAGACCTCAGCGCCATTTAGCATTTCCTTTCCAGTACCGAAAATATTCAAACGCAAGTAATCCTGTGTATTGAAACCATAGTCACGATGATCCACGCTCTATATCAATAATTCTCTCTCTCTGGCTGGCTGGTTCAAATGGCTCTGAGCACTATGGGACTCAACTGCTGAGGTCATTAGTCCCCTAGAACTTAGAACTAGTTAAACCTAACTAACCTAAAGACATCACAAACATCCATGCCCGAGGCAGGATTCGAACCTGCAACCGTAGCGGTCTTGCGGTTCCAGACTGCAGCGCCTTTAACCGCACGGCCACTTCGGCCGGCTCTCTCTCTGATTTTCTTTCACTGTGCTGGTGCTGGTTATTATGTTGACTTGCGTTGAGCGCTCACCTTTAATTAATTTTGGCACTGTCCTCCAGTTCTTATGCTCACTAGTGTGTGTGTGTGTGTGTGTGTGTGTGTGTGTGTGTGTGTGTGTGTGTCTTTTTAATGGTCTATAGAGTGGTTAAAAGTCACTGCTAGAACAGCCTGTGGACAAGTGCTAATTTTTGCAATCCTATAGGAAAATGATAGGGTTTAATCACCTTTTAACAAACTGTATGTATTATGAAGCATAAGACGTATGTTTAAGATGTCCCCACAATTTATTCATTTTTAATTGTTAAACGAAACTGTGGTAACCAATACTCCAAATCTTTGCCGAGAGCCTAACAATGATTGATGGAACAGTTCTGTGAGTTAGTGCGCTGGCAAATATCTTTTAAATACGCCTGTGAAATGTGTAAGGGGCAGTCAGTTTAAACGAGACAGATGGAAAAAAGTAATTTTACAGTTTATTATTTCAAAACTAATTGCCATAACTGAGCCCAGTATCAGACAAGACGGTCAATGTTGCGGTTACCTACGGAACCATGATTGTACCCAGGCGTTCACCTCTTCGTCCGAAGCATATCGACAGACACAAATATCGTTATTCAGGACTTCAAACATATGGAATGTGTAAGGGCTTCCTAGCGAAAGTTCTGCAACGTACTCGATACAACGTTGGAAACATATAGGCCACTTTTATTGAAATACACTGTTATAAGAATGGTCCTACCTTTAGACAAATGATAATCACAGCCAGTACAATGGAGGCCATTTGCAAATGCACCAGTTTTAGTTTTATCGTTTTAACTCTTTTCTTTATTCCTCAGAATCCAAATTCTAAAACTGATTTTATTGATACAAATGAAAAGTTGATATGCAGACACTTCCTGTCAGGTTAAAACAGAGTGTCGAACTCTTGTCGCCCACTGACAACACTCGTACCTGCTGACCCATCCGCGCATGCTTGACTGTCCGACATGAAGCTTCAGTTTTGCAGAGCCTTTTTTTCTCTAATTTCCTTGCGTACCTGAGAGGAAAGATATGTCACAGAGTCTCTTAAGGTAGCCTTATGACTTGTTTCGGGATGACGATTCTATTTTGTTACTAACTCCACAATGTTCTGAAACGTCGTCCGCAGATTAACACGGTGTGCCGAGACGCGACTCGAACCTCAACATTCTGCTTTCGCGGACAATGCTTATCGGCGACAATGCTCCCAATTTCAGTCAAGAAACGATGATGCTGAGGTACGAGCTTGCGCCTTCTGCGTAAAATGTTATAACTCCATAAATTACTTTCTAAGACAGCTAAATTGAAGCTTGGAGGAAAAATGCTGTTAAGCTTACGTCTCTTCCTTTATTCATATACTTCTTTATAATATTATATTATTATAATTATATTTTATAATGAAGTGCACGAGGCAGTTTCGAACTGATACACTTTACGCGGCAAACACAGACTTGATATTTGCCATATTGCTTTGTAAGTCTCCACGGACACGCCACATTTATCACTATGGGTTGACATACACTGAGGAGATAAAAGTCGTGGGATACCTTCTAATATTGTGTCGGACCTCCTTTTGCCCGGTGTAGTGCAACAACTCAACGTGGCATGGACTCAACAAGTCGTTGGAAGTTCTCTGCAGAAATACTGAGCCATGCTACCTCTATAGCCTTCCATAACTGCGAAAGTATTGCCGATGCAGGATTTTTTGGACTAACTGACCTCTCGATTGTGTCCCGTGGATGTTCGATGGGATTCTGTCGGGCGATATGGGTGAACAAATCATTCAGTCAAATCGTCCAGCATGTTCTTCAAACCAGTCGCGAACAGTTGTAGCCCAGCAACATGTTTGGAAACAGAAGTCCACGAATGACTACGAATGGTCTGGCCGGCCGAAGTGGCCGTGCGGTTAAAGGCGCTGCAGTCTGGAACCGCAGGACCGCTACGGTCGCAGGTTCGAATCCTGCCTCGGGCATGGATGTTTGTGATGTCCTTAGGTTAGTTAGGTTTAACTAGTTCTAAGTTCTAGGGGACTAATGACCTCAGCAGTTGAGTCCCATAGTGCTCAGAGCCATTTGAACCATTTTTGAACGAATGGTCTCGAAGAAGCCTAACATAACCATTTCCAGCCAATGATCGGTTCAGCTGGGCCATAGGACCAAGCCCATTCCATGTAAACACATCCCACGTCATTCGTCCAGGAGAGGCACCGCGGGCGATGTCGTGTTGTTCGCAAAGCCACATGCGTCGGTAGTCTGCTGCCATATCGCATTAACGCCAAATTTCGCCGCACAGCACGTTCGTAGTACGTGCCACACTGATTTCTGCGGTTATTTCACGCATTTTGTAGGCTCGGCTCACTGTTGACACTGTGCATCTCGGAATATTGAATTCACCGAGCGAGGTGGCGCAGTGGTTAACCCACTGGATTCGTATTCATGAGAACGACGATTCAAACCCGCGTCCGGCCATCCTGATTTAGATTTTACGTGATTTCCCAAAATCGCTTCAGGCAAATGCCGGAATGGTTCCTTTGAAAGACACGGCCGACTTCTTTCCCCATTGTTCCCTAATCCGATGGGACCGATGACCTAGCTGTTTGGCCACCTCCCCCAAATTATCCAACCAACCAATATTGAATTCTGTAACAATTTCCGAAATAGAATATCCCATGCGTCTAGCTGCAACTAGCGTTCGGCGTTCAGAGTCTGTTAACTCCCATCGTGCGGTCCTCATCACGCCGAACACCTTTTCCCATGATCACTTGAGTACAAATGACAGTTCCGCCGCTGCATTGCCCTTTTATGTGTCGTGTACGGGATACTACCGCCTCTTTTTATGTGCATATCGCTGTACCGTGACTTTTGTGACCTCAGTGTGGAACCCCCATTTCAAAGAGCCTTATGTCACGTCAGTTCTCAGAAGCTTTCCTTTACTGTCTACTGTGCACATCTGCCTGGGAAGAGAGAAAATTTCTGGAACGTCAAGGCAAAAAGTACCTGCTAATTGCGACGAATGTGACTACCGACGATTACACGATACGGCCCAGTTAATGTCGCTCTTATACGCTAGGCTATTAAAGATCGTCAGATAATCGCAGGGGGCGGTTATTATTACAGCGGTTTACTGCCCGACAGAGGCGGAGCCTATGAGAGTAATCCGCGGAAAAACGGCGAGCTGATCGGAGCGCGGGAACGTCCTTGGGGCGGCGAGCCACAAGGGACCTCCTGTGCGCTGAATGAGAGCCACTGTGCCGTCCGATCCGCCTTGACACAGTCAGCATCGGTACCACGGCACAGCGCTCGCTATGCCGCTCGATGTGTCTGCATGTGGCTGCGCGGGGCAGTGTGGGCGATAACTGGCTCACTGAACTCAGACTCCTCCAATAGTCACCAAATCTCCTTTTTAATTCAGTGCAGAGAGTTCAGACTATTTTGTTCCTCAATACTCTGGCTGGATATCACGGAATAGGTAGGAAAGAATAAGAGATTTATTGTGGCCAATATTGCCGGTATTTATGTTGTTTTTACTGGCGGCGGCGGTGGTGGTAGTGATTGTCAGAAGGTTGGTTTGATGCTGCTCTCCACGCTAGTATGTTCTGTGTAAGCCTCTTCATGTATGCGTAACTACTGCTACTTACTTTCATAGCAATAAGGCTAGCACGAATGGTCACAGATATCTTTGGTCCCTAAGAGAGCGTCAGGAAATGCTGAAAAAATTGAACTGGCAGACGCTTGAAGATAACCGCAAACTGTCCCGTGAAAGTCTGCTTACAAAGTTTCGAGCACGAATCTAGGAATACATTACAATCTAGAAATATCGTACAACATCTTTCGTATCGTTCCCGTAGCCTTCGCGAGGACAATGTTACAATAATTACCGCACGCTGAGAGGCGTTTAAGCAGTCAGCCTTCCCGTGCTCCATACGTGAATAGAACTGGAAACAGCCATAATAGTACGTACAATAGGAAGTACGCGGTGCTGTGCACTTTAGAGTAGTTTGTAGAGTATGGATGTAGAAGGCATACACTTTCGTTGATTAGCAAATTGACGATTGCGTAAGGATGCCTCAAGATCTCTCTCATCAGCTAAATCCTTCTTTTAGCCAAATTATGCCATAAAATTGTTTTTTTTTCTCATTTCCATTCAGCGTCCCCTCATTGCAAGAGGTGTCGACAAACGTCAGTTCCGATCGGTCGCGAAGTAGAAACCATCGTGAAAATGCGATGAAGCTTTGCACAGATGTGTTGGGCAGTGTCTCTGCTATGCCCGTCGATGGCGTGACTCTGCACTGTCCCTCTGATTTTCATGTCTACTTACATGAACGACTGCCTATGAACGCAACATTTTGACACTGACAACGAAGTGCACACCAGGGTAGAGAACTGGCAGAAATCCCAGCCGGCTGCCTTTTATGGCGAGGGTATTGTAAAGTTGGTATAACGCTACGAGAAATCTCCAAGTCAGAGCGACGTTTATGTTGGAAGGTGTAGCTAACTGTTGCAAATAAAACATTTCTCATTTTCATTGTGGTTTCCATTTCGCGACCGATCGGAAGTAACTTTCTGGAGAACCGTCGTTATTACGCGATATTCCAAAATTGGTTCAAATGGATCTGAGCACTATGGAACTTAACATCTGTGGTCATCAGTCCCCTAGAACGTAGAACTACTTCAACCTAACTAACCTAAGGACATCACACACATCCATGCCCGAGGCAGGATTCGAACCTGCGACCGAAGCGGTCATGCGGTTCCAGACTGAAGCGCCTAGAACCGCACGGCCAGATATTCCCATGCAACATTCATCAGTCTTCTGCACCATCAAATATCAAGAGCTTATATACCGACGGAAAACCTAATTAAGAGTGGTCTAATACCGGCTTCAGAACCACTCATTTTTTTCTTCAGCCTTCTGACTACACAGACACGGTTTGTGAAAGGAGGAGGAAGAAACTCGGGCGTGCCCTTTCAAGGGAGACATCCGGCATTTGCCTTTCGGATTCAGAGAAATCCCAAGTAACGTAGATCTGGATGGTCGGAGAGTGATTTGAACCGTCCTCATCTCGAAATCGACAAAGAGAGGCACCATATTGTTACGCTATAGTAGAATTTGGCAGGTGTGTGATTCAGCATGTGAATGAGACTTTTTCGTGTCGGATAATGCGATGTGGAATGGCAAATGGAGCCAGACGAATTTGAGGTCTAATCGCAAGAATGCTCCTGTAAAATATGAGAGGCAGTCAAATGAAATCCGAAAACCCGCCATAACGGAACCATGGAATGGTTCCATTCAAAAGTAATCACTGAACACGTTACGACATTTATCCCGCTGGGAGATAAGATGATAAATTCTTGTTTGGTAGAACCCGGTCGGCCGCTGACGAATCGACAACCGCAACGACTTCTGCGCTTCCTCGCCCTACCAAAACCGACATCCACGCATGTCATTCTTCAGGTTGCCAGATATGTGAAAAACACATGGCGAAGAATCTAGGCTGTACGGAGTATTTTTCAGTGTTTCTCAATCAAATCGCTGAAGCCTAGCTTCATTCGTTTAGCAGTGTGGGACCGGGCGTTACCGTGAAAGAGAATTCCGGCCGACAGCATTCTTGGGTGTTTTGACTTTATGGCGCATCGCAGTTTCTACAAACTATCTTCTTAGCGCTGCGCACTGATAGTGGTTCCACGCTCGAAGAATCCGACGAGCAATAGGGCACCTGCAGACGAAGAAGGAGCTCATCATGATCTTACCGGAAATTGTGTGAACAGTTTTGGAGATGAGGGACGTTTCCATTGTCGGCTTTGCCGTTTGCCTTGTGGCTCGAAAGGTCATGGTGACCTCCATCGACTGCAGGGGCTCTCTGCTCATCGAGTTCCTCGAGCGTGGTACCTCAATCAGTGTGCAGCGCTATGAAGGCACTTTGCAGTAACTCCACGTGCCATAAAGTCAAAACGTCCAGGTATGCTGTCGGCGGATTCGTCCTTTACATGATTATTGCCCGCCCCCACACTGTCAATCGAAAGAAGTGTGCGCTTCAGCAGTTTAGGTGGGAAACACTGCAATATCTTCTGTACAGCGCGCATCTTTCTCTGTGTGATTTTCACCTTTTTCGCGATATGTAGGAAGACATGCGTGGACCTCGGTTCCAGTCGGACGAGGAAGTGGAGTTGTGGACTCGTCAGTGGCCCGCCGCGTTCTAGGAAACGGGAATTGATCGTCTCGTCTCTCAGTGGGATAAATGTCTCAATGCGTGTCGTGATTACTGTTGAATGTTACCATTCCATGGTCCCCTTGGGGTGCGTTTCCGGTTTTCATTTGAGTGCCCCTTATACAACAGGAAATGGTTCCGCATTACTCGTTTCACAGTTATAAGGGAAGAAACTGAAACACTGCGTTTGAGGTCAACTGTAAAATCGCCTTGAGAACTCACATACCCAGAAATAGCTGACACACATGACATTTAATTCTTCTACTACCACTGGTACGTGTGTGTCCCATAATAGGTTATCAGTGGGAATTTGCTGCATGTTATTGCTTTGTATCGCTCTCCCACTGGTAAAGGGAAGCATGCTGATGGTCTGCAGAAGTTTTATAATTACAGGTTACAGCTGTAGGTTGTGCTGTCTTCAACTTACATTGTTAACGCTCTGCTCCATACTGTTGCATCGAATTAGTTCGCGCCTGCAGGGAGACAACCTGATGAACAGAATTGCAAAGCGGTCTGTTATCGCGCCTTCCTGGACAATTCATTTCAATAAATTGCACGCACAATTGGCGCTTGCTGCGTCACAAGCGGTGGCTATACTGAGTACTTGTAATGTGAATTACAAACTTCAAGGGATGTTTTGTCAACTGATGTGTGTGTGAGTTTTCTGTCTTTATATTTTTTGCGCAAAGGTCTTCTGAAACCCCCAGAGGTACTTACGAATGAATAGCCCATTATATCCTATCACTCTCCGTGTTGGAAAACGAAATGGCGGGAAATATTTTTTTTCATATTGTTACTTCTGACTACGATATTAGTTATAATAACCATACATTAATGTGTTTTACTCCTACACCAAATTGGTAGTGAAAGGGTTAAAAGAAGAAGAATGAAACAAAATTTGAAACTCTCGTAAAGCTGCACAATTTGAGCCGCTCATAAAAACGAATTATGGGAAATTAATTTTGAGACGTTTTGGGATACATTTCGAAACGACTGGTCACATGTCTGGCGATAATTCTGGGAACGAAGGTGAACTCACTCATTGTCTGGCAGATAGGCATTGTTCTTGCAGCGCCAGATCTCTTCAACGAATTGTAGGGTCACAAATGTACAGCGGTAACAGCATTGGTTCGAAACATCGTCATGTGCGAGCGACAGGTACATTATGGTAGAACAGTAGTTGACATGCTTGACAGTACTGTATGACAATGTTGGGGCTCTAGATCGATGATTTCTTCTTGTATTATGCGAATATCAATTAAAAAGTTACTTAGATAAATCTGACGTGAATGTAGAGGGCAGTCGTTTGTGCCAAGGGAAAACGACGAACATCTCAGTCACACTGGGGACCTGTAACAAATGTCGCAAAACTTCAAGTCAGGTCTGTTTCGAATCCCAGAATGTTAGAAAAATAGTCCTGCGTTGCGTATCATTGTTGAAACTTGTAGACAGACTTCTAAAAGTGTAAAAATCATCTCAATCAGTAGTATTAATCGTAAGGAAAATGTACGCAGTCTGGACTGGACCTTCAAGAAACATCGCAAAATTTAAGATAATGATAATATCAAAGAAGTTAACAGAACTAGTTGTCATTCGATGCTTGGTTTTGCTGTTTTGTCGATGTTTCAGGCATGGTTTTAATTTACATCATTAAAGGTACTGAGAGATTGTCGTCTCTCGCAGTCCGCCATTGGCTCCAAAAGAATAGAACACGACAGTTCTGTAAAACTTTAGCCTGTCGATGCAATGCTTTTAGTTTCGCAGTCACCACTGACGATGTTTTACGTACTGGGGAGTGTTTTCCTACCTTCAGGGAAATTTGGAATCGTGTTTCACTCGGGACTGATCGCCTCTGAAACGCAAAGCTTTTTTTTTTTTTTTTTGTGTTGGACCAGCCTCAACGTGTGTATTTGCGAAACGAGTTGGACTTGAGGAAATTGAACGAGGGCGTTCCGGATACGAAGTTTCGGAGATAGGCTTCGCGAAACATGAAGTTTCCATTTCCTGCATTTCGACAGAGTTGGGTGGGGACCTGTCCTCACATCCGCAGAGAAAGTATTAAGCCGAGTTACCGTGACACACCTCTATCTCCCTTTTCAGTTTCTCCACGTTATAACCGTCAACATATTTTTACGTGTAGTTTATCATCCTATAATTTTTCGCTAACACTGTTCACAGATTTCAGAACACTGTATCCACAGGTGTCGTATATTATCGTTTAATTTTTCGTTTAGACTATTCATAGATTTCAGCACTGCATCCACAAGTATGCGCCATTTGTACTTCGGCGCACAACTAAAACAAACAGTAGCTGATAACACGAAATTTATGTGCGAAATGAAGATAGGAGTCTAAGAAAATGAAGGAAAAACTTCTCACTACTCTTGGAAATTTGTGGGAAGTTCCTATGGGACCAAACTGCTGAGGTCATCGGTCCCTAGGCTTACACGCTTTCACACACACACACACACACACACACACACACACACACACACACACACACATGCCCGATGGAGGACTCGAACCTCCGACGGAGGAGGGGGGGGGGGGGGGGAAGAGAGCCGCGCGAACCGTGAACCATGGCAAGGCGCCCCTGACCGCGCGGTTACCTCGCTACCGCGCGCGGCTCTCAGTACATGTTACTGAGATAAGTATACTGTGGAAAAAAGAGACAACCGATAACATGCGACATTATGAGCTTTAATACAGCTAGCAGCAGTGTATCAGGGCATCGGGATTCCCCCCTCTACGCTGGGTAAAAGCTCGCTGCGGTGTTCCTGCAAATTAAACCGTAAACAAGCTAGCGAAGGGAGCTACTTATCATGGAAAAAGAGAGAGCGGGTAGGAGTACCTGGCACAATTTTTTTAAATGTCGTCAAACTTATAACGAAGAGAAATGGAACGCAAATTAGCAGCAGTTGTCCAAATCGGAGCCAGAGATTATTACAGAATTAATCCAGTTCAAAATGGTTCAAATGGCTCTGAGCACTATGGGACTCAACATCTTAGGTCATAAGTCCCCTAGAACTTAGAACTACTTAAACCTAACTAACCTAAGGACATCACACACACCCATGCCCGAGGCAGGATTCGAACCTGCGACCGTAGCAGTCCAGCGGTTCCAGACTGCAGCGCCAGAACCGCTAGACCACCGCGGCCGGCAATTAATCCAGTACTGGTGTGGCACGAGAAGCATCAGCGCAACAGAAGGTTCCAAAACTTAATAATATGCCTAAGCTCCAACTACTGGTGCTACAGGATACACTTATACCGCATTGGCGTGCTCCCTAAGGTAAATAAGAGGACATTGTATACATGTTCTGTTGTTGTCGAAACATATACTGTGCGAAAGTCGATCTGCTACGCCTAAATGACTTGACAGTATACCGCCTGTTTCATTCATTTCAACTGAACTGCAGCTGACCTTTTAATGTGATGTATTTTACTTTTTATGCCGGTGTTGATAAACTTTATGGTGACTATCGTTCGGGCGTCTCGGAAGTCTTGACTCCGCTATCCCTGTACTTATAGATTCTCATTGGATTTGTAGTTAATAGTTTTGACGTGTTCAATCGGAGCTATCTCATATGTTCGCGAACACTAGATGGAAAAATATTTGTACTTGGATAAGACTTTTATGCGCTGTACAGAAAACTATGCACTTTTCTGTTTGTTTCATTTTCAAAAGCCTCAGCAGAACTAAAAAATGTGTATGATAAAACCGATTTGCATATCTACACTCCTGGAAATTGAAATAAGAACACCGTGATTTCATTGTCCCAGGAAGGGGAAACTTTATTGACACATTCCTGGGGTCAGATACATCACATGATCACACTGAAAGAACCACAGGCACATAGACACAGGCAACAGAGCATGCACAATGTCGGCACTGGTACAGTGTATATCCACCTTTCGCAGCAATGCAGGCTGCTATTCTCCCATGGAGACGATCGTAGAGATGCTGGATGTAGTCCTGTGGAACGGCTTGCCATGCCATTTCCACCTGGCGCCTCAGTTGGACCAGCGTTCGTGCTGGACGTGCAGACCGCGTGAGACGACGCTTCATCCAGTCCCAAACATGCTCAATGGGGGACAGATCCGGAGATCTTGCTGGCCAGGGTAGTTGACTTACACCTTCTAGAGCACGTTGGGTGGCACGGGATACATGCGGACGTGCATTGTCCTGTTGGAACAGCAAGTTCCCTTGCCGGTCTAGGAATGGTAGAACGATGGGTTCGATGACGGTTTGGATGTACCGTGCACTATTCAGTGTCCCCTCGACGATCACCAGTGGTGTACGGCCAGTGTAGGAGATCGCTCCCCACACCATGTTGCCGGGTGTTGGCCCTGTGTGCCTCGGTCGTATGCAGTCATTGTGGCGCTCACCTGCACGGCGCCAAACACGCATACGACCATCATTGGCACCAAGGCAGAAGCGACTCTCATCGCTGAAGACGACACGTCTCCATTCGTCCCTCCATTCACGCCTGTCGCGACACCACTGGAGGCGGGCTGCGCGATGTTGGGGCGTGAGCGGAAGACGGCCTAACGGTGTGCGGGACCGTAGCCCAGCTTCATGGAGACGGTTGCGAATGGTCCTCGCCGATACCCCAGGAGCAACAGTGTCCCTAATTTGCTGGGAAGTGGCGGTGCGGTCCCCTACGGCACTGCGTAGGATCCTACGGTCTTGGCGTGCATCCGTGTGTCGCTGCGGTCCGGTCCCAGGTCGACGGGCACGTGCACCTTCCGCCGACCACTGGCGACAACATCGATGTACTGTGGAGACCTCACGCCCCACGTGTTGAGCAATTCGGCGGTACGTCCACCCGGCCTCCCGCATGCCCACTATACGCCCTCGCTCAAAGTCCGTCAACTGCACATACGGTTCACGTCCACGCTGTCGCGGCATGCTACCAGTGTTAAAGACTGCGATGGAGCTCCGTATGCCACGGCAAACTGGCTGACACTGACGGCGGCGGTGCACAAATGCTGCGCAGCTAGCGCCATTCGACGGCCAACACCGCGGTTCCTGGTGTGTCCGCTGTGCCGTGCGTGTGATCATTGCTTGTACAGCCCTCTCGCAGTGTCCGGAGCAAGTATGGTGGGTCTGACACACCGGTGTCAATGTGTTCTTTTTTCCATTTCCAGGAGTGTATGTTGAAATGCGTTCTCGCGGTATTCTGCTTTTATACCATGCAGGAGTCCCTCCACGTGGTTTAGATTCTTGCACTGTAACATATTATTTATCGTTTATACGCTTATAAATAATAAAGTAATTGCTGGACTACGAGTGAGACGATTGTTGACGGTTGACAAAAGGCGAGTGTGGTCTTCAACTTGGAAGCTACGTTAACAACAATTTAAGCGACATCGGAAGGACTTTTTGTGACATATTGTGACAGTTAATGAAACCTGGAGTCGTTATTACACTTGGGAAATCATGCGATAATCAAAACAATGGCTTCCTTCCGGTGAATCTGCCCCAAAGAAGGCGAGTGTCAGGATAAAGTTACGGCGACTTTTTATTTTTTTATACGAAGGATTTTGCCGCGCGGGATTAGCCGAGCGGTCTAGGGCGCTGCAGCCATGGACTGTGCGGCTGGTCCCGGCAGAGGTTAGAGTCCTCCCTCGGGCATGGGTGTGTGTGTGTTTGTCCTTAGGATAATTTTGGTTAAGTGGTGTGTAAGCATAGGGACTGATGACCTTAGCAGTTAAGTCCCATCAGATTTCACACACATTTTGAACATACGAAGGATTTTGTGCGTATAGATTTAAGAAAGGTAAAATTATGACTGGAATATACTACAAGGATATATCGAGTCACTTGGAGACACAGTGGAAGACAACACGACTTTATTTGGCGAAGAAGAAAGTACTGCTTCCACCGCGACAGTGTGTCAGCACATTCACTAATTGCTGCCGTTGCAAAACTACTTCAGTAACGTAATGATTTACTCAATAGCCGTTATGCACTCTCACATTTATTCATTTGTAGCAATGGCTTTTATCTCTATAGAAAATACTGAAAATAAACTCGCTGAATGATGAGATTTTGATCGACGTATTCCACAGGAATGAAAACACTGGAATATTGGTTTGGCACCCTTCCATCGAAGTGTAAATGGGATAGCGCTTTCAGTTTCCGTTATTGTAATTGGTTTATTAAAAAAGAAGAAAAACCGGTTTCATTCACTTGTGTTTTGCTCGGTGTTGAAATTTATTCAAACTACAGTAAACAAAGCAGCAGAGGGTGGAGGGAAGTGCTGCGATCGGACGAGAGCCGCTGGCTGCAGCGAGCCATTTTCCAGGCGGCGGAGCGCTGCTCGTGGTAGGTTGCTGCAGGTGTCTTTGTTGGGAGCGCTGCATAGGCCGGGGTCACGCCCGGGCACTTAGCGCGCCGCTAAGACAATGGCCGGCCGCTAACTGGCCGTGGCGGTCGCGGTCGCGATATTGTAGAGTAGAGCGCCAGCCAGTGTCTGCGCCGCTGCCCGCACGCCCGCCAGTGCCGCCTGCTGCTGGCAGATATGTCGTGAGTAGCTACCCTCCTAGTCTTAACAGTTCACACACTGCAACGGCGTGGAATTAACTTTATTGCTGTCGTTGGTGGATCCTAGAGGGACGACTGCATCCAGTGGCAGTGCGTATAGCTCTGCAATCCCATTGTGTGAATGACTGCGATGACTCCTCTTCGAAAGAGAATTATGTTTGTGTTTGCATACAGGGTGATTATAATTAAACTTTCTCTTCTTCAGTTAGTGTAGACGGAGAACTATTTAGCGTAAGGGTAACCAGCTTGATAGAGACGATGAGCAGACTGTGCGCTGCAGGATTTGCGTTGTTATTAGTGTTAGTGTCTTGACTTGTCGCTAGGCGCCGGTACTGGTGTGGCGACGAACAATTTTATTACAGTTACATCTAGTCTACGTGGGTCTGAGCAAGGCGAGCAGGACTTCACTCGTTAAGCTATTTTATCAAAACAGCAACATTAGTGATACTGCTTCAAAAAATGGCTCTGAGCACTATGGGACTTAACTGCTGAGGTCATCAGTCCTTCTTACTTAAACCTAACTAACCTAAGGACATCACACACATCCATGCCCGAGACAGGATTCGAACCTGCGACCGAAGCGGGCGCTCGGTTCCAGACTGTAGCGCCTAGGACCGCTCGGTCACAGCGGCCGGCTACATAAATCTACATATACTCCCACACTGTGCAAACCACTGTGAAGTGCCTGGCAGAGATTACTTTAAATCGTACTGCATGTTCGGTTTCTTCCCTTTCCAGTAGCCGGGAGTGTGGGAAGAATGACTGAACAAGTGTGTCTATACTCGCTGTAATTAGTCTTATCTTGTCCTGGTGGTCCCTACGGGAGCCATATGTAAATTGCTCATTCATAATTCTACGCTCTCTCATCGAATATATCCGGGCACCTGTTACTGGACATTAATAAGGGGCGTGTACATCATTCGCCTTTATGACGACTTCAGGTCTGCGCAGACACTTCCAGTGAAGACAGTGATACTGGACGCTGAGATCTCGAGCGAAGTCGACTTTGTAACTCATCCCAAAGTTGTTCCATTAGGTACAGATCGGGACCCTGGGCAGGCCAGACCGTTCAAATCAGAAACGTATTGAGCTCAGCTAGTCAAATATCGAAGGACATTTGCTGGACGTTCATGTCGTGACAGTTCGCTTGACAATTCGAGCTTGAGTTCGGTCGCTAATAATATAGACGTCAACGCCACATTAAAGTCTAAGCTTCCTCCCTCTCTACCTTCCTTTCTTGGATATCAACATCACGAAGCAACTTCTTGGCATTTTTGAAGTAATCAAAACTCTGACAGGTGCGACTTGTTTCGGTCTCAGGACATAGTGGGACGTATTCGACTAAAGCATGCATAATAAGATGCGAAATAGGTACGAAATATTATTTTAGAGCCGTCGTTCAACTTCTCGGCCTCCTCCTTCAACAAAAAAATTGTTAATCGCTTAGCTTCTGTATTCGTAATCAGATAAGAGGGAGTAATCTTTTGATTCGATTGTGTAGGAGTGTAATCATTATCGCATCCTTGTCGAATCACTTCGCAGTAAAAGTCATAGAGTACAGGGAGTCTCTTCGGCGATTCGAAATCACTCCAGGCGGTTGAGGCGGGCTGTTAACTGTCGAGGAGGCGAGTAACGTCCTACGCCGTGTTTGCCGAGAGTCAACAGATACCTGTCGCCAGCTGGCAACATCTCAGTTACCTCTCATTAGCGGTCGCTAGCCACCTCTTTGCGTCAGCGCAAGGTCCCGCACATCACCGCCGTTTTGCGTCTCTGACAAGCTGGGCGTCGTGAGTATTCATGTCGTCACAAACCAGGTTTACGATCAGCTTTTATTTGTGGGAAGGATAGCTCAGCATGTCCTGATAGATGCATCATTATGCAGACACTGCGTATCCAGTGTTGGGTAATATTGTTTCTGTTCTGTACAAGGTTGAGTGTTTATGGTGTCAGAAAACTGTTTTTTGTTTGTTTTTTGTTTTCGCGTTTCATTCCATATCCACGAGGCCAAACTCAGCCATTGTTGTACTTCGAACTAGCCAGATTCCACCAAGAAGAAACTGTGGCAATGGTTTCCCAGTTGTGAATATATGGCAAGGGATTTGTAGTTCCAGCAATCACCAATGAGAAATCTACTGAAGACCATTATTCAAGAAAAAAATTAAAATGCAAGTGTGTGTGTGTGTGTGTGTGTGTGTGTGTGTGTGTGTGTGTGTGTGTGTGTGTGCGCGCGCGTGCGTGCGCGCGTGATCACGTTTACGTGTGCGCGCGCGCAGGGGCGTTTATCTTCGTGTGTCGCGATCCTATTTAATTTTAGATCAGATAATTTTCTACGAGGCACATAATTTCTTAAGTAGTTTCCCGTTACTGAGATGCTTTACCACGAATTTCAGTTTTTTGTTGTTGTAGATTATTCATTACAGAAGTCTCCCATAACCAAGCAACTAACATACACTAGTACGGCAGCGGTTGACCCAAAGGTGTTGCGTTCGAACCCTGGTAGTTGCAGAAGTTTTTCCCTTGTCTATTTAGCTGCCGCGCGGAGGAGCGTTCGTAGCCTACAGTTCCTGACCCAAAGGTGTTGCGTTCGAACCCTGGTAGTTGCAGAAGTTTTTCCCTTGTCTATTTAGCTGCCGCGCGGAGGAGCGTTCGTAGCCTACAGTTCCTTATCACAAACTGTACAACAGCATACTAGGCTAATCCCGAAACCTCTACACAGTCTTTTGGTGGTGATCCGTCCATCGTATGTGAATGTTCAGATGGGAACGTCAAGTACTTATAATTCCTTGAGACCATTCCAGGCTGTGTTTTGACCCTTCTGTACTCTTATTTATGTTATCATCCGTGACTACACAAACACTTCTCTAAATTGCACAATCAGTCACACATCAGAACCGCGCACAATCGCCAAATGCCGTGCTTTCTTGCAGTATTGTAGTATGTTGTCTCATGAACAGCCTTTAAAATGCGACACTGCATTCGGCTTCGAACCCGTGACCAGCCACCCAAGCGTCCTTAAAGTATGAAGTATTGCTCTTGGCCCATTAAGTCACGTGCAACACAGTGGTGGTGATCCGTCCATCGTATGTGAATGTTCAGACGGGAACGCCTCTTTGATACTTCAGTCAGACAGTCTGCCTCTTGAATTATGTGAAATCTCTACTGCATTCCGCAACTCCGGGATAATCATAGGAAGACAAGGTACGTTACAGCTTAACAAGATGTCGTGTATCGTGTACGTGAAAGCGGCAGGAAACAGTGTAATGTGTTTTAGTTATCGTAGCTGAAAGCTGCTATTAAAATTTCTCCAAAGCTCGCTGAGTGGTGTGACCTCTCTGTATAAAATTTTGCTGTGAATGTGGTGAGGCTATTTTGATCAGTAAGGTACAGAAATAGTAAACCCACCACAAATGGAAGTAGCCCGTGCTCCTTGTTTAGTATGCCTTAACATGGGCCTATCCACTCGAACAGCTCCCGTGGACAGATAATACAATAAAGTCTGTTTTAGTGTGGCGCATTGTTAGCTGTGCGTTCTGTATTGAGATGTGGCTTTGTGTCTGTGCGTTTTACGAGAACTTCTCGACGATGCTGGAACTCGTAAGTGTGAAAGAAAATACCACAGCTAACCTTGCAGAAATCTCGAATTAAATGCGTGAGCTTACAAGTTGTACATCTTTTTCCGTGGCTGGTATGTGGCCGTGCGATGCGTCAGCATACCAAGGTCACCGCCCCCTTGTCCATTTGTCAAAATCAACTCCAGAGTTATGCGCTCGTTAGCCTTCTTGTCGGTGCGAGTTTTTGGACAGAAGATCATCAGTCAGAGAGTGCCAGCCCTTGCCTCATTAATACGTCGTCTTAAGGCGTCCTCAGACGTGCAGAATGAACCAACACCTGATCAATCCCTCAAGCTAATAGCCACAGACTTTCGGGTTTCCCATTTTATCATCTGTACATCGAACCATTCTTACTTTCATCTAACAATTATCAAGAAGCAAGATTATTACTATAAAAACTGATTTTTAATTGGTAGCCCACAAAAGAAATCCGTTTGAAAAGAGGAGCGAATCACACACCTCTTCTCAATACACTTACGACCGTACTGGAGGTATAGCTACAACATATACAAAGATAACCGGGAATCCCTCATGTGCAGCAAAGAAATTTTTCACAACTGTTGTAAAGCGGTCCGTGTGTTCAATGGAAAAGTGTCATTTTTTTATTTCGTAGACTTTCTCGTGTACCTCTCCCTGTGGAGAAACCCATCGTTTTTCGTATTGTAACTTCGATTTATAATCTGTATTGCAGGCACTTATGTGATGTTTAAAATACAGTTATAAAAATTATCCCGGTTATTAAATGTTGGTCGGTGGAATTTCTTGGTACATTAAACCTTTGGCCCCCCTTCTACGGATGACAACTTCAGGGAGACAGATTGGAGGGGGGTGGGGGGGAGATCATGGGTGTGATTCACTGCAGATCATATCTTCCTTGTAGACAACGCCCCCGCCCCTCCCCCTGTGATGTCTTTTTCATTTCCTCGCATTTCCTCGTTCTGTGTACTACTGTCTCGTCATAGAAGAGTGTAACATAAATATATGAAAAAGTATTATACTACATTACGTTATCGGATTAATGTGCACCATATAGAGCTAGGTATACTATCCTCTTCCCTTCGCCGATCAGACGTCGATTCATTTTAAAAGAGGCGTGATTGACTATAGTGGGAGTCACGAACGGTGGCTGTCGAGTTTAGGTTTGTTCTGCACACCTACGTCGCACACTCGCCGACAGCCAGTGAGCGTTCAGTAGTGTTCTGAGCGCTCTGCTGTGAATGCAGTAACCAATGGCAGTATAAACGTGAATCGTAGCGAGTTATTTAGTGCGTTTTTATTCCATTTGCTGCAAGTTGTCATCGTTGATGTTGGTTCAAAAATGGTTCAAATGGCTCTGAGCACTATGGGACTCAACTGCTGTGGTTATCAGTCCCCTAGAACTTAGAACTACTTAAACCTAACTAACCTAAGGACCTCACACACATCCATGCCCGAGGCAGGATTCGAACCTGCGACCATAGCAGTCGCACGGTTCCGGACTGCGCGCCTAGAACCGCGAGACCACCGCGGCCGGCGTTGATGTTGGTGGTAAGTGACAAATTTACATAAGCAAGCGAGGGATATTATTTGCAGGGCACACGTTTTCTTGAAGGTCAAAGCGCGCACTGCAACTGTTTCCTGGAGCCAGCAGCATTGCAGTCCCTGTCCGTGCCTCGATCTTCACGAACCGTCATCGCACTACAGTACTGTTGGGACCTTAAGACACACGTGATTAACGTTACGAGGACTGGATGAGTACCAGTTAATATGGTCAGCGAAGAGCCGCTTGCCTTTCATTGTTTGCGGAGTATAGTTGCAACTACGTTCAACTTTGACCTCTGCGAAGCAGCTTTATATTCGATTTTGCATTCACTTGTCAAATTCCCGATGTGTTCGGTCAGTTTTGGCACGGGTTTCTTCGAAACTGACGTAACATCAGTTGCCATCCGTTGTATCAAAGGTAAATTCCGTGGCTAGGTAGATTCAGGCCTTCTTGAGATCGCCCGATTCTCGCGGCAGTCGCAGGAAATGCATTACTCGGACTTCGGAATGCGGCAGCGCTATAAAGATTCACGGTGGTGGGTGACTACAATGGCAGCCGCGTTAGTCAGTGCACGCAGATAAGGATGACCTCTCGCATTAGTCAGCACGTTACTCTGCATGGCTCCAAGGCCGCGCGCCACGCGGCGCGGCGGTCAGTGTTGACGGAAGCTGCACGGCTGTCGCGAGGCGCGCTCATTACTCACGCCAGATGTCCCGACACTAGTTAAGTGGACCACATCTTTATAACTTCTGTTGCCAATTTTTCATACAGCACTTTACGAGATGCGTCAGTTCAGCACTGCACAAATACCGTAAACTCTAGAAGACTCGACCTGTTCGTGATGTTTGCCTAAAATATGTATGTAATGTATTTTGTAAATACTGAGTGTCGCAAGAAACCGGCTAACATCCCACATATGCTGTACAAATCAAGTGTAGTACAGCACGTGCTGTTTGATGAATAGCTTCCTGGGACATTTTTTTTTTCATCTATACTTTATCATATGTTCTTTCCTCTTGTTACTAATAAGGGCCGCTCTACTTCTGCACAAACTACTTTCTTTTAGTTATATTACCGGTTCATAAAGTTATAATATATGAAACATTACACTGGTAAATTCCTGCACTTAGCACGCCTTATTGCGGGTTTCCGTCCAGGTCCCGGGGAGATAGGTGGACCCCTACTATTGAATTAACCACTACCAATTTCTGTACTTGTAACCCTCACGACGTAACACGATTCCAACTAAATTCTAATTACAGCAGAAATTTAAAGATACTAAAACTATTCAGGGTACAACGGGTGTAAGGGAGATATTTCTGTTGGTGACTGAGGACGCTGCACTGAACAACATTACATCAGTATTTACTTTATCTGCAGACTAATAGTTACAGTTATTGGGAGTAGTATGTTTTTAGGTTGGTTAGTGCCTCTAAGTACATGTGGCAAGAGCAGGCCGTTGTTTTCCTATGGGGAGCAGGTCAGGTGTTGAAGTGTGGACGCAAATCGGTTAGCCTTTAGTGACAAGTGTTATCCACTTAGTGGTGCAGCTCAGAAAACATCAGGATTTTAAGTATGTGAAGTGTGTGTGAGAAGACTGTACGATGCAATACACTGATCTGTGTACATATTATGGTACTACATACAGAGATATCTGTACTTATACCTGTGACACCCCGTATAAATAGGAAAACCGTTGGCAATCAAAACAGCTTCTAATCGTCTCGGGAAGGATAAATACGATTCGCCTGTGGTTTTCAGTGTAATCCTATACCATTCTTGCTGCAAAATGGTGGCAAGTTTAGGTAACAATGATAGAGGTGGACAGCGATCATGCACGCTTCTGTCCAAAGTAGACTACCAAGGCGCAATAACAATCAAATATAATTGCCAGAGGAGATGTGCCAATTAATCCTCGTTCTCACAAAACCAGACAATGGAATCTGTGTCAACAGGGGCTCTCTTGTCTTGGAGCACAACATCACCAATGAGGAACAAACACTGTACAATGGGATGGACCTGATCAGCCAAAATGGTCACATAACCCTTGGCAGTAATCCGACCTCATAGAGTAACCATGTGGTGCGTGCAATTCGACGATGTGGCTGCCTAAATCGTCGCCGAAATCCCGCCATATTTCGCTCTTGGGACGTAAACTCGACCAGAAGTTGAAAATAGTGTGCAACAAGACCCATGCGATCAAACGACTTTCTCCCATTGTCCAATAGTCCAGGTTTTATTTCTTCGGCACCACGTTTTCCTGTAAAGGGCATTTACATTAATGATTAGTGTTTTTGGAATTCCAGCTCGCTCTGGAATTCCCTGCTTATGGAGCTCCCTTCGTGTTTTGGTGCTGACAGGAGTCACGGTTTAGACATTCAGTTCTGCAATCACTTATGCAGCTGTCATTCTCTTACTCTTCCTCTTAATTCTTGCAATGACCGTCTGTTACAATCAATAAGACGCACTTTTCGTCCGCTTTGTAACTTAGCGGATGATGTTTTTCCGCTTCCCGTGTATGCGCTATAAATCTTCGATATGGTGCCACGTGAAACACGAAACACTTCGGTTGCCTTGGTTACGGAATCACCCACAGTATGAGCACCAACAATTTCCCCAGGTTCGAAGTCACTTAGCTCCGACAGAATGCTGCCACACCACATCACTGTTCTACACACGACTGACACTTGGAAGCTACTGAGAACGTTGCACAAGTGGTATTCGTGGTCTGATACATCAGCGTTACTTGAGTTTATGTTCAGGCGTCAATTCCTCGCGATGTTTTTACATTTTTACCCAACTGTTGCACATAATACAAAAACAGTGTTATAACCAGCGATAGGCTTACCCTTAAGTCTGTAAAATAGATGAAGTAGTCTGAAGCTCTTCTACCTTCGTAATCATATTCAGTGTTAGCAGTCTTACTAATACGAGTAGATATACAAAAGTCGTCTTCATTATCTCTGCACTCAGCAGGCTAAAGGGGATTTTCGCTGTCTTTTACATTACCTGTTTACCCTCTGATATATTATTGCTGAGCTTTAGTTGAAACCGTCTTCCATTTGTGACAGTATACTGTCCTGGTCTGTGGCCGGCGGTTCTAGGCGCTATAGTTTGGAACCGCGCGACCGCTACGGTCGCAGGTTCGAATCCTGCCTCGGGCATGGATGTGTGTGATGTCCTTAGGTTAGTTATGTTTAAGTAGTTCTAAGTTCTAGGGGACTGATGACCTCAGATGTTAAGTCCCATAGTGCTCAGAGCCATTTGAACCATTTGAACCTGGTCTGTGTTTTCAGCCTACTTATTTGTGGGCCAGATAGAACTGGCCCGTAAAACATATACAATATGACGTGGGATTAAGCCTTTGTATTGATCATCGTAGAAGATAGTGGAAATAGGCAGCGTTAATGTCGATAAAAGCGCTGTCGTCGATTTCACTGCCTGTGAAACACGCCTAGCAGCTCTATCTTAGGGATAGCGGAAGTAGCCTTTTCAGTGTTCTGCTTTAGCTCTTCCATTGTATGAGGATTAGCGCCTATCATTGCCACGATATGTCACTTCAAACGCCAATTAAGTGTGGAACGGCCTCCTCAGATATTCCCTCTCGGACTATGGTTAAACTGTGGAAGCTAAATGAAAGTGACGATATTCAGTTATCTAAAGTTGTTGTCTGCATTTTAATGATAACCCTATGCAGTGGCCCACAAACAAAATTGCTACGATGCCAGACAAGTCGTCTGGCCATATATACGTAGTGCTACTGGTGCGAAGCTACAAATGCTACAAATGTGAAAATATAAACTTCTGTATGCTTCATCTGAAAGTGAGGCTTAAAAGGTTCGAAGCTAGTTCATAAAAACGAAAGATGTATTTGGTATATAGCTATTCGCAGCTGCCTGAAGTTGTATTTCATTTAAAATATAGTTTGAGTATTAAGCAGTATCCCTTATGTTGAAGCTTAAATTGAGAATAGCAACATGGACTACTTCGTGCTGCCATTTCCCGTTGTGCACGGTGGTGGCGCAGTGCTGAGGGATGTTATGGAAACAGTCTGTGTTAGTTCCGAAGCGCTTTAGCAACTAGGGCGCACGGCCTCACAACTGAACCGTAGAGTCGAAGAAAGAAGCGATAAATATGAGCAGTCGGAACGTGCGGATCGTGTCTTGGCAACCGCCAGCGCCGGCCATCGTCCCGGAGGCAGCCGGAGAGAACCGGACCACTCTGTCTCTGTGTCGGAATTGAAGGTGACGTCGTTTGCCAGGACAGTACAGTCGCCGAATTTTGTAGGTTCAAATGACTCCGAGCACTATGGGACTTAACATCTGAGGTCATTAGTCCCCTAGAACTTATAACTACTTAAACCTAACTAACCTAACGACATCACACACATCCCTGCCCGAGGCAGGATTCGAACCTGCGACCGTAGCAGTCCGCGGTTCCGGGCGGAATCGCCTAGAACCGCTCGGCCATCGCGCCGGCAATTGGATAGGAGTTGTCTTACTTGCGCATATCCCTTCGCGACCTACCTATCGATGTCGCGCAGTGGTATACGGTAGGAGCAAAGTTCAACTTCCAGGCAGTCATCCAGATTTATCCTCTTGAGTAGTTTACTCATTACCACAAGAACAGCCCGAATAAACGTGGAAAGAGAGGTGGGAGGAAAATATCCAGTAGGAAGACCCAGAACCCCTTCGTTGGGCATTATCAAGGAAGACCTCGTTCCAGAGGAAGGACAGCGGATGATCTCCGTGGCAGATTGCACATCGACAGAAGAAAGTGGAAGAGGCTCATTACCTGTACCCGGCGATCTGAAACTGTACACTGATGCTGAGTAGTTTCCCCAACATCGCCGGAATTAGACGTTGATTTCCTTCCCCATCCTTGTCCGTTCCGAGCGTGTGCGCCATCTCCGATTACCTCTCTGTAAATGCGGCTGTAAAACTGTGGTCTTTATTCCTTTTACGCGAAATGCACGTGATGTAGCAAAAATATACAGGAGAGTTTTCTCCGAAAACTAGATAAAAAGCAGCGTTGTGCAAGTGTTATTAATTATGAGTTGTTAATTCAACAAGGTAAGCTAATCTCCTGGATAGAGTGAAGTTGCACTGTCGCGATTCCTCCCACGAAAGAGAGACTGAAACAGCGGCAACACAGATCTTTTCTTCTTACAAGTGTTGCGCAGAGAGGCAATTAAACTTTGAGTGGTACTTTATTCTGAAACGTTCCTCGAAAACGTGTGTCGGTAGCATTTATACGCTTTGCCTTACATGGACGAACACGACCCTCATCTGAGTAAACCTTTGGCCGTTGGCAGTCGCATGTTACATTTATCGTAAGAATCTAGTGGAGTAAGTCCGTCCAACACCAGACGGATGCTAACAGCCAATTACGAAAGGAGCAAAGTCGCCATAGACGTACACACGCTTCATGGCCATAAACTTCCTCCCCTTCCAGCAGCATTTTACCGTAGATCGCTGTGGAGCAACGAAGAGTATCTACCTATTGGAAGAAAGCGCTGATCACCTCTGTTTTCAAGAAAAGCCGAAGGACAGATGTGCACAGTTAGAGATCTACATTGTTGACGTCAGTCTATTGTAGAATTAGGAAACATGTATTATGCTCTAGAATTATAACATTTTTGCAGAATGAAAATCTCCTCTGTAGAAGTCGACTTGGATTCCGCAAACACAGATCTTGCGAAACAGCTCGCTCTGTTCCTTCACGAGATCCATAACGCTGTAGATGACGGTGCTCAGGTTTGACGTAGTCCGGCGCTGCCGTTTAGTGAAAAATAAACAAACGCTTATCGAGTATCAGACCAGATATTCTACTGGATTCCAGACTTTCTTGCAGATACAACTCAACACTTCGCTCTTAACGGAACAAAAGCAACATATGTACCCCTGGGAAGTGTGATGGGACTGTTATTGTTTACAGTATATACAAATGATTTAGTAGAATGCGTCAGATGCTCTGTAAGACTTTTCGCAGATGATGTAGCAACGCCAGAAGACAGTACCGAACTGTAGAATGACCTGGAGAGGACTGATGAGTGGTGTATCCTCTGGCAGTTGACCGTGAACGTAAATAAATGTAATATACTGCGCATACATACGAAAAGAAAGCCAATACTGTACAACCACACTACAGACGAGAAACTGCTGGAAACAGTATCCTCTCTAAAATATCTAGGAGTAGCCATCCACAGCGACCTTAAGTGAAAGACCACATAAAAATAATATTGGAAAAGCAGGTGCCAGACTGAAATTCTTTGGAAGAATGTTAAGGAAATATTACTTATCTACGTAGGAAGTGGCTTATAAGGCGCTTGTTTGATCTGTTTTTGAGTGCTGATCATCGGATTGGTATCCTTACCAAGTAGGACTGATAGATAGAGAACATCCAACGAAGTGCGGCGCGTTTCTTCACGGGATCGTTTAGTCGGCGCGAGAGCGTTACAGAGATGCTCAACAAATTCCAGTGGCAGACGGTACAAGAAAGGTTGTCCATCAAGGAGACGTTGGCTATTGATATTTTTGCTTACTGGGAAGAGTCGGACAACATATTAAATCCTCCAACATACATCTTGCTAATGACCACGACGAGAAAGGCTCTGAGCACTATGGGACTTAACATCTATGGTCATCAGTCCCCTAGAACTTAGAACTACTTAAACCTAACTAACCTAAGGACACCACAGAACACCCAGTCATCACGAGGCAGAGAAAATCCCTGACCCCGCCGGGAATCGAGCCCGGGAACCCGGGCGTGGGAAGCGAGAACGCTAACGCACGACCACGAGCTGCGGACACGACGAGAAAATTTGATACATTAAAGACAGTACAGGGACTTAACGACAATCATTCTTGCCACGCGCCATTCGCGAGTGAAAAAGGTTGGGGGGGGGGAGGAGGGGGGGTCAGTTAGTGGTAACAGAAGAACCCTCGGGCACACATCATTTGGTGGCCTGGGAATATGATGTAGAAATAGATGAACCTGTTGAGCAACGTCTTCGCAGCAGGGAAAGCCTTATCTCAATTACTGCTACCCTAGTGTCGTTAAAGGCAGAAGAGAGACTTCAGCGTTCGCGGAACAGAACAAAACATGATTGAATACCACCAGGAAGGGGTTACCGTCAGGAAATACCCTGTGTCGGGCGATATAAGAGATGACATATCCCTTAATCGTCTTCGGTTGTAATTGGCCGAAGCAAAACTGCCATGTTAAAGTGAGAACTGTGCGATGTCCAAGATGCGCACCGTGGGTGTGGTTCTAAGTAGACGATGAGCCATTTCCTTATGAGCCCCGTTCACACCAACTCCTCAGTCGTCGCGAGGCGAGAGGATTGTCATCAGCAAGCCCAACAGCATTGCACCATGCTAAGGCGCTAGCTATACTTCATTTAAATGCCGTTCAAATGGCTGTCACCGAGACGTTAAGTAGAAGATCTGAATAAGCTGTGTTCGCAACTACGCGTTTTAGCTGACACATGGTAATTCATTTAAACTTCCGCATTTTAAAGCGGTTCTCCTTAGAATAATTATGCTGGTAGTGTCATTGCTAACTAGTTTTGTACAACAAGATCTACGAAGTTCTTCATGATGATGTAGATATTGCTGCCTAGTATCCGATTTATGTGTTTACCCAATAGAATACGCAAAGAAGTAATGTGCCCTGTTTCCGTAATTTGAACTGCATCAGTTTATTCAATTTGACCATTTCACACGTATGTACCGTTACATTCTCCGTTACGCATGGCGCTCTTTGTTCTTTTTTAGCGTCAGTACATTAAATGACGGAAAGAGAGAGAGAGAGGCGCCCCCCTCCCCCCCCCCCCTCCGCCTGCTAACAGTTTTTCCACGATCACTTTATTCTTAGGATTGCGAGCTGTCAACGTGTATTTCTTTGAAGTACAACGTGATTATCAGGACGCGCATTCAGTTTAGTTTCCGATATGACTGAGAGCATAGTTTTCCATGCCGACTACAGAGAAGTATACAGCTTGGAACATTCTACCCGAACACGTCTCTTGCCTTTCCAAATTCACGAAAGATTTTCCAAAGACAACATTCACATTCGGCGAATTTGATGTAAGCCTTCAGTCTTTCGCGCTGTCACTCGGCCATGGAGAAATTTGAATTTTGGACAAGGATTCAATGATAGGCCTATAGCATGGTACTAAGAATCGAAACAAGTGGCGAACTATCTCCTCAAGGAATAATTTTGAAGTGTTATCATTGATTAAACCTAAAACATGTATTCTTTAATTGTATCTGTGACATTTATTTCCGATTATTTCTACGTGGCATTGCAGATTTTTTATCCAGCGTTGTTATTAAACCTGGAGCTCCACGATAGCGTAACGCGCAGCGTGCTACCGCGTGAAACTGGGAGGTGAGGCAGACCTAGATGGAAGCCGTGTGACGGATTAACCGATCAGCCTGCGTGTTATTTTTAGCCTCTTACCCACGCTCGTTTAGGCAAATGCTGGGCTGGTCCGCAAATTCCACCTCAGCGAATGCGATACACGAAAAGCTCAAATACGCTCGCACCCAGAACAAACTTTACGTGATTCACAGACAGATATTTGACATGACTTTCCTCCCTTAGGTCGTGGCCTTGACGACTATGCGGTCAGGGAAGTCATCGGTCTACAAAGCTAAATACTAAAATAAAAATTTGTCAAATTATGGAAAAGCGGACCCCGTACTAGAGGAAAGGAAGCAAACTGGTGTGATACGCAACATAAATACAAGACGATCTTCTTCATACTGCCATTTTATGACCAAACTGTAGCGTGAGTTGTCCGGTTGTGTTGCGTCTGTTGCAACAAATTGTAGATTTGACACCACATTATGTCACATATTTCTATGATTTATCTTGACTCTGTTAAATATCTTTAAAGAACTGCACGAATGAAGAGAAAGCTTTTTCCTCATTCAGAGTACAGATGACCGCACCCAGGTTAGACTGCAAGGCGCCAGGCTGTCATGGCAGGGCGGAGTCATTTTGTAACTGAAGTCCACAAAATAATTAGGAAGGAAACGTGTCGTAGACGCTTAGATGCCGGTGCCATACAGAGCTTACAGTTTGCGGCTGACACACTACGGCGTTGGTCAGCATCCGACACATGATTCCTCTTCCACAATCCTTGTTGGCTACACAAAGCGCATGCGCAGTGGGCAGGTTGTCAGCAGTATACGTACTGCAGGAGAAGACAACATCTGATGGAACGCCGACCTTAGTTGCCATGTCGGTCACAGTGAATTATGCTTGAACATTGACAAAAAAATATTTGAAGCGAAATACGCGAAATAAATATCTGACAGGCTGGGCAGCCTGTCCCACTTCATGTTTGAGCAGTCGTAGACCTCGCACACCTATTTAGACCACACGGTTCCGCGATAGAGGAATGTGATACTGGTGAGCTGGAGGGGCGAGCAGAGAGGTGAGATGAGATGGAGCGGCATTTTTGCCGTCGTGGGAGTAGCCGCCAGGAGTCGGCGGAGGGGGGCGCCGGGTGGCGCCTTGGGGGGGGGGGGGGGGGGGCAGCGTCTCGGCGTTCCTGGCGGCGCTGCGAGCTGTGCGACGCGCGGCATCCACCGGCATGTAGCCGGGCGCCCAGTGGCACGCGGCCTCCTGTCCGCACCTGGATGACGTCACGGCAGGCAACCAGCCAGCACTCTCTCTCTTTCTCTCTCTCTCTCTCTCTCTTTCTCTCTCTCTCTTTTGTGTGTGTGTGTGTGTACGATCTAGAGAAATGGAAGACGAGCGTTGTTTTTTAGGCACTTCTCCCACTCTGTCAGTCTTTCTTTTGTCTCTTCGCCTTATCTTAACATATACAAAGCTGAGAATATGTATGTATGGCCAGGAACCCCCGCCATGCCCCTGGACGGAAGTGGGCCAAATTTGATGCACGAACTCCTTGCCCTGAGCGGACCAACATAGTGGGGTTTATAATGCTGTAGCTCTAGCATGTACAGAGATACAGCCATGCTACGTTTTTAAGCCCTTGCTATATGTGCTGCTCTGCACGACAGGTGTGTTCTGGGGGATAGTATCGACCTGCTTTGCAATGCAGCCTGCCCATCCTGGGCAAGAAGCAGATTTCCAGCCCCTGACATGTAGGCTGCCCAGCACAACAGGCATGTTCTGTTGGAGTAGTAACCAGCCTGCAAGTGTACACCTGCAATGGCCATGCCTGGGGAAGGTTGAGATTGATAGAGGAGGAGGAGGTGGAGCAAGCGAAGGAGCAGGAGGGGATGGATAAGGAGAGAGGAGGGGGGGCAGGGAGCATGGGTTTGCAGAGAGGGGGCAGGAGGAGACGTAAAGAGAGAGGTTGAGGGGGAGGAGGTCATGGACAGAGAGAGAGGTTGAAGGATGAAAGGGCAGGGGGTGGACAGTGAGAGGTGGGAGGATGAGATGGACAAATAAGGAGGTGAGGAGGTAATGGGCAGGGAGAGAGGAGAGGAAGAGAGGGACCAAGAAATGCATGCATTATTGTGACACACATGTATGCTCTGGAAGCTGTGGGGAAAATGCTAGTAATAGTACTAAAATAAACCATTATACACCCTAAGATATTTTAATCCGTCTGTCTAGCTACTAAAAATGGATATTTTTTGCCATACAGATTTCATATTCTAGGCTTAAAACATCGACAGTTGCTGAATCTTTTTTCGCCTTAGATATGGAAGTGTCACATGCTAGCGCCTTTGGCAGATATTCTTGCCTACGGCGTTGGTCTTTTCGATATATTTTCACTATTATTTGCAGCACTACACATTTCCTGTTATTAACTACGACTAAATATTGCGCCTCTATCGCACATAAATGTTTCACTCTTTAAAATGTTCTTGGCTTTTACGCCAAGGTCCAAAAAAATGTTTTGGAGAAACCCAACGTTTCGTTCCCATGTGCGCAGGACATAGTAATGAGGAAGGCATAGCTGCTATGAATGTCACATTCACACCCTGATTCTGTTTTGGGTCGAAATGTTCTCCGCAGACGGGGATGAAACTTTGGGTTTCACCAATAAATTCCTTAGACCATGGCATAGTGTGCCGGAATGTTTTAATAAGTGTGACGTTTCGAACAATGGAAGTTAACATTTTACACATATAAGTAAATTATTGCTTATGTAGGTATGTAGGCCAGAAATGCGCGTCCACTTAAAGATATAACTCCTACACACACAGCCTCTGCCTCGTCTGAAGGCATTCATTGCAGAGATCTGCGGTGCAGCGACTGAGACACTGGGTTGACGACCAACAGCTGGACTGGATTAAGAATGAAATTACAGATTGCGATTGTGGTTCTGCATCACCTGCAGAATATTTCAGAAAAATGAAAGTTTATAGTGGACTGGGACTGTAACCCGGATGATGCGGAGTCATAATTGCAGTGTGCGAGTTTACTCATCCAGAAATGTTTGGTGGATCTGTATCGGACAGCTTCTCCTGATATTAAAAACACGACTGCTGTCATTTTGGAAAATAAACCGAAACTCGTCGGTGAAGAAGAAGATAATCCATTGGCCTGTTCTAGTGCAGACATATTGGGCAACCCACCGTCTTGTGACGAGCGGCTCACACATGGATCACCTTGTACACATTCCGTTTTCCTGAAACCTCCTGCACAAAGTATTCTGCGTTACTACCGTGTCGTTGGCTGCCACAACAGGCCATAGTTGACACGGAATCGACGTACTGTTCGTTAGATAGCAAATATCGATCTTCGGGGATTCTTGTCTTTTCCTTACTATTTATTTATTTATTTTGCACGTGTTCGTTGCCGAAGCAGTGGTTGGAAACATTTTTCACAGTCTATGAAAAACAGAAAGATAACTTTTGGTTTTAGAGGCCATTAGAGACGGATCACTGGTTCACAGTGAATGAGGATGCAGGAGTTAAACATCCACGTCGTAATAAAGGGAATCATCCCGGCAGGGAAATTCAGGAAATGTAAATCTGAAATGCCGGATGTGATTTTGAGTCTGCTCTTTCAAAATACGAATTCAACGACTTTCTAAGTTTGTTTATGAAAAACGTTTCCAGCTGTGGCTACGTTTGACTTCCTTCATTCTGCAAATATCCTATCTCTTCATCAGAGGTTAAGCTGGTAAACGACGGTTGAACGCCAGTCGACCAGTCTGCTCTTACTACCACGCAAGCAACTGCCGTACTATCCTCGTAGAGGTAATTGTCTGCTAAGTACAGAAGACACCAGCAGATTACAGCGTCGCAGTTGTACATGCAGGACTTACGTAGATCGAAATTATGGTTACAGGACTCCCACACTTCGTGACATTTACGTCTTATTTACGCTACTTTTTTATCTATATTATTATTTCCCTCTAGAAATTGATGTTCTGTGACGAAATATTTACGTGTTGTAGCTGCGCTATAAGCACAAAGCTTTTCAGCGAAGAAAACTCACAAGTGGACCGTAATTTAATCTTTCTGTTGGGTATTTGTATTACAAAGAAGTGTCCCCATTGCTCCGTGGCGACGTATGATGGCACAACAGCGCGCTGCACGACCGGCTGTGCGCTCTGGTGGTGCCATGCGGAACTACACAAAGAATCAGCGTGCCGTATCCGAAGGCTGCATTGTCGCTTTAGCAGTTGGATGCACAAGGAGAGACATAAAATGAAAACCTATCAAACACAGTGCTACCGCTACGCAAACACATTATGTTGATAAGAAGCGCTGAAAAAGTTGTGACAGTTTGTAGTGGTAAAAAAATATCCTGTCTAGTGAGGAAGAAAACTCTTGTTAGATAGAGTCGATGCCTTTAAATTCGTGTTGACGACATCGCTACGAATATATCTATCATTTGAGTAAAAACAGCTTAGCTCGAATATATAAACACTATAGTCGCCGCCCAACCACTTTGTTCTCCTTATAACTTACTTTGTGTGTTTGTATGACTTTCAAGTATTTACTGCTACACGACATTCCAGATACGTACAACTCTTCTTTCCGTATCTAGTGCAATGGAACAGTGGCTAAAACACTGGAAGGGAGGAAGGAAGATAGGTTAAGGGTTAACGTCCCATCGGCAAAGACGTCGTTAGCGTCGGAGCTCAAGCTCACACGAGGAAAGGATGGGCAACGTGCCTTTGGAAAGGATCCGTCTCGGAATGATTTGCGTAATGATGCGGAAATACCGCCCTACATTGTTAAGGTCATTTTGTGCAGTCTTCCTTGCAAACTGCAGATGGGGCCAGACATGGATAACGTATAGCCCTATACATGTATCGTCATAATAGGTGATGGCCAGTAGTAAATGCGGACAGCCCGTTACAGGGCTGTGGGCCACCCATCAGTCGCTTCGCAGCGGACGCCAGTATGAGTGAAAGTTCCTCCCGCAGGACATTGCGGCTTGTGGCTTCCGCCCAACATGGCCGAGTGCTGTTCGATATTGTGACAGCGGCGAGACGACGAGCAGGCCAAGCATTGAACATTTTGTCAGTTTTGGTCGTGGAGGTCAGCAGTGTAGGCTGATCGTCCCGGCCACACGTCGTAAATGCATTTAATGCGTACCTATGACGAGTATCTTCGTCCTTCCGCAAGCGAGAAGGGACGACAACTGGTATACCGACGCAAGATTTTGTACTTCTCTAGTTGACTGCTGGTATTTTTTAATATGGCCTGGGTTTATTGAACTAAACTGCGAACAGCTTCATACAACTATAAAATCATATATGCAGAAAAGTCACAGTATAAATAGTCTGAGCGCTGATTTAAATTTATGGGGTAGTTTTTCGCGCATCTCATTGTTTATGACGCCATATCTCGTGAACTACGGTAGGTAGGTGGTTCTTACCACTATAGCAATTATTGTTTGACAGTAAGGGATGTGTGTACAAAATATGATAGATACCGGTACTGTGGTTTAGGAGGAGATGTGGAACATACACGCACATCGTTTTTTCCCTTCATGTTTTGTGATGGCGGGATTTTATGAATGCAGTCTCTACACATTTGAAATTCATCATATTTTGCGGAAGATGATAACGAGGTATGGAACAGATGATTTTGACTTACTCATAAATTTTGTAATAGGTTTGCTCGTTTTGTGCGCCAAATGCGAAAGAGGTCTGTTCTGAATCTGAAGCAGTGTACCGAACCAAATGTTGCAGAGAACGTAATGTAAGCTACGGGGCGGCACTGCTGGTAAAACCGGTGAACCAAGTAGCTGGTCGATGACAGCATGCAGTCGATAGCCGGGCGAGAATGAGGCAGTCGCCAACGAGTCCCTAACCTCGCTGGCGCAGATTAATATGATGAAAAATGTAAAAAAAGGAAGTTCTGCTGCTATGTGTTCGTGAGTTTTTAATGGTCTTTATCGCGCCAAGTGGGATGTTGCAGTTATTCTTAAATGTAACGATTGACTCTCAAGGGTAGTTAGGGGTTCTAACTGTCGCCTGACATACATATTACGCGGAAACACAGTGGCGGACATTTTAGTTTCTGTTGAAAGTGATTTGTAAGTTGAGTCTTGTGTTACTCAGCTGAACTGTAATGATGTCTCACGACTGGATTGGAAAGATGGAATAATTAGAGTCAGTCTGGGTACAGTATCGAAGGAATTTTTTCGTAGATGACAGTTCATATCTACTGTGCAAGTGAATTATTCTTAGAAAGTGATGTTGAATGAATGTCGTGTGTCTAGGGCCTCCTGTCGGGTACACCGTTCGCCTGGTGCAGGTCTTTCGAGTTGACGCCACTTCGGCGAGCTGCGCGTCGATGGGGATGAAATGATGATGATTAGGACAACACAACAACCAGTCCCTGAGCGGAGAAAATCTCCGACCCAGCCGGGAATCGAACCCCGGCCCTTAGGATTGACATTCCATCACGCTGACCACTTTTTTTTTTGTTTTTAATCTCAGTTTGTTCTGTATTGTTCGTTGAATTTGTTCGTGGCGGACGTCCGATGACACTCGTTCAGGTTGTTCGTTGATCCGTTGACTCAGTTTTTTTTATTAAAGAGGGTAGCTAAACCCTCTGACCGAACACGCTGAGCTACCGTGCCGGCTGTCCACTCAGCTACCGGGGGCGGACAGAAAGTGATGTTATTTATTGAGGAATCGTAGTACTCACGTTCGCGCTCGACAATTTCTGAGCAGTCAAGCAAGGCTATTAATCCAGGGCTTGATTATTATCGTGGGATAGTACTTATTACGGGGATAATTGTAAAAGCTATATATTGGTGCGACGTTTGCTTGAGCTGATAACTTGTACTCTCTGCGTCTAGTTTCCTATGGGCCAGTTGTTCGACAAACCAGATTCTCCCAAACTTAGTAATCACTTGAAGGATACAAGAGGACCGCCACACCTCGTAGCGAGTAAATCGGTTGGTATTTGAAGGCGCTTCCTGTCATTGTATTATACTGGGTGTCGCTCCTAAGATTCGCCTGGGGAATTTGTTCTGGTGTTTCCGCAAAATATTTGCAATTGCGTTTTTGCAGTGTGTAGCTGGAGTCGGCGCAAACAAATATTCCCCATCAAGTGTTCCACGCGACGCCAGTTGTTGACGGAAATCGCCGGTTTGTTTCCCATTACAAATAAAATTATTTTTTTAAAGCGCAATTTTACATGCCTATTTAATAGAGGCGACCCAAATTAGTCTAGTGCGACATTCATCTTCTCGACATGTATTAAGAGCGACAGTAAAACGAGAAGATTAACCAGTGCTGCAACTGCGACTCGCGTGCCACTCTGGCCCGCACTGCTCAGTCGTTGTTGGAGTACTGGTTATTCGTCCTGTTTTACTGTCTCTCTTAATACATGTCTGAAGATTAATGTCGCCTCTATCGAACAGGCACGTAAAATTCCTCTTTAAAAATCAGTTTCTTTGAAACCGGAAACAAACCGACGCTTTCGGACGTCACTGGGCGTCGCATGAAAGACGTGATGAACATTTTATATTCGGGTTCGGCCCAGCTACACGATGAAAAAACGTAATTCCAAATATATGCTGAAACGTCAGAGAAAATTCCCCTAACAGCTCTTAGGAGAGAGACCTGGCAAATGTGGTTTTGACAAGCAGGGGCCTAAAAGCTCTGAACAAATATAATTACACGTTTTTCAAAATTATAGGCTGTAAAAGTCTTCAGGCATACCATCGACAGTTTCCTGTCGATCTGATGAAGAAACCAATAGCTTCCTCGGAAAATAATTAATCAAGCAGAGTAGTGCTGAATTTTTGCTTCTCTCATTCCCAGTCCACGGAACTTCCACAAATGGCAGCTCGATGTTTCACGGAGAGGCGCAGACTTTATAAATTCACACTCCGTCGCTTTAGGAGGTCGAACAAATGTGTACTCCGGTGGACACGGTTGCTACTATGTCGCTTCGCACCGCGTTTCGCTATTTAGCTTCCTCTCGTATCGTCCTGATTTGGAGCTGCCACTTACTCCGAGTACACGTTCTCACGCTGCGTACACCACTTCATGAAAGTGTAATCCGGCCGCAGAACACGGGTTTCTACGTCGCCTGTTGTATTTCGTTGCAGCGCACCCATTACTATGTCCTTCCGGTTGATCACTTCATCACCATTCGACTTCTGGAAGATTTCAAGGGCCTGATCACTGAAATGGAGTTAAGCTCATTCAAAGTAATAGTCTGACCAAAAAAAAAAAAATCTGGAGAAGGTTTCATATAACGTGAACCGTCACTCTTCTTACGACAACAGCATACATTGCAGAATGGCACGGACTGTTACTTTATGATGAGTCTTCACAAACTTTCAATTACTGGTGGACAAATAATCCACCGAGAAAGCTCGATTACGTCAAATTCTTTTTATTTTTAGCGTTTCTGTTTCTTACCATTGCGTTCTCTTCCTCCAAGCGCACTGTATTAAGTGAATTGTGTCATCCATCACATTAATATTGGTTGTTACTTGTGCGTGATAACACTGGTAAAATACTGACTGCAGAATCATAGTTCCTAACTCGTACTGGCTTCGCAATGACATCACATTCGAACTGCAGTTTCTGAACGACTTCAATGTCCTGTTTGCAAAGTATGCTCTGAACGTTGATCACGATGAGTCAGTTACGTGTTTCGAGGTCAGAGCCTCGTTTCTTCTAACTCTGCAAGCAGCACAGTTCCCTGATTTGCACGAGTAAGTAAACGTCCGGTACGTGACGTTTGCTCAGGAAGCCGATAAGCTGTTTGCAGAACCCGTCGCGCCTCCTTAAAGAGGACACAGGTGTGTCCACCTGGTCACAACTGCCGGATCATTGTCTGCTCTGCTGCGTCCTGTCTTCCTGCATAGATACTTCCTAAACGGGGTTCAATAGTCAGTAAGAGTTTTGAGATTTTTGTCAATGTTTTTGCAATTTCCAGCCCGTTTGAGAAATCACTATTTAAGCATTTCTCTATTTGACTTTTAACAACCCGTTGGTATAAAGAGTCCTTTTAGGGAGTGCCTTAGCGCGGTTGTACTAACATGGGGTAATCGACAATGGATTGCTGAAGGAAACATTCCGACGTATGTTGGAATTGGTTGACAGATGCGAAGAAATATCTTAATCGAGATGACCCGACTGCGAATTGAATTACTCTGCTGTTGAATACTACTCAATACATTTTATCACTATATCATATCCTTCGTTTTCTGTGATCCGCTCCAACATTAGCAGTCATCAGTCTTTTGTACTCAAAAGGATCCACAGTACTGACGAGTGAACAGGATCCCACAATATAATATAGATTTTTTTTAAATGAAGGAATAAATTATTCGATTTTTTAAGTGTAGTGCTCCCCAACAACGATACATGACGTGAAGAGTACTCGAAAAGAGGAAACAGATCAGGTTTACTCTATTTAATTACGAAAGTCCTACCAAGGAACTGTTTCTTACTCTTTCCGACATTAGGGCTAGACGCAGTTACCAAATTCATTCGAAGTGCTTCACGGTGCGATACGCCGAATATAAAACGCGCAGAACGTTGCAAAAAGTTTCGTTCGATGCGTTGCTGCAATTACACAGTAGGTCTCGAGATGAAAGCGTAATATAAGATGCTTCGCATTCGGCTGGTACAATCAGATTGCGTGCTGAAATATTACCGTCTTTTTATTTACGTAATATAAATTGCGCATTCCATAGTTAGTTAGTTGCATGTCCAGTAGACTATTTGTGCGGTTTTTATCGAAATGATGTGGAACGAGTCCGTTTGCAGAGTATGTATACCCGATTTGTTTCAGTACATGGCTACATGCTGACTATTTACAAGTTCCTAAATGACACAGTGGCCTACGTTGATTATTAATAAATATACCATTTTTCAGTCGTACTCGTGGAACTCTACCTAACACTAGGTTTCTTTCAAAGGCTACTAGTTATTAAATAAAAGTTGGTCTATGGAATCAAAAGAGTTGTCCAGACGAAATGATCACAGGTTACATTACAAACTTGGCTTATTACCTGTCAGACATTTCTAGTTTTTGGACAACTGGTCGAAACTTGTTGCTGATGTACATTGAGCTCTTTTCTGAACCACTGACTGTTTTCATAATTAGTAATAAAGATCACTTTTTCCTTGTAATGTTGTAGGTACGGACATCGCGATTCTTCTCAAACTGTGATGTATTGTTCATGACAAGTTTCCTGGGGATGCAAAGCCTCCCTTAGTATTTGCTGGCCCTGAGATGTCGAGATATCACCGAACTAACAGGGTTTACTAACCTGGTGCACCACATACCACCTATCCCAATAAATAATTATGAAACAGAAAACATTAAGATTCAGTGTGTCCCTAAGTGGGAGAAGAAAATTTCCGAAGGATATTCGGAAAGTAAGGTAAGATCTGCCGCGAAATGAAAACCACTGATTTAATCAAAACTGTTTTGTTTGCGACAATTGGCAAAACCTTACAGCTACTGCTCTACATAGTCGCCGCTCCGGTTTAGACATCTGTCGTAGCGCTGTATCAACTTTCCAATACTCCTGTCATAGAAGGCAGCCTCCTGTGCTTTCCGGCAATTTTCTACGCAAGGCTACACCTCTATGTCTGTCCCAAAATGTTGTCATCGTAGCCAACGGTTTATTTGAGCAGAGATGAAAACCAAATGGAGCCAAGTCCGGGCTGTATTGTGGGTGATCAAACATTGCCCTTGCAGTGTGCGGCCGAGAAATAGTATGAAGAAGGAAATGCTTGGCAGTTGCGTTATGTGAGGTTGCATGGAATCAAGCGAAATCTCCGGGAGGCGCTCATACTTGATGGGAGACGCTGTTTTCCGTGCGTGTATACGTGCTCATTGCGCGCTCAGTACTGAGAAGAGCGGCGTGACGTTATCTGTGGGCATACTAGAGACACTGCCCAACACATCTGCGTAAAGTTTCATCGGACTTTCACAGTGGTTTCCATTTCGCGACCGATCGTTTCTAATTTTCCGAATATCACTCCTAGAAGTGAGTCAGTAGTAACTTTAATTTTGCACAGCCTATATACTCTTTCACGAAGAGATTACTGGATTGTAGACAACACACATTGCATACAAACGCCTCAGTCTGCCTACGCCCTGCCGCCTCCCTCGGGCATAAACAGTAACAAAAGACTCCTAGCGTCTCTGGGAATCGTTGGCGAGCATTTTTTCTCCAACAGAAGTTGTTCGCCATTACGTGATATGTACCCCCTAAGACGATTGATGCAAATACGTTGAAACTCCCTGTATATTATGAAGGTGCAGTTAAAAATGCCTTACTCATTGAAACAGTACCTACAAGAAGAATGCAGGCGAACACTGCATAACATTCTAGGTGCTCACTTTCGTGCAATCAAATCTTTCTAAGTTATGCGGTACAACAGGTAACTATTTCACAGGACAATATTGAGTGTAACTCGTTTCTTTCGAAGATGTTGATTTCTTCCACGAAAACCCCTATTTTCCCATTGATGTTGGATATTTTCAAATTTTTAATACACTGAAGAGGCAAATAAATTGTTACACGTGCCTAATAACGGTAGAGCCCCCTTGAGCACGCGGAAGTGCCCCAACACGACGTGGCATGGACTCGACTAATGACTGAATTAGTGCTGGAGGGAACTGACTCCATGAATCCTGCAGGGCTATCCATAACTCCGTAATAGTACTAGAGGGTGGAGATGTCTTATGAACAGCACTTTCCAACTCATCCCAGATATACTCAATTATGTTCATGTCTGGGAGTTGGGTGGGCAGTGGAAGTGTTTAAACCCAGAAGAGTGTTTCTGGAGCTACTCTGTAGCAGTTCTGGACATGTGAGGTGTCGCACTGCCTGCTGGAATTGCCCAAGTCCGTCGGAATGCACAGTGTACATGAATGGATGCTGGTGATCAGACAGGATGCTTAAGGACGTGTCACCTGTCAGAGTCGCATCTAGACGTATCAGGGGTGCCATATCACTGCAACTGCACACGCCCCACACCATTACAGAGCCTCCACCAGCTTGAACAGTCCTCTGCTGACATGCAGGATCCATGGATTCATGAGGTTGTCCCCATACCTGCGCATGTCCATCCGCTCGATAAAATTTGAAACACGACTCATCTGACCAGGCAACATGTTTTCACTCATCTACAGTCCAATGTCGGTGTCGACGGGCCAGGCAAGGCGTAAAGCTTCGTGTCGTGCAGTCATCAAGGGTACACGAGTGAGCTTTTGGCTCCGAAAGCCCATACCCATGATGTTTCGTTGTATGGTTCGCACGCTGACAGTTGTTGATGACCCAGCACTGAAATCTGCAGCAATTTGCGGAAGGGCTGCAATTCTTTCACGTTGAACAATTCTCTCCAGTCGTCGCTGATCCCGTTCTTGCAGGATGTCTTTCCGGCCGCAGCGTTGTCGGAAATTTGTTTTTTTACCGGCTTCACGGTACACTCGCAAAATGGTCGTACGGGAAATCCCCAATTCATCGCGACCTCGGAGATGCTCTGTTCAGTCGCTCGTGCACCGAAAGTAATACCACGTTCAAACTCATTTAAATCTTGATAGCCTGACATAGTAGCAGCAGTAACCGATCTAACAACTGCGCCAGACACTTATCTGATATAGGTGTTGGCTACCGCAGCGCCCTGTTCCGGCTGTTTACGTATCTACGTCTACATCTACATTTATACTCCGCAAGCCACCCAACGGTGAGTGGCGGAGGGCACTTTACGTGCCACTGTCATTACGTCCCTTTCCTGTTCCAGTTGCGTATGGTTCGCGGGAAGAATGACTGTCGGAAAGCCTCAGCGCGCGCTCGAATCTCTCTAATTTTACATTCGTGATCTCCTCGGAAGGTATAAGTAGGGGGAAGCAATATATTCGATACCTCATCCAGAAACGCACGCTCTCGAAACCTGGACAGCAAGCTACACCGCGATGCAGAGCGCCTCTCTTGCAGAGCCTGCCACTTGAGTTTGCTAAACATCTCCGTAACGCTATCACGCTTACCAAATAACCCTGTGACGAAACGCGCCGCTCTTCTTTAGATCTTCTCTATCTCCTCTGTCAACCCAACCTGGTACGGATCCCACACTGATGAGCAATACTCAAGTATAGGTCGAACGAGTGTTTTGTAAGCCACCTCCTTTGTTGATGGACTACATTTTCTAAGGACTCTGCCAGTGAATCTTAACCTGGCACCCGCTTTACCAACAATTAATTTTATATGATCATTCCACTTCAAATCGTTCCGTACGCATACTCCCAGATATTTTACAGAAGTAACTGCTACCAGTGTTTGTTCCTCTATCATATAATCATACAATAAAGGATCCTTCTTTATATGTATTCGCAATATATTACATTTGTCTATGTTAAGGGTCATTTGCCACTCCCTGCACAAAGTGCCTATCCACTGCTGATCTTCCTGCATTTCGCTGCAATTTCCTAATGCTGCAACTTCTCTGCATACAACAGCATCATCCGCGAAAAGCCGCATGAAACTTCCGACACTATCTACTAGGTCATTTATACATATTGTGAAAAGCAATGGTCCTATAACACTCCCCTGTGGCACGCCAGAGGTTACTTTAACTTCTGTAGACGTCTCTCCATTAAGAACAACATGCTGTGTTCTGTTTGCTAAAAACTCTTCGATCCAGCCACACAGCTGGTCTGATATTCCGTAGGTTCTTACTTTGTTTACCAGGCGATAGTGCGGAACTGTATCGAACGCCTTCCGGAAGTCAAGGAAAATGGCATGTACCTGGGAGTCTGTATCTAATATTTTCTGGGTTTCATGAACAAATAAAACCAGTTGGGTCTCACACGATCGCTGTTTCCGGAATCCATGTTGATTTCTAGAGAGTAGATTCTGTGTTTCCAGACATGACATTATACGCGAGCAGAAAACATGTTCTAAAATTCTACAACAGATCGATGTCAGAGATATAGGCCTATAGTTTTGCGCATCTGCTCTACGACCTTTCTTGAAAATTGGAACTACCTGTGCTCTTTTCCAATCATTTGGAAGCTTCCGTTCGTCTAGAGACTTGCGGTACACGGCTGTTAGAAGGGGGGCAAGTTCTTTCGCGTACTCTGTGTAGAATCGAATTGGTATCCCATCAGGTCCAGTGGACTTTCCTCTGTTGAGTGATTTCAGTTGCTTTTCTATTCCTTGGACACTTATTTCGATGTCAGCCATTTTTCGTTCGTTCTGTGTATTTGAATACGCTTGCCTGTACCAGTTTCTTTGGCGCTTCAGTGTATTTTGTTTTGATGATCTATTTTTGTTATCGGCGGCATCCATTGGTCGTTTGTCGAGAATCGTATCCCTGCTATGTTGATAACATCGTCGGTCTGACGGCGCGGTTCGAAGCTGTACCGTGTGGGACACCGTCGACTATTTCTCTTCGACTAACAGAATTTCTCTCCCCCTGCGTACATAAAGCCGCAGTTAATTGAGCCGCTGTGACGGAACAAGGAATCGAACAGAACTCCTCCAGAAAGCGTGCCCCGCATATTACGTCAGCGAGACGCGTCGCAACCCCTATGGAAAGAGCGCGCGTGTTGAGAGAGGCCAGACGGGCAGTCCTTGCGAGTCCCGCTAAGGATATCCGCCAGCAGGCAGCCGCCGCGTCCCGAATAAGGAGGCGGCGCGCCGCCTGGACGTGGCCGTATGGTCGTGGACGCGTGACATACGACCTGCGGCGCCGCCGCCGCGGCCTGCGGCGTATTTTTCTGCGGCGGCGGCCGGTCCGCAGGTGCGGCGTTCCCTTCGTCACTCGGGCCGTCACCGCCGCTTACTTCAGCGGCGACACGCCGCCACCACTCCATCATTCTCCGCTCCGATGCCGCCTGTTTCATGTGGCTGCGGCGCGCCACCTGACACTTATGTGCCTACTTGGCGCAGCCGCTTCCATTTTGCGTCGTCGAAGATGCGGTCGCCAGCGTAGCAGGAATAAGGCGCAGCGCGACTTAGAGGGAAAATACCCCGTGTCCAGCGCGTAATATCTAAAAAAAAAAAAAAAAAAAAAAAAAAAAAAAAAAAAAAAAACCTTGAATACGGAGATCTGTCTAGTCTACACCCATCGAGGAGGGTAAAACTCTTATGTACAACGTATGTTTTACGGTTAACAAATCAGAAACTTACAGAAGCTCAAGTCGCTGAAGAAACAGTCCCATGTAAGAGACAGTTAAGAGGAGCAGATTCCCAAAAATTGTAAGTGAGGTTAAACGCAAAAAGATAAACATCTACATGAAACAATACAGGCTGTCCCGTTTGTCTTGACTATCCCAAATAATTTTTTTTTCCAGAAGCAAAACAGAAAATACACCGAGCAAATGTTGTTTAGCTGCAAGGAGAAATGAACCAGCATGATTCCCTTTGTTGTACTTTGTTCGTTACGAAGATACCAATAGCATGTCTCACATTTTTTTCTTACAGCTCCCTATATTCCACATTCCCTATATTATTATAAACGACACAACTCAAAAATGTAATACTTGAGAAAAATCGAACTGAAGAATTGTATAAAAGTTACATTGAAATAGTATAAGCGTCTTCTAAATTTCAAATAAGTCATTTCGGCAATAAATTCCATTATAGTCTTACGACAGCAATACGGACATGTAGCTCTGCTCTCTTCGAATGTGAGGTTTTATAAGGTAATTATTAATTAATTCCTTGACCTGAGTCACTTTTCTTGATTTGCCAAACACTTTTTTTGGTTTTGTTATGACCGCTCACGTAATACTACTGCCACTTTTCCACCCCAAATAATTTATTCTTTTTTTTTACTTCCTGTAATATAATACGCCATTCGAAACTCTATTAGTACGCGAGTTAAAATAAAAAGTAAAAAATAGTTGAAACTCTAGTATAAGAAAAATAAAATTCGCAAAATTGTATTTTATGAAAATTAATATAATTTAATGAGGACCATCAAGTAGGTGAGATTTAAGGGACGCAGTTTACGAAAACATAGTATCATAAAGGGGCCCTTATAATATAGGAATACTTTTCACCGAGAAAAGGGCTTCAGTATGAAATTTCTTTATAGCAGAAATTTCCAATGTTACCTTGTATGATGCAACGAACGAAATTACGTAATATTTACAACAGCTATAGCCGGCCGCGGTGGTCTAGCGGTTCTGGCGCTGCAGTCCGGAACCGCGGGACTGCTACGGTCGCAGGTTCGAATCCTGCCTCGGGCATGGGTGTGTGTGATGTCCTTAGGTTAGTTAGGTTTAAGTAGTTCTAAGTTCTAGGGGACTTATGACCTAAGATGTTGAGTCCCATAGTGCTCAGAGCCATTTGAACCATTTTTTTTTTTTTTTACAACAGCTATAATCGTCAAAACAGTGTTCAGACACGCATACTGTTTGAGAGACATTATAATGTAAGATACAGACACTGTGTAAACACAATCATTATAGTAATCAATAATTTTAAAAATTACATTCAGCTTACGTTATAAATGAAAATTTTCACAATTGAGAATGTGGCGCTCTTCTTGGTTGACCATGCACACGTGCCACTACCAACGCTTAAGTGACACTATTCTTGCCGTGGCGGACCATGAAGTAGTCTACAAAGAGACTCTCACAACTGCCCTGAAGTGAACAAATTCCGAGATAGAGATGTGACGTTTTATGTGCACATTGAGGCACTTCACGCGTTTTTTTCAGTGACAAAAACTAAAAATTGCCGTTTTTTTTACTTGTGTCACTTTTCTTGACGAGGTGCGAAATGGAAACACAAGAAAAACGCACACGGGTCGTTAAGTCAACCGTCTTCAGTTGAAGGTTTTATGAGAGTGCGGTCTAAGCCAACGAGGAGAATGTAAGTCAGCAGAACAGTTACTACAATAATTTTTTTTTTGCATGCAGCGACACGTAGAACAGTACTGTAGTACTTACGATCGAAATGCTGTGCACAGCTTTTAATCAAGGACTGTCTTTACTGTACATCGCGTCGTTTAACACTACCACAGTGATGGGTGGCAGAACACACACATCACCGTGTCTTGTAATCACTTATTTGGTTTCATCCGTTCGAGCTGGAGTACACGTACCCGTCTAAGAAAACATTATTATAGTTACTATTGTGCTAGCTTACATTCTGCATAGACGAGTATTTCTACTTCCTTTAATGTACATTATAGTCATACAATCCTTGAAGTAAAGACCGTCGGCTGTGTGACCGGCGTGCATCCTCCTCGTGTTTCCATCCGTTTACTGTCAGCTCCAGCAAGTGGATGAGTTGCGTTTCCCCGGATAGCTGCACTGTGCGCCAACACAGCAGACTCAAAGTCAGTTCTGTGTTACGTTTTTAATAACACCCTGTTTACGTGAATGGTGCACTGTCGTACGTTTTTGAAACGCTCTTTGTGAGAGGAAATGGGTTGCCGAATAAGAAGTACAGGGTGCTATTTCAAAAAAGTCGTATGCTGTTCATATCCTCGTAGCGAGTTAAGTTACGAGAAAGGTAATCATGCTGGTTAATGTCTCCCTGGTAGCTAATGAATATTTGCTAGATTTTTTTTCACTTCTCTTATAAGGGCGTTAAGACATGGAGTGCCAACACAGTCATTAATGAAAATAGAACTTGCTTCGTTTCCGTAAAGTCTTCCCTTATTCGTAATCGAAATGCAAATGGAGAGTTACAATGAAGAGATAAAAACACAGCGGAATAGAACAGTGCGCACACTCGACAAGAGCAACAAGTGGATGAGCTACGTGATTTTCAGTGTTTCCGCTCCACGATAGTCCAGTATCAAAAGCCACTGTGATTGCATTGTCCACATTGTTGTCATTAGTTGTATCATTCTGTTGTGTTTCACTCGCTTCATTCAAATTCCACGTTTGCATTTCGATGACGAATAAGGGCAGAACTAAAGCCATCGCAGCAACTTCTATTTTGGGGAAATACGCCTCTTGAGTGTTGCGCCCAGTAACACGTTTTGTTTCAAAAAATGTGCAGATTTCTGCCAGATAACACCTCATTTTTGAGTCTTGAGAGTCTCCTGGTCATAACTGTCTGTTACACGGCACTACATCTTCAGCGACTTGTGCTTCTGCAGTCCGCAAATAATTTAACTTCAAACATGGATTGTACACAAATTGAGTTTTACGGATGAACGACATTGACTATTGGTAGAATAAACACATCACCGTGTCTTAAAACTGTTTTTATTTGGTTGTAACCGTTCGAATTGGGGTTCTTTCCTTGTTATTAGCTCTTGTGACAGTTGAATGAATAAAAAAAATGTCGAATTGCAACATGGTTTGAAGTCCTCTCTACACTGTAGATCCTGCAGTAGTTATCTCGATGAATTGCTGTTCACAAGGAGAACAGGGCAACAGGTCACAGCCTCCATTAGGACATTGCATACCAAAGTGCCGTCTCCAAACTAACCTAGGTCCTGAGTGACCTATTTGATAATTAATACATGTACATCTACATCACACTCCGCAAGCTACCTTATGGTGTGTGGCGGAGAGTACTTTCGGTACCACTATCTGGCCCTCCAACCCTGTTCCAGTCGCGAATAGTGCGTGGGAAGAACGATTGTCGGGAAGCCACTGTATTGGCTCTAATTCCTCGAATTTTCTGCTGGTGGTCAATACGCGAGACGTATGTGGGGGGAAGTAATGTGTTGTCTGACTCCTCCTGAAAAGTGCTGTCCCGAAATTTTAGTAGTAAATCTCTCCGTGATGCACAACGTCTCTCTTGTAACGTCTGCCAGTGGAGTTTGTTTAGCATCTCCCTAACGCTCTCTCGCCAACTAAATGATCCCTTCACGTCACGACACTAGATCCAAATTTTTACGCGGGAATTCCTGCGTTACATTATTCGATGATCCATGTCTGTAGCAGAACATGGTGACAATGGCTTGAATGGCGAGCATCTACGACACATTATCAAGCTGTCGTTCAGTGGACGGTTGTGGCTACTGCGAATCTTTGTGCACAATAGAAACGCTGATGTACAGCGCGCGGCGTTGAGTAACGTGCAACCATGTGTACACTTCGGTTCCCACTGTACACTCCATGCTCGAGAGTAATGCATGATTGCGTCAGCATATAGTACACTGCCGTAAGTCTCTTGACAGTGCATTTGCAAGCCTTTGTTCATTGCAAGGCACGAAGTGTAGTGTATACAGCTTCGGAAGCTGTTGTGAAATGCATGTCAGGGGGCGCCTGTACATTTACATGCACAGTTGGCAAGCCGCCCTGCAGTACATGGCAGAGCAAACTTTTACCTCCTTTCATACGCAGCCCGTAAATGTACTGAGAGGAAACAGATTGTCACAGTGATTTTTCCACACACGCACCTATCTCGTGCCCAGATTGTGGAAGGAGGTGACGAACGCTATGCAGCAGTCCGTCACCTGAATTTCGCAACAGAAGACTGCGCTGCTCACGCAGAGGCGTCATGCATCCGTCTGTGTAGTTTCGTTCGGTTTGGCTGCAGTAAAGTCCCGCAATGAGGCATATCTGCCGCTGCTGGCGAAATATCTATTTCGGGAACTTAGCGATGTGTCATCTCACAGAAGAAACCAGGAAAAACGACTAGCTAGCGTTGTTAATACTGCTGACTGCGCTACTTCCTGTAAAAGAAGCGTTCCTAAATAAAATTTAAAAGTGTTTTCACCTATTGTGTCTAGATTACGCTCTGTTATCTGCTGTATCGCATCCATTATTTTATTAGTTACCAGACCACATCAAAACCGCTCCCACGCAGGCTGGCCGATAAATGGTGACAGTAAGGTGGCGGCCAGCCGTGAGGTAGCTGGTTCGGATGCTGACTATAATTAAATGTTCATCGCTAGAGCTTAACACTGTGCGGATTAAATGGTGACAGTGTGCAGCTTATGCTCACCAGACGTGCGCGAGAGCCACGTCATGCATGGAATCAGTACCCTTGGGCCTCCACCACTGATGTTATTCTAGAGGAGTAGCTTACAGTCAATTCCACAAGAAAGTGTACGCCATAATTTCAAATGTAACGTCCGTAGCGACTTTTTTGCTAGTGGTCTCGAATCTGTTATCAATGCGTTTTTCACAGTGGGAGAATTGAACGTTGCGTCACGAGGCAGTGTTCCTTTTAAATCATCGAAATAGATCAAAGCTTTCATATGGAGCTGCTGCTAAATTTCTTAGAATGTCAAAGACCTTCGTTGCGAAGTGGGTCAAACGATATTTAGAGGTTGGAAACGTGGATGATTTACCAGATAGGGGGGCTAAGGTGCCAAGTTATAATCGATAATGACGGCGGTTTGATTAACTATTAGGTAATTGTGCAATTAGTAATAACATGTATTTTCGTGTAAGCATATATTTATAGTGAGGATGATGATGATGATGATGATGATGATGAGATCCCATACTCCGAGGAGCGTAGGGGACGATGCGGGAGACCCGCACCACTGTACTAGACAAGATCCTAGTGGAGGTGGTTTGCCATTGCCTTCCTCCGACCGTAAATGGGGATGAATGATGATGGTGAAGACGGCACAACAACACCCAGTCATCACGAGGCAGGAAAAATCCTTGACCCCGCCGGGAATCGAACCCGGGAGCGCGCGCGCGGGAAGCGAGAACGCTACCGGAGACCACGAGACGCGGACATAGTAGTGTCTTTTTTTTTCATACAGATAACGGCGTACACTTCCTTGTGGAACTGACTGTGTATGTTTGCACTGGGTTTCACCCACTTAATTCCTTTCATTTCCATACTAACCCCCCGTAACATAAATACAGCCGTGCACTGCAGGAACAGTCGCTGCTCATCCGTACGACGCAGTTACGTGACATTTTTCTCTATAACAGGAGAAAAACAACACCCTAGCAACAAGCAACAAGTTCTTGCGTTGAGTGCTCACCTATTCAGTAGTAGGAATCAGTCCACAAAAAGTTATTGTTCTTTTTCCGTTCTGCGCCTTTTTTTATTAAATCTTTGTGCACTATTTCTTGAACTGCGGGAAATGCTTCTACTAAATTCTCGTGTAGAGCGATCGTAACAAAGACAACCGCAAAAAGTACCATGCGTCCATCTAGTGGACGAAAAATAAAACAGTTAACGGTAGTCATGAAACTTCCTGGCAGATTAAAACTGTGTGCCGGACCGAGAATCGAACTCGGAACCTTTGCCATTCGCAGGCAAGTGCTCTACCAACTGAGCTACCCAAGCACGACTCACGACCCGCTCACAGCTTCAATTCTGCCAGTACCTCGTCTTCTACCTTCCCAACTCCAAAGATAAGTAATCGAAAAGGACAGAATCCAGTCGCCGATCGATCTTCAGACTTCCTTTCCTATGGAATTTCCGCACTCGGTAGTGTAAAATCTTGTTCGTTATGAGCGAGTGAACATGAATCATATTTTCAAGTTCTAACGGTACGGACATATCAGCAGGAGCGCAGTATTTAGAGCTAATTGTATCCCGTCCCACGGCCATGTTGACAAATTCTTCATTTCTGATTCAAATGTGGCTCGGCGCTGGTGAAATCGATATCGACGAGGCTTAAATTAAGAGAGAAAAGTGTTTAGCGCTAGTTGTTTAAATGTACACAACCAGTCTGGCATAGGCTCTAACTCTAATCCTATAGCGCGCTCCATAGTTTCTCAAATGAAAGGAACTTCACGAGTGATGATAGTCGTCAGAGTCTTGCGCAACAGAGACACGTTTTATTTCGCGAGAATCCTTACGTCGAATCACCAGCCTCATGCTTAGTGTCACGTAGAGTTGGTAGGGACTGCCATAGCATTCGCGCTTCGTTTTCAGCGCTCCTAAATACTGATAGGAGGCAACATAATAAACAGCTAAATCATAGCTTAATTGTATTTGTACAATATACAGTGTGGGCAAAATGTTCACTACACATATAGCTTGTGCTAAGTCCACATCTTTCATGGATGCTAAACACACCTGTATTTAGACCCGAGTAGAATGTGCCCACACGCCGCACAGTTCTTACAAAAATGGTTCAAATGGCTCTGAGCACTATGGGACTCAACTGCTGAGGTCATTAGTCCCCTAGAACTTAGAACTAGTTAAACCTAACTAACCTAAGGACATCACAAACATCCATGCCCGAGGCAGGATTCGAACCTGCGACCGTAGCGGTCTTGCGGTTCCAGACTGCAGCGCCTTTAACCGCACGGCTACTTCGGCCGGCCACTGTTCTTACAGTTGACCTTTTCTGAGTTCGGGCTTGGTGTCAGACCACCTGTGATTTGTCATCGAATTTAGTGCACCTAATCTTCAACTGCAATTCATTACCGTATTCTACAAGGCTCAGTAGCGCTAGTGACGACTTGAGGTATAAACAGTCAATCATGAAGTGAGCTAGTTCGCTCCATCACTGAACCTCCAGCAACAGCGACAGGTGTGAGAGGGCCGAATGAATGTGCCGTTCTCAGCAAGACTTCTGATATCTTTATGACGGCGACCATCGACACGGTGTTACAGAAAGCGTTATTACTACCAGTAAATTAATCTTTACTGTTCTACGATCCATTCACAAAATCCCTCCGTTCAGTGCAAGTCTCATTGGGAACAGTGTGTGTACGATGCTGTGGCCACTTGGGCCTTGCTCACCGTCCTGAAATGCTGTCAGGTGCTTCTCAGATTGCTACATATTCTGCTTTACAGGGCGGACATGATTCCGACATCTACGTTGCTGGATGATGCAGAGATTCCAGACAGCTTCTTGCCCGTGCGTCACTTGCCACCGGTACTCATGACGGTGGCACTCCAACGTCTGAGGAGTATTGCAGTTTCCTCTGATACTCTCACTAGCCGTCAGGATATAAAAATCTTTCTGTACTTCGTCAGTTATCAACCTGCGTGCCATCCCTTTAATGGAGTCGACGGTTGACTTTTTCGTACGGTTGACAGCTGCAGCTTACATACCGCGCCACGTCACGAGGTCTTCCAGTAACGTGGGCATGCTCCATCTCGTACTGGAGAAGTGATGAGCCTCGGTACACGTGCACTGCAACGATGCGGTGCCGTAGACCCCGGACAGCGCCGAAGGACGCGTCCTCCGTATCGCGCATCCTGCGTCCCTACTCGCTTCTCCGTATCGCACAGTTCTGTGAGAAGACGGAAGTTCACTGAAACTTCCCCGGAGTATTGCGCAGTGCTCTTTCGCCTCCTCGGTTCGTTCGTCATGTACTGGTCAAAATTTTCGAGTTGCGCTCTCACGATAACACATCTAGGGAAAGATGCAATTAAGTCCGAAAATCAGTTTTGCTCTTATGCGGTACAGGCTGATAATTTGGCATTGATAACAGGTGCCAGTTACCTTTGTCCTTTCATTTTTTGAGGCTTTCTAGAATAACAGCAACACTTTCTGTGGGTAGGAGAGGCGGCAAAAAAATACATGAAGAATGGGTTTTGTTTCTAACCGTTCTACATGTGTATACAAACTCCGCAAGCCTCTGTATAATGGATGGCGCAAAGTGTATCGTACTAATATTATCCATTTTTTCTCTAATTCGCGTATTGAGCGACGGAAAGCTGTCTGTCTGTATGCCTTTGTACGAGTCCTAATCTGCTTATGTTACTCTCATTATACCTACGCGACATACACTGTAGTGGTAGGATATCGGGCGCACAGTCTTCTTCAGATACAGCGCTATAAATTTACCCAACAGGGTTCGACGAAACTAGCATCGCTTCTCTGAATTCGTTCGAGGTCTTTACTCATAGCTATTCGTTAGGGACTATGACGACGTGGGTACCGGCTGATAGCAAATTTTGCGAGGAAATCACAGAGTGAGTCATTTGTTGATAAGGGAAATGAATTCTGAATATGAGTCCGCAAGATCATTGAAATTCCGTAAATGTTACATTCTAGATCGCATGGATTGTCTTTGTTCATCACATGTTTCGACACAGCCGCTTTACCTTGTGTACCGAAGGTACAGTTCTCAGAAGTGGTGATTCATGTTGTAATTTCTATTAGTATCAGAAAATGACTGTGCAGAAACATGTAATTAATAGTGACAACCTGTACGACCTTAACATGGAGCGTTTATGAACGGACTGGTCACCATCAACAGGCACCGTATACCATCACTGTGATTTGCCACCTACGTCTGCCCAGCCAGACACTGACTTTTCTTTATTTTATTTATTGGCTTTCGGGATGTGCCCATACAGCCATCTCAATAGTGGAATGTCAGTTTTGGTTATATGAACGTGAGGAAAACACAACACCCAGTCCCCGAGTGGAGAAAGTCACCATCCCAGCTGGGAATCGAATCTGGGCCTCTACAGTTAAAAATCCACCGCGCTGACCGATAACTAACAAGGCGGACAGGAAAGACACTGATGAACTAAAACATTATGAGCTCTGCCCACCGCTAGATTGAATGTCGCACGCGACGCGATAAACAAAGCAAATAGTGCTGCAGATACGAATGGAGAATCATTCTATAGACGATGCGGGCCGCAAGTGGGGAAACTCATTGACATGAGCGACTTGCGCAAAGGACAGACAGTTATGGGAATGGTGGTTAAGCCACCTGGGAATGAGCATATCTGAAACGGCGAAACTGATTGGCTATCATCGTATTACTATTGTGAGCATCTGTGGAAACTGTTTGAAGGAGGTGAAGCCACGAGTAGGCGAGAAGGTGGTCAGAAGCTTGCCCGCCCTGCTATGGAGGATAGGCTGCCATCTGTGGCAGGTACGACGACACGGTAGAGTGCTGGTGCAGGCATAGATGTATGGGAGCACACAGTGCAGTTCACATAGTTGAACATGGTCTGCGTAACAGCTGCTCTCTACTTGTTCCGTTGTTGACCCAATTACAATCTTCAGTTACGACTGTAGTGGATGCGGGATGATCGAGACTGGGCCGTGGACGAGTGGAAACTTGTTGCCTAATCGGATGAATCACGTTTCTTGATACGTCATATCGATGGCCTTGCTCGGATACGTCGTTATTCCGACGAATTGCTGCTCAAAACATACACCGCGCCACAGGCACAGACTGGTGGGGGCAGTATTGTGCTGTGGGGGACATTCACCTGGGCCCCCGTGAAACCTGCGGTAATAGTCAAAACCACCATGATAGCTGTAGAATATGTGAACGTTATCGGAAACCACCTGCATCCCTTCGTGGTTGATGTCTTCCCCGATAACGGCGTGTTCTTCCATCGTGTGACAAGGCCAGAACCGTGCTACAGTGGTTTTAGTAGGATCATAGTGATCTCACGTTGACGTCTTGGCCACTAAATTCTCCTGATCTGAATCCAGTGGAACACATCTGTGGCGCTATCGGGCGCCAGCTACGCACTTACACATCACTGGCCCGTAACTTATGGGAACTGTGATACCTGCGAGTACATATCTTGTGCCACACACCTCCGCAAACCTACCAAGGACTTGTTGAATGTAGAACCGCTGCTGTATTATGTTCCGTAGGTCTACCAACACACCATTAAGAAGATGGTCATAATGTTTTAGCTCATCACGTAATTCTGGTGAGGCAAATTCTTCCCCGTCCTCTTTTCCATGTCTTTGTTTTTATGTTCAGAGACAAATCTGTGTTGACTCAAGTTAATAAGCAGAAGTACGCCGATGTGACAAAAGTCATGGGATACTTCCTAATATCGTGTCGGACCTCCTTTTACCGGGCGTAATGCAGAAGCTCGACGTGGCGCGGACTCAACAAGTCATTGGAAGCCCCTGCAAGAAATACCGCGCCCTGCTGCCTCTTTAGCGTCCATAATTGCGCAAATGTTGCCGGTGCAGGATTTTGTACACGAACTGGCGTCTCGATTATGTCCCATAAATGTGCGATCGCTCGAATTGTTCAGAATATTCTTCAAAGCAATCGCGAACAATTGTGGTCCGGTGACATGGCACATTGCCATCCATAAAAATTCCGTCATTGTGTGGGAATATGAAGTCCGTTAATGGCTGCAATTGATCTCCAGGTAGCACACTATTCCAATCAATTATTGGATCATTTGGACCAGAGGACGCTGTCCATTCGATGTAAACACAGCCCACACCAATACGGAGCCACCATCAGCGTGCACACTGCCTTATTAACGAATTGGGTCCATGGGTCAGAGTGGAGCCTGTGCCACGCTCGGAGCCTGCCATCAGCTTTTACCAACTAAAATCAGGATTCATGTCCACAGCTCATGGTCTAGTGGCTGGCGTTGCTACCTCTAGATCACGGGGTCCTGGATTCGATTCCCGTCCGGGTTGGGGATCCTCTCTGCCCGGAGACTGGGTGCTTGTGTTGTCCTCATCATTCCATCATCATTCGCGAAAGTGGCCAGACTGGACTGTGTACAGATTGAGAATCTGTATGGGTGCTGATGACCGCGAAGTTGAGCGCCCCACAAACCGAACATCATCATCGTCATCATCATCATCATCATCATCATCATCATCATCATCAATCTGACCAGGCGGTTTTCCAGTCGTCTAGGTTCCAACCGGTATGGTCAAGAGTCAAGGAGAGGTGCTGCAGGCGATGTCGTGTTGTTACCAAAGCTACTCGCGTCGGTCGTCTGCTGCTATAGCCTATTAACGCCCAATTTCCACACACTGGCCTGAATTTTACGCAGCGTTTCTTGTCTGTCAGCACTGACAACTCTACACACACGCCGCTGGTCTCGGTCGTTAAGTCAAGGCACACTCTCGACATTGAGGGTCGCTGGATAGCTGCAAGCCGGCCGGAGTGGCCGAGCGGTTAAAGGCGCTACAGTCTGGAACCGCACGACCGCTACGGTCGCAGGTTCGAATCCTACCTCGGGCATGGATGTGTGTGATGTTCTTAGGTTAGTTAGGTTTAAGTAGTTCTAAGTTCTAGGGGACTTATGACCACAGCAGTTGAGTCCCATAGTGCTCAGAGCCTTTTTTTTTATATAGCTGCAACTTACGTTCCGCCCTCAAAGTTTGTCAATTTCCGTCGTGCGACCATAATCTCCTCGGAAATCTTTTCACTCGCCAATGTATTACCCTTTTATAACTTACTCTATGTGATCAAAAGTATCCGGACATCCCCAAAAATATACGTTTTTCATATTAGTTGCATTGTGCTGCCACCTAGTGCCAGGTACTCCATATCAACGACGTCAGTGGTCATTAGACATCGTGAGAGAGCAGAATGGGTTCCGCGGAGCTCACGGACTTCGAACGTGGTCAGGTGACTGGTGTCACTTGTGTCATACGTGTGTATGCGAGATTTCCACACTTCTAAATATTCCTAGTCCACTGTTTCCGATGTAAAAGTGAAGTGGAAACGTGAAGCGACGGTTAGGCGGGAGGTGATGCTGATGCTCATAAGTCACACATCACGCCGGTGAGTGCCAAACGACGCCTCGCTTGGTGTAAGGAGCGTGAACATTGGACGATTGAACAATGGAAAAACGTTGTGTGGAGTGGCGAATCACGGTACATAATGTGGTGATCCGATTGCAGAGTGTGGGTGTAGCGAATGCCCGGTGAACGTCATCTGCCAGCGTGTGTAATGCCAAAAGTAAAATTCGGGGGCGGTGGTGTTATGGTGTGGTCGTGTTTTTCATGGAGGGGGCTTGCACCCCTTGTTGTTCAGCGTGGCACTATCACAGCACAGGCCTACATTGATGTTTTAAGCACCTTCCTGCCTTCCACAGTTGAAGAGCAATTCGGGGATGGTGATTGCATCTTTCAACACGATCGAGCACCTGTTCATAATGCACAGCCTGTGGCGGAGTGGTTACACGAGAATAACATCCCTGTGAGGGACTGGCCTACACAGAGTCCTGACATGAATCGTATAGAACACCTTTGGGATGTTTTGGATCGCCGACTTCGTGCCTGGCCTCACCGACCGACATAGATAGCTCTCCTCAAATGGTTCAAATGGCTGTAAGCGCTATGGAACTTAACATCTGAGGTCATCAGTCCCCTAGACTTAGAACTACTTAAACCTAACAAACCTAAGGACATCACACACATCCATGCCCGAGGCAGGATTCGAACCTGCGACCGTAGCAGCAGTGCGGTTCCGGACTGAAGCGCCTAAAACCGCTCGGCCACAGCGGCCGGCCAGCTCTCCTCAATGCAGTACTCCGTGAAGAATGGGCTGCCGTTCCCTAGGAAACCTTCCAGCACCTAACTGAACGTATGCCTGCGAGAGTGGAAGCTGTCATCAAATGGTTCAAATGGCTCCGAGCACTATGGGACTCAACTGCTGTGGTCATAAGTCCCCTAGAACTTAGAACTACTTAAAGCTAACCAACCTAAGGACATCACACACATCCATGCCCGAGGCAGGATTCGAACCTGCGACCGTAGCGGCCACGCGGTTCCAGACTGTAGCGCCTTTAACCGCTTGGCCACACCGGCCTGCCAAGCTGTCATCAAGGCTAAGGGTGGGCCAATACCATACTGAATTCCAGCATTGCTGGTGGAGGGCGACACGAACATGTAAGTCATTTTTAGCCAGGTATCCGGATACTTTTGATCATATCGTGTACGTATGCGCCACTACCGCCATCTGTATATGTGCATATCACTATCCCATGACTTTAGTCGCTTTAGCGTGTTCTGGTGAGGTAAATTCTTCCCTGTCCTTCTTTTCCACGTATTTGTGTCCATATTCAAAGACAGATCTATGTTGGCTGAAATTCATAAGAAGGAATAAAGGGCCACGTCGTGTCCATGGAAAAAAAAAAAAAAAAACGGGAATGTGTGAACGTTTGCTGGCAAAGAATTTGTCTGCTGTGACGATAACTTGGTGTGACTAGGAACTTCCGCCGATAGCGCTTTGGAACTTCTCTCCGCCGGGGCACGAGAGAGGCGCCGTCATTGCGGAAGTGTTGCTGGTGGTGGGCGGGTTGCATCTGGGAGGGCTTCCCCAGCGGCTGAGCTGTGCTGAGCCGCGTTCCGCATGCGGGCTGCGTCGCCGCCGTTGGTAGGGCAGTCACGCGCGAACCGCCGGACGCCGAGCGCAGAGCGCCGTTCCCAGGCAGTCGCGCGCCGCCGCCGGCCCGGGTAGCCGCCGCACCTGTGCACCTGCCGACGGCGCTCAGCTGCCCGCGTGTCATAAGGCCGCGAGTGAGCCGTCAGCGCTCTCGTCCGTCACATCTGTCAGCGGGGGCACAGCGAGCTGACACGGCGGCTACACCGGCCGCCTGCCGCCTGCCGCGCTGCCGTCCGTCAGCGGCCACTCCTCACTAGACACTAAAGAGCTCACCACTCGGCGCGCACTCCCTGCCAAACGGCATGCGAACGTCCGGAAGTCTCAGCTGGACGAAACTGTGTTGGTGCAAGTGCGAAGTTTTTCCTGAATCGCGATCCACAGGCACAAGTGGTGCTTTTAAATACTTGCTAGCGTTCTGGGAGTGAACGCAAATTCGATCAAAAGACAGTTCCCTTGTTTGTTTTGGCACACTGAACCTGTGAGCTTCATTGTCCAGTTATCAAGTAACCGACGGAAGTGCAACCAAGTCTGGTGTATCTGATGGTGCCTTACAGAAGACTGCTTACATATGAGTTCTCCTACAAACATAGACACCCATAACCGCTCTTAAACAATTCAGTACAGTGAATTAACCGTTCTGCAGATTGAGGTGTGTACAAAGTGCTTCACCTAACAAGCGCACAACTTTTATTTCGTGAATCGTTGAAGATATCGAAACAACCTTTCCGGCATATGGTGGTACTCAGAGGGGTGTGTAATTATGTTGTATATTTAATCTATTGAACTTTTGAGTCGACTGAGATACTGAAGCAAGTATTGTTGTTCTAAATGTAACGATATATATCCGGTCAGTCCAAAAAGTTTCGAGACTATATTACCAAAAAATAGAGAAACTTTCAAAAATGTTCAAATGTGTGTGAAATCTTATGGGACTTAACTGCTAAGGTCATCAGTCCCTAAGCTTACACACTACTTAACCTAAATTATCCTAAGGACAAACACACACACCCATGCGCGAGGGAAGACTCGAACCTCCGCCGGGACCAGCCGCACAGTCCATGACTGTAGCGCCTTAGACCGCTCTGCTAATCCCGCGCTATAATGGAAGCCATATATATTCAGGACAGTGGAAATTAAAATGTCCTGTGAAGCCTCTCCCGCCGGTTTGATATCCTATCCCCCCTTTAAAAAAATCTCATAACTGATCCTGGATGGGATTATTCTCTTCTGAAAATTTGCACTCTTCATTGCCTATCAGCTAATAACTTTAACTTTAATATTGTGGGTTTTACTGCTTCACAGGTTCTACAAAGTCTCCCATCACTCGAGTACAATGCTCAGAACGTTGATATAACCATTGGAAACTTGTCAGAGAAGTTCTTCTTAGAGGTGTTGTTCAACTCGTGAGTCACGTTAGTTTGAACGTCAGTTATGTTGTCAAAGAGTTGACTTTTCATTTGAATTACGGTACTTAGCCGTTTGGTAGTAGGTCCGCATTGATAACAGCAAGTCTCGTTAATAGTGGTAGTTTTTTTCCCGAAAAGAATATTGCGCGTCGTGCATTTCAGTTAAGTTGCGATTGGCGTCTAAGGGTCGTCGTTTTTGTTCTGGAGTCAAGGTGTGCGGGACAAACTTCACCCACACTTTTCTCTTATTCAAAAAATTCTGGATCCTGTCTCGGACACGTGGTATGGAGATGGTTCTCCATTCTGGTTTGTGACGCAATCACGTTGAGACACTATGGTCGTACGTCTACGCTGCCTGCTCACAACTGACTGGTCCGATGCGCATCTGTTTTTCACAGTCGTTGGTTCAAGCTGCCACCGTAGTCACTGCGCTGACGTCGCTTATACGATAGGAATAAAAACAGTCTCGGAACATTTTGGACGGACGACGTATTTTTAATGACATTCGAAAGCTCTTTAACAAACGCGCCCAGTGATATAACCGTTATTAGTGTTGGTGTTGAAATTTTCCGTACAGGTATACGAGAAATGAGCTTAAATTGAACGGAGTGACTGCCGGAATCGGCTGTTGCAGTGCAGACGTTGCCAGGTGGGTTTCTCGTGCCACTCTTCGTAGTTGTATCAAACCTGTCGGCTGTTAACTGTTTCCACAGAAGTTTTTCACTTAAAAATGATTAAGAACTCACACTTCAAACAGTTTCCCTAAGCCCCTTTTTCACATGCTGGAAGTTTGTATTTAGTTCAAAAAAAATGGTTCAAATGGCTCTGAGCACTATGGGACTCAACTGCTGAGGTCATTAGTCCCCTAGAACTTAGAACTAGTTAAACCTAACTAACCTAAGGACATCACAAACATCCATGCCCGAGGCAGGATTCGAACCTGCGACCGTAGCGATCTTGCGGTTCCAGACTGCAGCGCCTTTAACCGCACGGCCACTTCGGTCGGCTGTATTTAGTTCCAGTTACGCCAATCGTAGCTGACGTTTTACCTTTGTCGTACAATGTAGGGCTAATAGGAATTACATTTAATCTTAGCAGCGTAGGCCCGCCTTTTTGCTGCAAACCACAACGGAGCATGGCATGAGAAGCCCACATTTTTGACGCTGATTACACCACAACAGCCAACTGCGGTCGCCTTCCCATTCAACTGCGCCGAGGGAATGAATATCTGAGGACTTCCGCGCATGATGTGCGAATCTAGTCGGGCTACGCGAAACCTGTAGCGGTTTATGTGTACATGGATTTTCTTTCGTTTGTTTATGCCGTACGGGAGAAAAAGATGTCTTGTACTCTCCACTGTTGAAAACTGTGATTATGTCAGAAACTGTAAAATTTTTCGAGTGTTTTTTAACATTCCGAAGTATAATGGTATGAAATGGTTGTGATAAGTGACTGAGTAGCCAATACACATGTTTTCCATAGTTTTTGATCCACACCACATACTCACGACCTGCTGCGAGACAGGTTGATGTGACTATCAACTGCTAAGCATACAGATCTCAAGTGTACCCTGCGGGATTAGTAGTCCGTGACATCGACTGAAAAGACCCTTGTAGTAGCCGACGTAATCTTGTTCCGCGAGATAAGTAAACGACGATGCCTGCTCGGCTGTTGTACAGGTTGTAACCGGTGACTGTTAACAGCGTACCACAGCGGTGTAACGGAGGTCAAGACGAACAATTTGATAAAGGACACTTGCCCTCTATCAAGGCGGAAAACGTCGAATTGGCCTTCAGGAGCCACGCAAACTACAACGCATGCGCACCGCGGAAGGTCTTCAATATTCTTTTCGGGCACCGGGTTAGTCAGCTATTTCGGTAACATTATTAATTTAAGCTGGCCGGAGTGGCCGAGCGGTTCTAGGCGCTACAGTCTGGAACCGCGATGCTGCTACGGTCGCAGGTTCGAATCCTGCCTCGGACATGGATGTGTGTGATGTCATTAGGTTAGTTAGGTTTAAGTAGTTCTAAGTTCTAGGGGACTGATGACCTCAGATGTTAAGTCCCATAGTGCTTAGAACCATTTGAACCATTTTTTTTTTAATTTTCATGTCAGGCTAATGAAAGAACAAAGACTTTTGTCAGCGTTATGAAAATCTAATTTCGTGTACAATTCGAAGTGAACTTAACCCTTATAAGCGCAATAGTTTCGTAGTAAGAAGTCGACAGAAACAAAACGATTTAATTGTCAATTTTATGCTGTTGAACTTCACAATGTTTCGAGGTAAAATGTTTACAACTTTCGTCAATATTACATCAGGAGGGTTTTAATATTCAAGGAAGGTTTTGGCCAAAATTTCTCGCGGCATGCATACTCTTGCTTAAGTGGCTTTTGTTGGCCTGTCGGTGGTTCTTTCCCGGCTAGAGGGACCAAAAATGCCCTACATCAAATTGTTCGTCTCGACTTCACCTACACCTACACCTTGTATAGGAAGATGGTTGTGATGCACGTCGGCAGTGGTTAGCTATCGCGGTTGTTCGTATTGTATTATGCTTTGACCATGGCACTCTACCGCGATCGCTGACGCAGTGTCTTTGCCTTGTGTTGCAGAGCCGGGCACCAGCGACGGCAGCAGCGCCGGCCCTGCAACCACCAACTCGCCCGTCAACAAGCGGAGGGTCTTCAGTGGGTGAGTACTGCTTCTCTCCTCTCCTCTCCTCTCCTCACCTACGTCCTCGATGTGTTGTGTTGTTGCACCTAGTAGGTTACAGCCGTTACAGCTGCTTTCTTCGTGGTATTTCGTCCACAGAGCCAGTCGCTAATATTCGGTCAGGCTTTGTTATTAATAAGTTATCACACAACTAATGCGGACGTATTGAATAGGATTGGGGAGAAGAGAAGTTTGTGGCACAACTTGACCAGAAGAAGGGATCGGTTGGTAGGACATGTTCTGAGGCATCAAGGGATCACCAATTTAGTATTGGAGGGCAGCGTGGAGGGTAAAAGTCGTAGAGGGAGACCAAGAGATGAATACACTAAGCAGATTCAGAAGGATTTAGGTTGCAGTAGGTACTGGGAGATGAAGAGGCTTGCACAGGATAGAGTAGCATGGAGAGCTGCATCAAACCAGTCTCAGGACTGAAGACCACAACAACAACAATCAGTTATGTTTCGAACGCACTGAGCACTGCTCTGGATGATTAGAGAGTTGGCTGTTCAATAACAAAGCGTTATCAGATCACTGTCAAATGTCAATAAATAGTTTTTTTTTGAGTAATTAAGTTGGAAGGGTCGTAAAGGAAAGAATCTTTAATATTCGGTCACGTAAGAATTTCGCTTGAGTTCACTCGCGTCAATGCGTTATTACAGAGTCTGTTCCTCCCTGTCTGCTAGCGTGTTCTTATTAGCCCTGTCGCGTAGTCTACAAGGTCACAAAGGGGGCGCAGGGGAATTAACACAACACGACATCAGCGACATCTTGTCATGTTTCACCGTGCGAACGGACGCAGTCGCAGAGACTTGGCTAGTTCCCTGAATATGCGCAAAATTACGGTTGGGGATGTTATAAGATGATCTGAGAGGGAGTGTATAGAATCTGTCTTTCAAATCTGAATGATTGAGAAAGGCGAATAATCGTAAGACAGAGTAATCATAGTCCTCCATTAAGCGCACGAACAGTTGCACTCCAGGTGCTGCAAGTGACTGAATTTTCAAGATACTACAGCTTCACTTGCAGAGTCAGCAGCTCTTCCATTGTGCGGCAATTCGTTGCCGGTCGTCGTCGTAACCAAGCGGGTGATGGTATACAGTAGCCACTGAGAATCGCTCCATCTCGTAATACTGGTTGTCACAAATATTTCACTCTTTTTTCCGAATATTCCATGATTGCTGAGATTGTGGTTAGGAAGAGACATGACTTATTAAAAAAGTGTAAGCCACAGATTTCATTTATTAGAAGAATTCATGTTCTCTGTTTTCAAATTTAATTCTTTTGTGAGATGTGTATGTGAAAATGAAGCACATGTTACGGGAAACAGTGAAGTGACATCCTGTGCAATGTGAAATTTTTCTGTAACGTGGACAGTACAAAATTAATTTCATTGCGTGGGATATAGTTGACCAAGAGGTGCCATAAGAAAATACGAGGAATCGTTCATACACGTTATATTGCTATTTTGCTTCTTATAGTTGATAAAGCGTGAATGTCTTTTCAGTACATGAGGCGGAAGAAGAGAAAGGCCGACACGTTGTACATTCACACATGAAACATTTTGCAATACGTCTTGAAATGTATATGTCGTAACTGTCTGTTATCGTATCAAATATATTACTTGCTGACAAATCGAAACTTCTTCCTGGACTGGAAGTTACGAACCGAATGGTTACTTTTAAGCGACAGAGCTCGTAGGAAGTGAGCTATTCAGGCACACCCACCGTTTGATGCAGAGTTTCAGTTTGCTAGCGCGTCTCTCCAGAACTTTACTTTGCACTATTACCACTGCAAGGAACATTTACCCGCATACTCTAACGCTCTTTCGGCTATATGCGCGATTCTGAAATCAGCTTTAATTGCTCAGGAAGGTGCAGTCCTATTCACAGTGAAATAATATTCCGGAAACAGCTCATGCCTTGTGGTCAAACCGTTCTCCACAGTACCCTCTTCCCCTACGAGTGGTAGTCCAGCGAGATGCTTGGAGTTCAGGGGCAAGGAGTGTGATATGACAGGAGGAAGCATTCTTACCTCGTATGAAGCATATTCGTGTAGTTCACATACTGAGAACGTTGCCACGGAAAGGCACACTTCTTTGTTCTTGTCTAGGTTCCAAATATAGTTTTACTCGCCTAAGAAGTTCCAAAACAGCGCACAGCCCGCTGCTGAGTTCTATACCAGGTCTGCCGGCCGCGATACAAGCGTTTCCCAACTTCTTAATATTAATCACTAGTAAAGCATTGTTGTCATCATTGTGGGTTCCTGAATTCTGCTGCAGTCAGTTGCTCTCCTTGCGGAAAATAGTGGAGGAAATTTTCGAAGGTCTGACATTTTATACAACTTTAACACAGCAACCTGCACGAGAGCTTCCTTTACCAAACATCTATCATGAAAACTTTCGTGGTTGTACACCTGGCTAACGACAATGGCAGGACTTTTCCAGACCTTCCAAAACAAGAAAACTCTCTAATAAGTTGTGAAACCGCTACCAGTTCCTAAACTGATGAACTATTTGAATCCTGTATTATTGCTTCCCATTTCCAGTTTCGAATAAAGCTTTCGTCGTCAGATGGCTAAAGTAAAAAATTTGCAACAGCAGACTATCATTTTGCCCCGTAACATGTTGAATGCAGTTCAACCGAAGATTTAGCTGTCCATGCAGTAGAAAATACGATAGTGAGTCACTTTGCATTGGATTACCTGCTTTTAGCAGCACAGCTCTAAAATGTCTTCGTCTAATACACGAAAACCCAGTTGCAGCGCACGTACATGTGGATTTCCACTGTTGCCGTATTGAAACAATATCGGAAGTTTGCGGATTAATTTTTCACGTCACGTCGCATGTATTTCCTGTGAAACAGCTGGGAGTCACTATATAAAACGTAATTTCTTTAAAAGTTGCGTGTCGATTTTTTTACGCATTTTATATCCATACGATGAAAAGTACCGATCGGGAGCCTAATGTTAGAAAACTATTTAAAATTGAACTCCAGAAATATATGCTAATTGGAACTACTTTTATTGTGAAAAAAAAGTTGAAAAGCTGCACAGTCAGATTACGAAAAGAATGGAGACGGAGCAGAGTGGCTAGAGACCCGAGGCTGTGAATAAACACGATCCCACCTGTTGTCTTCCCCACTGTCCGCGCTTCGTCCTCTGAAGCACGGGCGGCAGCTTTTTATCCCACGCGCAGGCGCACAAGTAGCCGAGGGCGTGGCACACTGACAGGCGGCTGCTGGAACAGGTTCTTAATGATGGCCACGTCCTGCCTCGCAAATGTTCGTTTCTATTGATCTTGCCGTTGCGTTTCGTAATTTTCCTTGTCTTAAGCATAAAGAGGTCAACGCTGTTTAGTCATACAATTATATTCATAGAAAACCATGGCTGCCATGTTATGCAAAATATTTGTAAGACACAGCAGCAACCAGCCACAGTTTGGTATTGGTTCACTTTATGTAAAACCAGAATTTCTGGTTTCGAAATTACAAAGCAATCTTCTCATGGTTCACTTTCTTTTGTCAAAACGACGGGGAGTAGATTTACAAGGGAGTTGACTTACAATAAACACAGAATAACTGTTTCAATAATGATGGTAAATATCGGGAATAGTGCAAATTACATGAGAGGATAGTATGGGAGGTCTGTTTTCAGCGTCCTCGAGCGAGTAACATTCACGTTGTCTTGATGTTTGTAAAGTAACGACCAGCGGTCCTCATTATTATCTACATCTACATCTACATTTATACTCCGCAAGCCACCCAACGGTGTGTGGCGGAGGGCACTTTGCGTGCCACTGTCACTACCTCCGTTTCCTGTTCCAGTCGCGTATGGTTCGCGGGAAGAACGACTGTCTGAAAGCCTCCGTGCGCGCTCTAATCTCTCTAATTTTACATTCGTGATCTCCTCGGGAGGTATAAGTAGGGGGAAGCAATATATTCGATACCTCATCCAGAAACGCACCCTCTCGAAACCTGGCGAGCAAGCTACACCGCGATGCAGAGCGCCTCTCTTGCAGAGTCTGCCACTTGAGTTTGCTAAACATCTCCGTAACGCTATCACGCTTACCAAATAACCCTGTGATGAAACGCGCCGCTCTTCTTTGGATCTTCTCTATCTCCTCCGTCAACCCGATCTGGTACGGATCCCACACTGTTGAGCAATACTCAAGTATAGGTCGAACGAGTGTTTTGTAAGCCACCTCCTTTGTTGATGGACTACATTTTCTAAGCACTCTCCCAATGAATCTCAACCTGGTACCCGCCTTACCAACAATTAATTTTATATGATCATTCCACTTCAAATCGTTCCGCACGCATACTCCCAGATATTTTACAGAAGTAACTGCTACCAGTGTTTGTTCCGCTATCATATAATCATACAATAAAGGATCCTTCTTTCTATGTATTCGCAATACATTACATTTGTCTATGTTAAGGGACAGTTGCCACTCCCTGCACCAAGTGCCTATCCGCTGCAGATCTTCCTGCATTTCGCTACAATTTTCTAATGCTGCAACTTCTCTGTATACTACAGCATCATCCGCGAAAAGCCGCATGGAACTTCCGACACTATCTACTAGGTCATTTATATATATTGTGAAAAGCAATGGTCCCATAACACTCCCCTGTGGCACGCCAGAGGTTACTTTAACGTCTGTAGACGTCTCTCCATTGATAACAACATGCTGTGTTCTGTTTGCTAAAAACTCTTCAATCCAGCCACACAGCTGGTCTGATATTCCGTAGGCTCTTACTTTGTTTATCAGGCGACAGTGCGGAACTGTATCGAACGCCTTCCGGAAGTCAAGGAAAATGGCATGTACCTGGGAATCTGTATCTAATATTTTCTGGGTCTCATGAACAAATAACGCGAGTTGGGTCTCACACGATCGCTGTTTCCGGAATCCATGTTGATTCCTACAGAGAAGACTCTGGGTTTCCAGGAATGACATGATACGCGAGCAAAAAACATGTTCTAAAATTCTACAACAGATCGACGTCAGAGATATAGGTCTATAGTTTTGCGTATCTGCTCGACGACCCTTCTTGAAGACTGGGACTACCTGTGCTCTTTTCCAATCATTTGGAACCCTCCGTTCCTCTAGAAACTTGCGGTACACGGCTGTTAGAAGGGGGGCAAGTTCTTTCGCGTACTCTGTGTAGAATCGAATTGGTATCGCGTCAGGTCCAGTGGACTTTCCTCTGTTGAGTGATTCCAGTTGCTTTTCTAGTTCTCGAGACGCAGCACCTGCGTTGACTCATTCACATTAATAAAATATATATGCGAGGTCGCCACAGCCTGTATGAGCGTCAAACACAGACACGTCGCGAAAATATGCACCTGTGTATCGCACCATCAATATTCTCTATTAGTGCTCATGTGCAGCTGATCAACAGGGTACCGTCATCGTCGGATAGGAATTGGAGATCTTGTCCTCCGGGAATCTCGATCGCCAGAATTGACTGCTGTGGGCTTTTTCTGTGGGGCTGCGTGAAGTCGTTAGCGTATGAAACAACGAAGCGACTGATTGGTAGGATCCTAGGTGTGTCTCTCAATGTACAACAGAAACCAAGGACATGTGACAGGGAGTGCACAAATTTTATGTCATATTGTAATACGTGAGTTGAGATGGCCTTTAGTCCGAAAAGTTGCTGTGAGCTTAAGTTGTTTCTATGAATGTAAGTTGTTTACCTTAGTCAAAATCTAAATATTCCTTCCCGGCCATTAAGTACTTACTTCAGTATGTTCAGTTTAGGATGCTCTACACGATATTTTATTTTGACCACAACTGTTGGGACAGTCTTTAAATGTGGAAATAAAAAGCCTAAATGCAGGCAGATAACTTCACACAACTGTAAATAGGGTGTTTAAAAATATTGACACACATCGCAACAAAAGATAGTAGTTCTCAAAATAAAACGGTCGTATGAACATACTTCCAGAAACAAATACTCGTTGAGATTAGGACCAATCTGCCCCATAACAGACATCTTTATAGTGGCACTATAGGAGATGCTCTGTGTTTTTACGATTTACTGTTACAAATCCACGCGCACCTTCTCAAAAGGTCACCAAGGAGTTCGCATACTCCTGACATACATCGTGGGTGCTGTGATGGGTGCGCATTGTCGATGGGTGTTGTGAATTGGCTTCCACCTCCGCTCACTAAATAAACACCGAAGAAGTAAAAGAATGCGCCTTGTAATTCTGAGCAAGTTGGCGCTCAGGGACGAAAGACGTACATTGTGACTGGCCAGCGTTAATGTGATACACTTCGCCAGCATGTCGTACCAGCCCTACAGGGGTATCTTTCTCAAGATACTATTAATTGTGTTCAACTGCTCTTACACGCCGTTTGCCGCCTCTAAAAATATTACAGTGTCATCGGCAAATCTTAAAATTTTTAGTTGGGCTCCCCAAACTTTTAATTCCTTTTCCAAATTTCTCCCCGGTTCACTTTACTCTGTGTACAGATTGCGATCCCCTCGCAAGTCCTATGACTCTTATACGAGGGGTGTTCAGTGATTAGTGCAATATATTTTTTGTCGGCCGATTTCGGTTGAAAAAATGCGGTATTTGTTGTGGGACATCGACTTCAGCATGATCGTCACCACAGAAATGCAAACTACTGCTCCTTCTCCACGACAACGCAAGGCCTCAAAAAAGTGTACGGATCCGAGAAGGGCTTATAAAACTTCATTGTACTGTTCTTCCACATTCAACCTACAGCCCGCATCTCGCACTTTCCGACTTCCGTCTGTTTGGCGCAATGAAGAATGAATCCGCGGGAAGCAGTACACGGATGATGAGGAGGTTATTTGTGCAGCAAGACGTTGGCTCCGACATTGATCAGTAGAGTAGTACTATGCAGGCATACAGATCCTCCCAGTAAAGTGGCGGAAGGCTGTCGCACTGAATGAAGATAATGTTGAAAAATAGAGTTTTGTAGCTAAAGTAGTGGGGAATAACATAGTGTATTGGACTGCTGAAAAAAAACAACCAGCTTTCAGAAAAAAGCGTGTTGTATTACTTATTGAACGACGCTCGTAGCTGCAGTCTGGTTTCCGTACTGTGTGCTCCCCATATTTTATCCGTGCTACCTTCAGTGGATACGAAACTCTTCGCTCGTGTCGCATCGTTTCTAGTTCCATTCCGAGTTGTTGGGGTCTGCACATTTGCAGCCTAATTGGCCCAGAAACGTGCCGAGCTTTACGCGACACGCCCGCATGTCGGCGTACTGACAGCAGTATGCAAATCGCGCTCGTTGCGTTGCGGTGCGAACTCGATTCGTTTGGGAAAACAGGGCGCCGGCGGGCTGTGCGGCCAGTATTTTTAACCCGGGGACAGCGGGCAACCTCGGCGCCAGATTGCCGGCTGTGGCGCCCGGCTCGCTGCGGGGGGCGTCCCTCAGCGCCACAGCTGCGCGCCCACTCTGGACCCGCCTGGCTGACTCACGCCTCAGCCGGCTACTGCCGCGAGCTGCTGCTCCCCTCCATTCGCTGCTTCTGCCAGCTAAGGTTCCCTACCCTCTGGATGGATTCACAGTCTCTTGGTGTACCTGCTGTGACCGGAGGGTCTAAGCGTCACCTTCAGCCATTGCGAAAGTTAGCCACATGTCTCCTGTCACATTTACTCTGAAAATTTCGATGGCTGTGTGTCCTGTGGTAGGGAGCACAATGTATTGCATTCGAATAATTTAGGAAGTCTTCGGAAGAAATGTGGAATCCCAAAGAAGCAACAATGAAGATACAAAAATAGTTACGTATTTTCTGTCGTAAAGCATATGCAGCCATTAGAGTTGTAAAACTACGGTAGGCTGCCGTTGATTATGAGAAGTAAGTGTAAACTACTGTAATGTTACTTGTAGTCGTGGTCAGTTAAGATAGTAACCGCATTCCTTGGGTGTTACGTGTGTTGCATGTCTATCAGGAGTCACCTAATTTCGATCGCTTTGTTTGCGTACGCGATCAGTGTCTTACTAGACGCCCCTTGAAACTGGAAGGTCCAGAAACTGACTGAGGATATATAAAAGGTTGTATGTCTATCGAACATTTTTGCTCTACATAGTTATCATTTTGCCTGTTACTTAAAAGTAAAAAATATTTATACCAAAATTGAAACTCAATGTTTAATTTGGGTTTTGTCAGGAAATCGTTGATTTCTACGTAAAACAGACTGTTGTTGTAGCAAAAATAAAAAAGTACAGATTTACCATGTAGCGCTAGAAAACGCTGTTTCCTCAAAAAAAGGTGAAATTTAAGAAAAAACGCAAAACAATAACGTATCAAACATTGCTTTAATGCTTCGTCGAGGTTATATAAAATATGTTTCTGTTATTCATAAACGACTTTCCCACTTACGAAAAATAGTAGGGAACTCTCCTCTGTTTGGGACGAAGAAAGTTCCATTGGGTACAAAAAAAAGAAAAAACAACAATAACTACATAGATTTTTTTTTGTTTGCGCATGTAAACTGCACTTCCATCAAAAGTAATTGCTGTAGTTACATAGAAGCGCAGAGGTTATGCGAATAAGTAATCTTTATTACTTATAAAATGCAATTTGTATTTTGTTAGGATATAAAATACACAATGCACTAACACTGGGCGATGTGCAGCTCTCAGTATGTCAAAAACAAACAGAAAACAAACAAAAGTCGTCGGCTACCAGTTGCTCTCGCATACTTTCATTAATGCTTCTTTCCCTACGAATGCTACAAATTCTACCGGTAATCTTATCATTTACTATGTCATTTGTGTTGTACCAAAATTACCAAACCGTAGTTTTGGTAGAGTGCAACTCTAGCACCTATACGAGAAGTACGTAGGTGGGGGGCAAAGAGGCTGCGCAAAGCATTAAAGCTCTGCAAAAGCTATAGTGATCAGAGATTCACCGTCACAGACTTGTTTATAGGGTACGATCCATAGTTTAGCTCACGTTAACACTGGCGGCTGTTGTACATAGGTCATGACACAGTTCAGTAGCCGTAGGGTCAGCACAGTTGACAGCCATGCAGAGGGCTTGGCATCAATTTCCGGTACTGCCAGTGATTTTTCCTAGGTGGGAGGGGTAGGAACGGGATGCATTGACGCAACTGAGGAATACTTGGCTGCGAGGTAGCGGCTCCGATGTCTGGAAAGCTGGCAACAGCTAGCAGACCCGTTTGCTGAGCCCTTGCCCCTTCATACCGCCTCCAAATGGCGCCATTCGGCAGATTGTGACAAACTTTACCTGTGTAGTCTGCTTAGCTATTCTTCAGCTTATCCTCTGGGTTAGCTTCGGTGTATCGTTAATTTCCCATTTGCTGCATTATGAGTCACCTTCCTAAAATGCAGCTTGGATGCATCCGTAGCTTACACCGTTCATGTGTCTCTATGTTGAATCCTTGATGTCATCCTTTCAGTAATCATGGTACACCCACAGTGCACCTATACGATGCACTCTAGGGTCATTCCTAGGCTGCACCGTTTACGGAACCCTAACGCACCTTTAGTGTTTCCCTAAGTTACACTTTTGGAAGATCCTTAGGTTGCACCATCGGTATCTTCATAGAAGGCGTCACAGTTACATTAATGGGACGACACAACGACCGATCAGCATCGCGTGCATTGTTGCCCTCACCGCAGAGTTACACTTTCTCTTCAATATGGTTGCAAGAAAAGTATCTTGGATGGTTCGGTATGAGCATACAATTTGTTCTGTGTCTTGGACTGTATGTGCGCAGGTTTTTGCCGACTGGGTCGGTTACATAAAATTGCAAAGAGTAGAGCATCGGTTTCCTCTGGAGACGTGCTGCACAGGGCGTGACATAAATCGTTTTTTTTTTTTTTTTTTTTTTTTTTGGGAAGATGTAAAGGAGAAGGAAGGGAAGAAAGCAATCACGAAAGTGGTAAACATCCTCACTACAGGGTCTTCGCATACGCTTTTCGCCATGTTTGATCTATTGACACATTTGTGATAGAGAAATGCCGAAATGGTTCCTTTGAGAAGCACATGACTCGTTGCTTTCTCAATCCTACTCAAGCTGAAAGGTTCCATGTCTAATGCCCTCCTCGGGGCTGGTACCTTAAACCATAGTGTTCTACCTTCCGTGACTAATTTAGCACCGTCTCGCAGGTCGAAGCGGGGTTGGCGGCCATAATTCATAATGTACAGGCTGGTCTGAAACAGTGTGAAAGCCTTGCACAGGTGTTGCAGGGTAATTTGTTCTGGGAACTAATTGTTAAGAAAAAAAATTACGACGTTGCGTCGTTTCCAAGTTAATTAGCAGTGAAGTCAGTCAATCAGATCATTGCGCGTTCTAATTCAAGGTGCCAGCCACAGATGGTGCCGCCAAAGGTGTTCTTCCTTTGGTTTCCTAAAACCGAACAAGAGAGCGATGCAAGTATTGGACATGTGACGGCAATGAGGATCGAACTCCAGCCAAAGGCTGAGCAGTGTCGTGCACTAACGTCTACACTATGAGAACAACTGACATTAATTGTATCTACATGAAATTTATTCGCTGTTGCGAATATAGCCAACCATAAACTGCATAATGGAATGACGACAATGAAAACTCGTGCCGAACCGGGACTCGAACCCCAATTTCCCGCTTATCGCGAGCGGTCGCCTTGCAATTAGGCTATCCGAGCAAGACTTACGGCCAGACCCGAACTTCCATATGTCGTCAACATGTATCTAGAACTAGCAGTCGCACATTCATTACATATATATTCCTTTACGCGCATACATATTGTAAGAACTTTGCATCGTACTTCTTAATAACAAAGGCACCGCAGAATCGTATCGTAAAAAATGGTTCAAATGGCTCTGATACTATGGGAGGTCATCAGTCCCCTAGAACTTAGAACCACTTAAACCTAACTAACCTAAGGACATCACACACACATCACACACATCCATGCCAGAGGCAGGATTCGAACCTGCGACCGTAGCGGTCGCACGGTTCCAGACTGTAGCGCCTAGAACCGCTCGGCCACACCGGCCGGCAATCGTATCGTAAATGTCGTAGTAATTATGCCTAGCGGGCCGCTTGAATTTACGCGCGCAACGACCTGATCGGCATTTTCTTTTTTTTTTTCAGCACAACCTACCCTACGACACCCTTTCCAGCTTTTCAGACTGTTTCTGACGATTCTGTGTATTTAGCAGTACATAGAAATAATCCAGGTCCGCCAAGAAATGTTTTGGAGGAGGTTTACGTAGTAATATGCCACTTGATTTGTCTCACGCACCACACCCAGCGCTGATTCTGACCGCGACCGCGAGAGAGACTTCGTATCGTCACGGAGACTCTTTGGACAGGACGAAAAGGAATGGGAAGTTTCCGTCCTTTCTCTAGAAAACTGCCCATTTCAAAAGACGGTTTAGGCGCTTGAGCCTTAAAGCCTAACAAACAAACACGTGCTCGGTGTACGACAGCTGTACAAAACTAGGTCGCCAGTACGCAGCGAAATTCCGAAGTAATCCCCGATCGCGAAAAAGAAGTGCCTCCGGGGCTGTGGTGTCTGCACGCGACCGGCCACTTTCCAGTAAATATACGGATGAGGTGTTTTGCTGGCGTAGCGTCGTGGCGGGTGTCGGTTCGTAAAGCAGCAGCCTGTCACAGTTAATTCGGGCGGTACGGCGCGGCGCGGTCTAATCTGGGCGGCGCGCGGTCCCAGGGCGTCCCGGCATACCTGCAGGGCGGCCCTCGCCTCGCTTTATTCCTCGCGAAAGCTGGACCCGCGCGCGCCTTTGTGACGCTGCCGCGTTTATAAACGACGCGCGCGTCCGCCGCGGCTGGAGGGGCGGGTTGCGGGTTGCCGGCCAAACAGGCGCGCGGCGCCCGCTGCCCGCTGCTCGTCCTGACAGTCGGACGCCCCGTCCCGGCCGGTGCGGTAGCGCGTAAATCGCTGCCGGGTCGCGTCCCAGGCGTAAATAAAGTGCTGTGGCGCGTGCTCAGTGTTACCAACACCCACTGTCTCATCATTAAAGGTCGTTTCGTTTGGAAATCTGTGCCAGATTTTGTCCGGAGGATCGGTTTGTCGCGCTTGTTTCGAGTGACACCCTCGTATAGCAGGTACAGCTACTCCCATGTTGTTCTCTGCTGCAGACTCCGGTGCGATGTGTCTGTCAGGAGGTATGTGGTACCATACGTGTCTGCCTGTCTGTAGTTCCATTAACCTCTTACAGATAAGCAGAGAAAGAGAAGTGATTCCACATTTGTGATTTAAATTGAGGTTTTCTTCTCAGTCTTTATGTGTCTTGACAGTTTCCAACAGTGTAAGTTAAGCACCTTCTCTCTTACCACGTATTAGGTTCTTGCATAAGTTCGTAGAGTTTCTGTTTTGCATGTAGGTATTCCGGTTGTATGGGTTTATTTATCGACTGTCGTTTCTCATTCGTAGTTCACTGTTGCTATCTGATTTACACATTGCCATTTGAAGAGAGTTAGCGGAGCTGTGGACGCTAGAATATACAGTGCCAAGTCGAGAAACCGGAACACTTCCGACATATTCTTCTGTTTGAATTGACTAGAGGAGTGACAACAGGGGAGGCAGCCAGAAACGTTGTCGCCGCGTACGGGGATAATGTCCTTGGACAGAAGATGGCAAGAAAATGGGTTTCTCGTTCTGAGGAGGATCGTTTTGACATCGTGAGTCTCCACGTTCAGGAAAATCCTCGGAGTTTGATGAAGATCGTTTAGAGGCGTTAATCCGCAGTGATCCATGTCTCTGTACTCGGTAACTGGAAGATGTGATGAACTGCGGTCATTTCACCATCGTGTGACATTTGCATGCAGTGAGAAAGGTTCAAAAATCGGGAGCGTGGCTACCGCATCCTCTAAGCCAAAATCACAAAAATCGGCAGGTGGCCATATGTGCATCTGCTTCGTCGTCATCTATTGGCTCGTCAACAACAACGACCATTCGTGTCCTTTATCGTTACAGGTGACGAGAAATGATGTCATAAGGAAAAGAAAGGAGTGGTTGAGGCCAGACTAAGCAAAACTCCCCGTACAAATACGTGCGCTCGCCCACAAAAGATAATGATTCGCATCTGCTGGAACGGCGACGGTGTAGTGTACTACGAATTGCTTCCCCGAGGTGTAACCGTCACTGCTGTCATTTATTGTCAACAACTGAGACATCTTGCAGACGCAGCTCAAGAATAATGAAGACTGTGTAAAGTGATGCTACTCCACGATAACTGTTGTAAATAGTGAAGGAGAATATGTTATTGATGTCTAAAGTCTCTGTTGTAAGTATGCGTTGTATTTATTAAACTTATGAAAAACGCTACGAACTTATGCACCAACCCAGTACTTTCGCCAATATCTCGGTTTAGCCAGGTCAGCATCCTTATTAAAGCAGTTACGTAAGCTAAATGATACGTTTAATTCGTACAACTTGCTATTCCTTAGTTTCTTGCAGTTTTCCATCAACATCTTCCTGCTCCTGCTTTAAGCGTTTTCTCTACTTGGTTTTCCTTCTGCATATCGTCTTGTCACCCCTTGTCCTCAGTTTCCCATTTGTTATTATCACGAGTCACCTCAGGTGAATTTCTGTGTTGCACCCTCGCTGCCTCGCTCGGTTGCATCCTTGCTGCATCCCCATGTTGCATCCTTGTGCCATCTGTAGGTTCTGATCAGTACTTCGATACGTTGCACCATTGCGCAGCCGGTTGTACCTTAGTTGCATCCTTGGTATACATTATAACTGCATCCTTGGACCACCTGTATGTTGAACCTCTGGAACAAGGTGAAGGTCAACCCACATGCACAACTTAGGGAGGCACCAAATTTTCTACCTATACTCCGTACAGCGAAAGAGGATCCATGACAGCTGGCTGCGCTCTTGGCAGCTTTCAGCTGGGAAGTGCAAATTGCTGCCGCAACACAGACTGATAGCCAAATTCCCTAACATTGCGACAACACTGAGACGTTGCCGTGGAAACGAAAACAGAAGGACGTTACATGAATGATTGTGATAGATGAGCGAAACAGCCGCGCGTAACTGTCATGGATTTTCTTTTGCCGTACGGACTATAGGGATAACTAATGATGCAAACTATAGGTAAATATCTTATGTTCACGATTGGTATTATAGATAAGAGACATGCATACCAGAGACAAAATTTAGTACATTAAGTTTTCCGAAAAGTTTCTATTTATCTATAGGTGATCAAACAATAACAGTGACGAGAACGAAGAATTTGGACAAGAATTTTTAAATGATAAATGCCGAAAAGAAAAACTACCTTTGAGTACCCACGAGCTTCTGATGAGATCTTCAATTTTGTCCATAGTGAAACTGGTGGCTGAATATGACGGTTTCGTGGTGGTGATGTCATTGATGAAGTATTGAAATAATAATATACCTATATATACGGATACATCGTACTCCACAAACCACCAAACGATGTCTGGCGGAGGGTACTTACGGTACCACTAACTGATCCTCCTTCCCTTTTCCGTTCGCGAATGGCGCGTGGGGAGAATTACTGTCGGTAGGCCTGTGTATTACCTCTAATTTCTTGAATTTTCTCGTCGTGATCATTTTGCGAAAGGTACGTGGAGGGAAGTAATATGTTGTTTGAAAGTTCCAGGAAAGTGGTCCCTCGAAATTTTAGTAATGTGTAGAGTAAACAATAGTGCTCAATCCGAAATCGTGAGGTCGCAATGTAGATCCTATACTTGGGCTTCCAAACCGGGTTTTCCGTAGATTGATATTTTCATTTGTTTGTGTAAGCACTTCAGTACAGATTCTGGAAATGCTGGCTGCAATGCTGGATTGTAGCTTGTTGAGTCAGTATTCGTGTCAAAACACCCTGCCGCAGTTAGTCGCGATTTTGTTTTATGCGGAGTGGAAGGAAAGAATAAGGATTCGAGTGGTCAGGAAGATATTCATTTCCCTTCTTTAATCGAAGACAAGAATATTTTATCTTAATTACGAGAAAAGAGATATACAGATGATGAATATATTTGCTGATTTATTTTCATATACAGTAATTTGTACGGATAAGATTTTTAAACATCTTTTCTTGCACATTCTCCTCTTCTTCCTCCTTAGCAGGTCCTATATATCCATGAAGAACAGGTCCTATATATCCATGAAGAAATCGTACTCCCTCCTTGTTAAAAAATTACGAAAGAACTCTGACACCTCGTTGTGCTGAAGAAAATGAAAAAGATTTAAAGACACCATTCGTGTAAAACATATTAGGCCCAGAAAATCTATATTTGGCCGAGTTGCTGATTCAGAACTACCATCTAAATACGACAGTGTCAACCGGTTCCGATATTCGGTTTGGTCTTCTGCCAGTTGTGTCGAATCTATATTCGGTGTGCGTTGTTAGCGGGGTTTATTGTCGCTCTGGTTGTGTGTATTCAGTCCTAAGTTACAGTCGCGTTGTTCGTTAGTACTGCGGCATTTATTGTCGTGAAGAGCTGACATCACACAGTTCGTGTAACGTATGTCAGGCAAAGTGGACGTTCCATCAGATTTTCAATTAAGGAAGACTGTTGGAACGATGGTGCGTGAGAGTGTAGACTGCCAGTGTGAATCGTGTATTTCGAGCAAGTGTCCAAGTTATGACATATACCAGTTATGTCAGAGCGCTAGCGAAAAACGGTACCAGGGAAAAACTTGTGCTTGATCTTGGGGATGAAGCGAGCTGTAACAGAATGGTCTTAAAGCATCGTAGAGCTGTTGCAATAAATGTAATGTCAACCACAACTAGCGAGAATCACTGTACAAGGTTTGTTCTACAGTCTCAGCTTTGTTTAATCACCGTCAAAGGCGCATTAGTACGGGGTAGGTGTTGCCGAGACCATGTGACATGAACCAGTGACAACTGGAAGAAAGTAAAGTGTTCCAGAGTGTCACGCTGCAACTCGATCAACAGCAAGTGAAGCTCGTATATAGCAGAAGCTAGAAACAGGTCATGTGTTGAACCGTGTACTTCCTGATGTTAAACATGCTACATGATTGCTTGAGCTACAGTTACGTGGGCGAGTCCTGGACATAGATTGCTCCCTCTCCCCCCCCCCTCCCCCCACCGGTCGCACTCTTTGATGGAAGTGACAGCTGCAGTGCATGACTGCTGATGCTGCAGCCCAACGTGGACCAACGCCATATTAATCGTCTTAGTGGACAGAATGCATCAGTTTTTATCAGGTCGGTCGAAACAGCAGACATTAGCAGTATAGTGATTTTCTGCATTCATTTATGCACTCTTCATCTGAAAATAATTCCCGCTGTTACGGTATCTCGATAACGTACACGCGGAATTGTTGCTAAAAATTTCGCTGTGTTGAAGCCCTGTTTAATACTAGATACTCCTCGAAATTTACATTTAAACCGAGATGGTTCGTCGCGGGTACTGTTGTCATAATTAATGCTGTTGATAATTATTTCGGAACACCTTTAACCAGTTCAGATTTACTTTGCGTGAGCCTACATCCCCTCCTAATAACAAAGGGAAGAAAGTGTTATTTCGATCTTGGATCATCAGAAATTGAAAGAGGATTCAACAGGTCGAGATGCTGTTATGCATACGCTGCAGCTTGCTATAAATTATCATGACGATGATAATAGGAAGAAATCGCAAAAGCAGATGACGCTTTCTCGGGAAGCGTTCGTATTCAACGGATTTTGCATATAATGTTCATACTAAGCAAGTTACGCAAACGTAAATTGAAGGCATTCCTGTTACATTGTCTCTACAATATCGTTTGTACCAGTCACTGCTCCTGTTATAGCCGTTTTAAACATGCTCTGAAACTACTAAAAACATAGCACTATTACTCAATAATCATCCTTTTATGGGATTATTTAATTATGTTCAACGATGCAGCAGCTTGTACATTAGTGATTATCGATGTTTTAGCTACAGCTGTTGAGTGGTGTACGCAATGAGTCTTCATTATAATACAGCCTAAATAGTGTAGAGATCAAAATGTGCCGCGTTCGTTGAAGATTGTCAGAGTGTTGCATTATGTTTCTGCAATGTAGGCCTCACAAGACGATTCTTCAACTACCGAAACCAATGCCATTACGTTGCGGGAGTGCCATGTTGTTATGATGTGCTGTGGATGTTGAGAACTCTATCATGTACTCTCAATAAAATAGAGCATAACTTATGTAGCAGGAATATGCACAAAACTGTTCTTGACCCAATGGCTGTAGCCAACAAAAGATATCTCCATGAGAATGTTAACTCATTTCCTTCTGTCAGTGCAGTTCTGAATTTTAAACGATCAGTGATTTAAGAAACTAACTTCAGTGGTTATTTGTGGGGAATATACCTTCTTTTATTTTCGTTCGTCTCATTACCTCAGGGTGTAAAAAATCAGTGACGTAGCTAACAGATTTGAGTGCTTTCAAGTAAGGTTTCTCATATAAACAAGATATTGTAAATAAATAGTGCAAAGATGAGTCGTTATTTGTTCAGCAAAAAATGTGACGACGCCCGAAACTGACAGGCTCTGAAATGCAGACTGACAGTAGCGAGAAAGGCATTTCTGGAGAAAAGAGAAATTTGATAACATCGAATAGAAATTTATATGTTAGAAAGTCATTTCTGAAGGTATTTGTTTGGACTTCAGCGTTGTACGGTAGTGAAACGTGAGTGATAAGCAGTTGAAACAAGAAGAGAATTCAAGTTTTTGAATTACAGTGCTGCAGTAGAATGCTGGAGGACAGGTAGATGGATCGGGTAATTAATGAGGAGGCATTGAACTGAATTGGAGAAAAGAAAAATTTCTGGTACAGCTTGACTAAAAGAACGGATTGGTTGATAAGTCACATTCTGAGGCATCAAGGAATCGTCAGTTTGGTGATGGAGGGAAAAGTGGGAGGAATAAATTGTTAATTTGTGGTAAGTTTTATGGGACCAAACTGCTGAGGTCATCGGCCCCTAAGCTTACACACCACTTAATATAACTTAAACTAACTTACGCTAAGGACAACACACACACCCATGCCGGAGGGAGGACTCTAACCTCCGACGGGGGTAACCGCGGAGGAATAAAAATTGCAGAGGCAGACCCAGACTAGAACACAGGGGATTCAAATGCAAGGAGGTGCAGAAGTTATGCAGAGGTGAAGAGGCTTGCGCAAGATAGACTAGCTTGGAGAGAGTTTCATCAAACCAGTCTTCGGACTGAAGACCGCAGTAACAACGACAGTGCAAGTAAGATGGGTGTGAGAGGCATTGTTATGTTGCGTCTGTGATGACTTGCTGAATCGACGTTGTGTTAGAAAGGGAAAGCTGACTCGTAGCCCACTGCTGCAGAGGAGAAAGCTGCCTGCGAGAAGAAGACTGTAGCTCTTTACCTTATATGTCACCGTCTAGACGTGGACTCCCGTACAGGGCCAACTTCATTGTGCCTGCCTCGACGTTCTACTTTTAATTTACATTGGCAGAAGGAAAAGTTGAAGACTTGCCTCACGGGAACAACGAGATCTGTAGTCACTCAGCTTTATTGAGAAAGAAAAATTGGATTATCCGACGTTTGGCTCAAATGGCTCTGAGCACTATGGGACTTAACTTCTGAGGTCATCAGTCCCCTAGAACTTAGAAATACTTAAACCTAACTAACCTAAGGACATCACACACATCCATGCCCGAGGCAGGATTCGAACCTGCGACCGTAGCGGTCGCGCGGTTCCAGACTGTAGCGCCTAGAACCGCTCGGCTACCCCGGCCGGCCTATCCGACGTTTCCAACCTCTTACTTCTGCCTTGCAGTATTCTCATAGAAACGCGATCTTGTATAGTAACGATTTGTTTATTGCAGCCATCCGGTATATTCACTCATCCAGTTCCCAATACCTGATATCTTACAAATTATAGTGAGCAACACTTATTTTAGTAACTAAAAGACATATGTAATGAGAGACAGGCACACACACGTACCGCGTGTTTCTCGTAAGATTAGTCAGCTGCATTTTCTCTGGTGTTCCAGCAGATTTGAAACTGGTATCAGTCCAGATAAATGCTGCTCATTAAGTCTTTCATGCGACACCCACTGTCGACGGAAAGCGTCTGTTTATTTCCCGTTACAAACGAAATGATGTGTAAAGCGGAATTTTACGTGCCCGTTAGATAGAGTGGCCCCAAATGAGTCTAGTGCTGAATTCGTTTTGTCGCTATGTCGTAACAGGAACAGTAAAACACGAAGAACAAGAGTAATGCAGTACCGATAGCACCGCCCTCACCCCAGCTTACTGCTACAGCCACGCAGCGGCGCTGCTCAGTCACTGCTGGAGTACCGGTTATTAACCGTCTTTTACTGTGCTTGTTAACATATATATCGATAATACGAATGTCGCAATAGAATAATTAGGGACCTCTGTATAGAATGGGCACGAAAATTCCTCTTTACAAATGATTTTGTGTGTAACGGAGAACAAACCAACGATTTCCGTCGACAGTGGTCGTAATATGAAAGACATGATGAGCAGTATTTGTTTGCGCTGACTCCAGCTACACGCTGAAAAACGAAGTTTCGGATATCTGGCGAAATATTAGAAAAAATGCACCTGACGGCTCCTAGGAGGGACACTATATGTATATATACCCCTGACTGATTCAAACTGTTTGCGTTTAACATCATGGGGAATAAATTTCTGTTTATCTTTATCGGCTGGGTGGCACTCAGTTTTAAGGTTTTCTCGCTGATATTCACTCTATGAACTTTTTGCGGTAGGTAGTACGTGGCACACCTGATTAGCAGACCCTGCTTCGGTGAAATCACGTGATCGCATGTCCCGTAAGCAATAAACCATCGCCGAGAGACGTCAGCGAAAATTTTGTATTAACAAAAGTTGTTCGCCACGACGTAATCTATAATCACTAGACATTGAAACAATCATATGATCGAGTTCTTAGAAAAAGGTATAAATATCTCAAGTTAATTACCTCGTAATTTGTCCAACCGCTAGAAATTAAAATATTAGTTTATATATGGAAAAATCTTGTTTTGCAAGTAGACTAGAACTGTCCGGCTGTCACTTGGTAGCGGAGTGGCACTGGAAGAAATGAAGCTGTCAGTACTGTTTGTGAGTCCTGCGTGGTCATCTCAGTCGGTAAAGGCCCTGTCCGCGATTGACAAGGTTCCAGGTTCGAATCCGAACTGGGGCATCCACTTTCGTATCATGCTGTGTGCATAAAAACTTGTTTATTATCTCACAGCTGAACTCGTCAGACCCCCACTCTCAGTTCTGTTACCGCGATATCCAGTATTGTCACACATGGAAGTATTCAATACATAGTCAAAGAGTACTCCCACGTGTGTGTTCTCCTTTAAAAATCGTTTTTCTTATCGGTAACGAATTTTTCGCTGTAGCCTTTAACGGTAAATTTTCTCTCCCATTGCGTAGCAGATTTTATTTCTGTTGTTCGGTCGCATCACTAACCAACAAACACAGCGAAATTTGGCGTCCGGAGAGAAGTTGTCCGATGGTTTCCAGTAACTGACAGACTACGTATAAAGAAGAACAACTCAGTCACACGTTCGTAGGAGATTTGAATAAAAACTTTTAGAGTGTTAGGCGGCGTCATTATAAAACACAATCCTCCCCGACATTTCAATCGTCTTTGCAGCGATTCGTTTCAGGGTGACTGGGTTAATTGCCATGAAGAGGACCGCTCAAAAACGCAGGTTTTGTAGTTGTTTTACTGTTTTCTAATGATGCGGCCTAACATCCAAAATGATACGTTTCCAATTGCTCAATCAATTACATTTGTACCCATAAACTTCAAAAATAAAGACGTCTTGTCGGAAAATGGCCAACATATGTCATTAAACAACAGCACAATCCAAGTTTTTCCGTGTCAGTAATAAAGAGCGGTAAGCAATATAGTTTACGCGAAGAAAGCCATGCTCTTGAAAAATGTCCTTAAGCATTCAATCGCATTGCAGTTAAGCTCTTACAAACTCATTTTAGAATCCTCGCATTTAATCAGTAAGAATATTTCACGTGTCTGCATTTTTTGGAAAAACTTAAATTATGAACTATGGCGCAAGTCGCATCTGGAGCTCGCCGCAGGCAGCGTGCCGTTGTTAAGGGCGCCATGCCAGCTGATCCCAAACATAAATAGCTCTCCCTGACAGCGCGAATCGTGTAGCGCGAGCACAATCCGTTCTCTCTCTCTCTCTCTCTCTCTCTCTCTCTCTCTCTCTCTCCCCTCTCTCCCTCCCTCCCTCCCTCAGACACACACACACACACACACACACACACACACGCACGCACGTTCTCTCCTCGTCCATAACTTTTCCTTTATTTCCTTATTCACTAGTCCCCTCCCTTCTCTCTTTTACATTTGCTTAGCCGTGCATACAAAGGTGGCAGCAGTACCTCGTCTTGAAGAAACCAACTACGAGTTACGTGTAATTTGAGGCCATTCTTACTATCTACTTTGTTGGAACTTTAACGTCGCTGTTTGCATCGTCGTCAATATAGAGAAACGTAATGGTTTACGTGCATGTCGTTTCCCACCTCAATCGCTGTGCATCCCCCGCAAATCCTACTTCGTAGACTCATTTTATGTAAATGGTGACATTATGGCTGCCATTGCTTTACGACATCATGTGTCAAAATACACTCCTGGAAATTGAAATAAGAACACCGTGAATTCATTGTCCCAGGAAGGGGAAACTTTATTTACACATTCCTGGGGTCAGATACATCACATGATCACACTGACAGAACCACAGGCACATAGACACAGGCAACAGAGCATGCACAATGTCGGCACTAGTACAGTGTATATCCACCTTTCGCAGCAATGCAGGCTGCTATTCTCCCATGGAGACGATCGTAGAGATGCTGGATGTAGTCCTGTGGAACGGCTTGCCATACCATTTCCACCTGGCGCCTCAGTTGGACCAGCGTTCGTGCTGGTCGTGCAGACCGCGTGAGACGACGCTTCATCCAGTCCCAAACATGCTCAATGGGGGACAGATCCGGAGATCTTGCTGGCCAGGGTAGTTGACTTACACCTTCTAGAGCACGTTGGGTGGCACGGGATACATGCGGACGTGCATTGTCCTGTTGGAACAGCAAGTTCCCTTGCCGGTCTAGGAATGGTAGAACGATGGGTTCGATGACGGTTTGGATGTACCGTGCACTATTCAGTGTCCCCTCGACGATCACCAGTGGTGTACGGCCAGTGTAGGAGATCGCTCCCCACACCATGATGCCGGGTGTTGGCCCTGTGTGCCTCGGTCGTATGCAGTCCTGATTGTGGCGCTCACCTGCACGGCGCCAAACACGCATACGACCATCATTGGCACCAAGGCAGAAGCGACTCTCATCGCTGAAGACGACACGTCTCCATTCGTCCCTCCATTCACGCCTGTCGCGACACCACTGGAGGCGGGCTGCACGATGTTGGGGCGTGAGCGGAAGACGGCCTAACGGTGTGCGGGACCGTAGCCCAGCTTCATGGAGACGGTTGCGAATGGTCCTCGCCGATACCCCAGGAGCAACAGTGTCCCTAATTTGCTGGGAAGTGGCGGTGCGGTCCCCTACGGCACTGCGTAGGATCCTACGGTCTTGGCGTGCATCCGTGCGTCGCTGCGGTCCGGTCCCAGGTCGACGGGCACGTGCACCTTCCGCCGACCACTGGCGACAACTTCGATGTACTGTGGAGACCTCACGCCCCACGTGTTGAGCAATTCGGCGGTACGTCCACCCGGCCTCCCGCATGCCCACTATACGCCCTCGCTCAAAGTCCGTCAACTGCACATACGGTTCACGTCCACGCTGTCGCGGCATGCTACCAGTGTTAAAGACTGCGATGGAGCTCCGTATGCCACGGCAAACTGGCTGCCACTGACGGCGGCGGTGCACAAATGCTGCGCAGCTAGCGCCATTCGACGGCCAACACCGCGGTTCCTGGTGTGTCCGCTGTGCCGTGCGTGTGATCATTGCTTGTACAGCCCTCTCGCAGTGTCCGGAGCAAGTATGGTGGGTCTGACACACCGGTGTCAATGTGTTCTTTTTTCCATTTCCAGGAGTGTAATCACGGAAAGCACAATTTTGTTTGTTACCACTTTCTCTCGAACAAAATTTACCAAAGATATGAAACTTCTGTACATACAGTATATAGGGTGTTTGAAAAAAGTTGACATATTCCTACAGGAGGTAGCATTGGTGAAAAATAGAAGAAAAGTTCCGATAATGTTATGTGCTGAAACCGTTACCTGTTGAGATGTGGGTCAATATATACTCTTATTCCCATGTGTCTGTTACGTAGCAGACACTATAGAAAGTGCCGTATAAAGTTACCACGCATCCTCACACATTCTTCATCCCTTTTTCGCAGTGACCCACTCACTCTTATGCATTTGTCGCCATATGGACGTCGTGGCAATCTCCAGTGAAGTGTGCACATTTTGGAGAGGTTAGGCGTACATCAATGTCTTTGAATGGTCCCATAGCGAGAAATCCAACGGATTCAGGTCCAGTAAACGGGGAGGTCAAGCTACCGGGTCTTCTCGACCAATCCATCGCCCATGAAACGTTGTGGGCAGGTACTGTCGTACGACCCGTAAAAATGTGGTAGTACCCCGCCGTACATAAACCACATTCGCTGTCTATCTGTAAGTGCAACGTTCTCCAATAGCGCTTGTAATTCATTGCGCAGAAATCGATAGTACAGAGCGACTGTTACTCTGTGTGGTCTTGTGAGGCCGTCACCTACGGTTTCTGCCCATACATTGATACTGAAGCGCTCCTGATCCCTCACCTCCACGGTTGCTTGAGGGTTTGTATCTACCCACACGTGTATATTGTCGTAACGCACAATGACTTGCAACAGAAAGGCGGCCTACACCACCCAATACTACACAAGTATGTATGGGAATTTGATTTACGTCCTGATCTCCTTCTCCCCCCTTTTGTCTGTACATCTCCTCTCCCCTCTCGCTGTTTACCTCCTCTTCCTCCCTCTCTCTCCGTCTATCAACTCCTTCCCAGTCTCTGTGTCCAGCCCCTCCTTTCCCTATCTTCTCCACCACCTACTTCCCCGTCTCGCTGACCTTCATCCTTGGTTATTTGTGTAACCAGCTAAATCTTGATTGGGGATTGAAGTCGCTTAAAATAAATTCGTAAATTGGCCGCGATCATTGGTATACGGAGCGAGAGAGACCTCTCTTGCTGCTGGATCTGTGCGGATAGTATTTCACATAGTTGTAATGTGAAAATAGGTAGGGATACAAAGTTTATGATGATTCAAATTCCTGATCATAAGCCCAAAAGCCATAAATACAACTTTCCTATTTTTTGTTAAAACCGTCTACCAGGAAGAAAAGAAAACAGCGCATAGCTGTGTATAAAATTTTTGTTTAAAATTACGATATATATAATAAGATGTTTTTGTTGGTTTAAATATCCTGCTATCGAAGTTAAAAATGACTGCAAGAAAGAAAATAAATTGTAAACCGATCGAGAAGTTTTCAGAGATTTTAACTAAACTTTTCCCTATTATATAATATACATATATTTATATATCATATATATGTTTAAAAATTAGTAGCGTATGTCCGTCCGAACGTTTAGTAGAGCATCTTGCAACAATTTGAAGCAAATCGGTCAAGAACTTTTCGAAATTTTTACTAATAACATTGCTCCTTTACTGTATGTAGTAAATATATATTCATATACAATGTATATTAAAAAATTTAGTTTATGTCTGTCTGAATGTTCATTAGATTATCGTGTAAAAATTTGAAGCGAACAGGTGCTGGCAGCTTTGGTGACGAGACTATACGGGTGCAAGAAGACCGGTCTCCAGACGGTCACGTGGCACCACTGAGGGGGAACCATCGTGATCGGCGTTTGGCTGTAGAGCTTCGTACTGCATCTGCAACAACAATTTTAGCAGCTCTTGGCACCACAGTGACACAAGGAACTGTTACAAATAGATTACTTCAAGGACATCTTCGGGCCAGACAACCCTTAGCGTGCTTTCCACCGACTCCGAACCACCGCCATTTGCGACTTCAGTAGTGTCAAGCGAGAGCTGATTGGAGGGCAGGTTGGAGGTCTGTTGTGTTTTCTGATGAAAGTTGGAAGAAGACCAGTTGAGGCCTGCAACCAACCTGACTGCGTGCTGGACATACTGGACCTACACCTAGAAATACAGTATGATCTGGGGTGCGATTCCCTATCACAGCGGTGTTGCGATTTGTTCCGACAGTATACGTCGACACGTCACATCTCTCCACTAGATGTATTTACGTTATCAATTTGTGACCATTACGTCCTGAAGTCAATAAGTGGCAGACCAGCAGTGTTGTTTCTCTCAGCACGTCCGGCTCCATCGGAGCAGAATGCCTTCTGAAGCTAATTTTGGTCGCCTCCAGTGAGGAAACAGTCAGCGAGGCGAGGCGCGGCGCGGCGCAGTGCTACAGCGGCGCCCGATATCCGCGCGGGCGCGCCGGCGGAAATGGCGAGGAAATGAGCCACAGCCACTGTGCCGTCGCGTCGCCGCCTAGCTTCGGCCGTTTGCCGCGCCGCGGCGCTGCAGTCCGGGTTGGGTCTGCAAGGCCGCGCCGCGCTCCGCCGTAAAAGTGCGCAGTGACACGGCGGATGGGATGGCGTCCTTATCTCACGCTAGGTTCCACACGGTGTGGAATGTGCCTGGGTCAGGAACGGGGGATGCCAAGCGAAGTCTGATACCCGGATGGCACGTCACTGCTGATGTGCGCGCATGTGTAAGGGACGAAGTACTCGCTGCACCGTATGCCCTGTTGCAGATGCATTTCTGTGTGTTAGCTGCGTTAACTTTTCATATCTGTGTGAAAGGGAAGCTATCTGCATGACATGTGGTTTTTCCCCCAATCACTTCAAGAGTATTCTTGGGTGGTTCCTCCAGAAAGTCCACGTCCGTTTTCCTGATTCGCTCTTTCCCACTTTAACGGCGAAACAGTTTTGCGATTTCACGACACATTGTTCTAGGTATACTTGCTGCTAGTCAGTATCCATTACATGTTCCGCCTTTCTTCAAACATACCGAATTCTGAGTTGATACGTCTACCCCCCAACCACTGTCTCACCGCTGGGGCCGGCCGTGGTGACCGAGCAGTTCTAGGTCCTTCAGTCCGAAACCGCGCGACTGCTACGGTCGCAGGTTCGAATCCTGCCTCGAGCATGGATGTGTGTGATGTCCTTAGGTTAGTTAGGTTTAAGTAGTTCTAAGTTCTATGGGACTGATGACCTCAGATGTCAAGTCCCATAGTGCTCAGAGCCATTTGAATTATTTTTCACCGCTTGGTATGTCCATAGAACCTAAGATGTATTGTCAATATTAGTGCAAAAATAAGTTATTACAGTACAGTAGCGAAGGCGGAACGTCTGTTTGCAAGTAAATGTCTAGCATTAAACTATAATTCAGATAAATTAGAAATATTATAAAGACAACTCATTAGGAAAATAATAGCCCACGAAGAACTATGCAAGACTGGAAATTACATATCTATGACGAAATGCATCGAAACACAGAAAACGTATCAGAAGTAATGAAGAAAGAAGACTAATATCTTTTGGACACTTATTTCAAATGGAAGGCAGTAGATTAACCAAAAAGACCTTCAAATAGTTTTGGGATAAGAAGTGAACAAGTTGGATCCAGAACTAAAAAAAAAGAGTTAGAAAAAATAATATAAAAGCTGAAGAAACAACTCATAGAAATGTTTCGGAAAAACTACTAATATGGGAGGACGTCAAGGTAGAAGAGTGAAAAAAAAACTAGTGTGAAGTGGTCAGAAAACAGTAATAAAAAGCATAGTGACCAAATGAAAGAATTCTTGAAGAAAAGACACAAACAACGAATAAAGAATTAAAATTAGCACGTGCCCTTCAGTTGGCCTACCCGAGAAGAAAAAATAACCTTATTACTAAATTTTATTGTTTATGCTATAAACGGGGGGGGGGGGGGGAGGGAGAATGATATCCACCGCCACACACCGTAAGGAGGCTATCTAAGCAGAGATGGAAATCAAACAACTAATGAAAAATATTATCCTGAAAATGGTATGGACGTCTCAATACTGTTCGTGTGTAGGCCTGTTTTCATCGGACTTCATCCTTCCTAACACTCAGAAATCGCACGAGGAGAGCTCAGGTCTATCGGGCGGGTGCAAGAGTGTGTGCTCCTTGAGTTGGCTTAATGTCTGCGTCGCGACATTTGCGATATGGGGACGTGCGTTACCATGAAGCAGCACTTCTTGGCGCACCATTCCCCAGTGATGGTTTTTAACAGACGTGCCCAATACACAATCTTCATTCTCCGATGGATGTCCATCGGTGTTTGTCCTTCAGAAACCAAGGAAAGACTAACATACCGTAGCAGCTGTTTGGACGCATTTCTTAATATTCACGTGTCCTTGTTTACTGCACGCACACCGGAAAGACACGAATGCCACATTAACCCCTTGCGTAGATGTCAGTGCTTATATACCTGCATCACAGTCGCGCTACGTTGCATATACGCTGACAACACTCTGAAACGGAAACTTTTTGATCGCTCATATAGATGGTGGTGAAGTATACTTATAATACTAGTATTATCTGTATTTCTGTTTTCATATGTGGATAGATAGCGAGAAAGAAAGAAATAGCTTTTAACTTACGAACGCCAAAAACAGGACTATAGTTCCTTGTAATAGTGAAAGATTCAAACGAGTGCTAGTATGAATGATCCACATGTGTTAATTGTAGTCTAGAAGTTAGCTTGCTCGGTCAGTAAACAGCGGGTACGATTTTGAGACCCTGAGAACAGCTTTGTCGAACGCTAATAAATAGAGCAAGCAAGAAAATATTAAAACTGTGTGCCGGACGGGGACTCGAACTCGGGACCTTTGCCTTTCGCGGGCAAGTGCTCTACCAACTGAGCTACCCAAGCACGACTCACAACCTGTCCTCACAGCTTCAATTCTGCCAGTATCTCGTCTCCTACCTTGCAAACTTAAAAGCTGTGAGGACGGGGCGTGAGTCGTGCTTGGGCAGCTCAGTTGGTAGAGCACTTGCCCGCGAAAGGCAAAGGTCCCGAGTTCGAGTCTCGGTCCGGCACACAGTTTTAATCTGCCAGGAAGTTTCATATCAGCGCACACTCCGCTGCAGAGTGAAAATCTCATTTTGGAAGAAAAGATTGATTGTTGCTTTCACTTGCCAACGGCTAATTTTCTTCGTGGCCTTGAGGATAAATCATATGAAGTTCAGTGTCCTTTGAAAGGTAAAGATATTATTTTCAGGAAATATCTCCGTGTGGTAAATAATTTTTGAAAGAGTTTCGTGTATGAAGCTTTGTAATATACAAGCTCCGATATTTATGCAAGGGTTAGTGTTGCCTTCGAACGGAAATTTTTTGATCGCTCCCTTGCGTACAGAGTGAACATCAATAAAACTGACAAACCGCAGGGACGGATTCCTAGCTGGAAATGGAGGAAAAAAGGTCCTATGAACATGAGTCTGGAAATGGACGGCGTGCGTGCAACAGATCGTCTCGGAACACAGCACACAGCTGCATCGCATCCAGGGCTCAACAGTTGTTCAAAGTGGCCTCCGTGGGATTGCAGGTGATAAGGATAGTAGCGGTTGCCATACAGGATACACATAATCATACTTCGGCTTACACCATGTTGGCAGGCCATTTGACTGGAGCTTGTACTAGGGTTCGTCTCAATGCTCTGTAAAACCCGGTCCTTCAAATTTGGTGTACTCACAGTCCGCCACTTCCCTGCACTTTCGTCTGTCTGAAAGCACCCATGATCACACAAACGTCGAAAAAGGGCTTTAAATGTTGTGTGACGTGGTTGGTGTCTGTGAGGGTACTTGTTTTCTTAAAGCCGTGCTGCTTCTCGACCGTTTCGAAAAAAACCAGGTCTCGGCTTAATCCCGAAACGAATACCGGGCCATACAGCTGCTTACAGAATGCTGCGTCAATCACACAGCCTGCAAACACCCAAGGATCTCAAGGCACGTGGTCAGAGAAATTGTCATTTGTCAACACCATCTGCTGTGGTGACGTCACATTTCCGGACACATGTTCACAGGACCTTTTCTCCTCCATTTCTAGACATTAATCCATCCGTGCAGTTTGTCGGTTTTATTAATGTTCACCTGTATATTTAAGACTTATTTCTCGTGTAGAATGCTTCGTCTGAAGCAGCCGTTGAATACCTTTTTAATTTATTCCATCTGCCAGTAGTCACGGGAATTTATTTATTTTATTAAGTATTTATAAACGGTCTCTGTATTTAAAGCTCTTGTAGATTTGTCTGCCTCACGTTCTGCTGTTATAATCCTGTTATAGCACAAACGTTTGCGATTTAGGTAGACATATGGCGCTGCAGAGTACATACTGAATTTCTACGCGGCTGTTATGTAACGGCGCATCAACCGGTGGAGGTGGCACTCGCCTGCCTCCTCCCCCCCCCCCCCTCTTCAAAGCCCTGGCAAGGGGGGTTGGAGCAGAGAGGGGCGAGATACGCCCCAGTCCAAAGTCTCTTAGAGATGTACATCTTCTATTGGGAGAACTTGTTCATAAGTTGTTTCGGGGCGAAGTATAACTAAAATCTTCCCAGATATATGATTTTTTTTTCAAACTTAAAAGACAGAAAAGTATTTCCAAGAAGCAGGACCTATAAAACTGTGTCTGTTTCCTACTTTTAATATGAATGAATTGTTTCTCTTTGTGGGGTAACATAGCACTGACTGCCTTAACCATCTGCCTACGTCACCGGTATTCATGTAGGCTTAATGATTTTGCTAAAAAAAGTATGACTAATTCACATTAGAGGTAATCAGTGAATATGTTTGCTTCCCCCTCCTCCCCCCCCCACACACACACATACACACGCAACTAAAAAGATCGTTGGTATGTCACTAGTGGTGTGTTACATGTATGGAAAGAAATACGCAGGTATTTCATGATGTGGGCGTGTGAATAAGGTGAAATCCTTATTATAGCAAGGATAAGCAGCGTCAAACCCCGACTCATGCAACAGCTGTAAAGGCAAAAAACATTACTACAATAGATAAAATGGTTACAACATAACGCTATAGTTCTTTGAAGTTAAAATGTACAGCGTTTGTTAATGAGCTCGTAAATAAATACGCATTATAACCGAGGGTAGTAAAAATTAGAGCAATCTAAATTAAATACACACGGTCACGCTAAAGGAACAAAGCCAACGCATTTTTGGCCAGCAATTTTCGTAAAGTTTATTTTTCGAAGCGATATGCAAGCCCGTTTTACACGTTATTTCTGGCAGGGAATCTGGGTGGGCATTGATGACGCTGCATGCGCCTGGAATAGTGTATCGGTTACGTAGGCTGGAAAAGAGTGACGTAATCTCCATTCATGTGGTTGTGTGACCGGGGTAGCCGAAGCGTGAGCGATCCTCTGTCCGTGCGAACTTAACCTTTAAAAGCGGCGCGCGCCGCGACCTGTCGCACGGCGCGACGGTGCTGCCATCGGGCGAGCGCGCGTATAAATAAACGCCGCCTAGGGCGCCGCTCTTCCGCTGTATTTACGCGCGGCTGACGGAGGGCCTGGATTGGGTGTGTGTGTGTGTGTGTGTGTGTGTGTGTGTGTGTGTGTGTGTGAGGGGGGGGGGGGGTGATGGCTACGTCACAGGCACAAGCGTCATCCGACCAGATGGGGCTCCAGCGGTCGTATGGCGGCGAGGGCGACGGTAATGTCCTCTGACGTTGGGTCTTCGTACGTTGTTGTTGACATCAGGTTACTACGAACTGGTTTGGTCACGTGGACCGAAAGCGCACTAGCGGCGAAACCCCGGTTTTGTAATAGGGTGGATTGTGACTTGTGTGCTATTTCGGCCAACCCGAGCCGGTTTTCCGAAAATGAAATCATTTAAATGGTGTATGTATTGGCACTGTTAGGCGGACAGGTTAAATCACAGAGCGGAAAATACAATATCTGTGTGCACAGCGCCGTAGATTTTCCGTGAAGACGTCGGTATGAAATCATAAATGTTTAGTATTAACATGTTCTTTAATTACCGATCTCTTTTATATAATGTTTACACAGAGTAGTATTATGGTTACAGAATAGATAAATCACAAGTTAGGATTGATGATGTCCGTTGTATGCCCGACGGGCCAGCTACGTAATCGCTTCGTGCTGTTTTTTCATTTCCTTTTCGACGGTGCCGAAGGTTTCGCATTCGACGACACTAGACTTTTTAGGATTTTTCGATTCCTTTCAACGCGAGCTTTTCGGTGCCAGGTTTTCTGTAATTCCGATCATCTTTATGACTTGTATAAAACGACATCTTTCATTGTTTTGTGATTTTTAATTGAATACCCATTTTAACTTATATTCTGGCGAATATTTTTATTGTCGTTGTAAAGCTCGCAAGCTGTTCACAGTGACACAAGAGTCAATGTTCTAACTAAAAACATTTTCACGCTGCACCAATTTATAACTTCACATAAAGGTAATTCGTAAGAACCACGTGTCTGTACCTACACTGGTACGATAACATCAAAGACAAAACAAATACTGCGTGACAAACATGTACAGACATAATCTATCCGTTGCGGGCTCAACCACTGTTTATGCATAATCAGTATCGTTGTTATTAGCTATTCAAATCTGACTGTATTTTTTCGCACAATAAAATTCGACCGACTAGTGAACAGATGTTTTCACGTCAAAGGAAGAGCAGAAGGAGAAGGAGATTCAGATTCGAAATATGTTTGTGTGCTTCGTAGCTGATTCTGTAGTGTTTTAAATGATGGTGTTAACCTGCTAGATGAGGCAGTCCTAAGGTTGGAGTAAGGCAAAAGCGTAATACCTCTAATAAGACCATTCCTTGGAAAGCATTCGCTTCGAAACTGATGAAATGTCAATTATGTAGTTGCTACAGATATACAGTGCGATTCAGCTGCCCCTACCCATGGATTTTATGTAACTCACAATGCTTTCAAATGCCACAGGCTAGATTTTCGTATTCTCTTGCTCACTACGCACGAACTGTTAGTCCTACAAAAAAATTGACAGTATCTTTTTGTAAGAAATTTAGTGTAGTTAAATTTCGTACTGGATACGTTTTCGCTGGGTGCCGCTGTTCTCGAATTATTCAAGAAAAACGTACAAAAGTGACCTTCAAACGCCTGTTTCTTGAATGACTCAAAAACTCTAGCCTCCAGTGAAAACGTATCCCAATACAAAAATTAACAACAACAAATTTCAATTTTTTGTGTAACGAGTGAAAGAATAGGAAAATCTTGCTCGTCGTTTTTGAAGGCTATGCGGGTGGCATGAAGCGTACCGGTAGGGACAGCTGGACAGCTGAAGCGTTTGGCGGCAGAGAGCTCAGCATGCCTTCGGGTCAGGGATGCGCTGGTCGTGTTTTCCTTGTAATATTCTTTGAATGCTACGTGTGCCGACCAATTACTAGTCCTTTCGGTATCTGCCGCTAGAACTTGGAAGCGAGGCCACTCTAGAGAGATGCTTCACGTCAAAATAACGTGGATGGCCCCAAAAGAGCATTATTGCTCTAATTAATGCATACAATGAAGAGCTCTGCTTATATGCTGAGAAAATTCCCAATTATTACGACAAACATCTGTTGGCTGAAGCTTTCTTAGAATTTCGAATGGTGTGTATTTTGTTGAAGTCAAGCACATCTTCTGCCCTATAAAGAAAAGTGTCCGACTCCGTAGCGCAGCCGTAGCGTTACCGCCTACCACGGAAGGGGGCCCGGATTCGATTCCCGGCAGGGGATTGGGTGTTGTGTGTCCTTCGTCATTGACATGCAAGTCGCCGAAGGGGCGTCAACTAAAAATACTTGCAATACGGTGGCCGAACCCCCAAGGGGATATCCCGGCTAATAAATGCCAGATCATTTCATTTCATAAAGAAAAGTCATGTATTGCAATGTCCGCCCCCGGTAGCTGAGTGGTCAGCGCGACTGATTGTCAATCCAAAGGGCCCGGGTTCGATTCCCGGCTGGGTCGGAGATTTTCTCCACTCAGGGACTGGGTGTTGTGTTGTCCTAATCATCATCATTTCATCCCCATCGACGCGCAAGTCGCCGAAGTGGCGTCAAATCGAAAGACTTGCACCAGGCGAACGGTCTACCCGACGGGAGGCCCTCGTCGCACGACATTTTATGTATTGCAATCGCTCTGAAGGTACTTTGAACGTAAAATCGTGAGAAAGTATGGTGCTCCTCGTTGAAAAAATAATCTTAATTTGAAATTTAAGCTTATTCTTCATGATACATAAAGACAACACCCTTCCATCTTTCCTCGTTTTATCCAAGTTCACAAGACTATCATCCTCTTTCTTTGCTTATTAGGTTTCGTTTATGCATATTGAAATACAGATATATGTGGACAGGTACAATACGGCGCTGCGATCGGCAACGCCTCCAGGTATATAAGACAACAAGTGTTTGGCGCAGTTGTTAGATCGGTTACTGCTGCTACTATGGCAGGTTATCGAGATGTAAGTGAGTTTGAACGTGTTGTTATAGTCGGCGCACGAGGGATAGGACACAGCATCTCCGACGTAGCGATGGAGTGGGGATTTGCCCGTACGACCATTTCACGAGTGTACAGTGAATATCAGGAATCCGGTAAAACATCAAATCTCCGACATCGCTGCGGCCGGAGAAAGATCCTGCAAGAGCAGGACCAACGACGACTGAAGAGAATCATTCAACGTAACAGAAGTGCAACTTTTCCGCAAATTGCTGCCGGTTTCAGTGCTGGGCCATCGACAAGTGTGAGCGTGCGAACCATTCAGTGAAATGTCACCGAAAGCCCACTCGTGTACTCTTGATGACTGCACAACGCAAAGCTTTACTCCTCGCCTGGGCCTGTCGACACCGACATTGGACTGTTGGTGACTGAAAACATGTTGCCTGGTCGGACGAGTCTCGTTTCCGAGCAGATGGACGTGTACGGGTATTCAGAGAACTTGATGAATCCATGCACCCAGCATGTCAGCAGGAGACTGTTCAAGCTGGTGGAGGCTCTGTAATGGTATGGGGCGTGCGCAGTGGAGTGATACGAGTGGGACTCCTGATATGTCTAGATATTACTCTGACAGGTGACACGTACGTAAGCATCCTGTCTGGTCACCTGCATCCATTCAAGGCCATTATGCATTCCGACGGACTTGAGCAATTCCAGCAGGACAATGCGACACCCATCACGTCCAGAATTGCTACAGAGAGACTCCAGGAATACTCTTCTGAGTTTAAGCACTTCCGCTGGCCACCAAACTCCCGAGACATGAACATAATTGAGGATATCTGGGATTCGTTGCAACGTGCTGTTCAGCAGAGATCTGCACCCCCTCGTACTCTTGCGGATTTATGGCCAGCCCTGGAGGATTGATGGTGTCAGTTCCCTCCAGCACTACTTCAGACATTACCCGAGTTCATGCCACGTGGTGTTGAGGTCACTTGTGCGTGCTCGCGGGGGCCCTATAGGACATTATGCAGGTGTACCAGTTTCTTTGGATCCTCAGTGTACATGACGCAGCACTAAAATAACCAATTGTAGCAATACCTTCTGAAAGGCGACATTTGAAACTGATATCTTGCCACGAACCAACTGCGGATCTTGTGCCGGGTGACAACTTTGGCAGGTGAGCTAGATGCCCGTGCTGCCATCTATATAGCCAACTATCATCGGTGCCATCAGGAAAACTGGAGGTGAAATTTGCTGCGTATTACACAATTTTTAACAGTAAATCAGCATATATGGGGAACTGTTATAACTGACCTGATTACTTACTTATTGATTCCTTTCGATATTTGAAAAATAGGTTAGGGTTTAATGGTTCGTATGCGTCGAGGTCTTGAGAGGCAGAGCACAAGCTGAAATGATGGAGGATATTTGGCCATGACATTCATTAAAAAATAAATAAAAATGGAAGACTGGAAAAGGAAAACTGGCGTTTCATTTTCAAAGGCACCATTACGGCTTTTGTATTAAGCGGGAAACTTAAATCTGGATGCCTCAACGAGGAATTAAACCACGGTCCTTCTGAATGCTCATCCGCTGTGTTACTACTGTGCAACCTCGCTTGGTCACTTTATTGATGGGTACAGTCCAAATTTGCCGTACCTGACTCAAGTAAAACGAGTCGTCTTTTTGCATTGAGACGCCGTACGTGATACAGCGGCTAAGTGGGCAAAAAAGTAAAGCAACGGCTGCAGATGCCGCCAGGCGTCCAGGCGATCGTTGTCCAGGGGGTTCGGACAGTCGGGGCCGTGTGACCCAGTAAGAGTAACGGCGCCACTTAAAATAGTTTGAGCGGGCCTTAGTGTAAACAGCGGGCTCTGGCGCCTGCGCGCTGTCGTCACCGTGGCGAGGACGCGGCGCTGAGGACTCTGCCCGTCCTCTCTCGGCTCCTCGCGCTCCTGCCACGCGTTCTGCGAAGAAAAGGAAGGAAAAAGCTCACTTCTCGTTAGCGTTTCGACTGGCGATGGAAGATGAGACTTAAAGAGAGACCTGGTGATATCTAAAGGAGGAAGTCGTAAACTTAAGGAGTGTAACCTTTCTCTAACTTTCAAGACTGACCCTGTATGTATTGGTTGCTGTCCAGAAGTTCTACCATTTTGTGCCCTAATGTGGCTGAGCGTCTACAGTCGCCAATACGCACCTCACCGTATAGCGTAGCTGAATCAGCATCCCAGGCGGCGGCCATCCCATCGGTTCAATGTACAGGGTGACAGTTATTGAACTATAGGAAATAAAATCGTCATAACTTCTGAACAGTTTGCGTCACGACGTTCAAACTACACGGCTGGCCGCGGGGCATGATGGGAATTTGTATGGTTTGATTTAGCGACGAAGCCCACTTTCATTTGGATGTCTTCGTCAATAAGCAAAATTGCGCATTGGGGGGACTGAAAGTCCGCATTTCACGATCGGCAGGTCTCTTCACGTTCAATGGGCGACTGTGTGGTGTGCGACGTCCAGCCACGGAATGGTTCAAATGGCTCTGAACACTATGGGACTTAACATCTGAGGTCATCAGTCCCCTAGAACTTAGAACTACTTAAACCTAACTAACCTAAGGACATCACACACATCCATGCCCGAGGCAGGATTCGAACCTGCGACCGTAGCGGTCTCGCGGCTCCAGACTGTAGCGCCTAGAACCGCACGGCCACTCAGGCCGGCAGTCACGGAATAATCGGCGCAATATTCCTTGATTGCACGGTACTACCAAACGGTACGTGTAGGTTTTGGAAGATGATTTCATCCCCATTATCCAGGGTGACCCTGATTTCGACAAGATTTGGTTCATGCAAAACGGAACTCGACCTCATCGAAGCAGAAGAGTGTTTGATGTCCTGGAGGGGCACTTTGGGGACCGCATTCTGGCTCTCCGGTACCCAGAAACCACTGACATTGGCCTCGATTGGCCGCCATATTCTCGGTATCTGAACACATGCGACTCCTTTTTGTGGGGCAATATTAAAGACAAAGTGTACAGCAATAACCCCAAAAACCAGTGCTGAGTTGAAAACAGCCATTCTGGACGTCATCGACAGCAATCTAGTAAAACAGAAGTAATATCCGGCGTTCGCCAAGGAAGTGTTATAGCCCATCTATTGTTCCTGATCTATATTAACGACGTAGGAGACGAACTGAGTAGCCGTCGTAGATTGCAAAACGACTTGCAAAATGATTTAGATGAGATTTCTGTATGGTGCGAAAAGTGGCAATTGACCCTGAATAAAGAAAAGTGTGAAGTTATTCACATGAGTACTAAAAGAAATGAGGTAAATATCGATTACGCGATAAGTCACACAAATCTGAAGGCTGTAAATTCAGCTAAATACTTAGGGATTACAATTACAAATACCCTAAATTGGAACGATCATATAGATAATCTTGTGAGTAGAGGCAACCAAAGACTGCGATTCATTGGCAGAACACTTAGAAGGTGCAACAGGTCTACTAAAGAGACTGCGTACACCACGCTTGTCCGCCCTATACTGGAGTACTGCTGTGTGGTGTGGGACTGACAGATGATACCGAAAAAGTACAAAGAATGGCAGCCCGTTTTGTATTATCGCGAAATAGGGGAGATAGTGTTACAGACATGATACGTGAATTGGAGTGGCAATCATTGAAACAAAGGCGGTTTTCGTTGCGACGGGATTTTCTCATGAAATTTCAATCACCAGTTTTCTCCTCCGGTTGCGAAAACATTCTGTTGGCACCCACCTACATAGGGAGAAATTATCATCACGATAAAATAAGAGAAATCAGGGCTCGCACAGAAAAATTTAAGTGCTCGTTTTTTCCGCGTGCCGTTCGAGAGTGGATAGAGAGACAGCTTGAAGGTGGTTCATTGAACCCTCTGCCAGGCACTTTATTGTGAATAGCAGAGTAATCATGTAGGTGTAGATGTTCCGACACTTCAGCTGGTTACGCAGAACTACACTATTCGTCTGCGCCACATCATCGCCAATGATGGCAGGCATATCTAACATCTCATAATCTTAATCCGAGTATCTGTAGTGACGTTTACATGTTGAATATAGTGTTTGAACGCCGTAGTTTGTAACTTATTTCCGTTTTTTTCATGTAGTTCAATAATTGTCACCCTGTATGTGTGACTGACATATTCATATTCATGGTGTTCGTAACTTTGCGTTCCTGTAATATGGGATGGTTACAATTAACGTTCCGCTGCTTCATACGAATGATGATCAGACTGTCCACTGCAGGGTTTGCGTTGTTAGTAGCAGTAGTTTGATGACTTGTCCTTACGTGCCGATACAGGTAGGAGCACGAAGATTGCCTCGGCGCCGGTTTTGGATAGCTCCATTTTGCCATGCACAGTATCCTTTAACCACGGCGGCAGGTGAACACTTGGCAAAATTAGCCGTTTCCGAAATGCTTCCACCGTTGGCCCGAAAGCCAATAATCATTCTTTTTAAGGTGATTTACAAAATGAAAATTTACTTAAAAAATGGCTGTCGATATAAGTGTATGAGAAACTATTAGCAGAGGACGAATCAGGCGTTCGAGAAATGTTACGTCTGAGCGAAACATCAAGTTCAAAAAAATTCAAACTTTCTTTCAAAAGAACCGTTCACGAAAGTTAGGTTACTGCTGCAGTATTATCATTCACGGGAAGTCGTTGCAATGGAAGAACCCATCATCCAGTGGAAGAAACGGTCGACTAATAAAGAAACAGCATTGCGCTCTTTTAATCAGCTTCTTTCATTGTGCGTGAGGAATTCATCCCTCATAGCTGAACCGTCGTTCAAGCGTTGTATCGAGATGTTTAGTTGATATGTCATTTCCAGGAGATCCTATGGATAGTCTGGCTGCCTGTAATCAGTGTTGCTCAATTAGCACCAACCAGGACGCACGTGTAGGGTATTTTAAGGTTAAACATAGGTTCTCCCTATGTAGGTGGGTGCCAACAGAATTTTTTCAAGGATTTCAAACCCCTTGAAGAGTGGAAAGGTCGGTGGGTAGCAGTGACAGATGTGCGCCAGCATAACATCTTCTCAGGTGCTAAACTTCCAAGTGGATTCGACCTACCACGCAAGACCTGGATTACTCTCAACAGAATCCGTACCGGCTATGGCCGATACAGGGAAGCTCTCTTTAAGTAGAAGAAGCTGCCTAATCCAGTCTGTGACTGCGGGGCTCCATACCAGACTGTTCACCACATTGTCAATCAATGCGGTATTCGAGCCATCACGGTGCTGAAGAGGACTTCCTGCTAGCAACTCCTGATGCAGTGCTCTGGATTGAAAGACTGGATATTCAGTTGTGGAGCCAAACTTAAGTTTCTTGTGTGTCAATATGTACATATGTATATGTAATTTAATTTCAATGTGTCTGTATTAGCCATACGCTAAATAAATAAAAAATTGAGATATTTTAAGACTCGAGGATCAAACCTCGAAGAAAGCGGTGCACTAACAACTCCACACTCGACCCAGACAAGCAGAATTCATAGCACATTTTTTTGCGCTAAATACAAGGTGAGAAATGTTCTCCATTCACCGGCTCCCCAGAGGTTGTTCGATTCGACTCTATTCGATTTTTGTTCGCCACCTAGAATGAAAATGAAGTAGGAGGGGCGAAGATATAATCTTTTTCAGGAAATTAAACCGGATACCGAGGAGTCCATGATGAATCGCAAAAACAATGGAGGACATACAGAACAAGTGGCAGCCGCCGAGCTACACAATAAGCCGACATTTCTATTGACTCTATTGTCCTGATCGTAACGCGAGAAGTTTGCGGGAGAAACTAATATTCTGGGCGGTAACAGCCTCATCACCGTTTCCCAGCATCGTGAATATAAACTGACGCACTTTCACTGTGAAAGGATGAATCACGATATAAACTTTTAACAGCCTTGGACACTCCAGGAGACGCCAGAGCGCGGAAATGGTCTCCGCGAAGTCGAATTTAAGAGGTGCGGCGTCGCTGCGTTGACATATCAATGTGAGCTCGCGTCCTCTGTCCCGGGCCGAGGCGCTTCCCAGAACGCTTGTTTGTGGAGAGCGTTGTCGACTGTGATCGTAATGGATATTTCGAGAGTCCGTTACGACCGAGGGTAATTTCATGGCGACGCCAGCGCAAGAGAATTAGTGCCAGCTCAGCGGTTTATTGCTGCCCGCAGCTCCTCTGTGCTCGCGCTGAGTGGCTGCCGCTAGAATATTTGAGCTGAGGAAGGGAGATCCGGCAGCGTATTTTGGAGGACGGGAGGAAGATTTTCCTATCAGTTGAGTTAGATTCGCTGAAGTGAAATGTATGGATTTCATTATACCGTGTCTTATCCAGTCGGCCTAAAAGTTGGTTCAAAACGATACCATCAAACATTGAGGGATTGTAGAGGACGCCCTGAGGAACAAATTGAGGATAGGAATCTACGTCATCCAACACGCCGCAAAGCGTCGCTCTCTGCTGTGTAGCTGTACACGTTTCCTCTCTCATATATACGGAGAGGCGTTCAGTAAGTTATGCAACACATTATATTTTTGGCCAATTTCGGTTGTAAAAATGCGGAATTTGTTTTGGGAGATCGTGAAATATTCCCAAGTCAGCCCCTATAGTTTCATGAATTTCCGATAGGTGGCTGCGTTATATGTAGCTTTCAAATTGGTGTTCTAAGATGAGAGCTGTCATTGAGTTTCATTCGACGGCAAACCACAGCATCACAGATGTTTATAGGCGCTTGCAGGACGACTACTCAGACGTGACAGTAAACGAAAACACGGTGAGTCGTTGGGCGAGGCATCGGTCATCATCGCAACAAGGTCGCGCAGACCTGTCCGATCTCCCACATGCCGGCCGGCCGGACGCTCATAGCCTGCAATGTTGGAACGACAGGACACTCTCATCCGAGGTGATCGACGGCTCACAATCAAACACCTCGCTGCACAACTTGACGTCTCTGTTGGTAGTGCTGACGCACTCGTCAACCAGTTGGGGTACTCAAAGGCGTGTGCCCGTTGAGTTCCTTTGTGCATGCTGGGTTCCTCGCCGCATAACAGAAGACCATAAAGAGCGGAACTGCTTGCGCGTTACGAGGTTGATCGTGAGAATTTTTTGTCGTACATCGTTACAGGTCATGAAGCATGGGTTCATCACTTCAAACAGTAAAACGTCAGTCCGAGGAAAGGCACCACACCATCTTTCTTCTGAAGAAAAAGTTCACAGCCTTACCCTCTGCCGGAAATTCATGGCGACGGTCTTCTGGGAGTCTGAAGGTGTTACGCTGATGTCATCCCTCTTGGTGCAGCGATCAACTTAAAAATATATTGTGCTACCCACAGGAAAATGAAGAAACTACTTCAGCGTGTTCGTCGCCAAAAAATGCAAACTAATTTGTGTTTCACGCTGACAACGAAAAGGCCTCACACAAGTCTACGCATCCGAGAGGAGCTCACAGAACATCGTTGAACTGGTCTTCATCGTTCTCCCTATAGCCCGGATCTCGCACGACCGTCTTGCGTCTGTTTGGACCAGGGAGGGATGCACTCCACGGAAAGCAGTAAGTGGATGATGGAGAGATTACTGATGCAGCGAGACGTTGGCTCCGATGTCGACCATTAGTAGAGTAGTACGTACGAGTCGGGCATACAGAGCTTCTCAGTAGGGATCCTGAAAAAACCCAATCTACTTTCACAAAAAAAATGTGAACCCTCCTCGTATACACTACCTGACAAGAAACTGATGTAACCGTAATGCAGCGTTGGCCACGACCGTCGGGGAAATTGTTCTTCTTTATTGCTAGTCGATAACTCTCATAAAACATTCAAACCATAGAACTTTTTCCATTTTGTGCTCCAATTCTCTAATTTACTTTGAGTCGTATCGCAGTATTATCTGTCATCCTTGATTATTTAAAACATGTGCCACTGACGTTCAAATAAAGTGCGCTGTTCTGTTATTAATTGAGACTTTAAGTGATGCGTTCATCGTCAAGCTGTACGGCGAATTTGAGAAACATTTAACTTGTATTTGTCTCGTTCTTCGAGCAATACCTTTATCTAACCTCGATGTACATAATTTTAGTTGGAATGATGGCAATAATAAAATATATCTAAAATTATATAGTCGTCTAGCAAAAATACAGTACCGATCAACTGCTACTCGCGCTGACGTTCTGTCTGCGGCATCGACTCTGTCCATGTTAGAAGCATAATATTGAGACACTTTATATTTCTGTCTGTATTAAAAACAAAATAGAATATTCCACGTAAGGCGTAGAATCAGAATCGTATGTATTAATAAAAATCTTTAGTTTTGGTTTTCCGTATCCGAGACTCTCGAAATAACCTGTGAGAAATCTAGTGATACGAAAGCGTCTTCTGGTAAGAAGAGCGCGTAGTCACATCTCATTCCATGTATGGAGGCAGTGCCGTTGACCCAGAATCCCCATTTCTCATGAGTGCGACTTCGTCTCTACTGTGGTGCGTCTCCCATGCGAATGGCTAGCAGAGTGTTTTCGTTTTTCCTTCAGTTCCGTTTCGCTTTCACATAGGTGGGTTAAGAGTGACAGTAACGTTGGGTATGTTGTTTCATAGGGCGTGCATTTGAGGCCATAGCTGTGTTTTAATGCGTCTAGTTTACTTTCTTTACTGTTGCCACCATGAGGCATAATGTCGGTGTTGGGTACTGAGTCACAAATAATCGTTATTTATCTGGTTTTTGCCTCCAGTTTAGCACTCCAAGCACTGCAGTAAATATACAAAGTTAAATATATGTTTCCGGAAGGACAGTGGTTCAAATCCACGTTCGGTCATCCAAATTTAAATTTTCCGTTGTTTCCCCTTAATCGACTAGGATGATTTCTTTGAAAAGGACTCAGTTAATCCGAGCTTGAGCTCCGTTTCCAAAGACGTCGTCGTAGAAGGGACGTTAAATTCTAAAGAGACTACTGCTTCCTTGTTATTCTTTTTGGAACTCCCATATGTACGTTTTGTCAAGCCCAAGAAACATACCTAACTGAAAAATGGAAGGTCCTGGATCGAATGACAACAATATGGAAAGGATAGGTTGCTAATAGCCACATAGATTAGTTGAGTTGGAGACAGGCACAGACATTTAAGCTTTCGGACAAAGAAGTCCTTCTTACGAAATAGAATACCCAAGCACAAGTGACACAACCATAGCTACTTTTTTGTCTGAAAGCTTAAATGTTAAGCACTCTTTTCCGCAGCTCGTGGTTGTGCGGTAGCGTTCTCGCTTCCCGCGCCCGGGTTCCCGGGTTCGATTCCCGGCGGGGTCAGGGATTTTCTCTGCCTCGTGATGACTGGGTGTTGTGTGGTGTCCTTAGGTTAGTTAGGTTTAAGTAGTTCTAAGTTCTAGGGGACTGATGACCATGGCTGTTAAGTCCCATAGTGCTCAGAGCCATTTTTAAGCACTCTTTTAATTGTGCCTGTCTGCAACTCAGCGCCTCCACTGTGTGGCGAGTAGTAGTCTATCCTTCTCATATTGTTGTTCCACCTGACCTGTTACATTTCATACGGATTAACGATGTCTATTTACTTCGAACGGAAAATGCTAAGTTTTGTTGTGTAATACAAATATAGAGCTCATTACTACAGTTACACAGCAACTATTCATCGTACTTTATCACGTAAGGTTCGTTTTCGATCTGTCGTAAATTTACAACTACGTCTTTTTACAGGACAACAAGCTGCGCATTCATCTAATAAAGTTTGTGTCGACAGTTTCCTGCGGCAATGAAAGATTCAGCCAAGGCACGTATAGTAGCAAGGGCGGGTAATTTTCCAAGCTTCTTCGATTTACTAAATATTGTGGTAATCAACTGTTCCGTTGTGGCTTTTATCGACGGCACAACCGGAGGGAGCCTGAAGTTTAACTTGTATTCCGTTGTAAGATATTACTTCCTGACTTGGTTTATTTAGATGTTTACTGTTATGGCTATTTCTTGTTTCTCTTCGATTTGTCTTGTGGCACATGACACGTCGCAGCCTTCGCAGATTATGTCCAGTTGCCAGATGGGTAATTGCGCTTTAAAGCGTACGTACACAGTTCCCACCCAGAAACCAACATCTCAGTCTACTAGTCGGAGAAATTAATTTCCCGATCATCTCCAATTGAGCCAAGCTGTGGTTCTGTTTTACTTAAGCTATGTTCCATACGTATAAGACAAATCGGCTTTTGGCCTCTTCAGATTCCTTTCCAGTTCTGAATGTACAGGGAAAAGTGTGACGATAACGTGAACAGTTTTCTCCGATTTTACATCTGTACAGAAAATCACACTATTTTAATTGAATTAATCTCACTGGCATAAAATTAATGGGAGTAATTGGGATTACTTTAATGAAGATGCATTGACATGAAATGATGTCAGTTTTGATAGAATGAGTCAAGCGGCCTATTGCCCGACGAATCTCTGTAACAGTTCTGTCGCGAATGCCATGAAATACTTCCTTCGGTTTAGGAATAAAGTTGAAATCACAAGGGCTTAAGTCCAGGCAGTGTGGTAGAGGCATAGCATTTCCCAGCCCCATCAAAATGGCTCTGAGCACTATGGGACTTAACAGCTATGGTCATCAGTCCCCTATAACTTAGAACTACTTAAACCTAACTAACCTAAGGACATCACACAACACCCAGCCATCACGAGGCAGAGAAAATCCCTGAGCCCGCCGGGAATCGAACCCGGGAACCCAGGCGTGGGAAGCGAGAGCGCTACCGCACGACCACGAGATGCGGGCCCCAGCCCCATCCCGATCGAAGAAATCTTATAACGACTTGCGCCATATGCGACTGAGCATCGTCATGTAAAATGACGAACGGGTCCTGCAGAAAGTGTCGCCGCTTCTTTCTGTAAGCTGGTAGCAGAATGTGCTCCGAAAATGAACAGCTTCAGAATTGTTAGAGATATTTGTCGGGCAATAGACCGCTCAGCTCCAACTATCAACACAACCGGCGCTGCTAAGGGTATCCCACGATTTTAGCATAGCTGGCAACGGGTTATGCACAATGCTGGTGACTACTTTGGAAGTACGTAAAACTTTGAACTTTCGTAAAATTTGTAAATAAATAGTTGCCACTGTTAAACTTCCAACCCTCGTACATGTCGCTGGACACTGTAACAGTGGCCGGCCTTTGTGACCGATCGGTTCTAGGTGCTTCAGCCCGGAACCGCGCTGCTGCTACGGTCGCAGGTTCGAATCCTGCCTCGGGCATGTATGTGTGTGATGTCCTTAGGTTAAGGGGGGTAGGACGTCAAACGGGCCGACTTGGAGCAGGAGAGGCATCACAGGACATTTTGATAACCAGTGTCTATACTTTTACAAATAAATTCATAAAACTTTGTCAGTATGACCAGGAAGGATTCAGGATTCACACTCATAGCAGTGGAAGTTCAAAAACACGAAAAAGTAATATTTTTTATGTGAAATTTCATGATTTTTTTCACGTACTGTTGGCTGCATTCGTTGCTAAAGGTACACTTTTCTTCATAAGTAAGAGAGATTCTTCAATGAATTTTGCACAGAATACATACCATTATTACAGGTGTATGAAACTGTAGAATTTATTTAATTTATGAAAAAACGATGAGCTGTTATATTTTAAACTTCATGTTTAGAAAAAACACAGATTTTATAGTTAATTACCTCAATTTTACCACAGTTTTTAATAGATTTTGAAAATCCTAGAGTTTCATACACGTTTAAGTATGGTTTGTATGCTGTGCAAAATTCATCGAAGAATCTCTCTTATGAAGAAAAGTGTACCTAAAGCAACAAATGCAGCCATTAGTAAGTGAAAAAAATGATGAAATTTCACATGTAAAAAAAATTATTTCGTTATGTTTTCGAACTTCCACTGCTATGAGTGTGAATTCTGAATCCTTCCCGGTCATGCTGACAAAGTTTTATGAATTTATTTGTAAAAGTATAGGCAGCGGAAATTAAAATGTCCTGTGGTGCCTTTCCAGCTCCAAGTCGGCCCGTTTGACGTCCTACCCCCGTTAATTAGGTTTAAGTACTTCAAGTCTAGGGGACTGATGACCTCAGTTGTTAAGTCCCATAGTCCGCCATTTGAACCATTTTTTGTAACAGTGATTAAAGAGTGGAGAGTGGAGTGTTATGGGCACGTAATATGTCGAGAGGGCCAGCTCACTAGAAAGGGTAGTGGAAGGAGGCCTCAGAGGGAATAACTGCGGATTAGGTGGATAGACGGGGTCGGAGAGGATATCAGTACGATGGCTCTAATGGCTCTGAGCACTATGGGACTTAACTTCTGAGGTCATCAGTCCCCTAGAACTTAGAACTACTTAAACCTAACTAACCTAAGGACATCACACACATCCATGCCCGAGGCACGATTCGAACCTGCGACCGTAACGCAGTACGATGGCTCTAGCTGGAGAAAAATATATGGACCGAAGGAAACGTAGGGGGCAGTTTGTGAGGCCAACTTATTAAGTAACTGAGTAACTAACGAAATGTACATATACAGTATTGTTAGCTATTAGGAGAAACGCGGAAGGTCGACGTGATGGAACTTGCGTGCAGTAGTAAACGGAATGAAGTTGTTAGCCAGCCCGATAGCTTCTGGAGCTGGAGTAGTGTGGGCACTTAGTGGTAGCGATGTTAGAGAGCAGCAGTTACCGGTCGCTGCCTCATCCACGGCTCGGACTTCCGCAGCCCAAGTACGCTGTAAAGCCTTATTGCTGCTGTCTGGTGCCTTCACCCTGCTGGCTTTCGGACATCTGGGGAATGACTTCTCTCAGGACAGTGCCTCGTACGCCGGTTCCCGGTGCGCGAGCGCGCGCGCGCACACACACACACACACACACACACACACACACAAACGATATGAATGCAAAGATGTTGGAAAGAAAATTTAAAATATACAGGTTACGTGAAATACCGGGTGATCAAAAAGTCAGTATAAATTTGAAAACTGAATAAATCACGGAATAATGTAGATAGAGAGGTACAAATTGACACACATGCTTGGAATGACGTGGGGTTTTATTAGAACCAAAAAAATACAAACGTTCAAAAAATGTCCGACAGATGGCGCTTCATCTGATCAGAATAGCAATAATTAGCATAATAAAGTAAGACAATGCAAAGATGATGTTCTTTACAGGAAATGCTCAATATGTCCACCAGCATTCCTCAACAATTGCTGTAGTCGAGGAATAATGTTGTGAACAGCACTGTAAAGCACGTCCGGAGTTATGGTGAGGCATTGGCGTCGGATGTTGTCTTTCAGCGTCCCTAGAGATGTCGGTCGATCACGATACACTTGCGACTTCAGGTAACCCCAAAGCCAATAATTGCACGGACTGAGGTCTGGGGACCTGAGAGGCCAAGCATGACGAAAGTGACGGGTGAGCACACGATCATCAACAAACGACGCGCGCAAGAGATCTTTCACGCGTCTAGCAATACTTTGTTGTATTTTTGGTTCTAATGAAACCCCATGTCCTTCCAAGCATGTGTGTCAATTTTTACCTCTCTATCTACATTATTCCGTGGTTTATTAAGTTTTCAAATTTATACTGACTTTTTGATCACCCGGTACATCTCGTGTTCGAGAGCGAGATAGTACCAGTGAACTGTGCTTCTCCCGATAACCACAGCTACATAAATGTTCTCCCTTACTCCTCCCTTCCCCGTTTCCCCAGCCTCAATTTATTCGTAATAGCTGATACCGTTGCTGTTAATACACTTACACACGACCACTGACTTGGTGCGTGCGTAGTACTGAACTGTAGGTGCCAACAGCAGCAGTGTTTACTCTAAACATTGAGCGGGGCGGCACACTAGAGAGACAACGGAGCGGTATTCGGAAGGACAGTAGCTCAAACCTCCGTCCGGCTATCGACATTCAGGTTTTTTTGAGAGCTCCCTAATACGTGTAAGGCAAATTTCTGGATGATTCTGTCGACAAAGAAAAAGCCGATTTCCTTCTACATTCTTTCCCACTCAGAGTTTGGGCTCGGTCGCTAATGAGCTCGTTGTGGCGACGGAGCGCTAAACCCAAATCTTCCTTCCTTCACGCTGAGCACGCGACTATTACATAAAACTCAAAACAGCATTGTCTACGAAGGAATAAAACTGTACAATAAATTACCGAAAGAGATTAAAGAAATTGCAAAAAATACGCTTATTTAAAAAGGCAGCACTGAGCTCATGTGGACGAATCTGAAGTATAGGTGCCGACTGTGTTCTGTTAGTGGTCCTTACTGTTCTTCTTACAGGAAGTACAGAATAAATTACTTTTGACTTACGCAGTGTCATTCATTTTCTGAAGCGTCGTCCGCAGCTCGTGGTCGTGCGGTAGCGTTCTCGCTTCCCGCGCCCGGGTTCCCGGGTTCGATTCCCGGCGGGGTCAGGGATTGTCTCTGCCTCGTGATGACTGGGTGTTGTGTGATGTCCTTAGGTTAGTTAGGTTTAAGTAGTTCTAAGTTCTAGGGGACTGATGACCATCGATGTTAAGTCCCATAGTGCTCAGAGCCATTTTTTTCTGAAGCGTCCTTATTGCGTTATCCAGGGAATTTTAAACCGAAACAGAGTAGAGCAACGTACCCAAACAAAGGTGTTCTTCACCGTATGAGCTGTGTGTTCGTGTGTCGAGAGGTTTATCCGCCAGTAATAGCCCACACAGCACTCTCGCGGAAAGCGCGTAACTGGGAAAACCGCCAATCGATTTGCCGATTGCTGATTGTATTCAGCGAGGACTGTGTGCCACGCCACTACTAAACAGACAAGTTGACGAATAACTCAACCGTGTTTCGTGTAAAGAACGAATGATACACGTTTGTCTGTCGTATCTACGTCTCCTGGTTTGTTTCCCCCAACACACACTCATACACACACACACAAGCGCACGCGCGCTTTTTAAATCTAGTCCTTGGCTGACATTACCCCGTTTCTATTAACTGCAGTTTCATACGATCACTGAACAGTCTCTTCATTTCCTTGTGGTTCCTGGCATTTATATCCTTTACAAAGCATTCTTATTTGGTGGGCAGGGGGAGTGGGGGGGGGGGGGGGCGCAATGGATTCAGCAACATCAACAAAATGTGTTGCATTTATGTTTCATGGTTTCTTTCGATGTTACTGCACAGCACCAGCCAGTCAAGGACTATCTTCTTTTGTTATCTTTGTGGTACATTTGTCGTCGTTAATAGGCAGTAGAGGTGTTGGCTTTCTGTGTGGTGGACAGAAACCCAGGAGCGCGAACAGTATCACGCGCAAGTGGTCGTAAAACTCCTCAGTTGGACAGTCGTTTTGATTGCAATCAGAATTAACAGAGAACAAGATGTAATGTTTGATTCGCTTGAATTCAAGCTGCGGTGTCTGTGTTCCGGACAACATAACGTGTTAGACACGTAAAAAACTAACTCTTGGTTGAGACCGCAGGATTTCCCACTCTGTTTGCTCAGAGAATCAATAAAGAACAACGCGCTCCGTTCAGATCAATTGAATGCAAATTTAATTGTCTTGCAGAACAATGAAGTAATTTTTGTCGGTTTGCTAAAAAAATTTGGCCTTAATTAATCTTTTCCGCAGAGGCAGTCAATTTATTTGTAACACCATTGGAGAGTGTCAACTCTTTGCGGAATTTCAAGTGCACGGTGTTATCTTTTGCGACATATGGCATTATGCCATAATACAAAACTAAACATGAGATAATACAGTACTGGTACTTCAAGAAAATTTGAATTCCGAAAACCACACTGAAAAGTTTAATATCAGCTTGGGGGCTACTTTGTGAATCTGGACATACAAATGTGCTCTTTAAGTTGAATTATGCATTTTAGTATGGTTAACGAAATTCTGGTGCTCTTGGAGTATCCTCCTATGTCCTGTTTGGTTTATGACGTAATGTAAAATCTCTTAATGCCATATACGTACGAACATCTGGGCTACCTACGTCATGGTAGCTGCGCAGACACAGTAACTCCGTTTTCTGGCGCTCTCTGACAACTTCTGAAACGATTTTAACAGATCATGGGTAAATATTGCAATTGGTTGTTTGAAAAGCGTTACAGTCAAAGTACATTTCATTTTACGCAATATGAGATATGTTACGTGTGCGAACGTGCTTTGAACTTCTTAAATCACAGAGCGTTTGATTTTCATTTAAAGCTTAACACTTTGAAGGCCAGCCACTTATAAGAATTTCGAGCCCAGAAGACCAGACATTTACACCATTACTTAAAATTTTACTGGCACATTTGTGTGATGTATCGAAGTGTAACACACGGAAAAAACACAATTGTTATATGTGAAAGCTTAGCTTTTCTTTTAGCTACACTCTGTACATTAATTTAAACCATTAATTTTTCCTATTTATGTGTTTGCGCTGCTTAATAGTGATGTTCCTGAAGGTTGACTACATCACGTGTCCTATGATCTGAATCACTACATTTACATGCGACACATTTTCCGAAAGACGAAAACCGAATTTCGGAAACCGTTTTTCGCTGCCTTGTTTACATCTTAAGGTCTGAAGCGGATTTGCTAACCCAGTTAACTACGGCGACTGACAAACAGCAGATATAGTTTATGATTTAGTCAGCACAATCGCTATTTCTGTTCAATTAGATGAGGTGTTAACAGCTTCAGTCTAATATTTCTAGCCGCGCGGGTTAGCCGTGCCACGGTTCGCGTGGCTCCCCCCCGTCAGAGGTTCGAGTGCTCCCTTGGGCATGGGTGTGTGTGTTGTCCTTAGCGTAAGTTAGTGTAAGTTAGATTAAGTAGTGTGTAAGCCCAGGGACCGATGACTTCAGCAGTTTAGTCTCATAGAATTTACCACAAATTTCCAATTTTCTAATATTTCTCCTGATCCTTCACTGTACAAAAACCTCTCCGTCAATATTAGCCGAAATTTTTAAAAACAAGACGAAACCTGACAGTCCAAGCATGTTTCAATACCGGCTGCGTTTACATGGCAGCGAAAATCGATTGCGGAAATGGAAAACCGGCAATCAGAAGCGGATTTTCAGAATCGATTTTGAAGTGTTTACATGACCACCCAGGAGCGGTACTGGGAGATCAGTTTACGAAATCCGGTTTTGGGAGCCCCACGTAAAAGCGATGAACACCTGCTATCATCGGCTGGCGAGATCACGTGACATGAGCTATGATTGGCTTACAAAAGCGCATCGTGATCTCTATTTCAATGCTTCGGAAACTAACGTTCTGTGTTTGGTGGAATTCTAGCATATACTTTAATACGAAAATATGCACCATACATGTTGCTACAAATCAAATATCCTACGAAAACGGAATTTTTTTCCCATGTTCGTTTCCTTAAGTTGCGGGAGGTTCTACGTCGGTGTATAAAACCTTAACCATTCAAAGGATTGGTAAGTTTTACGATCCCGAGGGAAAGTATATGGTCATCTAACATGGAAATGGCGTATTTTCACTCACGAGAAAGAGTATTTTTTAACCAGAAAATCCGGAAAGAACCCAGGAATTTTTTTCCTTGTCCGTGTATGCATCCTGGTTAAACAACATAGGACGTGGCAAGTACTCGGATGGGTAACAGCGCGGGTACGCCAAGTGCTACTGACTGCTTTGCTTTTGCCTTTAACGGTATAGGTGAGGAGGCAGTTGGCGTAAAGTTCCTGATCACTAGACTTTGTCTCAATGTCTTAGATTAAATTCCAAACCTCTCCTCTGTCTCTCATGAAGTGAAGACATGTGACAATGTAGATGGTAATCCATTCGTGGATGGGGGCGGCGCAGCTGTAGCCAAGACCTTCAGTTTTATCCAGCAACACCTCCAGCTAGCTAACGTCTGCACGCTTTGCTGTGAGGCCATCTTTTATCGGACAAGTTCACTCTCATTAATACACAACACACGCAGAGACAAACAAGGGCCCGCATCTCGTGGTCGTGCGGTAGCGTTCTCGCTTCCCACGCCCGGGTTCCCGGGTTCGATTCCCGGCGGGGTCATGGATTTTCTCTGCCTCGTGATGGCTGGGTGTTGTGTGCTGTCCTTAGGTTAGTTAGGTTTAAGTAGTTCTAAGTTCTAGGGGACGTATGACCACAGCAGTTGAGTCCCATAGTGCTCAGAGCCATTTGAACCATTTTTTGACAAACAAGGAGTTGCCTAAACACGATTCGACGCCCGCACAGATAACCGCACTTTCGAATGCTTTGCAGGCTTTCCTTACCAGAAGAATAACTTCGTCGTTCACAAAGAGTCGCTAACTCCAGACTTCCGAAATGAAAACAATTTAAAACCAGGGCCCACGACTTGCCACCGCAAACCCAAGAGGGCTGCCGGTCGACACTTTTTCGCGAATTCCAGACAACTCCGCGAAATTTCTTAACATATAGGCATTACAGCGAATCAGAATTAGGAACAGCATGTAGGAATTCTCATTGGCTATTTCCTGCTCCTATTTATAGCGCTTCTGTCAAGTGCCTGCTCGTGGTGTGACTTTAAGAACTTTTTTCTCCAACGGATGTCAGAAACACCGGCCGCCATGGAGAAATTACTCTCTCTGTAAGCTCACCATGTTGGCTCCGGCCACAACCGATTTACGAGGATTAGGAAAAGATCGGCCCATCAGCTCAGGGCTGAAGAAATGGCCCTGGCGACTACAGTAGGACAAGTGGGCTGCTAGGAGGTGATATGTTACAGTCTTTCCGGAAGCGCAAATTACTCATTTTTGACAGGCCCTCGAGTTTCAAAGCAGTTATTCTACATGGCAGTCAGAGGTACTCTAATGTGTTGATGGACCGCTTTTGGAAAGCTCAATTTGTCGCTCGAGTTGTTTTCATAACTGCAAATGTTTTATTGGTAAGTTGTGTTTCACGTAGTGCGACCTCTTGCACTCGAGTTGGTTCACTGTGCAAGCGGTAAGATACGTGGGCGTGGCCGGAGGAGCGAGGTATGTGCGCCGGCTGGCATTTGCCCGCACCGAGGATGGCAGCGAGCTGTCGCCACGGCCGCCGCTGAGCCAACAAACAGCCGCAGGCCGCCGATGGCCGCTGCAGCACGTAGGCCACGCCGTTCTCTGGAAAGGCGACGCGACGCTCCGTGCCGGCGTCTCGTCTCACTCACCAGTAGGGCTGGTCAGCGGGCTCCAAGTGCTTCAAATGTGCACAGTTCACGTTAGTGTCGACCGTGGCCGCTGTATCAGCTATATACATTGCGCGAAAGGAAAATGTTTAGCACCCAGAATGGTTGGTAACATTGATAGGGTATGTGACATTATTATAGTGAAATTTGCCAAGAACTTGGCAATACGTCCGCACTTGGCACTATGACGTTCCACCCCTTCTGTCTTATGCATGTACTGATTCGGTGGGAAAGATGTCGTAAAGACGTATCCTCTCTGGAGGCAAGTTGCCCTGCAAGTGTTGTAAGTGGTCATTGATATCCCGTATAATGGCACTAGGACGGGGTTGACGTCTGAGGTGGTGCAACACATGTTGTATGAGGATCTTGTCGGCCACGAGAGTTCCTCAGCATCAGTCAGACAGTTCGTAGAGACATGTGCAATGTATGGACGAGCGTTGTTCTATTAAAAAATGGCACCACGATGCTGTCGCGTGAGAGATAACACATGGGGAAGCGGGATGTCCGTTATGCCGTCCGAGTTCCTTCAACCACTTCCACCGGTGACTAAGTCATACCAGATCGCTCCACGCATCGTGACTTTCAGGAGTAGTACTTGAAACATCCCCTTAGAAAAATTAATGAATTACTGTGCTGATAAACCTCTTACGTTATTTGATTTTCAAACAGCTGAGCAGAACTGAACGTACTCAGACATTACTCGCTTTACTTATTCTCATCAACACTAAACTGACACACAATATTTTTAACGCAACGTAATCTGACTTTCAATAATCCCTACAAAAGAATGGCCCTGCCTAACAATAACATATACCTTTCATGAATCACTTACCTCACAAAAATTTTCGTTACTCGAACTACTGCAATACAGCGAGCGCCAATACTGCCGGCTAAATAAAGGATTCCAACTACTGAAGGCACAAACTACTGATCGGCCTAGTTAGCAAATGAAAGATTTTGATAGAGAACAAATCATTATTATTATTATTATGTGCGATTGGACCCATACGGATCACGCAAAGCTTTCCGATTCAATTTTTTAATTCTCCAAACTTCTCTCATTCTTTCCCCATGAATTCTCTTTCTTTCCTCTGTCCATTTTGTCCCCTGTCTCTTGCAAACTTCATTCTCGGGTTGTACTTTCCAACTATTGATTTTTTGCCTGTATACATTTCTGTTTATAACTTCTGAAGAATTTATTTGTGCATTTGCTAGATCTGTTTTGGTTTCTTGTATCCAGGGTATGGTTTTCAATTTTTCAATGTATATTAAAATTTTGTGGGAGAGTCTGGGTGTTGGGAGTCTGTGGATATGACCGTAAAATTTTAGTCTTCTTTTCCGGATGTCTGCGGCGAGGTTAGATAATTTTTCTGTAGTTTTCCGAGACTGTAACCTGTATCCATCTTCAGTTCTTTTTGGACCAAGAATCTTTCTGATAATTTTGCGTTCCTCTTTCAGGATGCCTTCCAGGTCGCCTTTTCTATGGAGTGTGAGTGTTTCGCTGGCATATAGTGCTTCGGGCTTGATTACTGTATTGTAGTGTCGTATTTTTGAGTGAATGGAGAGACACTTTTTATTGTAGATGTTGTGGGTTTTCCAGTATGCTCTTTTCAGTTTTTGCAGTCGAACTTTTTGTGCAGTTTTCTCTCCCCCTGTGGGTTCAAGGACCTCGCCTAAGTATTTAAAGAATGGAACTCTCTCAATTTGTCCATATTTTGTAGTCAGTTTTTGAGTTTCAAATTTTGAGCAGGTGAATTTGGTTTTTTGGAAGGAAACTTGTAGCCCAACTTTTTCGGCGCATTCTTTGAGAATGTCTATCTGTTTAATTGCTGTGGTCTCGTTTTCTGCTAGAATGGCCACGTCATCTGCAAATGCCAAGCATGAAATTTTAATACCATCTTTAGATCTTCCTAGTTGTATAGGCTTCCAGTAATTTTGATTCTTCAGTTCTTTTTCCCATTCTCGGATGACTTTGTCTAAGACAAGGTTGAAGAGGAGTGGAGACAAGCCGTCACCTTGTCTGACGCCGGTTTTGATCAGGAAGGGCTCTGATATTTCACCCAGGAATTTTATCTTAGAAGTTGTGTTTGTGAGCGTTTCTTTGATAAGGTTTAGGGTTTTCGGATCGAGTCCTAGCTCCTCAAGGATAATAAAGAGAGATTGCCTATCGATTGAATCATAAGCCTTTGCGAAATCAACAAAGGAACAAATGATCGGACTGTTTCTGACTGCTTTGTATTTTAGTGTTGTCTTCAAATTGAAAATTTGTTCTGCACAGGATCGGTGAGGGCGAAAGCCAGCTTGGTATTCACCAATACTGTGTTCGAGTTGTTCTTGTGTTCGTTGAAGAAGACAAGCTGAGAGGATTTTATAAGTGACTTGGAGAAGGGAGATTCCTCGATAGTTGTTTATATCTGCCATGTCTCCCTTTTTATGCAGTGGATGAATTAGGGCGCATTTCCAATCTTCTGGTAGTTTTTCTGTCTGCCAAATGTCTGTGATGATTTGAGTGAGTTCTTTGAGGGAATTTGGTCCAAGATTTTTAAGTAGTTCTGCAGTGATATTATCTTCTCCGGATGCCTTGTTGTTTTTCAGTCTATGAATATGTCTTTGGATCTCCTCTAGTGTAGGTGGTGGGGATTCTGGATTTGTGTAGACAGCAGTTTCTTGAGGGAATCTTGAAGAAGGTTCAGGGCAATTGAGGAGTCCGGAAAAGTATCTTGCCAGCTCCTCACAATTTTCCCGATTTGTGAGCGCTAGTTTTCCATCTGGTTTTCTGAAACATAGATTTCGTGAGCCGTATCCATTGATTCTCCCAGCAAAGGTCTTATAGAAGTCTCGTACATTATAGTTACGGAAATTTTCTTCAATAGACTCACACTGTTCCTTGAGGTACTTCCTCTTGACTTGTCTGATTGTTTTTGCCACTTGTCTTCTGGTGTTGTGGAAGTGATCTAGATTTTCTGGGGATTTTTTACTGTTATACTTCAGAAAGGCTTTCTTTCTTTCTTCCAGCGCTTTTTCACATCCAGAGTCCCACCAGGGGTGTTATTTACCTTAATAGTGTTCAAAAGTCATATATATATATATATATATATATATATATATATATATATTATCAGTTCATGACATCAAGTCTTACAAGTTTCGTTTTTCTGACGGACACACGTCCAGATCATCCGCTCTCAAAACTTTGCCATCTCTCTTCCCACATCCACCACTGCTGGCGGCTCACCAACTGCGCAACGCTACGCGCTGTTCACATCCAACTGCCCAACACTTCAATAGCAAATATTCCAACAATGCAAACCAGCCACAGACTGCACACAGCACAGCCAGTGATTTTCATACAGACCGCTACGTGGCGTTACCAACATAAAAACCTAAACAGCCTACTTACACACTTCGGTGCCTCTGCAAAACATTGAAAGAATGGGGCCTCTCCCCAAACCGCCGCCACACTCTCCAGCGGTTACCTGTCGGGTTGTGCAGAGCAGCGATTGATCTCGTGATTGAGAGTATGCATCAGCAGTCAGTGCTTCCCGTTGACGGCACCATTACTAACGCCGGACATGTCCGAAAGAACAGACACCATATCCATATAAGTATATAGTTCTGGCGATACCGGCCATGATCACCTTCTTCTGTGCGGATGCACACATATTCCCCGAACTCTTACGGGACTTGCAAGAACGTCTTCCACGAGTAACGAGTGTGTTGGGGTAGGACACTACGAATGTAGTGTGTGGACATACAAGGTGAGAATGTGAGTCTCTCGGGAGGCGTGCGCGAGATAGTCCCTGCAGTCGCACTATTATCTGTGCCCTCGGTGGCTCAGATGGATAGAGCGTCTGCCATGTAAGCAGGAGATCCCGGGTTCGAGTCCCGTTGATCTACAGGGTGTTAAAAAAAGGTACGGCCAAACTTTCAGGAAACAATCCTTACACACAAAGAAAGAAAATATGTTATGTGGACATGTGTCCGCAAACGCTTACTTTCCATGTTAGAGCTCTTCTCTTCAAATCACATTAATCATGGAATGGAAACACATAGCAACAGAACGTACCAGCGTGACTTCAAACACTATGTTACAGGAAATGTTCAAAATGTCCTCCGTTAGCGAGGATACATGCATCCACCCTCCGTCGCATGGAATCCCTGATGCGCTGATGCAGACCTGGAGAATGGCGTATTGTATCACAGCCGTCCACAATACGAGCACGAAGAGTCTCTACATTTGGTACCGGCGTTGCGTAGACAAGAGCTTTCAAATGCCCCCATAAATGAAAGTCAAGAGGGTTGAGGTCAGGAGAGCGTGGAGGCCATGGAATTGGTCCGCCTCTACCAATCCATCGGTCACCGAATCTGTTGTTGAGAAGCGTACGAACACTTCGACTGAAATGTGCAGGAGCTCCATCGTTGGAATGAAGCCTCATCCGTAAAGAGAACATTTGCACTGAAATGAGGATTGACACATTGTTGGATGAACCATTCGCAGAAGTGTACCCGTGGAGGCCAATCAGCTGCTGATAGTGCCTGCACACGCTGTACATGGTACGGAAACAACTGGTTCTCCCGTAGCACTCTCCATACAGTGACTTGGTCAACGTTACCTTGTACAGCAGCAACTTCTCTGACGCTGACATTAGGGTTATCGTCAACTGCACGAAGAATTGCCTCGTCCATTGCAGTCCTCGTCGTTCTAGGTCTTCCCCAGTCACTAGTCATAGGCTGGAATGTTCCGTGCTCCCTAAGACGCCGATCAATTGCTTCGAACGTCTTCCTGTCGGGACACCTTCGTTCTGGAAATCTGTCTCGATACAAAAGTACCGCGCCACGGCTATTGCCCGGTGCTAATCCATACATCAAATGGGCATCTGCCAACTCCGCATTTGTAAACATTGCACTGACTGCAAAACCACGTTCGTGATGAACACTAACCTGTTGATGTTACGTACTGATGTGCTTGATGCTAGTACTGTAGAGGAATGAGTCGCATGTCAACACAAGCACCGAAGTCAACATTACCTTCCTTCAATTGGGCCAACTGGCGGTGAATCGAGGAAGTACAGTACATACTGACGAAACTAAAATGAGCTCTAACATGGAAATTAAGCGTTTCCTCGCCACATGTCCACATAACATCTTTTCTTTATTTGTGTGTGAGGAATGTTTCCTGAAAGTTTGGCCGTACCTTTTTGTAACACCCTGGATATCAACGCCCGTGCGCAGCTGACGGTATTAATTTAATTCTAATTTGGTAATACCCTTGCCCCGATACTTCTACTCACGGACCAATGAACGTTTTCGGAAATTACAGAATGCTGCAGGAGCTCGTTACTTGCTGTCGGAAGGCAGGCGCATCCGTGAGAGAGTTACAGTGTGCCTGATGGGCAATATGGGGATTCTCCAATGTGGTGGTCGGATGTATCGATCAGAACCTTGACGACAAATGTGCCTGCCTACCCTCACGTTCACAGGCAGAACGACATCGGGACACTACCACATCCATACTCCACACAAATCTGGATATTGCACCAGCCTGCCAAATGGAGACCCACAGCGAAGCCCCTTTCAAACTGTGTCAGATGCTGATAACGCTGTCTCACTCTTGTATGCAGTCTCTCCATGTCCTTCAGAGTGATCAGTCAACATCTGACGCTGTTCACGCCCCGTATATCCCCGTATATACTCTACCAGGCCTGGTAACAACGCTAAACACGAACAACACTAATACACTCTATTCGCTCTTTCACGTGTCACAGAGAATTGCAACTTTAATCATTCACATACCCGCCGATGGTATATACGTGTACGAAGCTACACTGGCATCCAGCTATATCTTCTGGGAGCTTCACTTTTTTGTCAGGCAGCGTACAAATTTCTGTAACCAGCCACATTACAATATCATTCTTTGTGCTATGCGTTTCGGAGAATTGTTCACCAACGAACACCATGCAGGTACCTCTTCAAGGAGCTAGGCATTGTAATTGCGCCTTCACAATACATATATTCGTTAATGAAACCTGTCGTAAATAACCCCTCACAATCTGAGAACAACAGCGACGCCCATACCTACAACACTACGGGGAAATTTTCTTCATTGCCCATTATTAAAGCTGTCAGTGGCTCAGAAACGAATGTAATATGTAGCAACAAAAATTTTTGTTCGTTTACCCAATGACATACAGTGTCTTTCAGGTAGCAAATTAAGCTTTAAATCTAGCTTAAAATAATTTCTCCTGGACTAACCCTTCCATTCCATTAACGAATTTTTACTTAAAAACTGGTAGCCAGAGAAAAACCGAGCGAGCTGGTGCAGTGCTTCACACTGGACTCGCATTCGGCCGGACGACGGTTCAGTCCTGCGCCCGGCCATCCTGATTTAGGTTTTCAGCGATTTCCCTAAATCTCTTCAGGCAAATGCCGGGATGGTTCCTTTGAAAAGGGCACCGCCGAATTCCTTCCCCATCCTTCCCTAATCCGATGCGACCGATGACCTCGCTGTTTGGTCTCCTCCCCCAAAAACATAACAACAAAAACCAGAGAAAGGGAAAAGTAATTGCATCAGTAGGACTAAAATAGTAATATGTTCATTAATTTTAACACTAATCATATATATATATATATATATATATATATATATATATATATATATATATATATATATATATATATATCCTGTAAACCGGCTAGTTGCACATCATTTAGATCAAAGAATCGTCCAAAAGATCTTTGCAACATGTAGTTAACTGCCCATCGTCAGATGAATTTATAACATTTAATAATAAACAAGAAGCAACGTTTAGAAAAGGCGTGAGACAAGGATGTGCTCACTCTCCTCTCATATTCCACGCTCACATTCAGGAACATATAGACCAAGTTCGCGGAACAACTTTTTGAGTTGGGGATCAAAATTAATGGGCAGAAGATAGAAAGGCTGCAATATGCAAATGATATTGCTGTGATCACGGAAACGGAAGAATATCTAGAGTTGGTCCTCAGTACAATGGAAAGGATTTTCTGTGATCAGTATGGTATAATAGTAAACAAGAGAGGGATTAAAGTGGCACTACGCAGTGCTAAGAAGAATATGAGCCTCTAAAAATGTGAATTCGAAGAGAGGAGTTACAAGTGATTGAGGAATTTGCCTTATTGGAAAGCAGGATCACAGGGGTTGGTCGAATTCGGAAGAAAATTGTGAGCGGAATGCAGAAGGCCAAAGTTGCCTTTAATCTCTGAAAGAACTTAATCATCAGGAAGAACAAAAGTGTAGAAAAAAGGAAACGTACCACAGACGCACTTCTATGGAGTGTGGCTCTCTCCGGGTCTAAAATCTGGGCATTAGGAAACCAAGAGAGAAGACGGCTAGAAGCTCGGTGTTCAAGGCTATGTTGAAGATCACACACAAGATTATCCTAATACAATAGTAATAACAATAACTACGATAACAGTAATTTATACAAAATTTGCGTCTGTTAGCGACATTATTATTTTTATACGTTCTTTGCACTTGTTAGCTACTAATACGCCTTCTTCATATGTTACCATTTACTCAAATTGTAGCCGGCCGGGTGGCCGTGCGGTTCTAGGCGCTACAGTCTGGAACCGCGTGGCCGCTACGGTCGCGGGTTCGAATCCTGCCTCGGGCATGGATGTGTGTGATGTCCTTAGGTTAGTTAGGTTTAAGTAGTTCTAAGTTCTAGGGGACTGATGACCTTAGAAGTTAAGTCCCATAGTGCTCAGAGCCATTTGAACCATTTTTGAACTCAATTTGTAGTATGTGATTTCAATACTACGGAAAAAAGGAACTTGGAATTTAAGGTTACAGGAGTAACTTAATTTTCGCTAGTCTTTGTAAGTAGCAATAACTTCCCTTCCAGGAATAGCGTATTATGTTGCCCGTGATTTGCGTTTCATGACAAATAATGTAGCATCGACTGTAATGAAAAAGAAGCATATGAATGTTCTACAGTGCCTTCACATTCACGTTACTGGTATTTGAGTAAAGCACTGTAGCACCTGTAATTGAAGGTTGACAAGGAAGCTTATTCCTTCTTTCGTTTTTATTCTTAATGATTAACCAAGTGCCACAACGACAGTGTGCCACTGGTCTGTGTGGTACAGCTCTGCACACGTGCTCCGTCGGTTGGTAACTTCCGTCTGGAGTGTGTCAGGAGCCTAGCAGCCGCATTCCTCGCGCGTTAGCGTCTCATACGCCGCAGAGCCGCCAAAACTGGCAGCACTAGAGTGACTCGCGAAAGCAGCCCACTATTACATAATGGCTAACCTCTCCTAAGCTCTAGTGCAAACACGAAAACCGATGCTGTTACGTCGTACACTATGCTGTCTCCTGCACTGACGGCGAGACATTTGCTTTACCTACAACTGTACGAAGGCTACTCGGAAAGTAAGGTCCTATCGTGCGCGAAATCGAAATCACATTAAAAATACGATGAAACTTTGCAGAGATTTTTCGAGCAGTGTCTCTTAGGTAGCTTGCGCACCTACACTAATAGCGCCTTCAATTCGTTCATGTTTAATGGAATTGATTGAGCTCAGTGACTATATAATAAATTTATAAAATAATTTTTATTGCTTCCGTCACGTTTTACTACTACAGCGCTGAAAAAAAATAGTACACCCTTTTAGATGTTTCCAATTCACTCAAGATTTTATGTTGCAACAGTGCATATGGAGTACATGAAATGATTACATTTACAGATCAAACAGCACAGGCGGTTCTGAGGTATCAGGTATCGACCCTTGCTGAAACACCCTTTGTAGTACGTGGTGTAGTCTCCACAGGCGATACTGGAGGCGCTGTCTGTGGCATCTGTCGATTGCAAAGGTGGCGAGTTCTGTCCTAGGACACGTTTTGGCACGCTTGCGCAACCTATCCACGTAGTTCTGTAAGAGTTGTTCGTTCACTAGTCGGACGACTCACATCTCGTTCCATCATATCTCTCACGCGTTCGATTGGAGACAAGTCCGAAAACCATGCTGGCCAGGGATGTTGCTGCAGGTCTTTCAGAGCACGTTGAGTTACGCAGGCAGTGCGTGTGTGCGAGCATTATACTGTTGGAACAACAAATGGTTCAAATGGCTCTGAGCACTATGGGACTTAACATCTGTGGTCATCAGTCCCCTAGAACTTAGAACTACTTAAACCTAACTAACCTAAGGACATCACTAACACCCATGCCCGAGGCAGGATTCGAACCTGCGACCGTAGCGGTCACGCGGTTCCAGACTGAAGCGCCTAGAACCGCACGGCCACACCGTCCGGCTGTTGGAACAACACATAACCTTCCTGTTGCAAGAACGGCAAAAAAAAAAAAAAAAAAAACCACAGGCTAACAACATTCTGCATGTACCGAGCACTGGTTAGCGTATTCTACACAAACACCGAAGATGAATGAGAGTTGTAGCTTATCGCACCACAGAGGAGAAAGCTTGGGCTCGGGCCATGTGTCTTGGACGAATGCCGTCTACGAGACAGCGCACACTAGGCCTACATCGTAAGCGCAAACCACCAACACTTGCGTGCAGGCAGAATCTGCTTTGATTGCTGAAAATCATGGAGTGCCATTCCAAGTGATGCTCTGACGGCACCAGTAGAGTCACGTCGATGCTGTGGCGTGAGTGTGCGTGTCCTTAGTTCCACTGCTAATAACCAGTTCGCAACAGTTCGTGTTGACACGTCTGCGCTCAAAAGTCGTCTTATCTGTGCTGTGGTACCCGTACGATCTGCCACTGCTGCTTTTACAATACGACGATCCTGGCGGGCGTCTGTGCCGCGTGATGTCCGAAACCTCGTCTACGGGTGTGAGAATGTTCACGTGGCCTCTGAAACCAGCATCGTTGCACAAATGACGCAGCACGTCCGACATGTGTGAAATTTTCCAAAAGGACCTTCCCACCACACGGCAGGCCACAATTTGACCCCTTTCAAACTCTCCCAGTTGGATGTAGGAAGCACGAGTGCATCTTCGTGGCATGGTTGCCTGCTTGCTTCACACGTTCGCATCTCACTGAGACATGGCTGTGAGCGTTCCCTGTTTAAAGGTAGACGCAGATAGCGCTCTGGTAGCTATACAGTAAACAACTTGTTGGCGGACGACGTTGAAACCACTATAAGAAGATCTACTATCTACCAGGTGGTATACCGGGTGATCAAAAAGTCAGTATAAATTTGAGAACGTAATAAACCACGGAGTAATGTAGATAGAGAGGTAAAAATTGACACACATGCTTGGAGTGACATGGGGTTTTATTAGAACCAAAAACAAAGACGCGTGGAAGATCTCTTGTGCGCGTCGTTTGGTGGTGATCGTGTGCTCAGCCGCCACTTTCGTCATGCTTAGCCTCCCAGGTTTCCAGACCTCAGTCCGTGCGATATTGGCTTTGGGGTTACCTGAAGTCGCAAGTGTATCGTGATCGACCGACATCTCTAGGGATGCTGAGAGACAACATCCGACGCCAATGTCTCACCACAGATCCGGACATGCTTTACAGTGCTGTTCGCAACATTATTCCTCGACTACAGCTATTGTTGAGGAATGATGGTGCACATATTGAGCATTTCCTTTAAAGAACATTATCTTTGCTTTGTCTTACTTTGTTATGCTAATTATTGCTATTCTGATCAGATGAAGCGCCATCTGTCGGACATTTTTTGAACGTTTGTATTTTTTTGGTTCTAATAATACCCCATGTCATTCCAAGCATGTGTGTCAATTTGTACCTCTCTATCTACATTATTCCGTGATTTATTCAGTTTTCAAATTTATATTGACTTTTTGATCACCCGGTATATCGTCGTCGGATCAAAAACGACGTCGTCTTTTCAGGTGTGCTGATTTTTCTTCCGACAGCCTACTTATCAGCACGGCGTGTTTCGGTAGATGCTGCCATCATCAGGTGCCAACATAACAACTATACACATACCGTACCGTACCAACTGTATGCCGCACATTTTCGCGTTAGAAAAAAAGAAGAGAAAACCAAGAAACGAATCCATATAATCTGGATTACTGAAGACCAGGTAAATGGGGGACTTTTGTATGGTATTATCGGCAGTGGAAGATAATCGATGGCAGTGTGAAACTTAGTGCTAGTATTCGTGTCAAACCCTAGACTGCGAGCACATGCTGCTTGGGAAGACTCCTCGGGAATGGAGCTCGCGAGAGGCTGGCGGTGGGGCGATAGCAGCGCTGATAAGGCGTATCACGGATTAGAGCGGCGCGGTGTGCTGTGTGTAGCAGGTGGCGGCAGTCCGGCCAGGTCCGCCATGGGCGGCGTCTGCTGCTGCCCGCCCCCGCCACTCTCGGAGTCCCGCGAGGCCGTCTGGAAGCCCTCTCCCTGTACCAGGTAAACACCGATAACGCCTGACAGGTCGGCCGCTGGTACGTTATTACCGGCGCCGGCCGATAGCCACTGCCTCCAGGGGCTTCACATGCGTCTGATAGGTGACACCGTAAGCGTCGTAAGGATGTCTTGCGTAGGCAGAGGTTTGAGGTCATCCACTATTGTTCCTTCCAAAGACGAAACAGCTGGTATAAATTCGTTTTGAAACTTCTAGAATCGTGCGAAAGAATGACTAAATTCCACTATTTTGTTACGCTAAGTGATCACTAGTCAACAAATATCACATATTCCTTATAGTCCGATATAAAGTAGTTGGCATTGGACAGCGAACGGGCTGGACAGCTGCTGCCAGCAGTACACTAATGGAAAACTAACATAGTCGGCTGTTCTGTCACTTCCGCTGCGATAAGTATTGTCCTGCCGTTTCTCAAGTGGGATACCTAACCGAAAGCAAAATAGTGCCTGTTTCAAGAAAAAACGTAATTCGACCTTAACTAAAAGTGACGTCGAATATTTTGATGCGCTTAAAGACACAATAGAATTTCACAGTTATTACGTTATTTTTGTACGAGTTAGAAACTTTAAACTTCGTACTTGTTACGGGTTAAATACTGATAAAATTGCAAACGAAGCGCCGCTTTCCGAATCCCATATCTGGCTAACGTAATGCGGTACGCAACTTTGGGGGAGATTCGTTGCCGCACGAAGTATTTCAGTAGTAAACAAAAAATAGTCTTTCAGTAAGTTCAATCGTTTTAGAGATAGCACATATTAAGTTCGACGAGGTTTCCCAGACGAAAAAATCAGCCGGTAGAAAAAAAGAAGAAAATCATTAGAAATTTTTGGCATGCTTAGAGACGCTGTTCAGATACATACAGTTTACCTGTATCAGATATTTTACGTAACGTTTTTAGAATACAGACACTTTTGAGCGATTTTGCATCGCCATCTCTTGTACTGATCACGCCATGTACAGCGATGTGACGAAAGTTGTGGAATACCTCCTAATATCGTGTCGGACCACCTTTTGCCCGACGCTGTGCAGCAACTCAACATGGCGTGAACTATACAAGACGTTGGAAGTCCCCCGCAGGCCGGCCGGTGTGGCCGAGCGGTTCTAGGCGCCGCAGTCTGGAACCGCGCGACCGCTACGGTCGCAGGTTCGAATCCTGCCTCGGGCATGGATGTGTGTGATATCCTTAGGTTAGTTAGGTTTAAGTAGTACTAAGTTCTAGGGGACTGATGACCTCAGGTGTTAAGTCCCATAGTGCTCAGAGCCATTTAGTCCCCCGCAGAAATATTGAGCCATGCAGCCTCTATAGCTATCCATAATTGCGAAAGTATTGCCGGTGCAGGATTTTGTGCACCAACTGACTTCTGGATTATGTCCGATAAATGTTCGATGGCTGGTCCAGTCGTTCGCTCTAATTGGCCAGATTGTACTTCAAACCAGTTGCGAACAATTGGGGCTCGGTGAAATGGAGCATTGATATCCATAACGATTCCGTCGTTGTTTGGGAACGTGAAGTCAATGAATGGCTGCAAATGGTGTTCAAGTAGCCGAACGTAATCATTTCCAGTCAACGATCGGTTCAGTTGGACCAGAGGACCCTGTCCATTCCATGTAAACGGAGGCCATCCCATTATGGAGACACCACCTTCTTACACAGTGCCGAACCCTACCATCAGCTCTTACCAACTGAAATCGAGACTAATCAGAACAGTTCCTGGTTCTCCAGTCGTCTGGGGTCCAACCGATAGCGTCACGAGCCCAGGAGAGGCGCTGTAGGCGATGTCGTGCTGTTAGGAATGACGCTCGCGTCGGCCGTGTGCTGCCATAGCCCATTAACACCAAATTTTGTCGCCTTGTCCTGACGGATACGTTTGCCGTATGCCCCACATTGATTTCTGCAGCTATTTCACGCAATGCTGCTTGTCTGTTAGCACTGAAACTGGTCTCTGATGTTGATACTTCTGTACCGTCTAATTCGAAGTCTGAAGAAACACAGAGTACTCTCGGTGATGCATCCAAACGCTTTTGGGCATCTAGTGCTTTTTAAATTTTTGTTGTAGTCCCCAGTTAACTGAATTTGTATGTGGCAAAGTTCAGCTAATTTCATAAAAACGTGGCGTAAGAACTACGCTTTCCGTTTTCGAAACCACATCCTGGTGGCCCCTTGCATTTCATCAGTGTCCATACTTCAGTTTTTAAAAAAGTTGCAGTCTCTTGGCGTAAAGGGCAGACTGAGCTGTGTACATCGTTCTGTACCCAGTTTCAGTTTCCTTAGCTCGTCCATGGAGGCACATGAAGGACGTGGCCTTGGGTTGTCATGCTGCAGCAAGACACTCTCTTTGTCACTTAAAATTTTTCTTCAGCTCCAATTCCAAAGTTGTACACTGTGCAGTATGTCTGTGCAAAGTAATGAATTTCTTATTGTGTCTTGTTGCAGGAAACCGATACGGATAAAACCCCCACAGCATGCGGCGAACCCCTGCGAGGATAAATCTTTTCGTTATCAGATAATGTGACGTTGAGAGAATACGCCCTTGTGAAATTCCTATCGGAAAGCAGTTTGTTATTGAGTGAGTCTCGTAAATCAGTTGAAACCGTTTCTCGGATCTCGTCGATATCTGACGACGGTTGTCCTACTCTTAATCACGAAATTCGAATTTCTCCTCCTCACCTTTATAGGTACTGATACAGTGCCTCACATTACTAGTCTCATTACAGGACACAGTTTACCTGCGTGCATAGATGTCCATTGCAACAATATATTGTGCTTACAAAAAACTCAATGACTGAGGTTAACTTCACGCACGTAACAATGCAAGTGCTCACGGTGACAGCGTGCTCCAAACATAGATTGCACAGGAGGCGTCTCATAAGCTGTTAACACTTGGTTTAACGTGGGGCCTGGATGTGTTGTGGCCTAATGCCTGTGCGTTAGTAACCTGTCACTCAAGCGTCGTGTAGCCTTCCCGTCTCTGCAGGTAGTAACATATAAGTGCTTCCTCCACTTCTGGATGAGTCTGTGTAGTTGCGAACGTTCACTGCTGATGGCCTTAAGGGTACGTTACATGTTGGCTGCATTGCGACATTAACCATGTTACGGTGCAAGAAGGGACTTCATTCGTTGTTAATGAATTCTCTGCAGATCATTGGTTCAAACGACGGAAACTAAAGTGAGAATTCATGGCGCATAATGTTTGGAGTAAGATAGGGAGTAAATTCTCAAAGAGCCTATTGTAATCCGCGGATGTTTAATAACTAGTGGAACAGGTAATTTATATCTACATATAGATCTCTGTTTCCTAAGCCATCGTATGGTATCTTTGAGGACGTCTTCCCTGCTACCCCATCCAGTTTCATTAGGAATGGTAAACAGAAAAAAAATTGTTGTTTGGTTGGTTGGTTGGTTGGTTTGGGGAAGGAGACCAGACAGCGAGGTCATCGGTCTCATCGGATTAGGGAAGGATGGGGAAGGAAGTCGGCCGTGCCCTTTGAAAGGAACCATCCCGGCATTTGCCTGGAGCGATTTAGGGAAATCACGGAAAACCTAAATCAGGATGGCTGGACGCGGGATTGAACCGTCGTCCTCCCGAATGCGAGTCCAGTGTCTAACCACTGCGAGTTGTTTGGTCTGACTATGAGTCAAGATCAATCATTTTTTATGATGAATGAAACCACCGTTGGCATCCGGTAAAAATTGGTTTTAATTGATCACACTAACAGTTTCGCGACTTACAGCCGCATCGTCAGGTGCAGACTACATATTTAAAAATTGCATTTTGTATTATAAACTGCAAATCTGTATTATTATATAAAGATTATTTGCAGATTTATACTCACAAGAATTATTACATCAATCCATTGTAGGTGAAACCTACGTTCTTAATCAAGATATTGCCATTCTGAGAATACTGTCAATAAAAAAAAAAAAAAAAAAGCCGAACGAAGGGTAACTGAGAAGCTGATTCTTGTAATATTATCTAATAAAGTTGCTGTGTAGATCGAACCAATATACTGGCCATTCGTTGTGTATCCAATTATCTATAAGAAAAACGGACGGTGTTGACAGCTAAAATCGATTTCGAAGATATAGGTCATGACGTAGTTAACGGTGTAAATATTGCAAGACCGTAGCTACCAAAACACAATAAACTTAACAGGCTGCTTTCTTACCATCTCAAACCAGACACGGAAGGCGCAGCTTGCAAGAGTAGGCCCTGCGTACGCTTGACACCAGGAAATATTTACTGCCCAGGCAAATAATATCACGTGAACGGTATAATACACGCGATTAAAAGTGCTGGGTCGCTACCTTACAATGTGGTTAACTGTACAAGCAGTCAAAGTTTGCCAAAATATTGTGAAGTTTGAAGTCCAGCTGACTATTCAACGTCTTCTATTTACTATCTTTTTTGTATCTAAAAATTTCCACTTTCTCCAATGGATTCACAACCGATAGATTCTTTTCTCTGAAGGGTTACAAGATTTCAGCAAAACTTCTGATACTTTGTCGTCTTTCGGTAGGTGCGAGGTTAATGCACATTTGGAATGTTTTTAAAATTAAGATGTGTCTGCAACTTTTTACTGAAGCACCTACCAGTTTTCCCTGTGTATTTTTTGGGGCAGTCATTGCATTTGATACAGCAAATACCCATTGCGTTATATTTATCACAGGAAACGCTTTCTCTGTGTCTAAGCCTTCCGCCCGGGTTACAAGAAATGAAACATGCAGGAACTGTGTTTTTGGATCTGAAGACGCGGTTGTAAGCCGTTAAACCGGCAGTGTGGTCAACTAAAACCAAGTTTTACTTGATGTCAGCGGTGTTTTCATTCATCATGACCTTCAGCAGCTGCGGATGCTCTGCATATAAAAACTATTTGTGTCTACTTGAGAGAAGGTGAACCTCTTAGCCAAAATTGCTTGTAGATAACCTTTATTATCGATTACCTGTTTCGTTAAGCATGGTTAGCATCTTCAGATCTCGATAAAATATTATTACGTGTCTCCTATACCAGCTGTACAAGTACTCTTTCTAAACCATGTGAGGGACGATATGAACAATGCAACGGCAAGTCAAGGTTAATATCACAGTATACAGAATAATTCGCCAAATATTCTTGTCTCATGCCACACGCTACCGCGTACTACATTGCATCCAGGTCATCATCTTAGACCAGAAGACAAGAAGTTTTTGATACTGTCACTGAAGCCGACTAACGCCAAAGATTGTTTAACTTCCACATGTTGTAGTACCTAAGCCAGTTTCGGCACTGATGTAATCGAATGGTTACAAGTGAAAAAATACTTTGTATCAATGTTTAAGGTACGTTATTCTCCTTCATTGCAATGGATATTTCTCAATTTCATCATACATTGTATGATTCTATCTGACGATGGGATAACGCGAAACGCTTCATGAAAAGTTAAGAATAGAAAAAAAAGTTTTGGCGACGACGTGCGAAATATGAAATATATGTTGTTGGAAGTAACAGAATTCTGGATTTTTTTTTTTTTTTTTTTTTTTTTTGAAAGCATACACTCCAATCTTTAGTAGTCTTCTCGAGATAGACGAAATTGTTCCTGTGGACTTACATTTAAAATGGTTTCCAGGAACGAAATAAACGAAATGTCAGGATGGCTTCCTTGAAGATGAGATAGCCGATATCCATCCCCATCCGAGTTCGCACTCTGTGTTTAATGATCTCTTACTTGATAGGACGTAAAATCTCATGTTTACTTTCTTCCTTCTTTCAAAATCACCTCCATTTTTTTTCGTCTACCGAGCTTAATTAGCTCCCAGCCCGACGAACAAAACACGTGATACGTCTCTCAAGCACGAATTACATCGTATTAGGAATCTGGGTTAGCAATCTCTGCCTGACATTTGCTTTCCCGTTCAACGGTAAATCGCTGTGGGCTGATATTTGACACTTGTGACAGATTCCAGTGATTGATCGGCAATGATGTGATCGGACAATATGGCAACTTTCGCTTATTTGCTTGCGTTAAATAATTTTTCTTTCTTTGCTCTAACTCTTAACCTTTAGCAGAACTTAGTGAATTTTACATCAAATTTTTTATTGAAACTTCTTGGCTTCCTGGCAGATTAAAACTGGGTGCCCGACCGAGACTCGAACTCGGTCGGGCACCCAGTTTTAATCTGCCAGGAAGTTTCATATCAGCGCACACTCCGCTGCAGAGTGAAATTTTCATTCTGGAAATTTTTTATTGTTAGCGTTCCATTATTGAAAAGACGTCGAAATGAATATTTAGGTTTACCGTTGTTTCCCCCAACAAATTAAGGCGATTGCCAGGATGATTACTGGAATAGGACACGGTCTATTTTCTCATCCTTGTTGTGTCGAAGCTATTGTTCCGCCCATAATGACCTCGTTGTGGACGGCACCTTAAAGCATAAGCTTCCTTCCTTGCGCCCTTGATATTAGTACCATGATAATCTTCTCATCATTCCTTTCCACCTCTGATAGATGAATATTTAAGATAAAAGTAAACATCTTTCGCGCTCTTTAACTATCCTTCGTCGTTAAATCATATCAATAATATTACGTTTCAGCAAGAACCTACAACTGAATGAGTTAAAATAATATATTGATTACATTGCAGTTAACGGTTTGCACTGCTGTCATTGCATTTTGATTGATTTCAATCCCATCGACCAATTCATTTCACTTCAGTACATTTAAATCGAATAAATCATTACTGTCTTGGCGTAAACTGTACAAATATGTGTTAGACCGAAGGTGTGTGTATAAAATGAAGTGGAGCATGGTGATGGGCAACATTTAAATAATGGAACAGTGTACATGTAACTTCAGTTTAAGTCCCTCGGCCGACTTTACCTCTGGGATTTAATTAAGGCAAAGCGGACAATGCAGATCCGTCACTCTGCCCTCGTTTAATTAAATTTAGGAGCGACGCGAGAGTGGCGTTTGCTGAAATGTTTTCGTGTGGCGCGATTAGGCTCGCATTTCATCTTCTAGCCCATCAGGTGAGTGGCGGAGGTGTGGGGGCGACGCAGGTATAGTGCACAGCGGAGGCAGCAGAGTGCGCGGTTGCCCTGTGGCAGTGGAGCCTGCGGCGGTGGAGGGGAGGGAGGAGTCGCCGAAGCGAAGTAAGCCGTGGGGGACGAGGGTTCCGCCAGCTAACGAGGCTGCCAGGGGCGTCGCGTGGCGTTTGGTTATCTTGGTCTCGGTGTTGGTTTGGCAGCGGTCGTATGGAGTTATTGCCGGTGAAGGTTTCAAAGTTGGCGTAAAATACGTGTATACAGAGGCACTGCTAACTGCTAAGCGAAACATAGGTGTAGTTGAAAACCCTGGCACAGTGCCGAGTCGCCAACATTTTGCGGAACGGTCTGTTTGCTAGACGTTTGTGGGCAAATATTTCCAACCAGAAAGCGAATCGTCACTCCTGTCGGCAGAAGAGAAGTGGTTTGCTGTGTGTGTGTGTTTGTGTGTGTGTGTGTGGGGGGGGGGGGGTATATATGCGCGTGTGGGTTTTCACGTGCGTTGTTCCGAATGCTATTAATTCTTGTAAGCGTAACATCGTTCAGTATTTCAGTTGTACATTGTAGCTTTATCTGATTTTGCAGAACTATACGCGGTTCTTTGAACTGCAGTTATTTAACTTTACGACGCCACTATAGAAATAAATTGCAGTACTGGTTAGCAATATCTCCGGAGTCATAAAATGTATGAAAAACCTGACCAGTGAGGACACAGTTAGCAGTCAAAGTTGCAAGCTATTCAACTGCGCCATTGCAAATAATGTGGTATTTTGTGATCTGTGTAGGACAGTGTTCATAGTAAGATTATAGGATTTGTTTTATAAATGGAACAGACCAGCTTAGATTAGATTAACTTAGATTATACGAGGCGTGTTTTTTAAGTAAGTACCGTTTGGAAATTAACAAAAGACGTGCTAAGATATCTCAATAATTTTATGTTTACATGAAATCCTGTATCGTAATCTACTTTTCTACGTAATTCCCGTCAACATTGAGGCACTTGTCATAACGTTGTACCAGTTTTTGAATACCCTCCTCATAGAAGTCTGCCGCCTGACTTGTTAACCACTACATCACCACTGTTTTGACTTCATCGTCGCCGTCTTGAAGACGAATTCCATGGACTGTTGCTTTGATTCTGGTGTGACGTAGGCTACCCATGTTTCATCGCCCGTAACAATTTGACTTAAGAAATTATCACCGTCGTTGTGGTACCGCTCAAGGAAAGTCAGTGCACTGTCTAAACGTTTGGTTTTGTGCACATCCGTCAACATTTTCGGTACCCAACGTGCGCACAATTTTCTGTAATTCAAGTGCTCGGTCACAATGCCATACAAAACACTACGAGAAACATTAGGAAAGTCGTCCTGCAAGGAGGAAATCGTAAAGCGTCTGTTTCCTCTTACCTTATTGTCCACTTCCTGCACCAAACTTTAATTAACGACCGAAGGACGCCCACTCCGTTCTTCAACATGCACATTTGTGCGGCCATCTTTAAATGCTATCACCCACTTTCTTACCATTCCATCACTCATAATGTTTTCTCTGTAAACTGCACAGATCTCACGATGAATATCGATCACTTTTAGGCCTTGAGCACTAAGAAATCTTATAACAGCCCGTTCTTCACAGTCGGCGGGACTCACGATTATCGGAGGCATTTTAAACACTAGTACACAATGTAAACAAGGAAGAATCAGACTATAATGGCGTCAGTGCGTAGACAACAGATGTAGGTACTCCGTGCGCATGCGCAGAACGCCGACCGCAGGGATGGGACCGCGGTGTGGCAAAACGTACTTACTTAAAAAACACACCTTGTACATTGTTACTGTGAAGAGATCTTATGGTACCCATTACAGTGTACTGTTGCGACAGTACCTGAGTTGTTATTAGTACGTGTCAGTGACATCTTCTACCGCGCGAATGTCACAACAACTCACTGTAATGGATACCACACAACATTGGTTGGTTTGGGGGAGGGGACCACACATCGAGGTCATCGGACCTATCGGATTAGGGAACGATGAGGAAGGAAATCAGCTGTGCCCTTTCAAAAAATGTCCAAATGTGTGTGAAATCTTATGGGATTTAACTGCTAAGGTCATCAGTCCCTAAGCTTACATACTACTTAACCTAAATTATCCTAAGGACAAACACACACACACCCATGCCCGAGGGGGGACTCGAACCTCCGCCGGGACCAGCCGCACAGTCCATGAGTGCAGCGCCTAAGACCGCTCGACTAATCGCGCGCGGCGAGCCCTTTCAAAGGAACCATCCCGGCATTTGCCTGAAGCAGTTTACGGAAGCCAGGGAAAACCAAAATCCGGATGGCTGAACGCGGGTTTTGAATCGTCGTCCTGCCGAATACGAGTCCAGTGCACCAACCACTGCACCACCTCGGTCGGTGATACCACACAAGATGACTCTCGATAGCCTGGCGCAAGAATCTGTCACTGGATGACCAGTTTAAACTCTCATAGCTCCTTCATCACAGTCTCAGCACGATTTTATTGGTGCTCTATATGAACTATGGTTTTATCCACGTGATGGAGGTCTTGTATGTGCTAACTGCACTCCTCTTTTTAAGTTGACTCCATTGTAGGACTACGTTCAATAACGAGTCAACATTTTAGATTTTGAGTCTGTTGTAACATAGCTCTGGTATTTCATTTGAGCACGAGTTATAACGCACTCGAAGTTCACCTTAATTTGTATAAATGCCAAGTTTAGCCATTCGATGATCAACCTGTTAAGAGGGAATGCAATTAATCGGTTTTGTGCTTACGTTGGGACATCGAACATATTCTCTAGCTTTATGAAGCGAAAAGCAATTATCACCTGAAGACGCACCTGTAATGTAATGGTGCGAAGCCGTTTGTATTGCCTAATAAAGGGACCTGCATACAGCTCACGCGGCCTTGAAGAATTTTCATTCATTTAATATATATATAATATATATATACGATTTTTCAAGATTATTTTGGGGAATTTTTGGAAATTCCTTTACAGCAAGTACTAGAAACAGAAGTTGCGCAGCTACACGATATTGCTTTTTGTATTATTTATTTATATTTAATTTCTTTCGAATAGTTTCGGGGTAGCAACCTCATTCACAAGCGCTCAGTTTTTAAATCAGCCAAGCGAACGGGAACTTGGCTTCACTGTTAGTCGTGGTAGAATATGCGGTTAAAGTTGATGACGCCAAGTTCCAGGCCGACAGATTGGCCTGTTAAAATAATCAGCGCTTGAGAATGACTCTGATACCCCGAAATTAATCAAAGGAAATGAAATGTAAGTACATAAAATAAAAACGGTGACGTGTAGCTGCGGAACTTCTATTTCCAAAACAAATACTTTATCACCTAAGCACCTCCAAATAGAGTTTGCCATCGAAAATAAAGGAGATCATGGAAATTTATGTGATTTACAATGTAGCCGCTGCAAAAATATGTACGATTGTGTGTGTGTCTAAACGCATAGTTGGTGGCAACAAATTAAAGAATCAACATATTTCAGGAAAGCAATGCGATTTCTGAATAAAGTGTTTAATTTCTTTCCCAATACCTCTGGAAGAGTAACTTCTTCTTTCGGCGCACAAGATCATCTTATTTGGAGCCTTTACGTGTAAGTTCAAAAATATTAAATCCAGCATTTATTAGTCATCCAAATTCACGGAAGATTGCAATTGAGGAACTCCGTAGCGATAAGCATTCGCGCAATAAGTTTTCGTACACAAACTCCCTCGTTGTCACAAAGTGGATTACTCACGGTTGCGACAGAAATTGATCGCTTAACCGATGTAGATTATCGTTTACTATGGTGCACCGCTGAAAACTATTTGAATTCGTAGCTGTTTTGATTATTAAAATTCTGTACTTACCTAACTGTCCCATTTATATGATACTATACAGGTCACATTCTACTTCTTTAAAGATTTCTTGACCATTTGTTTCTTGTTTGTAGTGAAACGTCCCTTCAGCATATTTGAATTGCAATTGAGCAAAAAACTTTTCCTATAATAGATTTCAATTAATTTCCTCAGGCGCCGTACTTCACCGTACTAAACAGTGCTTCCTCTTAGCGACTCTGACTCATATACATTCCGTTTCTCCTTTTTATCTGCCTTATCTCGGCAAACTCTCAAGCACAGCCATCACGATTCGACAGAGCTATCTTTTTCTCTCAGATACCTGTGGCAGGCATTACTTACTACATGAACACTGTCGGCTGTTCATTTTACTACGCGTCGCCATGCATAAATCTAGGTCCAGGTCGCTAAGAGACCTGTCACTGGAAACTCTAGAAGCAGCGTTTCCTACCAGCAATGTGAGTCAGTCGGAAGTGAAGGCAAATCGTGCGTTTTTCGGAACTCCTCGCATGAAACGTAGACAACATCGAAGAACGACTCTCGACGACGTTAAGCAAAGTGAGGAAAACATCGCCGCAGCCAAAAAAGAAAACCGGAGGTCTTTCGGATGGTTCGAATCGGAACTGAACACTGCCGGTGCGGAGAAAAAGAAGGAGCACAGAAGATCTTTCGGCCTGCCGTGAGTAAATTACATAATTGTGCCTGTGACCGTCAGCTCGTAAATGTTCATATTTGTTAGTCTAACAGGTCCGCGATATCATTTGTAATGCCACGTTGCCGACGACTACTACTTGCTGCTTTTTTTTTTTGTTATTTCTTATGCACTTTTTCTCCTAGCCGGGCTGTTTAGGACTGTACATGTGGCGATATCGAGTGACAAGGCATACGGAACCATTTCACGTGACTTGCATATTTACGTTTTCTGCGCGTAGCGTTGTGCTGTTTCGTCGGTGCGGTGGTCTTTGCACAAGTAGTGTTACAAAATGTCTTCAGTAGACACCATTTCTTACACGTCACATTGAGCACTTCTCGTCATTTCTCTGACGTCACTTCAGCGTTGCAGTTAAATTATCAGCAAATGACGCTGTAGTGACTACGACATATGGTGAGTGTGCTAACTTTCGTCATAGTAATGTTTTTAACGCGTGCTGTAAATAACGCACCTGATTAAGATTTTATAGAATTTCGCAAGAATTGTGGAAGGCGTTCCGAAGTATGCGACTATTTTTGCTGGCTCTTTCAGATTAGTCTTTCAGTTCAAACTGTTTTGATTTGACCGCTCATTCAGTTTGGCAACTATTTTCGAGGAGGGCTCACGCAGATTTTCACACAGACGTGAAACTTTCCCCAGCCATTTGCGTTAACGCTGAAGCTTTTGATCTGAAAGAGAACAGAGAAAAATTTTTCTTGCCGAATTGAAGGTTCGCTACCCTCACAGAATGTCGCATTTTCGAAAAGATTGCACGCCACACTGATAATGAAGTCTTTGTCATACGTAGTTTAAAACAAAATATTCCTCAGTCTGTTACTTTTCACAATTTTATATGGTTTAATTTCCTTACGTATTGAGGGAGTGGTGAGGTCTTGGAAATGTTCTACTTTCGTTAATGGTTAATTCTTTCTTGTTGCTCTACGCACGTTCCTCTCCCTTTCTATAATTTTCGTTTCTCATTTAATGTGGAGTATGTTTCATCAACTTCCACTGTTTAGTGTCAATTTGCTAGCGATACTGTCCTTTGGACGCCAACTTACTTTGCCACGGGTGTTGTCATGTTCGCGAGTTTTATTTTAGGAGAACTGCAGTAAAGGATGTCTCGGCAAAAAATAAAATAGGAGAGGAATGGAGTAAATAATTAATTAAGTGATACGTAACAGCTTATCATAAAGCCATACCTGAGCAGCAGTGGAAGTAAATGTGTGGTGGTTCTAAAACAAAAGATACTTCAGTCATGGCCCTCTGAAGGTGAACGTATGTATGTCTCAACACCACTATAAAATACTGTGTGCTGCGTTACAAGAAAATATTCAACAACTTTGTCGCCCTTAGTTTCACTAAATCGTCAGTGTATCACCTCTTGAAAAGTATGTCTGCACTGTGTCTTTTGGGGCTCATCGCAAACTGGTTTGACTGCGTGGTATCGGTTTGCACTTTGTCTTTTGGGAGCACGGAACAACATGGAATTACGGTAAAGACTCATAAATCGTTTTCGGGAGGAGGTGGGCACCCATTCTCGACCGACCATCCTTATTTAGATTTTCGGTTGTTTCTTTGAATTTTTTCACTCGGTATCGGGATGGTTGCTGCAGCAAAATCATTTACTATTTCTCCTTTCATCTCTGGCTGTTTCGAGTGAGACCCCTCAATCAAGTGACTTCGATGATGACTGGACGGTAATGTTTAAACTTCCTTCCATCCTTCCCCCAGTGCTATGTCAGATAAACCTCTACGGTCCCACTTAGCAAATTGAAGCACCCGCCGCGTATGCTAGTTCGGTGTCATGAAGCGCATTTTCACTGCTTCCAGTGTTGTTATTGAAGAAAGACCGGAAACTTCGCCGTAAACACTGTTTTCCTTGGTCGTGTCAAATTCTGACAGTGACCGCTCATAATGCAACTAGTACACTCTCAACGAGGGCAAACTCGTCCACTCTGCTGAAGGCGCGGAAACTAATAGCAGTGCATCTTTGTTCTTCATGAAAGTCTCATTTACTGTTGACTGAGATGAATGACGTTATGCAGACTGTGGCATTCACCAATTCAATGAATAGTAACCAATCTTAACAATCGACGGTTCAAGTGGAATGCATACATGATGCAGGGGAGCTTCCCCTTGAACAATGTTTGCTCAGCCCAAGAAATGAATCCCGTGACCAGTATCGAGTACTATTCTACATAGAGAAAGGCACGTCTCTCTCTCTCTCTCTCTCTCTCTCTCTCTCTCTCTCGTCTGTGTGTGTGTTTGTACCGCGATCGTTGGATAGGAGGCGGAATTGTGGGGTGGTCACAACGTACTATGTGCTGGACAGCCGGCCGCGGTGGTCTAGCGGTTCTAGGCGCTCAGTCCGGAGCTGCGCGACTGCTACGCTCGCAGGTTCGAATCCTGCCTCGGGCATGGATGTGTGTGATGTCCTTAGGTTAGTTAGGTTTAAGTAGTTCTAAGTTCTAGGGGACTGATGACCATAGATGTTAAGTCCCATAGTGCTCAGAGCCATTTGAACACATGCGCGCAAACAGGAATACGTACTAGCGAAGCGACCAACTTTTCGACTGAGAGTATTACGAGGGCGAGCTGAAAAGTAATGCCTCCGAATTTTTTTTATGTGAACTCTGTTAAAGCTTTATGAATAAAACGAGCGTTATTGCCATTCTATCCCTCTATCCTTCGTATGTACATTTTTATGTCTCAGCGTAGTCACCCTGGCTACGAACACATTTCTCCTGACGAGAGACATGTTTGTTGATGCCGTCGCTTTAGAATGTTTGACTTTGTTGGCATAGTAGCCACAACTTGACCTCTGCTTGCAGCGCTTCATGACTATTATAGTGAAGTCCTCTAAGGTGTTCAGTATGTTCTGGAAACAGATGAAAATCGGATGGTCCAAATCGGGACAGTATAGAGGATGATCGATGACGATGAACACAAGGCGCCAATTTGTTGCAGATGTCGCAGCGAACTCTAATGTCTGCCATTGTTAATCTGAAGGAGAGGGTGCTCCATTGTGGACGAAGTTTTCTGCCGTTAGAAACTCGATTATGGCCCGCTGTTTCTCACACACCATCATGTTACACGCTGCACTTCGGAGCCCTCTAGCGGCAGAGGGCTACAAATGTGTACACATGAAGAATAATGATGTAGAATGGTAATAACGTTTGTTTTATTTAAAAAGGTTTGAGTGTTTTAAATACATAAAAAATTCGGAGGGATTACTTTTCATCACGCCCTGGTACATCTTTGTGTTTACGTTAACGTACAAACTTAAACCAATTTTAAAGCCAGCAAAATATCAAAGTCACATTGTTCCAAGAATTTGTCTTTCATCTCATGTTGCCTCCCGGTAAAACCCATTTGAGGAGGCGATTCACAAGGGCTTATGTAAAGTTTCCTGTTCCTTTTGCTCGAGAAATCTCCTCACAATGTTCGTAGCTTTATTTCAGAAGAACCGTATCACGGACGTAGTGAACCAGAGGCAGTATAATGGAGTGATTTCTTCGTCCGCACTCGATACTCTCCGTTGCGTGTTTGGTAGGAATTTCCTTTTACTTCCGCGTTTTTTCACAGTGTTCCAAATTAACTTAATGATAACATTTATTTTATGCTTCAACGAAAGGATCGTCGGTCCTTCCCGTATTAAGCAAACTACCCGTCCTCGTTGTTTTGGATATGAAACAGTGTTGAACAGCAGGTAAACTATTAATGGCCTCAAAACTAGTCTTGGCTGCTTGAGTAATCTGAAAGAACGTAACAAGCGAGAAACTGTAGTGAATAAGGCTTTTCACTCGCATGACGCTGTCTATTCTGATGTGTGTTTGAGTTATTTCTCTAAACCACCATGCATAAATCTCAGGTTGGTTCCATCCTTGTCATTGTGATTTGGTGCGTCCTTTCTTTAAACCTTTTGGTCTGGTCGAAAGGCTGTTGGAAAGCGGCGGTCGTTTTTATATTCTAATCGGTTAAAGACACTCTTAATTTCTGGACCGAGAACGGGAAGCTTTATTTATGTGGGAACGATGAAAGATTTGGGATACCTTGTGTTTTATGAAAACACGACCGTCTGGTAGGTAGCTGTACCGTCGCACGATTCGTCTAACACAATTTAACATACTTGTTCCTTTGAAACCATATTGCTGGTAGATTCTGGCATTCACTTTCTTATTGCTGACCATGTTATCGCGAGATTTCCCCAGGATGTTACGCTCACGAAGAATACTGTACATCTTGTAGAGAGATTCGCATTTTCATGTGACTGTAATTACCTCTAATATTAGCCGCTCGTGATACGTAATGCGAGCAAGCGGGTTATACTGATCTTTTTTTAAGGTGTAATTCGTAACAGCAGTGGCAATCAGGGTGTTAACATCTGCCCGACGCGCTGTTCCCGGCCGGAGTGATGAAATACACGGCTAACATCTGCGGCCACCGAACCAAACTTACGCCATCGACTGTTTGCATACAGAGTTAGCTTTCTGATCAGTCTCCATCGGTTCGTAGTCTGTAATCGATATTGACAACGCCTTGATCACCGGGCAGTGTGCTAATGCGTCCTTTGGTCTCTAAAGGTTAGATACGAACTATACTGACAGACTTTGAGAGACCTTTCAGGAATGTTATTTGCGTATTTTATGCATGCAGCTCATTATCTCCGCTGGCCCGTTACCGAGAAACTGAGCTTACCGAACTGAAACTTTTACAGATCGGTATTTGTGCATGTCCTATTTTTGTGAGAGATACACCACTGTTAACTCACTGGCCTATGTTGTGCCAAGGTAACACGATTCCAGATGCGAGCAGTCAGCACACTTTCCACGAGACGTAGAGCTAAGGATATCATTCTGTCAAAGTGCGAGCTAAGATGATTTCAAGGCTTGTGCAGTTCCTTCAAAATGACAGTGCTGTGCAGTAATAGAACAGATATTGAACAGTACAGTAACAAAAGTACACGTTTTTCTCCCAACGTTAATTACACTACTCACATAAGTGTTTTTGTAGGTTTTGGTTATATTGTATTTTCCTGTAGGGATGATACCGTTATTGTCATTAAGTAATAAGTTTTCTTTCATACTAAATTGTTTCTCATGGTCGCTGAGACGTTATGTCCTGTCTTAATACAAAATCGTAAAATAAAGTTATTACGGTTCTGTTGGTTCCTTACAAGAAATCAATCACCTGAAGAATCTCTAAATGTTTATCTTTGCAAAGTAGAGGTCTTAAACTGCCTGAAATGTTAAATGACAGATTTCTTCGACTTTCTTAAAAATAGCACTAGTCAACAAATTTAAACTTTTTTGTACATCTGGTTTGTTAATTTTGGGGTGCTGATTTCACTGGTAAATTCAGTTTTTCTCTACCGCGTCACATTTCCTAGATACATAGCAAAATCAAGAACATTATTTATAAACACTGACAGAATTAAAACAAAAAATACATATTCAGAATTTTATAACTCAATATTATGTAATACATTATCACGGACAAGGCGCCACTAGCAGGTCAAAATTAGTTCACAACATGTTTTCAACTTAATTCCTACTTGGTAGTCGAAAAATGTGGTAAACGATGCTTTTATTTTGTTTCCTGTCTTTTTTTTTCCACACTTGCTATCTAGTGACGATTTGTAGATCTTCTAGCACTCCTATAACTAAAAGTTTTGACATACAACAAAAGAACACTAAATATCGGAATACGGAAAACAAACAATAGACGTCCGTAAGACATCAAAAATTTAATGTGCTAGAAAATTTTGAAGCTAGATCGGATTCTGGACACAAAAATATATGATAACTGATGTATGACATCCCAGATGCAAAACGGCTGTTGAGTAGTGTAATTATTGTGTACTTTCAATAGCACAGCTTCATCGTTTACAGTTAAGCTTACTACTGATGAAACTTCTTTACGATTTTAATAAAACTGTAACGTGTCTGTGAGAGCTTAAAGTGGCTTTACGCAGGAAAACGCAGGGGAATGACAGATACGCGTTTTCATCACTGTGACATGGCACTGGAATTTTGATTGTAGTGAACTGAAACCTAATATTGAATACGTGCTCCAAAATCAACATTAAATAAAAGCAATATAGACGTAACTATTTGGAAACTCTGACTGGGACAGATGCAGTAGTAGTGGAGCAAATTCCCAACATATTTCCATCAATAATGGAAGCACGTCATGTACTTTGGGAATGGCCTTTGTATTTTCATTTCTGTGACTTGCTCCGTTTCCGAGGTATAATGATCGATCCAGATCACATCGACGGTGACAGCTTGACACAAAAATGCGCCAAACACAGCTTGAACATGAAAATCGCACCCGCTTGTTGTCCACGGCCTGCAACAGTGGTTTCCCATCGCACCGACGATTTTTTTCACCGCCAATTTATCGTGTAGAATACTGAGTGCCGTTTCTGTCAACAAACTGATGGTCTCCGCTACTTAGCGCACTTGTTGGCCGACTGCCGGTAACCAAATTTCCCGAACGCCGTGTACGACCCTCCTCAAAAATCGACGTTTGACCACGTTTACTCTCGTTGGACCAATACCTAACTGTTGTCACTGATAGTGAAGCGGCATCACGAACGGTGTCCAATTTATCGTTCATCTCGTCACACGTTTTCCCATCCAAAAGCAAAAAAGCGAGTCAGTGGGCGATACTTGCCCATTTTGCCCAGCTCTGAAAAAACCGCGTAGCGCAACTTACTGAATGACTGCCAAATCCAAACAAACCTACGAGCAGTGTTATTTTTGTTTTAGTGTCCAGCATATAGCAGCTGTAAAAAGCACTTTCGGTAATATCTACCTATTACGACGCATACACTGCACGGATGTTCGTCATTTTTGAGTGAAATTGAAAGGCTTGATAACTTTAATAAACTGCGAAATTTGTACTTAGCTGATTCTTTTGCTGGCCTCGTTGTCTCTTTTTCAGAGTGTGACCGCTGCCAGGAGTTTTTACATGTGTGAAAAAAATATGCTGTTTTCACTGGGATACGGACGACTCAGAGATGTATCTTTCCCACCACAACTGAAACATAACTTTCCACCTAGCTCGAGGAAGAAGAACTGCTATACGTCTAGACCAAAGAGTTTAATCATTTACATAGACATGCAGTAAAGTTTCAAACAATTCTACATAAACTGATAAGCGAATATTACTAAAAAATGCGCAATCATTTATTCAAATGACTTTATAAAATTTGCATATTTATGTCTTTGTTAATTTAACTACACAGATGTTAAATTTGTATCGAACCAAATGGCAGTTCACAAACTACACTGCTATGTAAAGATCTATTTTTGTACAAATTTTCAATTTTATATATATAAAGTGATCGATACCAACTTGGATCGCAGATTTCTTATTATATATCAAGCTTTATTATATCACGCAGCATATGATGATGAGAACTTGTATTAGCAACTAAATCTGACAGCAAACGTGAACACTTATTGAAATGTTCTGTACTTTCTGGATAACCGTCGTATATGCAAATGAAACTACGTTAACGCTCTTCTGGAGAGATATGTGGTCGATTTTTTAAACGACTTCCCATGTCGTGTACGTGCTGCAATGACTGTATGTGTTCGGCGTGTGTTCCAGGAGGAAATGGCTGCCGCCGCCGTTGCGGAAGCTGAGCCAGGGCAGCAAGGTGGACAAGTCGGCCGCCGCCCCCGCTGCCGCCTCCGCCCCCGCCGACCGGCCGCCCCTCAAGAAAACTGCCTCCGATAAGAGGTTCAAGGTAAGGCGGTGCGCCACTCAGTCGCCATGACCCCGGCTTTTAGCACGCGGTCGAGCACAACTTGACAACACGCGGTCGAGCACAACTTGACAATGAAGAAAGACCAATTTTTTTATTTTATTCTGGTATTGTGACCAAAGAGGGAAATGTTTTGATTTTGCGAGAGAAAAAGAGAGAAGGGGGACGTGGGATGAAAAATAAAGAAGGTGAAAACTGTTACGACAGTCGCTACTTAGTTTATATTCCCATCATTTTTGAACGGTAATACACTGTGTTACATTTTCACCCCAACGGGATAGGCTGATTATAATGATTTTGGCTATAAGGAGTGAATCACTTAAATCCTAACACCCTATTACTTCATAGTCGTGTATAAGACTTTTTCGTCGTTCGAGCCACGTCATGTCTGAGATAAAAAACCTCGAGCTTTCGAAGATATTCACATTTTTCTTCGTCAAGAGATGAATGAAGTGTGATGAATGAGCTAGGAATGATAAGTCTCTCGTATATGGTAACTAAATGGCTTAATATTTGTGGAGTGGGCCTTGCATTAGTAAAAACGGCAAGTGGACAGTGAGAAGAGAGTGCACATACTCTCCCGCCCCCCGACCCCCGCTCTGTTTCCCGCCGTTTACACACAGGGGCTAGAATTAAGGAGCAGAAGGAGAATGGAGACCACTCCCAGACCTATCAGGTCGCTTTGAAATCACGTTGTTAATTATGTTTATTTGTGAACGCTGTGTTTCTATCTCTCTTCCCCGCTACGGTCGCAGGTTCGAATCCTGCCTCGGGCATGGATGTGTGTGATGTCCTTAGGTTAGTTAGGTTTAAGTAGTTCTAAGTTCTAGGGGACTGATGACCTCAGCAGTTAAGTCCCATAGTGCTCAGATCCATTTGAACCATTTTATCCCCCCCCCCCCCCACCTCCCCCTCCCAGCCTGCTTCTTGACAAAGAGGTTTGTAAATGTCTCTTAAGAGCTCGAGTCTTAACTCAGACATAACTAGCTCTCGTTGGCCAGTTTACAATTTCAGTTTATTGGCTTTCGGGCCATGCCCTTTCAGCTATCCCAATAGGAATGTCAGTTATTATGATACGAAAGTAAGGACAACACAACACTCAGTCGCCGAACGGAGAAAATGTCCTACCCGGCCAGGAATCGAACCCAGGCCTTTTCGCATAGGAATCCGCCGCGCTACGTGAGCAGCTCCCGAGGCGGACAGGGCCAGTTTACAGGTCACAGACAAGCAATGGTGTGTACCACCTGCAGTAGAACTACATCCAGTAAAGCACCGGTGTGTTCAAACCAACCTTCCATTTGAGGAAAGGTTTTTTTTTTTTCTTTTACTACATGAAGGAGTGAATATTTTGCTGTATTATTCATTCACGTTTCTTTTCTTTGAACCCGTTGTAATGTAGATCAATGTATTGGACGAGTCATTTTTGCCCTGTTCCCACCGCAATATATTTTTGTGTATGTACGTATGCACCTCACAAGGGAAAGCTTACAGTCCAGCTTTTCTCCGACTGTGAGGCGTGGTGGAGATTAAGTTTCAGTTGTCACATTCTGGATTCCAGTGGCTGCTGTGATCACACTTAAACAAAACTTTAGGCGATATTTTAGGTGACATTGGTAATTTAATGACAGAAGCTTTGTTTCAGAAAGGCGTTCCATCTTCAATTATGATATCATTAATCGCTCGGTTAGTTATGTTCACTACTCGTTTGGCGAGCATGAATATGGAAATGCAATATCCGTTTCTCCACGGTCACTTGAGTTAATTACTGTCGAGCACTTTGTGTCATGTGGAAAAGGGATTTTTACCAACGTGCTGCACCTCTCAAGGAATAAAATGAAAACTATAAAGTCCTTAAGGCTATCACTTATGATTTAAATGTCAGATTTCTCAGGAGAATTAAGGCTGTTTCATATGCCGAAGGTTTACGCCACAATAATTGCGTGTTCATAGTATTAAAATCCATGGAGAAGAAATAAAAACTTTGAGGTTCGCCGATGACATTGTTATTCTGTCAGAGACAGCAAAGGGCTTGGAAGAGCAGTTGAACGGAATGGTCAGTGTCTTGGAAGAAGGATATAAGATGAACATCAACAAAAGCAAAACGAGGATAATGGAATGTAGTCGAATTAAGTCGGGTGATGCTGAGGGAATTAGATTAGGAAATGAGACACTTAAAATAGTAAAGGAGTTTTGCTATTTGGGGAGCAAAATAACTGATGATGGTCGAAGTAGAGAAGATATGAAATGTAGACTGGCAATGGCAAGGAAAGCGTTTCTGAAGAAGAGAAATTTGTTAACATCGAGTATAGATTTAAGTGTCAGGAAGTCGTTTCTGAAAGTATTTGTGTGGAGTGTAGCCATGTATGGAAGTGAAACATGGACGATAAATAGTTTGGACAAGAAGAGAATAGAAGCTTTCGAAATGTGGTGCTACAGAAGAATGCTGAAGATTATATGGGTAGATCACATAACTAATGAGGAGGTATTGAATAAAATTGGAGAGAAGAGGAGTTTGTGGCACAACCTGACAAGAAGAAGGGACCGGTTGGTAGGACATGTTCTGAGGCATCAAGGGATCACAAATTTAGCATTTGAGGGCAGTGTGGAGGGTAAAAATCGTAGAGGGAGACCAAGAGATGAATACACCACGCAGATTCAGAAGGATGTAGGTTGCAGTAAGTACTGGGAGATGAAGAAGCTTGCACAGGATAGAGTAGCATGGAGAGCTGCATCAAACCAGTCTCAGAACTGAAGACCACAACAACAACAACATTACTTTGTCCAACACCATACAAAACCTTCATACAATTTTGCAAATGTTAATAACTGATAGGAACACCAACTTTATCTGTCTGGAGAGGTGACGTTAATCTTTCCCTAATGACCTCGCTGTTGATGACGCCAGACCCTAAGCGAAAACGAATGCGTCGCGGGCATCTGAAAGACACTAGAATGGCCCCATTATTAAGAAATCCCTTGAACGTCATATGCTTTGCGGTTTCAGCGTTTGCGGATGTCGTTCTAGCTTAAAGCGACGGATTTTCAAACTGACGATCAGTTTCTTCGAGGAGTACAAGAATAGACGAGAGTTGATGCCATGAGGAATTCTTGACCAAGGTCTTAACTAATATACTTAAACAACTGTCAGATAAGTCCTGACCAGATATATAATTTTTCTTTTATGTTCGAAGTAATGTGCCTTCTGTAGTGATATGTTTGGTGATATATACTGAAGGGTCCTCTTCTTTTGATATCTACTGATCAGCTCCACATTACATAAGAGTGTTTGGTTACTTTTGATCAGATGGTGTATTCTGCTTGCGGGATAGCAAAATTCGTCCACGTCTCCAAGGCTCTTCTCTCCGAATTTAACACTTAGCCATCCAGAACGTTCATCTTCTGTGCACATAATAGCCTTAGTTTTCTGTTGGTTGCTCCAGTGAATTAAGTGCGCTACGGAATTCCTCTTGGGTTTCGGTGGCTACAACTGTCTGACCAGCAAACTCTGTCATAGTGGTTTTGTGTCTGTAGCAAGGGATTCCCTCAGCGACGTGTCCTTTGTCGGTTGGGTGTTAAGTAATGAGAGCCGTCCCTCAATGCCCCAGCCCGTGTACCAGGAAGAGCAGAGTGGCCCAGTTGAAGAGACCTTTCCCTGTCTGTTTTATGTTTTCCTGCTGCTCTTACCGGCTGACGCTTCCTCACGACTGCTCCTGATTGCTGCGTCCTGCATACTTTTGCCGTCACGTGGGACAGGTGTTCGCGTTTCCCTTTCTTCTCAAAATAAATCCGACAGAAATACTTTCTTCGTCAAAGGACGCGTGGGGATGTCGGCTACCCGTCTTCTTAAGGGGCTCCGGAAAGGCTCAAAATCATGAAAAGTTCAATTTTTACTTTTTTGCGTTTTCTGAATCTGCAGACTATTACCTTTTAATATATATGTAATTTCTTCAATTCCGAAGACTACAACTATTTTTAAATTTTTTTTGAAATGTGTTCTACATGGGCGTGACCCACTGTGGCGCTGTTAAACTGTTGTCAAATGGTGTTATTATTAACGTCCGTGTTCATCAGGTACATTTTAGTGATGTGAGATAAAGTATGTGTTGTGGCTAACCTGTGATGGTTCAATATATATCGCTGGTATGATTGTCGATTGTTTCATGTTTATTTACTCTGTCGTTATCTCGAAAATATTCGTAATTAATTCTGTTTCTTGAGTCTCTGTTTTGTTGAAGTATAATAATGTGTAAAAGTAAAGTTATTAGAAATCCTCTGAAGGCTTTTAAGAAAAGGAGAAATGTTTGAAAGCCAAAGGTATGTGTTATTACTGTAAACATACTTCTTCAACCGATGAAAATCCCAAACATAGCTTGTGTCCCAAAGAAGAAGACAGTTGGTGTAAATATGACAAAGGATTGCTAACTGGTGAAGTGTACACTCATAAGCATAGTCTGCCTCATGCAATAATGGAGGTGATAAAACCTATTTTCAGAGACTTAGCAGCACCTGAACCGTTGAAAAAGTGTATTCACGGAAAAACTCAAAACCCCAATGAAAGTGTAAATAGTGTTATATGGTCGAGAATCCCCAAGACTGTATTTGTTGGAATAGAAACACTTCACTTTGGTGTGTATGATGCTGTTGCGACTTTCAATGATGGCAACATTGTAAGGTGCAAGGTATTTAGAAATATGGGAATGAAGATAGGTTCTAACATGGTACGGGCGATGCTTGCTTTAGACAAGGAACGCCTTCGGGCTGCAGACAGGGCTGTAAAGAGTCTAGAAATACAAGCAAGAGTAAACAGGAGGAGGAACAAGAGGAAGCTGGAGGAAGAGTTTGCAGAGGATCAAGATAATCCATCCTATGGACCTGGAATGCACTAAAAAGTTAATCCAATCTTTGTCGCTCGATTCCCAAAACTTTTATTTTCTCATACTAATTACATGTTTTCTAAGGATCTTCCAAACATATTTGTTTCAAACTTTCAGTAAATGTTACACAGTACCTTCTGCATAATTTAACACAGCCTTTTTCCAAAAAACTGTATATTTTTGAATATATAAATAAAAAATTGCAAAAAAAATGTTGTGGATTTTCATTACAATTGAAAAAAATCATCTTTAATAACTGAACTAAAATTTTGTAAAATCCCTGTGTTAAGTTGTAGCCCATATTCCAGTAAATAATCTGTAAAAAGTTCAACTTCCTACCTCAAATACTTTGTGAGGAAAGATGTAATTTATAAGCGTTATTTTAACATTGCAAGTATAGGGCGTTCCGGAGCCCCTTAAGGCTCTGAGCATTTTTCCATCTGAGAAAAATGGCATAAAATCAGTTAATTTAAAATCAGTTAATGTTTTTACCTTTCATCTGGTTGCCAGCAACGACACAGTTAAATAGAGTGTGTACAAACTCTGCCAAACACAGTAAGAGTTGGTATTTCCACTTGAAACTAAATCTAACTCTGAAGGTAAAATCTAGGTTGTTAGACTGAATCGCGTCTCTCTTCAAATTTGCTCTTGAGTAACCAGTTAACTGAACACTCTATGTTACCATTAATAACAACGGTCACGAAAACCTGCAGACTTACACGAACCTTATCTTTTCGGTTATTATTATTATTAATATTTGCAGCCATTTTCTTCAGCTGCTAATGGTAACTTCAATTATGTTTTATCATAAAAACAAGGAAACTTCCGTTTACTGCAACTGAAATTTATTCCTGAGTACCGGACATGTTTTGCCTATTCATGTGAGGCATCATCAGTGGTCTATAATACGTATAAACGTATATAATTATACATATAATAGGTAGCCGCGCGCATGGGTGTGGATGTGTGTTGTCCATAGCGTAAGTTAATTTAAGTTAGATTAAGTAGTATGGAAGCCTAGGGACCGATGACCTCTTCATTTTGGTCCCATAGTAATTTCCAAAAATATTATACATATCTCAAGAAATGTAACATCAAAAATTTATAATTAAGTAATTTTATATGTCTTATAGACCACTGAAGATGCGTCACATAAATAGGCGAAACATGTCCGGTACTCAAGAATAAATCTGAGCTGCAAAAGACGCAAATTTTCTTATTTTGTGATAAAACATAATCGAAGTTTTCGCATACTATTTTTTTGCAAACGTTCCGAGCTCATTACTTCACTTTTACACAGTCTGCTCCTAACATCTGTAAGTTGTTAACTTCTAATAACTACACAGTTGTCACTCCAGTATTTTTTAAAAGGTCTAGGGGAGGATGTATGGTATCAGGGAGCAATGACTGTCTAAAATGGAAGTTTCATCAATTATGATTCCACATCACCGAATTTTTCCATTGCCAAAATTAAATTTATTTTCGTTTATTAATCTTACCTAACGAAGATAGGGGCTATTGCAATAATTATTTGTCTCGAAACAAATTTAGAATGTTTAAACATTGGATTTTTACTGACTGAATCAGATATAATGAATGAAGTCATTCACACTCCATCAGCACTTATGTCTCCGTTGTCCCGGGGTAGTCTTGTTCTTCCGTGTCCTGGAGGTCGTGAGCACGGGTCATGCGTTGCGCACGTGTGTTGTCACGAGAATGCAGCATGTTGCGTCCGTTGTCTGCAGTTTCACGCGAGCATATAAATCACGGAGAATCTATATCATACTCTCTGTGGTATGACGTTCGCTTCTCCCGAATAAATAACCTGTTTTCGCACTCGTATCATCTCGCATGTTATTTTCCGTATTCTGTAGTGAATGACAGAGGAGAAAAGAAATGATTTTGCTGTAAATAACACGTCTCTCGGGATAAAATATAAACCGGAAACTGGGATCGCCTTGCAAGAGAGTTTTACCCTCCGACATGGCCAGAAGACGACGATGATATCAACAAACACGCCGAAGATTTGGTGGGCGCTCTTACCAGGGCGGTAAAGGCTGCTGTACCAACCAGGAGGAGAGCCGTTGCGGCTTCTCCATCACCATGGTCTGCAGAGCTAGGGCAGATGCGTCAGTCTGTCAGGAGGGCGAGGAGGTATTACCAGCGAAGTGTCGTCTGGGAAGAAAAACAAAGATGGCGACAAAATGGTTCAAATGGCTCTGAGCACTATGGGACTTAACATCTATGGTCATCAGTCCCCTACAACTTAGAACTACTTAAACCTAACTAACCTAAGGACATCACACAACACGCAGCCATCACGAGGCAGAGAAAATCCCTGACCCCGCCGGGAATCGAACCCGGGAACCCGGGCGTGGGAAGCGAGAACGCTACCGCACGACCACGAGATGCGGGCAAAGATGGCTACAAACATACAGGGAAGTCAAAGAGCAGTTTCAGAAGGAACTGCGAGCAGTCAGGTTGAAAAGTTGGGAAAAATACGTGCACAGCCAATTGGCTATGGATCCCTGGAGCACTTCTTACAAAATAGTAAGGGAAAAAATCAGGTCGCCAATGGTGCTCTCCACTGTCAGGGATGGAAACCGGATGACTGGGTCTTGGCAGGAAACTGCTGAGGTCCTCCTCCACTCCCTCCTCCCTGATGACAAAGTGGAAGAGGACACGGAAGAACAATGCCTAATTAGGCAGGCTATGCAGGCAGAATACCAGAATAACACCATGGTCTACGCTTTCTCAGAAGAGGAAGTGGCAGCACACACAAAATCACTAAAGAAAGGAAAGGCCCCGGGACCAGACGGCATCATCGCGGAGGTGGTGCAATACCTCGCTCCTCAACTGGTGACACCTTTAGCAAGAATTTACAATGAGGCCCTGCGCTTTAGAACATTCCCCACAATCTGGAAACAGGCCAACGTCGTAATTTTCAAAAAAAGGGCAGGACAAAGACCCGTAAGAAGTAAAGTCCTATAGACCTATCTGTCTGTCGGACCTGTTAGGCAAATTGCTGGAGAGGTTATTAGCTGACAGACTGGCGGCACACAGAGTGCTGTGCGGGATGAGTGACAGACAATTCGGTTTTCGGCAGGGGCGATCTGCGTGTGACGCAATTGCCCTCGCGGCCGAGGTCTGTGGGTCGTCTCCGCACAAGTACATAGTTGGCATCATGGTGGACATCAGTGGCGCCTTCGACAACCTGTGGTGGCCTTCGCTCTTCTCCTGCCTGCGGGAGAAGGAGTGTCCAGGACCGCTATACGGCTGTCTTAGGAGCTATTGCATGGAAAGAGAGGTCTGGCTATCGTCCCCTAGCGGGCGAATTGGTAAGAAAATCACGAAGGGGTGTCCACAGGGCTCTGTCCTGGGGCCACTCTTTTGGAATATAAGTATGGAGCCTCTCCTGGAGAGCTTGGAGAACAGTGTGGATGTGCTAGAGGCGATAGCTTACGCAGACGACCTCCTTCTGCTGGTTGGCGGCCGGAGTCGCGAAGACCTTGAACCCAAAATCAATAGGACACTAACAATTCTCACACAGTGGTGCCAGAACACGAGAATGACTATTGCGCCTAACAAGTCGACATATCTATTACTGAAAGGCCAATTGGCCAGGAATCCAACTGTAAGAATCGAGGGCTCACCGGTGATTCGGCGTCGTGAGGCCCGGTATCTAGGAGTGATAATTGATGAAAGGTGGAACTTCGCCAAACATATTGAAACAGCAACACAAAGATCATTAGAAGCCCTAAATAGTTTGATCATGATAGGACACAGCAGATTTCATCTTCCACCAGAACTCATAAAGTTGTATCATAATACCATTCTTGTTTCCATCGTGGGTTACGGATCTGGAGTGTGGGCACACAGGCTTGCGAGGGTCGTGCCCGCTATGGCTGCGAGGAGGGTGCAACGCAACATGCTTCTACGCTCCATTGGAGCATACAGAACATCTCCGGGAGGGGCACTACTAACACTCATGGGGGTGTGTCCCCTGGACATTAAAATCCGGGAACAGGGAGCCTGGTATTGGGTGAAAAGGGGAGATGTAGAAAAGACTGAGAGCATCCTGGGAGTGCGGGTGGGGGACAAGTTTGCAATTAAAAGGAGAGGGGAAGAGCTATGGCAAGAACTCTGGGACGCAGAGACAACAGGCCGAAGGACTTACCAACTGCTCCCAAACATCAAAGAACGCCTCCAATTTTCGCATTTCCAACCGAGTAAGGGACTGTTGCACTTCCTCACAGGTCATGGACCGTATCCGGCATATCTTTGCCGATTCGGGAAAAGGGCTACCCCCTCGTGTGGCTGCGGAGCCGAACAGGGTACTCCGGATCACGTGATCTAAGAGTTCCCTATCTTCGATGACGTAGCCAGTGATCTAAGAAACCAGCTACCAAATAACGACACATATCAGTTAATCAGAGACCCTGCCACATTCGACACAATAAACGGCCTTGCCAGCGAGGTATCAGCAAAGGTCCTGCGAGAATATCGAAGGGAAAATACATGAACCACCAGATATTACATGACTTAAGGCGACCCATCCCATTCCGCCGGGGCGTGGACTGGCCAATCGCCGTGACTGTAGGAATCCGCCACGCTCTGGAACAGGGGGAGGAAGCGCCAACACCCGAATTTGATAACTGCGCACAGATAGTGACCTAGTAGTTATTTAACTTTTCAAGTAGATAGTAGAAAGAACACCCCAAACAGAATCTGCAGCGATCTTCTAAAAGGCCAGCCCGGTGCCAGGGGCATGCCCACTGGGATTAGCTCAGTGGGCACGGCCACATAGTTGGTTTATATACAACAACTGGCACGCCTGTAACGCTGCAGGAAGTAGCCCTTAGATTAGTTAGTTAAGGCTAGACATTAGATCTTACCCATTAAGAAACTAACTCATCATTTCCTGTAGCAAGTAAGCTCACTAACACCTAGAAATAGAAGTAAAAATGCTGCTAACACTAATAAAATGTAATGTAGATTCAAGACCCACTCATGTATAAGGTGGTGGGTTATAATGTATGAAACAATTGGATAGAATAAAGAATTTAAAAAAAAAACAGGAAATTTTGTTTTACGCGCCTTCTTGTAAACGGAGAGCGGCGCGTGATCTGGTCATTGTTGCTTTCGTTTCCAGTGTTAGTTCTCAACAGCTACAGCGCTGTCGTAGCATTTCTTTAGTCAGAATCGCAACGTCAGAGCATCTGTTATAAATAATCTAGTTTCTCATAACAGAAGCCTTAAATCCGTCCGAAATTTTGAAAAAAATCTTGCGGCACAGTTCGGGGACAACACCGCAGAAATAATCGAGCATAGGCATGGCACAAACGGGTTTTAGAAGGGAATGCTGGAGAGGCTGGCATAAACTGCTGTAGTGCTCAGGCGATCGTTACTGACAATCTTGGATTTTGGAAAGTGTCCGCCTTCTCACTGCAGAGCACAAATTTCATAGTCTCGAGATATGGAGACGTTTACTGACACGCTATCAAACTAAACGGGAACATTTCTTGACCCGACTGTGATGTCCGCGAACATCGTGCTATGAACGCTGCATACTAAAAATTTGATAAATTTGTTTTATTTAACCTCGCACAGTCGGATACTTCTCCTTGTCGCCGCAGTAGCCAATTACGTTAGGGAGAATAGTTGAGTTGCCGCGCGATTTGAGGCGTCCTGTAACGACCCCCCCCCCCCCCCCCCCGGAGGTTCGAGTCCACCCTCGTGCATGGGTGTGTTGTTCTTAGCATAAGTTAGTTTAAGAAGTGTGTAAGTCTAGGGACCGATAACCTAAGCAGTTTGATCCATTACGAATTTAGGAATTCACACACATTTCAACATTTTGGAGAGTAGTTGTGCGCACCACCTATCTGTAAATCGTGTAAACTTTGTTCTGCATTTCCGAATCGGAAATGGGGGACCAGCCCATTGTTTGCGTAAACGAGTGTGGGAAACCCCCTAAAACACTACATTCAGGCTAGAAGGTACTCCAGCTACGGTCGTCAATCCGCCGCGTGGATTTGACCCGGGACTGTTTACCTTCTTGTCTCGCAAGCTGGCGCGTTACGCTATACGAGCTGGTACAAGCCTCTCCAGACTTGATGCTAATAATTCTGAACGATAATTTGTTACACTTCCTGACAGAAGACGTTTACAGAACCGGGATTTTAACCCAGGTACTTGCCTGTCGCGGGCGCTATTCTCACAGACTGAGCTGTCGAGCGGCGTTACACGGGCCGAATTACAGCTTTAATCTGGAAGTAACTCCCTCCTATTGTGAAACTTTCATGTATATCTCGTTCGGTAAGAAGTTTGTCCGTGTAAGGGAAGTGTCTCGATTCTAACGCCGGTACCGTGCACGACTGTAATCAGACAAACAGTTTTGTAACAGCCACGCACTGCAGTAAAGGGAGATTCATTCTTGATACTATACTCATTCATGAACTCGGCGTGAAGGACGGATGGATGTTCGCTGTAATGGTTGGAGTGCATATAGGCGAACATCAACAGATGCTGGTAAACACTGCCAGTCGCACGCGTTCTTAATGTAAGCAACGGAAATGGCTGTTGCAGCAGTGACTTAGGCTCCGGTGTGTGTGTGTGTGTGTGTGTGTGTGTGTGTGTGTGTGTGTGTGTGTTTAGGAAAATACCGAAGCAGAAGTCAGAATTCGGGCGAGGTAGTGCAGTTGTTGTGACACTGAACTCGTATTCAAAAAGAGCGGTGTTTAATTTCGTGTCAGATCATCCACATTTAGCTCCCCACACTTTTTGTAAAATCGTCAGGCAAGGGCCTGGTTGCAATGAGACATTACGGGACAATTTCTTTGTGCAACCGTCGCCTTACAATTACATTACTTCTGCCAAGCTAGACATGGGCATCAACATTGTGGTAAGAAGATATCATATTGGCACAATTTTTAAAGTTCTCTACTGATAATGAGGTACATGGCGTGTAAACTTGAAAAGCAGTACCTCAGAAGAGCAGTGTTGTTGTTAAAGAGACAGGCAGGAAACTACTGCGTTTGAAAATGACGGAAGACCACAATAAAGGTGACTATAGTGGCAGAAGATGGTGTCTGGTGGTTTTCTGGAGAAATTTGATATCAACACACACTAGGAACGGGGAATTTTCGCCTAGCAATACTTCCTATTTCATAACTCCGTCATACCCGGACAAAATCACAACACGTGGCGGGCGCGTCATTCCTCCCGCATTGGTGAAGTCAACAGGAAAATTAAAGTTAAGACGCAGTTAAAAGACGTGTTAATAACGAGATTGCTAGTGATCGAGCTTTGGGGAGAGAGGAAAGGGGACGGTCCTACTGCTGCCTCCTTGAAGGAACCATTGCGGCATTCGCCAAGCAGCTTAAGTATACCACATGAAACTTTGTTATGTTTGCTACAAGGACACGTGATGCATACTTCTCCCGAATATCCGTCCAATGTCTTCAACTTCCTCTTTCGGTCGTTTCTCTGACAAACGTTGCTCAATTTCGGTGTTCATTTCTTCCTTGACTGCCGTACCAAAGGTATTACGATATTTAAGGTACACAATTTTTACTTTCATTATAATTAGGTAAAGTTTTTTCGCTTGCGACAGTAACTTGTTGCTACTGCTGGCTGATCATAGGTAGCGTTCGAAAAGAAAACTGGTCGTGAGTCGCTTTTGCACCTGAAACTGTGTACATTAAGGAAGAAGAGCGAGAATTTTTCAGTAATATCACGCTATCACCGCGAATAGTTAGTACACTCTGTCAAAGACAGATATTTCGAATCAAAAGCGTAAAGAACAAATATATCGAAATGTAACTGGTTTAATTGTCTTCGTTTATTATATCTTTTAAAAATTTTGTCGGCCCATTAAGAGCCACTTACACAATATTACATTCAGAATGTGTCGGAGGAGTGGTGCCACACGGGAGCAGAGTAGATAAATATAGGATATCAGGAGAACAATATTTAATTGCTTGTGAATTATGTCGTCTTAGACGCAGTGCTGTTTTCTCGGTAGGTACGTGTAGAATCGTTAAATCAACTTTGTACTAAAAAGATAGCATATTGTTACCATTATTACGCGCAACCTATAGGGCAGTGGTGGATGAAAAAGTGGAAGACAAAACGAAGAAGAAAACAGGCCTAATGCATAAGATATCATTTTACGACAACGGAAGGTAGTAACTTGATTTATTGTGAATGGCTCCAGTAGCTCGTGTATGCTGTTGCTGAAGGAATGCTGTGTTTGAAGATAGATATGCGGGGATGTGAGGTCTCAGGAAACGATGAGCAAACATAGTATGTGATAATCCCGCCGCCGGGCCTGTGCGTAACCAAGATAGTTGTCTGTTGGGAAGTGAGTAGGGGGTGGGGGGGGGGGGGGGTTGTGTGATTAGGGAAAAGGGATGTCGGCTGTAAGTCTCGTGCTGGCGAGGCGTGTTAATGGGAATCGCCAGCTGATGCTGCTTCAGACTTCGTTTTGGAATGCCACGGAAGTCCGTCTTAGAAGTATCCTAGTATTGAAGCAGTATAGCTCGACACTTCTCGCAGGGGATGCTGGGAGCGAAGGAATCGGCCGGTTTTATAGTTCGCGCAGGGTATCATGGCTGATGCTCAGTGACCAGTTTTCGTCAAAAGCGCTGGGTGAGTTCGTTCGTTTTTTCGGAAGGGGAGACCACAAGTGTTTTCCACCTTTCGGCCGGTCAGCGGTGACACAATCGAGGCGCGCATCCAGTAGTGTTTCTCAAACGATTTTACAGAAACTGTTTGATAAAAAGAATTCATTTTTGCGTTACTTATAGCTTTATATGTCAGGTTCATGATGTGGCCATCATTTCGGTAATGCTCGTGGTTATTGTGTTAATGACTTGAAAGTAAGACACTACGCGAAATTCGGAAAAGTGTGCAATGAAAAATAAGAGTTCGCCATGACTTTGCGTTTGTTGCATATTATCCATAATATGTTGCTTTGTGCGAAATTTAACTAACATATTGAATTTTTCTTTAGACTTGGGTAGAGTTATCTATCTGTTACCAATCTTGAGAAAATTGATCTGATGTAGCACACTCACTTGCGATGGCGCCGCGCCATTGATAAAGCCAGAGTGAAATATCCAGAAGATTCCTCATCTTTTATAAACGGTTTCAGATATCAAAATAAGGTTTTGGCATATGATAGCACGCAGAGAGGAGTGTGTGTATTCTACCATATCGTTACTATGTAACGCTTCTTATCTACCGTGTTATTCCAGTAACAACAGAATTATTCGGTGAGAGAATGTAGTTTTTAAGGGCCATCGATGGCTGGTGAAACGAGAAATGCTATGGTTTTTCGAACAATGAACGTGAAGACATTGTACTTTTTTTTTGTACCGAGGATGTGCTTTTTTTTGTAAGCTGCTGACTTTAATTTTCCTCTGTTCCTCAATTAATAAACCACAGAATCCTGTACCAGTTTTGTCTGCAGAACATTTAATGAGGTTAGACAGTGTAAACTCCGCTGTTTTTGGCAAAAGAAGCAAATTTTGACATGGCAACCAGAGAAGTGTGTACGTTTTACTCAAAATTCGCCACTGATGACGCTCCTTTGAAAGTTACAAATGGTTAACAAGCCAGGCGAAAATAAATCGCTCCATTTTTGGCAGAATACTTTTTTAGATACTAACGAAAGCAGAGGAGACACTAGATTTTTTGAATGGTCAGCGTGAAAGTGTTGGCGTGGTAGGGCCCCGCTTATATTCACAAATAATGTGAACGTAGTTTTCAGTTTAGGGCGGCAACTGCCCTCCAGCGCTCGCCCCCCCCCCCCCCCCCCCTTACAGCGTTCTGTGTGACCCCCACCACTGCAGCTCTCCCCAAGCTTCCCAACCGACTGCGCATCTCGCGGTCAAGGCATTTGCGCGTACTATACTTGCCTGCGCTCAGTGCCAACCAAGTTAGCGACCAGTACTGTTAGCAATAGCATTGTATATAGGACCACTTTATAATTTTTAGCAACGCGTTTCGGTTTTCTTTGTGTGTGGCCCGTTTTTAATTAGAATGCATTCTTACTAGTTAAAACCAGATTATATTGAATACATTTGTTGCAAGTAGAATTTACCGCTGGTTAGAAATGAATGTCAGTTAAAACTACTTTTAACTAGACTAAACGCATTTTGACAAAGTGAAACTGTTCCGCCCCGAACGAAGTCCATTTATTGCTCACACGTGACACATTGGAATGATTCTGATTGCTCAGCGGCGTCGCCTTTCGTCGGTCGACACGCCGCCGCTTTCGCACATCCTCGGTTGGACTCTCACTCAGCACGTCTAGATCGACTCATACGCATCTAAATTAAGAAACATGACGGAGACAATTATTTTAAAAGAGGATGCTGCAGATTGATGAGCACAAAAAATGTGATGACAAAAAATGTTACGATAAATTAGTGGACGAAATACAAGAAGCACGATTAGCTGAAAAAAGACACAGAAACAGTACAGAAAATTAAATTGATTCAAGGTTATTGATATTTGTGGGACGCGGAAATAAGTGAAAAAAGCGCCTATGAAGTACTACACATATATAGACGAAATTTTGAATATTATTGAAGCAACAGAGTGTAAAATGTAATGAGCACCAAATGTCAAAAACGTAGGTGTTAATTGATGTGGAAATATCATGGCTCTCTTGCTTTGCAGTGCATGTGACGAAACAAATTTTTTGTAGTGGTTCTGATATACCATTATAAACTTAAATCTGGCCCTCTGTCGTTTGCGTGTCGACCACATCAAATTAGCAACGACTGTTGACTTTTAACTGAGGTATGTTTCTCTAGCTAAAACTAGTTTTATGTAATGTCCAAAATTAAAACTTGTTTTATGTAAAATTCAAACATGTGTAGCAGTAAATTCTAGTTAAAGCTAGGAAACTCTAGCAGCAGTTCAGTATAAACTAGTTTTTATCTAGAGAATTCGCCTTCTTACTAAAACGCGATTTTCATTGCAACATGCACATTTATTTAAGCGAACGATACCTCTACTTGTTACCTGTGATGTCGTAGAAACACTGGTAACGCTATTCGCACAGCGCCCTCCACCCCCCCCCCCCCCCACACACACACAAACACACAATATAAAATAAACATATATGTGAGAGTCATGGACCGCGTAGATTAGCTCGGAGCACCTACCGCGCAAAGTCCAAGTTACAATGTGCGTGTAGTAGCTGGGCATCAGGGAATCAAAATTTGTCATTTTAAAAACTGGAGTGTCTTCCCACTCATATCTGTGGAGAAAAGCTTTCTCGTGGATGTTTCATGATATATGTATTTCTTTAACATATTCTTCAACGCGCGCGCGCGCGCGCGTGTGTGTGTGTGTGTGTGTGTGTGTTTGCTTACCATCTTTCGCTGTCGCCTGCTATTCTTTTGTCGTTAGATATATAATCTGTCATTGGATATTTTTCCTGCCCTCTGAAGCGTCTGTACTCTTAGACTCTGTCCTAACCAGTTCCTTGTTCTCTTTAAAATCTCCTGGAATATTTATCCTTTTTTCACCAACTTTTTTTAGTACCTCCTTATTCTTAGCCCTTTGTGCCCAGCTTTTTCTTCTCCATCCTCCTCCATATCCGCATCTCAAAGACCTCCAATCTTTTTACACGTGAAGACATGTGCGACTTTATAATTTAAAAATTAATTCTTGGGGCTACGGCCCTACTAATTATTGCCACTTGGACGAGTCGGCGTGTCACGTGTCTGTGGCTGCTTCATGCGATAAATGTCTGTTGGTGGTGTAGTGTCTGTTGTGTGTCGTTGTTGTTGGTGCTGTTCTCGATGATGATATGATGGTGCCGATGATGATGAAGATACGTTGATGACGTAAAAAAGGAACAGGACAAAACCTCAGAAAACTGTCTTTTCTGTTTCGTTACAGTTCCGGTATTACACTCCATTATACAGTATGTAGCGGCTTTTCTGATCGTTAATGAATCAAATTAATTTGTCAGTGTCAAGATTTCTTGCCTGTTTGTGCCTGTGGCCCGATTCATACATTTATAGGGAATTTACAGCTACTCGGTAGTGTTGAACCCATGTGTAAGTGATTGATATTTATCTGTTGATGACGACTAAGGCAGTACTACTACGTATTATTAACACCAGCAAAGACGGCAACATATTTTCTTTTCACCAAGTCCATTGAAGATAGGTACCGTATGGGCTTTTTTCAGCTTTTATTTAATTTGTTCCAGTCTGAATGACTTTCTCAAACATTTTATTTCAATGTCTAATTCGTGTACAGTCAGTTTCAAGACGACAGAGCCTTGTCGACAGATACCAAACTTTTTTTCTCCGCTGTAGGTAAATGTGTAGAACGTGAGGCACCCTGAATTCGACAGTTTGGCTGGTTTCATGTACAGCGTTCTCCTTTTCTGGGCGGGCACTCGGAGTATTTGAGCCTCACTCGTCGATTAGCGTAAATTGCGATATGAAGTCGCGCAGCAGGCCTGCGACTATTACTTTTTTTTTATTCACTGTTTTTTTTGGTAGCTAATAATAACGGCTCACTTATTGTTAAAAATGTTTATTTCTTAAAGGAACATTTTAACAACAAGTGAACTGTTGCTGTTAGCGACCAAATAAAGCTGTAAAAAAAAAGAATGCTCATTAAAAATCGTTTATCATATGTGGTACCTGAAGAGAGACTATATTGAAATCGATTGTGCATACATTATGTGATACAGATGTATCGATAAACTGGTATCGTTACTGAGATCTGCGGGACCTAGTCAGGCCTCTTAAAATGATGGTTCACCCAAGCATGATTACACAAAAAAAGTCTGTGTCGGAAGCCCGTGACCGGGCTGTTGGCCTGCCTACAGGTAGAGTGCCGCGGCACTAAGAGGGGGAGGATGGCGGGCCCTTCGCCCCATCCGAATTTTACCCCCGGCCAAAATCTCCTGTACGTATTTGATAAAAGGTTGAGTGAACCTGGCGTCGTCCGGGAGGGACTGGAACGAGGATAAATCCCCGCCTCGATCCGCGGTTGAACCCGGGATCTCCAACGCCGAATGTAGTGCTCAGCCTGCTAGATCACCACGGCCGCAAGCAGAATCTAACAGATAGACACATTTTATCCCTAACATTAGCGCTTGGGACGAGACTATCTGTTCCACTGAGAGAGACTGAGGGAACCGCCCCACTTATTAGTACATTCACGTGGACCCAAAATTTCTCTAGGTGAACCACCGCTTAAGGGATTTAACTATAAATGCCCTGGAAACATTATGTTGACCAGCAAAAAACGCGTTACTCGGGCCCTAAATAAGCATCTCACTGCGTAATGTTATTTGGATGCTGCGCGTCGTTTCTCGTCAAACCAGGTGCGAGATAATGACTGTGAAGACGCCAACCGTCTTGCGTGTGCAAGCGAAACACCCTGTCGCACGTCGTAGCATACGTACGGCGTCGCCGTATCACCAGCGACTCTGGCTTCCTCCCCACAATCGTGCCAAGGTGAGAGAGGACTTCTTTGTTCCGAGAAGTGCTCCAGAACGATCCCGAACCTCGTTTGTCTCACGTCCAGCCAGCATTTCTCTTGGCGGGCACAGCTCCCGTTCCGATAAAGCTGTGCGGTAATGCCTTCGTGCGAACCGCTCCGCGCCACCAGTCGCGACCTACATTCCGTAGGACCTTCTGCGGCCGGCGCGGTAAAATAAACTTCCCGGGGTCCTTGGACGCGCTCTGCTCGCCGCCTTTGCCCCAGCTTCCCGCCGCTGGTCCCGTCTTCCTCACTTGGAGGACAGCCGCGATACTTCCCAGACTGTACGACATTTATCCAGAATTTAGAATCCTCTACAGCCTTGTCGTTTTCTGACGAAAGGTCCGTGTTCGTGCAGAGGCCTTCAATTTGATACAAGCCAGCAGGTGTAACTAGACGCTGTTCAACGTCCGTCTTGAACTTGGAGACTTCAGAACGTAGTCTCCTCGGAGTATTCTACCTCGGAAAAGGCAAGTGTCTCATTGACGTTATAGCCATCCTCAGTACATAAATGGGGCGCTAATTTTAGTCTACATGTGTGAAGCTTAAGTCAATGGTCGTACTGCGATGGCTACACCTGTTCCCGTCAGATGACCGAAGTTAAGCGCCGTCGGGCGTGGTTAGCACTTAGATGCGTGACCATCTGGGCCGTCATGCACCGTTGAGCTACCGGGGTTCATTCAGCCTCGGGATGGCAATTGAGGACCTACTTAACCGTCTAGTAGCAGATCCACATTACGAAAACTGACAGCGGTCGGGAGAACAGTGTGCGGACTCCACACCCCTCCGATGACGCTAAATGGTTGAAGATGCCACGGTGGTCGGTCGGTACCGTTGAGCCTTCCGCGGCCTGTTCGGGCGGAGATTTCTCAAGCTCGCTTCCTTAAGTAACTGCAATATACGCGGAAATTGTTACATTTAGTCAGCGACCATATAGGGAAGGTGAACACTCCCGTTACATTTACGCAAAAAAAGAAGAGAGCTAACAGCTCGTTAGCTTTTGGCAGAGTTAGACATCACGTGCTCGACTACACAAGGTACAACGTGCGAAATTACTTGCAGCCTTCATGTTATCACCCAGCCTCGGTGAATGAGTTGAGTGAACATGCATGTCATATTTGATACGCTAACTATAAAAGGACCGTTATGTTCTCTGAAAAGTGTGATTTATCGGAGCATGGCCAATCGTAATTTTTATGAGCGGTCCATTCCATGTGAGATTTGTTCAAGGATGACAGCCAGTTATGTATATAATCCCATTTTTATTACCCGTTAACTCCCAGAGTTAGCACAGTTTGCTAACCGTGAGAACAAGCAACGTGGCGCAGTTGTTTAGACAGTGGGCTCACAATGCGGAAGAGCTGGGTTCAAACCTCCACCCACTCATCTTAATTTAGGAGTCCCATCATTTCCCAAAATCACTTAAGTCGAATGCTGAGACGCTTCGTTTGAAAAAGATCACAGCCGATTGCCTCCCTGTCTGTCTCCAATCCGAGGTTGAGCTCTGTTTCGAATGAGGTAATCGTCGACAGAATGGAAAAGGAAGCAGAGGTACTACGAAGGTTTCACTTGGCCGGTAGTGAGATTTCCTGCTTGTTGAGGGACTACATTGTGATTTACTAGATGATGCATCATTACCTTGTATTGCATGTTAAACGGAGGGCCTAGAAATGACGGAGAGGCTCCGTCCCCCGCCCCAGCCGTAGTGGTCCACAACACCACGATGACTACCGCAGTCCACTTCCACTTCACCCCTCCGCAGCCCCGCACTGAACCACTCTTTCAGGGTTACTGTGCGGTTCGGCCCTTCTTCGGACCCCCCCCCCCTCCCTTCCCCGGGAACGTCTTACACCAGACGAGTGTAACCCCTATGTTTGCGTGGTAGAGTAATGGTGGTGTACGCGTACGTGGAGAACTTGTTTGCGGAACAATCGCGACATGTGTAGCTGAGGCGGAATAAGGGGAACCAGCCCGCATTCGCCGAGGCAGATGGAAAACCGCCTAAAAACCATCCACAGACTGGCCGACTCACTGAACCTCGACACAAGTCCGCCGGGCGGATTCGTGCCGGGGACTAGGCGCTCCTTCCCAATCCGGAAAGCCGTGCGTTAGACCGCACGGCTAACCGGGCGGGCATCATTACTGTACTTTACTCTTGGTTTATGTCCGTATTATAGCCATTACTTATCAAACATTCCATTTTAAAAAGAACTCAGCTCAATATCTGTTCACTTTATCTGTCGATAACAGTAAACTCCCACACCGAAGTAGTCCTTTGCCTCACTGCATCTTCAGTATGCGTCATTTTCTCTAAAGCATCCAGACATGATTTAGTGGACTTTAATATTAGCTATGTCCACCTTTCGGCTATATGACGGCTTGAACACTGATGAGGACAGTTTCAGTGAGGTGTTTGAAGGAATGTGAATGAGAGAGCAGCCTGTTCTTCATCAAGAGCAGATACCAGAGAAGGTAGTGATGTTGGCCGCTGGAGTCTGGAGCGAAGTCGGCGTTCCAACTCACCCCAGAGGTGTTCCACCAGGTTCAGGTCGGGACTCGGGGCAGACATTCCATGCCATGAACGTAATTGTGTACAAACCATTGCCTCACAGATGATGCTTTATGACAGGATACATTGTCATCCTGATATAATCATCGTCTCCGAACTGTTCCTTTACTGTACGCAATAAATAAGTTCATATCCTTCCGCATGTGGTGTTTTGTTATGTTCGATAAGGGGACCACACCCCAACAACGGAAAACGTCCCAATACCGCAACACCACCTCCTCCGCACTTCCCTGTTGGCAATAGACGTGATGGCAGGTACCGTTCTCCAGGCAATCGCCAAACCAAACCCTTCCATCGGATTGTCACACTGTCCAACTGTCCTCTGTCCAACGACGTTGCTGTTCACACCACCTCAAGCGTCGCTTAGCATTCACGGGAGGAATGTGACTTACGAGGGGCTGCTCGACCTTTGTACCCCATTCTTCTTAACACTCTATGCAATGTCACCCTGCTAGCTGTAATGCTGATAGCACTAAAGAACTCACGAGTGATTTCATGCGACTTTTACAACCGCCCTCTGCAGTGCTCGACGGCCAATGTCCGTCAGTATATGAGGTCTGCCTGGTTTTGTTCCTTCGCCTTTCCACTTCAGTCACATCACCAACAGTCGACTTTGGCAGCGTTAGAAGCGTCGAAATGTCGTTGATCGATTTGTTACTCAGGTGACATCCAATGACTAGTGCGCGTTTGAAGACACTGAGCTCTCCTGTTACTGCTTCTCTGCCTCCTTTTATACGGTCGAGTCTGCCTGTCCTGACATCTAGTAGTCAGTTCCGCTCTACGTGAGGGTGTCTGTTTACAGCTAGTGCACAAATGAAATATCAGTGGTGGGAATGAACAACCCTGCCTCACCCATTTCCTGACTTTAGCCTATTGTACTTTTACGTCAGCACGGACAACTCTAGTCTGCTTCTCATAAAGAGAACTGACCCTCTGTCCCTGTAATTAATACCATACTGCTTAAAAATTGAAATTTTTTACCCCTTTCTACGTTATAGAAAAGCTTCGCCATTCATACGATTTACCTAAATTAGCCCAGTGCTAAAATTGCATCTTGACAGCCCTGCTTGTCCTAAAATCAAACTGTTCCTGTACGTGTCCACTTTCGACTCTTCCCTTCCATTCTGTCTGAGGAGTTACGACGCATGCTCTCGGAGACGGCTCTAGCCTATTCACCACAAAGGTACAAGCACTTCGCCGGCCGAGGTGGCCGAGCGGTTCTAGGCGCTACAGTCTGGAACCACGCGACCTCTACGGTTGCAGATTCGAATCCTGCCTCGGGCATGGATGTGTGTGATGGTCTTAGGTTAGTTAGGTTTAAGTAGTTCTAAGTTCTAGGGGACTGATGACCTTAGAAGTTAAGTCCCATAGTGCTCAGAGCCATTTGAACCATTTTTTACAAGTACTTTTGCCGCTCCCAGCTGACGTTGAAGTTAGGTTCACCAGCTACCTGATCCCTAATGTTCAAAAATAGGCTTTTAATGGGATGTTAATTTTGTTTTAGGATTTACAAAAAAAAATTAAAATCTTTATTTATTACCATACGTACTATACTTAAACATGAAATTAATTTTCAAGTTTTTAAGAAATTACAAACGTATGTACAGTAAGTCTATTTTCCTAGCTTTAGTTTTCACAAAATCCTAGACATTGTCGGTAATTTCAAATGGTTCAAATGGCTCTGAGCTCTATGCGACTTAACTTCTGAGGTCATCAGTCGCCTAGAACTTAGAACTAATTAAACCTAACTAACCTAAGGACATCACACACATCCAAGCCCGAGGCAGGATTCAAACCTGCGACCGTAGCGGTCGCTCGGTTCCAGACTGCAGTGCCTAGAACCGCACGGCCACTCCGGCCGGCTCGGTAATTTCAATGTGGATGTTATTTTTAATACTTATCAACGCTAAAATGGTTAAACTGCTTTGCCAAAACGTCGGCCTGGGATAATTTTATTGTTATTTTTAACTTAGAGAAATGCCTTTAACTGTTAGCTATTGTGACTGCCGATGCTAGGTAAAATCGTAAGTGCCGTCGAAACTCGAATATACGTAATTTTTTAGAAAGGTGTGGTGTCTGCTTTTAGCTGTAACTTTTTATTTCACCATTACAATTTCGGCACTTGTCACTTTCATGCATAAGATTTGATGTTGTATTATGTCGTATAAATACGTTCTTGTGAGACTGTGTTACTCTTGATGGTAGTATAGTCTTTGGTTGTTATTAATGGCATGAGTGATTTGTTATTGATATGCAGGTTGAATTCAATCGACGTGATACAGTAGGTAACAAATCTGCTCCTATCATTAATAACAACCAATGATATTACCATCAAGAACAACACTATCCTATAGGAATGTTATTTTTAACCTACTTTTTGAAATAATGTACCATGAAATCTTATGCTTGGAAACGGCACAAACGCCGAAATTGCTATAGTGAAATAAGCAAAAACAGTTACAACTAAAAGCGAAAATGACTTAATTTAAAAAAAGAAATATGTGAGCTGTGGACCCATATCACAAGAAGCTAATGAATTTAAATCGTTCGAAAATGACTAATTCATTATGTCTAACGAGTCTGGGCAGTCATCAAGGAATATTTTTAGAAATTTAGTTAAACAGACCGTTTTGATCAATGTCAGAATTTAAGCCACTGTTCTATTTATTTTGTAAATTTGAAAAAAAAGCTTCGTGCTCCTGAATTAATTTTTTTCCAGTTACAGTTTTGGAGAAAGGAGAAAGCTCTTCGGTTTTCATTTAACAGTTCAACATGTTCGTCAACTGCTTATGTTCGTAATGGATCGAGCGTGCAGCCTTTGTCGTGCTCATGGAGCAGGCGACTGGATCTGATGCACCCTTTGCAACTCCGGAAGTGCTGCATCTGCATATCATACTAAACCGATTTTCAATATTTTTTTGCATCTATTCCCTCTAGCTCTCTCTGCAAGCGTGAAAATTACATTCTTTATAAAATTTCGAAAAGAAACCTAGGTCGCGCCATAGATTTGCTAACGTCGGGCTAAAATCATAACAAGTATTTCTTATTAATATGTAATTTAATTATTGAACTGTTTAATACGAAGTAGTATAGTGATAACAGAATAGATCAATCACAGATATGGAGTGTCGCTGTTTATTGTATGTCCGATGGGCCAACTACGTAATCGCTTTGCGCCGTTTTCTTCATTTCCTTTTCGACGTTTCCCCAGGTCTAGCATTCTCTCAGCACTGGATTTTTTGAGGCTTGTTAAATTCCTTTAGACGCGGGCTTTCCTCTCACTCGCGTTTTCTTTAACTCTGACCATTTAGACGACATTTTACATTATTTTGTAATTTCCAATTTAATATCGATTTTCACTTATATTCCGGATAACCTTTTTATTGCCTCAAATCGGACCCTGGATGTGCTGCGCAAGCTCTTCACAAAAACACACGATTCGATGTCCTAGCTAAACGCGTTTGCATGCGACGCCAATTTATAACTTTGCGCAAAGCTAATTCGTGACAATCACGCGCATGCGCCTACACTGGTACAATGACATTCACATCTGCATGATTGCCCTGCAATTCACGCTTAAGTGCCTGGCAGAGGATTCTTCGAAGCACCTTCAGACTATTTCTTGTATGATTATGGGAAAAGGATTTGAAAATGATAAGGGAAATATTATTTAAAGGGTTAAATGACTTTTTTAAGATTATTCTGGAATATATTAACGGATAAATGAGGGGTTTCGGCTATCCGAACAGCCACCGTAGCTAATGAAGAAGAAATTGAACAATAAGGTTTCGTTATGAGTACATAGATATAAAAATTAAAAATGGTCTTATGTCCATTCTCCAAATGATTCCTTATACCTCTTCAACGCTGCGGTGACACGTTGATGTTTCCCTCCATTGTTACTAGTGTCCTTGCACGTCCTCACGATCGTCAAAACATTTGTTACGATGTACTTTCATGGACTAAAAAATAAATATTAAAAATACTTTTAAAAACTTCCCGAATATATTTTCATACACAACCTTCACGTAATACATTCACAAGGTTGATAATACTTGGCTTACGTACATTTTTTACACAGTTCATAATCTGAGTTTAGTCTCTTTCAGATCTCAACACGGACAAACAACTACTAATTAATTAGTGCTCTGGATTGCTCGTTAATAATCATCTCTGGCCACACTATCTTTTATCGTTGTCACAGATGTTATCACTGTCTACAGTCAGAGAGCGCGTCTTTTAATCAACTTCAAAATCACTTTCACATTCTGTACCGTTCCACTCCCTAACAGCGCGTGGGAAAAAGAATGCTTAAATCTTGCTACACGAGCTTTGATTTCCCTTATTTTATTAAGATGATCATTCCTCCCTATGTAGATCGGCGACAATAAAATGTTTTCACATTCAGAGGAGAAAGCTGGTACGGAAATTTCGTGGAAAGATATCGTCGCAACGGAAAACGCCTTAGTTTTAATGATTGCCTTCGCAACTCGCACTCATATCCGTGACACTCTCTTCCCTATTTCATGATAATAAGAAAAATACTGCCATTCTTTGAACTTTTTCGACGTCCTCCGTCAATCCAATCTGATAAGGATCTCATATAGCAATACCCTAGCAGAGGACGAACGAGCGTACTGCAGGCAGTCTCTGCAGTAAACCTGTTGTATCTTCAAAGTACTCTGCCAGTAAAACGCAATCTTTGGTTTGCCTTCCCCACAACATTATCCAAGTGATCATTCCAACTTAAATTGTTTGTAATTGTAATTCCTAGGTATTTAGTTGAATGACAGCCCTTAAATTTGTGTGGTTTATCGTGTAATCGAAATTTAACGGATTTCTATTTGTACTCATGTGGATAACGTCACACATTTCCTCACTGAGAGGTAAAACAAATACTGCGCGCGACAAACACGTACGGACATGATATATCCATTGCTGACTCAACCATTGTTTACACATTGTTAACCTCGTAATTATCAGAGATTCAAATGTGACGGTATTTTGTCTTTCAAAAAGTTCAAAAGTTCGACCGACGGAAAAAATTCGCTTTTCTGGCAGTGATGCCCCACAGCTCTTACGTATTTGAAAAATGTCAGATTATCACCTTGAGCTACCTGTAAAATATTTATTATACAACCAGTTTCAGTCGTCTGACCATCATCAGGTTCATAAAGTATTGACAGCATTATTTTAGGTGAAATATAAAATCGTCATCGTCAGGTGATAAAACCATAAATGATACACTGTTATCATATCGTAATATAAATCACGTGGTCAATCTATAAAAACTATGGTAGGGAGTGTACACATTAATGTTCAGTGCCTCTGTGTGGTATGAATCTGATGGGCTCTGAGTACTGTGGGATGTAACATCTGATGTCATCAGTCCCCTAGAACTTAGAACGTCACACACATCCATGCCCGAGGCAGGATTCGAACCTGCGATCGTAGCGGTCGCGCGGTTCCAGACTGAAGCGCCTAGAACCGCCCGGCCACACCGGCCGGCGGTATAAATCTGTTCACAGCATTAACGCGAATTACGGTCTTGACGTTAATGTGTGCACTTCCTAGCACAATTTTTATAGGTTGACGACGTAATTTATATTGCGATATGATAATAGTGTATTATTCGTGGTTTTATCGCCTGACGAAAACGATTTTATATTTCGCCTAACATGATACTCTGATTACTTTTATGAATGTGATAATGATCAGGCGATCGAAACTTGTTGTACAAATCAAGTATTTTACCAGCAGCTCAAGACGGTAATATGACATTTTTCAAATTTTTCGAAAAAATACACGTTTTCACGTCAAAAGATCTCCACGATGCATTAAAATCTGCAATCGTGGTCGAAGCGGAACTCGAACCCACGACAGTTCCTTGACGTGACAGTGGAGCACCTGAGACAACAGAGGCAGTCTGATGACATTTGTAAGATTTTTTCGTTGCTATCAGTGAGCCGAAGCAGCACAGTCACCGCCGGGGTTCCACCCGGCTGCTGTCCGTTTGCACCACAAAGACACGGAACAGTTCGGCGAAGAGGAAGACGAGACGTGCAGGTCAAAGCCTCCGTGCCGTGGACTTCGCGCGCTGGATCCCCCGACTCTCACGTTACAACAGCCACTTCGCGCTAAAAAGTGAAGAAACTTGACGGAAGCGGCGGTGCAGGAACCTCGCGGCCAGAAGGGGTATCGGAGAACCAGTGCTATCGGCGTTCCGGCTTTGTAGGCGATAGGCGCGCGGAAGTGCTGCCAGCTTCCGTGAAGCAGGGGGCGCCGCGACACAGCCGAGCAGCGAGGCACGGGGTAGAGTATATTTGGCGCCGCGGGCTGACGCGACGCCTCGCGCGAGGAGGGGGAGGGGGGAACAGACGGCAGGGAGGGGTGAGTAGCCCATAAGTAGGGGGCTCTCGCGCCGACGCTACACAGTCGACGAGCCGCCGCCCGCCATGAAGGACGTTATGCACACGCGGGCTCTGTACTCGACGCTCAAGCGCTACTTTGGACATAGCATGGACTGCGCGACTCCCGCCGCTTGGCCCTGTCGGCTTGCTGCAAAGGCCGCTGCCTCCGGCGTCCACGGCCCTGTGAGTATCGCTCGTCCAGCATCGTACGCCCCGGCTCCACGGGGGCCCTTTGTCGTTTCGTTAATTTCGGTTGTAACAGCGCATTCCGTTTTTGGCTTCTCTATCACTCCTGCCAGCCAATGACGTGGCACTGCGGTGCGATGAGTGGCACCTTGGTTGAATGAATCGACACCGTTTCAGGAGGGGAAAAAACCACTCGACTGAAACACTGATTGCTTTATTCATACTCGACGTCTCTGCAGGCAATAGTTGAAGGCGAAGAGGTGGATCTTATCTTCCCAGATTTCCGCAAGAAGTTCGACAAGGCACCACATCATCGACTACTAACAGGATGCAACCATAAAGAGTATCTTCGTAAATGTGTGTTCATTTCGAGCAATGTTTGACTAATAGTAGCCAGTACGTTTAACTGAACGGCGAATGTTCAACAGAAGCGAAACATCGTGTGTGCCCGAAGGAACCCTAATAAGCTTTCATACATGAACGCTGTATCAGAAAGGATCAGCGGCACTATAAGATTGTTCTCTGATGATGCCGTTGTGAACAGGTTTGTATCACCCTGGAACGCTGGTGAAGAATTGCGGAAATACTTGGACAAAGCTTGCAATTTGTGTAATGAGTGGCAGATCCCTTTAAATGCATATCACTGTAAGGTAATACTTATAACAAAGGGAAAGAACACTATAGCATCTGATTAAAAGGTTGGTACTCAACGTCTTGAGCACGCTACATCATATTAGGGGAACCGGAAGATAATGCCGTTTCTGCACTTGTCGATATTCGTTTGCCCCTTATCATTTCATTGTGTACTTCAAAATCTTGCGAAAGGCATTTTAAGATTAGAGTGACTTGTTTAAACGTAAATAATTAAATCTAATTGTATTGCAATTTATGGTGAAAAGACAGAAGAAGCACATACCCGGCATTGTGAGATTTTTGAGTTTCGCAAGGGTAGTAACGTAACAATTGCTACCCGAAAATATTTGCGGTATTTATCCAAGTGCGTTAGATCTTCGCATATGCCAAAGGTGGTTTTCTAAGTTCAGATCGGGTAATGTTCATCTTTCCGACTCATATCGATCAGAAAGACCAACGACTTTATAGACAATAAGATGTTAAGGGCGGAAGTGGAAGCAAATCCATGTCAGACAATCTAGGAGCTGCCAAACACTCTTAGCCAACCTTGGTCGACCATCCAAGAACATTTGCAGCATATTGGTAAAGACAATCAAAGCTAACAAGCCACCACATGCAAGCTATTGTGTCATCGTCACAATACAGAAGCGTTTTTTGATCGCTTGATCATTGGCGACGACATATGGGTCCTCAACGATAATTCTAAACCCAAAAGGCAGTGGCTCCTTCCGAATAAATCAAATGTTTAAATGTGTGTGAATTCCTAAGAGACCAAACTGCTGAGGTCATCGGTCCCTAGTCTTACACACTACTTAAACTAACTTATCCTAAGAACAACACACAGACCTACGCCCGGGGAAGGACTCAAACCTCCTGCGGGGAGGGCTGCGCAGTCCCTGTCATCAAACCACGCGGTCACTCAGCGCGGCCCGAATAAATCGCCAGGAAGTACAGCCAAGATAGGTTTACACCTTAAAAAGGCACTTTTACGTATTTGGCGAAGTATTCGTAGAGTTGTTCATTTTGAAGTGCTGAAACCTGGAGAAACTGTGTTTCCAGACCTTTACTGTGAACAGCTGGATCTAGTAATTCAGTCTTTAATTGAAAAGTGACCAGCGATCATCAGCAGAAAAGGCGTTATTCTGCAACACGATAATGCAAGACCGCGCTACGCGCGAAACTTGGAAGAAGTTACTGACTTAAGAGTGGGAGGTATTGCTTCGCCCACCATGCTCGCCTGATATTGCACCATCGGATTTCCATATATCCTGACCGTTATAACGTTTTCTAAATGGCAACAAACTTGAAAATATGAATGATGTCCAAAATGCCACCTCCAGACATTTTGCTCAAAAACCAATTGATTTTTATCGACGCGGCATTGAAAATTTACGCACTAGATGGTAAAAGTTGTTGGTAATGAGGATGATTACATCATTGATTAAAAATAAAAACTTGTGTTAATTATTTATGTGTTTGAATTTAATGTAAAAAACGACACTACTTTCCGGTCCCACTAATATTTAGGAGTAATATCAAGAAGTGATATGGAATGGGACGGTCAGGTAAAATCGGTGTTAGAGAAGACGAACGATTGATTTAGATTTGTTCGAAGAGTTCTGGGAAAATCAGTGCACCTATAAAAGAAAATCGTACACAAGTCGCTAGTGCAGCCAATTCTAGAGTTCTGTTCTAGCGTTTGGAGTCATTATCAAGTAGGCATGCGTGCAGAAATCGAACGAAATCAGATATGAGGTGGTAGGTTCGTAACAGGTCAGTATAGTCCTACTGAAGTGTAACAGGAATGCCCGAGGAACTAAACGAGGAAACCTTGGTATAAAGACGACGTAGTTCTCGCGAAAAACTGTTGCGTAAATTTGAAGAACCTATATTCGAAGGAGACTCAGACCATTACGTTGCCACTGTCGTATATCTCGCGTAAGGATAATGATAATGAACTAAGAGAGATTAGGTCGAATGCAGAGGCATATACGTGGACTATCATTTTTCTTCGGTCACTATACTAATAGAAAAGGAAAGAAAATCGATAACCTCCCACCTGCCATGTAACGTACAATGGCTTACGGAGTATAGGTGTAGATGTTAACAAGGTTAAATGCAATTTAATGCGGGTGGGTAGGAGAAACAGTATTAATCGTATGTGGATCGAGTCAGTCACGTCGATTAAACATTTATGCGTAACGCTAAGAGCACACATAACTTTGCAAAACACTGGTGCGACGCGTTTTTGACCAGTGCGCGAGTATTTGGGAGCCCCACTATGGTACAAGGAAGACATCGAAGCAGTTCAGAGGCATGATGCTAAGATTTTACAGGGCAGTCGGGTCAGTATTAGAGTGTTACGAAATGCTCCATGAGCCTATTAGATAGGAATCGTTGGGGAGAATAACAGTATGTTTGTGCGAAACGCCATTGAGGAAGGTTAAGAGAGCCCGCGTTTTCGCTAGACTGTGGAACGATTCTGCTGCCTCCACCGCGTGAGAATCGTAAGGATAAAATAAGAAAGATCAGCGATTTTGCATAGTCGCACAGGCAGTCCCTTTTCCCTAGCTCCCTTTGCGAATGGAACAGGAAGGAGAATGACAGGGAATGATACACAGCGCCCTCTTGTCATGCACCATACAGTGGCTTCGAGAGTATGTTGATGTGTATGTAGAAAACGTAGTGGGTACTCGAGGAGAAGCTTCTCTGGAAGTATAAACCCGACATGATTTGCCCACAGTCAAGCAGATGTGTTCTTAGATGTTTAAAGAACAATGGTAGATGGCGCCTGGTGCAAGCGCAAGTTTGATCAACCAAATGTTGCCAAAAGGACCTACTGAAGCGGTTCAGAACCAGGTGATCTTACTGAATGAATGCTGAGGACTGCGAATGTAATATCGCAACTGTGTGAAATACGTTTTGCTTTTTTTCCATCAAATACAACGCGCACTGGAACATTACTCCAACCCGCTGACAGCTGAAGGCACGATGAAAACATGAATACTTGTTTGTTGTTTGACACTCCCTGTTCTGTTTCACTCGCTTGTGAACTGACGGAGAAGTGGCTGGCTGTTCACCTCCGTACGCAGCTTAACCTATTGTTATGTTGCTCTCATGATCCTTATGAAAGGTATACAATGGACGCTGCTGAATTTTTGTGGATTCTTCCTTAAACACCCGCTGTCTGAATTTACCCTTGATGGTTTTGCGAAAGGGATGTCTTTCGTCCAACTGCTCCCAGTTCTTTGAGCAAATCTTTTACTGCGAAATATACTGAGCTCTGAATTTCGTTAACGTCCTTTGTCAGATTAACTCGATGAGAACCCCAAACAGGGGAGCAGTATTCTATGCTAAGTCGCACCAGCCTCATGTGCGCGGCTGTCTTAGAAGATAGTCTTCAGTATATCCAAGTTCTTGACATTCGTTTTCTAATGATTTTGTGCATTCGTCCATTATCCGTAACTTAGTAGTATTACCACCTAGGCCATTCAAACGCTGTGAAGGGCACCAGAAGTCTGCCATTAATTTTGTAATCATATAAATTCATTGAGGCAATCACTCATTAGATAAGATAGTATGAGCATGTCTTATCGTTTGAGTACCAACACCTCTTTATTCCTGAGGAGCTGGCTCAAAGCTCAGCTAAGCCTTAATGGTTTATTTCCCTGGGCATTGGAGGCAAATGTTGAAATGGTTACTTCAACCAGGCCACAGCCTGTTTCTTCCCCCATTCATTTCCATCCAGGCTTCTGCTCCACCTCTTCCGTCGAGCGGACATTACATTAACCTAACTTCTTTTTCGTCTTAAGTCAAATCATTGATCACATAGTGATAAAGTGACAGTGGAGTTTATTTGTGAAATATATGATGTGGTTCGGGTACCATTGGGAATCTAATCTCTGCTGCCAGGAACTTTGCATATTCCCAGCCGTTGCATCTGAAAAGTTGCACACTTACGGCTGTAAAACATGTTTCATTGTTGAGATCCATTTGCTTCTAGTCCGGTATATTTAACTCGCAATGCTGCAGCTGTTGGTGGCACTTATAGTTACTTGCCATCACCTAGTAAGAAAAAAAATTGTTTATAGTTGAAGAACCACTCAAAGTCTTTTGAGACAGTACAGGGCTGAATAGCTTAGGTACAACGTTCACCTTAAGTGAGATGTGAAAATGGCAGAAAATGAAAATCACTAAATACTAGTTTTCTGATAGTTATGTGTTTCCATTTGTCTGAAACTGTAATCATTTATTTTCATCTTCAGTATTCTTGTGCAGTGTGTACTTGATGCATTTCTGATAACAACTTCACCGCATTGTAATTTTTCTCATTCAACACTGTTGTTTGATTTCCAGAGTTTACAATTTCTTTCTAAGGCAGCTTCAATTAATCTGTAAGTCCACTCTAATAACAGGCATCCACCTTTCGAGATGTACTGTTACTCAAAGCATGAAGATACTCTCACTCTTACGCTTTTTTTTTTTTTTTTTCTTTTTCTTTTTAGTTTTGCAGCACACCTCAGAGAGAGAATCAGTATGCGGAAGACATACATAATAGTTACTGTTAATCAGAATAGGAAAGATGGAAATGTTCTCTGAACATTCATCATTTAACCTGTACATTAGTTCACAGACCTCTGTTTCCACAGCATAGCTACATGCTTTGTGATATTTACGGAAAATAGCTTTCAGCTTTGGTGCTGCAACATCCTTCTGTTCATATGCGTCAACATTCATGATATGTAGTATCTGTTTACACCTATGGTTTAACTGCAAAGAGATATTCTCAAATTTTAATTTCCCATGTCTGCTTAAGTATTTTTGTATTTGTGGATAACAGTTTTGTAACAGTGGATATCTGTTGAAATTTGGAGACATTATGAAACCGTGGTTCATCCAACTTGTTACAGCTGCCATCTGGGGAAATGGGCAACAAGCAGGCAGTGGCACAGCCGGAGGGTGAAGAGTCGAGCGCAGAAGAGCGGCTAGCACCAGCTCCCAGCTCGCGGCCACCCTTCGTGGACCAGAATGGCGAGGAGCCAGAGGATGATGTAGAGCTGCCACCACCCATGAAACCCATCAGTGAGCCACTCGTCGTTGCAGGAGCTGCCTCAGCTGACGAGAGCCAGGGCAAGCGGGTAGGTACTACTCTGCTGTTCACATTATCCTTCTGGAAAGATTCCAGTTGTTGCAACCTGATTTACTTGTGATTTTTTTTTTCTTCAGTAAGATCGTTCACAGATATCTCGGATAGAAATGGTGCCTTACTCCCTTTCTGAACATCATGTGATATACATTAATGTTGTTTTCTTTACAATCTCTCTAGCTATGAAGTGTCAAGTACAAGTGCATGCATATACTTAGTGAACTTTGAGCTCTTCAAGATCAAAAAAAGTTGGCTTTTTATCTTAACAATGTTATTGCCTGTGCATATTGCTAGAATGTGTTTCAATCAAGTTTTAATCTACAGATCATTACTGTGTACAGTTTTCCACAACTGAGTACAATTACCTGCTGGTGTACTTGGCTGAAACATCTGTGCGTATGGTCTGTGTGATTTTAAGTGCTTGGTATTGTGTCAATTCCAATCCCAAAGAAAGCAGGTGTTGACAAATGTGAAAATCACCGAACTATCAGTTTAATAAGTCACGGCTGCAAAATACTAACGCGAATTCTTTACAGACGAATGGAAAAACTAGTAGAAGCCGACCTCAGGGAAGATCAGTTTGGATTCCGTAGAAATGTTGGGACACGAGGCAATACTGACCCTACGACTTATCTTAGAAGCTAGATTAAGGAAAGGCAAACCTACATTTCTAGCATTTGTAGACCTAGAGAAAGCTTTTGACAATGTTGACTGGAATGCGCTCTTTCAAATTCTGAAGGTGGCAGGGGTAAAATACAGGAAGCGAAAGGCTATTTACAATTTGTACAGAAACCAGATGGCAGTTATAAGAGTCGAGGGACATGAAAGGGAAGCAGTGGTTGGGAAGGGAGTAAGACAGGGTTGTAGCCTCTCCCCGATGTTATTCAATCTGTATATTGAGCAAGCAGTAAAGGAAACAAAAGAAAAATTCAGAGTAGGTATTAAAATCCACGGAGAAGAAATAAAAACTTTGAGGTTCGCTGATGACATTGTAATTCTGTCAGAGACAGCAAAGGACTTGGAAGAGCAGTTGAATGGAATGGATAGTGTCTTGAAAGGAAGGTATAAGACGAACATCAACAAAAGCAAAGCGAGGATAATGTAATGTAGTCGAATTAAATCGGGTGATGCTGAGGTTATTAGATTATGAAATGAGACGCTTGAAGTAGTAAATTAGTTTTGCTATTTGGGGAGCAAAATAACTGATGATGGTCGAAGTAGAGAGGATATAAAATGTAGACTGGCAATGGCAAGGAAAGCGTTTCTGAAGAAGAGAAATTTGTTAACATCGAGTATAGATTTAAGTGTAAGGAAGTCATTTCTGAAAGTATTTGTATGGAGTGTAGCCATGTATGGAAGTGAAACATGGACGACAAATATTTTGGACAAGAAGAGAATAGAAGCTTTTGAAATGTGGTGCTACAGGAGAATGCTGAAGATTAGATGGGTAGATCACATAACTAATGAGGAAGTGTTGAATAGGATTGGGGAGAAGAGAAGTCTGTGGCACAACTTGACTAGATGAAGGGATCGGTTGGTAGGACATGTGTTGAGGCATCAAGGGAGCACCAATTTAGTATTGGAGGGCAGCGTGGAGGGTAAAAATCGTAGAGGGAGACCAAGAGATGAATACACTAAGCAGATTCAGAAGGATGTAGGTTGCAGTAGGTACTGGGAGATGAAGAAGCTTGCACAGGATAGAGTAGCGTGGAGAGCTGCATGAAACCAGTCTCAGGGACTGAAGACCACAACAACAACAACCCTCAACTTACTTTGTGCCTAGTGAACGGGTTTCATGCAACAATGTTTCATACTGTCCCTAAACAGAAATATCAGCTTCAGTTCAGCAAGCACGTATTACACAAAGATTCAATATTCTGTGTGTTGTATGGTTCAAAAAGGAACATAGGACACAATCTTATTCACATACATTGCTTGACAAAAAAAGTGAAGCAACCAGAAGATGTGGTCAGATAACAGGTCTGTAAATGGTTAGAGTTGCAATTTTCTGTTAAAGATAGTCCATTAGTGTTGTTCATGTATAGTGTTGTTACCAGTCTGGTAGGATGTATAAGGGGCATGAACAATGTCGATTGATGAATGATCACTGTGGAGGAGATGGATGTGCCGTGTGCTTGGGTGACACAGCTTATCGGCACCTGACAGAGTTTGAAAGGGGCCCCATTGTGGGTCTCCGTCTGGCTGGCTGGTTGAATCATGCACTAGTCGGGTGTGTGGAATGTTTGGATGTGACAGTGGCCTGATGTTGGACTGCATGGGAATGTGAGGGCAAGTGTACTCATCATCAAGGATTATGGGTGACTGTGTCTGACCATGACAGGGAGGAATGCCATATTCTGCACCAAACACAGTGTAACACCTTCACATCTGTGCCTGCCATCTGAGAACAAGTTATGGACACCCTGCAAAATCCTTTGTCATCTTGCATCATTGATTCACAGTTCTGCACTACCCTCGATGACCATTGCTTGTGAGTAAGGCAGCGACATGGGGAAAGGTCCCTGTCTTCCAATGTTTTGGAGAGCCACAGCAGTGTTACTTGTGGCACCGAGGTGTGGGGACTTAGTGATTGAGGGATCATCTTGTACACTAATGTGTTTTACCACTCATGTGACCGTATCGTGGTGCCATTTTTCAATAGGACAATCCTCATCCAGACATAGCACTTATCTGTATGATCTGTCTGCTTGATGTTGATATACTCCTGTGGACAGTAAGGTCTTCATACCTGCCCTCGATAGAATATGGGTGGGATCAGTTCGGACATCAACTTCATCTCAGTGTCAGTGTCTAGGGTATCAAAAACCAAGTACAACAGTTATAGGCTATCTTGCCTCAGGATGGGGTATAATGGCTTTATGATACCCTTCCTAACTGAACAAGAGCATACATCTAGGTCAGAGGGGGTGTTGTATCCTACTGGTAAGTGAGCTCATATTGACAAGGTGAATTTACAAAAACTCTCTCAAACCATTTCATTTTTTTTTTCTTCCACCCCTCCTGAGTGTTTGGGTGCTTCATTTTTTTTATCAGGCGGTGTATTTAAAGAATTGATTCTTGCAGTATGTATTCACTAAAGGTAAAATGTTTTCATGCTAGTGTTATTAACAGAAATACTACTTCGCTACAACAGATGCTGATGAGAACACCACCAGACATTTGTTTCTAAGTGTAGTGTAAATGGGTTCTTATTCACTTAAGCATTTACAGGCTATTCAGCTATAGCTGATTTTATAGTTTTTCAGAATACAACCGATCATTGACTAACGTATAAGGTGTTTAATGAGATATTATCTGTGAGTAATGTAGGACCTTTTATAGCTTACATAACATACATATTTAAATCTGTGCTATTAATTTTATAAAAATTTATGCAGTTTATCTTTCTATATTTTATTACACTTCTATCTTGTAAGTTGGGAGATACATAGAATCAAATGAAAACTAAATTAGGCAAATAGCAGAGTGTTTGTTTGGAGCATAGAAAGAGAATTTGGAAAGAAAATACAGATTGTCTAAACAGTAACAGAGATCCTTAACTGACATGCAGAGGCTTTTAAATATAAAACATATTGCATAGTTCATAGATATTGTTTCTGGAGAAAAATATTCATTTCAGGGTGTAAAAAATAAAATGCAAGGGTGGGTTGCAAAGCAATAGGATCATGAATATAAAAGAAAATGTGAGATGTGGTTTGCTTGTAGCTGTATGAAATACGGCATTGGGAAAAAACTTACAAAACTATGCAATATTTTGCCACTGCTATATGCTGTAACACAGTTATTTATGAGAAACTTCAGTTTAAGCATGATTTCAGGTCTGTAAAGGAATTCTTTCATTAATTTTTGAAGAAGACAAAAAAAAATATTTATTGATTTGTAGTTTCATTGTATTTGTTGTAAATATCATTTGCTATCACCTGCTGTGTGTAATACCTAGGTTACTGTAATCAAAAATGATTATATAAATATATTTATCATTAATTTGTCATACAGTTTTCTTGTATCATGAAGACAGTTTCATCTTTAATAACAGAAACTTCAAAGATCATGAGTGTCTGCAGCAGTAGGCCTTATTTTTGTAACAGTTGTCAGAATATGGCTCTGTCTTTACAGTCATCCAGCCTCTCTCTCAAGGCATTGGAGGGAGCCACATCTGCTGACTTGGCTGAAATAGAGCAAATCGTCAAAGAGCGAATGGTGTGTTTGTAGTTAAATGAGGCTTTTTTATTTACTTTTGTTGTTTGCCCTGAACCTTTATGTTGAGTTGTGCATGATTTCAGAGTGTATATTTGGCTGCACAATTCTGTATTACTGGCACATTCGGAAGTTACATTTCAAATGTAGTGTATCATCATAATTGATATCATGCTGTTGCTTTCTCTTTCAGTCAGGTGCTGGTGGTAGTCTCTTGCACACACTTGGAGTTCACATGTAGTTTGCTATAAACACATTACTGAATGTCTTTAATTTTTGTTTGGCTTAATTAGTTTTATGTAAGCATTTGTGGAACATGCTCACTGCAATTTATTTTAATATGAATAAATTCTCACCTTGTTTGCAATAGATTTTGTATTCATAGTCAGTGTACACTGTCTTATAGCATTAGCCATCCAAAATTTTTTGCTGCTGATGTATCTGTGTGATATCTGTGTAGGTATGGTATATAGAATTATACATGTGCTGGCATTTGGTATCATACGCAGTTTTATTTTTGGTGGACACAATGTTAAACTTACGTTTACCACAAGCATGACGTAGGAACAGTTTTTCATATTGATTACATTTGGAATACTAAGAAACATAGATATCATTGAAGTAAGGAGCCACGGTTCTCTGAAATTAAAATTTTGCAAGTGATCTTTGGATTTGGTGTGGGATGAGATCTGAACATGTTTGTTATTGTGAAACCCAAGAGTAGCATCTGTGTACAAATAGAGAACAACTGGAATATGAGTAAAATCCAGACAGATCATGAATACTGACTATGTACTTCCATAATAGACTGATGAAAGGAAACTGGGGAGACAAAACAAGGTTGTTCTATTGTTGTAAAGAAGGAAAACTCCCTTTGGATCCTAATGCCAGAGAAATGCGACTCACAGGAAAGGAATTAATTATATTTGAGAGAGGGCAAGAGGTGGGGGGGGGGGAGATTAACTGCAGTTCCATTTATGTATTTTGTGTTTGTCTTGTTTTGGTATTTGCTGTGAGGTTTCCCTTCATGTGGGAGTTACGTATAACAGAATGGAGGTGTTATGTCCAGTTACGTCTTCCGTGTTCAACTTGCCCTTTCATGTAGGGTATTTGTATCTTCCCTTTCTTCTTTCCTAGCTGTCTATATCTCCTGGTGAAAGCATTGTTTAAAAGTTCTGATAAGTAGTCACACAACATTTGCTTTTATCTTGTGTTCCTCTTTAAACTGTCCAGTCTTTGTGTTAGTTAATAACTAGACATTCATTTTATGTTGTGCATAATGATTGCATTGATTCCAGAGTTAAAATTTCAAATTTTCATTCCGATTAGTTGTACAATGTTTACACTGCATTTTATTCCCACAGACTATGTGCAGTCTAAGTTAAAATTCTGCTCTCATTTTAATGATAGATTGGTTACAACTTTCAAAACCTGTAGGAACAATTGAAAACACTTCTGTTTCAGTAATGGAATTTACAAAAAGATGTGAAATGCTTATGGCTTACCAGTTATAATTGACACTGCACACATTTTTGCATCACAGTGTAATTCATAAGTTCATTTCAGCATGGATTCTCAAGAAATTGATAAAGTTAATTGGAACACTAGACTGTACACTTGCTGCTGCATGTTAACACTTCAGAATTATATTTAAGTATTGACAGAGACAGGTTTTTGTGATCATCCATTGAAGAAATGTTGTGTTCTCTACAGGAGCAGCACACAGAAAATCAGGAAAGGAACAGTCTCCTTAATCGAGATTCAAAAGTGTCGAGTGAAATGGCATCTGATGGTGAAACAAGCACAAATACTGGTAGTGAAGGGCAGGGGACTTGTGAAGAAGAGACAGCTGATGATAAAGGTGGAGGGAGCAGGGAAGGGGGTGAAGCACAAGGCAGTGCCAGTGGCACGACAGCTGCACCAAGTGACAGTGAAAGTGTTGAGGACGCGGCAGTTGCCGCCATACGCAAACGTGAATACGTAATTAGAGAATTGGTGGAGACTGAGAGGGACTATGTCCGTGATCTGGAATATGTTACAGAGGGCTACATGCCTCTTATGAGGAATCCAGACTGTGAAATACCAATGCCTGAGGATCTGAGAGGAGGCAAAGACAAAATGGTGTTCGGAAACTTGGAAGCAATCTATGAGTGGCACAGAGAGTGAGTAACATTATCTTCACATATATTATGCTACCATTAAAGTGTATTACGGATATCAGATTGATAAATTTGCTGTAGTACTGTATCTGTCAGAAATATTTCTTTCTTAGTTTTTTTTCTAAGTTTTTAAGCATCTCCTTAATTTGAGTAAATGTGCATTTCACTTCTTTGTAATTTCATAGTCATGAGCTGCTTGTTATGGCAGTCCCAATAACAGGATAAAAGACATAAGTAGTCAGTCGTGACCATCATTGAGAAAAATGGCATATTTCCATTGGCTATTTATTTTTTTACCATAATAAATTATAAAATTCATCATTAATAGGGTTTAAGTAAGATAAAAGAAATATTTTCCTTGACTTTCTGTGTGATAATGTTCCATTTTCTTCACCAGCCACAATAAACATAAGCTTCTGGTATTCAACATTATACTCCCTTTCACTTGTCATACTTCATAGTTACACATGCCATATGGTTAATTACTCCCTACTGATTTGTGGTAGATTTCTTTCCCGCTCTTTCTATAATATATTATACTTCACATTAACTATAATTTTTATCATTTTCCACTTATAATATTGAATGAACTTGATATAAAATGCTGGATTTACATTCAAGAGACAACCCAGGTTCAGAACGTAGACTACTAATTTAGCTAAGTGTCTTACAATTCATCAATCATTGCTCATAAGTGTAGGGATGATTTTGCATTGTGCCCATGACCATTTCTTCCTCCATTTCTGTAAACTTTATGAGTATTCTTATTTTATTCAGAAAGGGTTTATCCATAAAACATGCCATGAAAGAAGATAAATCGGAATTGAAAAACAACTGCTATCACTTAGTAGCGGAAAAGCATCCGGACCAGACGAGATACCCTTAAGATTCTACAGTGATTATGCTAAAGAACTTGCCCCCTTTCTATCAGCAATTTATCGTAGATCTCTGGAAGAACGTAAAGTACCTAGCGACTGGAAGAAAGCACAGGTCGTTCCCATTTTCAAGAAGGGTCATAAATCAGATGCGAATAATTATAGGCCTATTTCACTTACGTCAATCTGTTGTAGAATAATGGAACATGTTTTGTGTTCTCGTATTATGACGTTCTTAGATAATACAAATCTCCTTCATCATAACCAACATGGATTCCGCAAACAGAGATCATGTGAAACTCAGCTCGCCCTATTTGCCCAAGAAATTCACAGTGCCGTAGACACTGGCGAGCAGATTGATGCCGTATTCCTGGACTTCAGGAAGGCATTTGATACGGTTCCGCACTTACGTTTAGTGAAAAAAATACGTGCTTACGGAATATCGGACCAGGTTTGTGATTGGATTCAGGATTTCCTAGAAGAAAGAACACAACATGTCATTCTTAACGGTTCAAAATCTGCAGATGTAGAGGTAATTTCGGGAGTACCGCAAGGAAGCGTGATAGGACCTTTATTGTTTACAATATACATAAATGACTTAGTTGACAACATCGGTAGCTCCGTGAGGCTATTTGCAGATGACACGGTTGTCTACAAGAAAGTAGCAACATCAGAAGACTCGTACGTACTCCAGGAAGACCTGCAGAGGATTAATGAATGGTGCGACAGCTGGCAGCTTTCCCTAAACGTAGATAAATGTAATATAATGCGCATACATAGGGGCAGAAATCCATTCCAGTACGATTATGCCATAGGTGGTAAATCATTGGAAGCGGTAACGACCGTAAAATACTTAGGAGTTACTATCCGGAGCGATCTGAAGTGGAATGATCACATAAAACAAATAGTGGGAAAAGCAGGCGCCAGGTTGAGATTCATAGGAAGAATTCTAAGAAAATGTGACTCATCGACGAAAGAAGTAGCTTACAAAACGCTTGTTCGTCCGATTCTTGAGTATTGCTCATCAGTATGGGACCCTTACCAGGTTGGATTAATAGAAGAGATAGACATGATCCAGCGAAAAGCAGCGCGATTCGTCATGGGGACATTTAGTCAGCGCGAGAGCGTTACGGAGATGCTGAACAAGCTCCAGTGGCGGACACTTCAAGAAAGGCGTTACGCAATACGGAGAGGTTTATTATCGAAATTACGAGAGAGCACATTCCGGGAAGAGATGGGCAACATATTACTACCGCCCACATATATCTCGCGTAATGATCACAACGAAAAGATCCGAGAAATTAGAGCAAATACGGAGACTTACAAGCAGTCGTTCTTCCCACGCACAATTCGTGAATGGAACAGGGAAGGGGGGATCAGATAGTGGTACAATAAGTACCCTCCGCCACACACCGTAAGGTGGCTCGCGGAGTATAGATGTAGATGTAGATTATGCACAGGCTGGGAAATTGAAATTTAGAATATCCGAAATTTTTGCTTATTCTGCTTAGCAATACTAATGAAACTAGACGTGGCATGCATTTCACAATAGATGCTATGGTAACTAAGTTATTACCCTCCTGCATCACATGAATGTGTATTTTACCCAGAGTGATGTCTTGGAAATGTAGTCATAATGCCAGGAATTATATATGTCATTGACTTGTGAAAAATAATGGATATTTGTGATGTTGTACTGAATTTTTTTGGCTTACAGAGATGCTGAATAGAACATTAGTAAATACTCTTAGTAATAATAAACCTCTAATGTTTGGTATATTCTAGTGTCAACAAAAAAATCACCATTTGTTACTACTTTACATTGCTTTTACATGAGATAACATTTTACTTTATGATACATTGCCTGTCCATTTTACAGATGGAAGGAAGTTCACATCTACATCTACATCTACATTCATACTCCGCAAGCCACCCAACGGTGTGTGGCGGAGGGCACTTTACGTGCCACTGTCATTACCTCCCTTTCCTGTTCCAGTCGCGTATGGTTCGCGGGAAGAATGACTGTCTGAAAGCCTCCGTGCGCGCTCTAATCTCTCTAATTTTACATTCGTGATCTCCTCGGGAGGTATAAGTAGGGGGAAGCAATATACTCGATACCTCATCCAGAAACGCACCCTCTCGAAACCTGGCGAGCAAGCTACACCGCGATGCAGAGCGCCTCTCTTGCAGAGTCTGCCACTTGAGTTTATTAAACATCTCCGTAACGCTATCACGGTTACCAAATAACCCTGTGACGAAACGCGCCGCTCTTCTTTGGATCTTCTCTATCTCCTCCCTGTTTCATTGTATAAAATAGATCACAATACACTTGGCTTTTGGTAATATTCTTACTATAAACTAAAGTACACCACCAATACGTTAAATTGTTCACAGTTGTTAACTGCATCTCCTTCAGAAATATTCATATTTGAAGCAACTTTTGCTCTTAAGAATAAAAGTCATATGAAATTAAGAGACTGTCTAAAAGCACTTACAGAACAAACACAAAACCAGTCAGAAATTAATTCACTTTTTTTTATTATTACACTAACATCCATAGAATTCAAAATTAACATACTGTGCTCATGTTTCACAAATGGGATTTGATTTTATAGCACAGGTGGCTGTGTTTAGAGATACATTTTTTATAAATCCCTCCAGAAAAATATCATTGTCAGCTCTTGGCAAAGCTGTATAAATTTCCTCTCAAAATAATTTCATCCTGCTCCATAGATGGCCGTACTGACTTCACATCAAACTGTTTTCATCTGAGCAAAAATAAATATTTTTTGAATTACTCTGTCTGCGAGATTACAGTTTTAATTTTTCATTGCTTGTCCTCTCGTCACCCAGAATACTGATTTGCAAGAGTTGTGCTCTGTGATTCTCCTTTAATGATCAATGTTGTTAAGTGAGACATCTGTTTATTGTTGGCTGGCCAACATGTTTAATACTGTACATGTTCAATTCTGTCTTAACTTACATTGTTACTCTTGTGTAAGAGGAGACTAGTTGGTACTGCAATTCTGATCTTTGCTTATTATGCAAATTTTGTGTTATAAACATCACAGATAGCCATTCGTGTTTTATGTTATCCATGGATTGTTGTGTGCTTTTATTTCCAAGCACCTTCTCAAACATAAAACTACAGCATTTTTCAGAATAGGGGGAAAGTATGATTTGCATAACATTAACTGGCATTTTAGCAAATGTTTATTTGATTGTGCCTTTGCCTTTTCAACAACATGGGAGCGAGAAAATTGCCTCATAGAGCTTTATTTACATTTCTGTCTGCCAGGCAAATGATGAAATTAAGTTTTATTCATTTGTAAGTTTTATTTGTGCAGTGTCCGTTTATTATGTAATGGTTTGAAAACATGCAATTTTCAGGAAAGAAACCTTTATTAAATATTTGGTTATTGCATGATCATTGAAGTTTTGAAAACATCTCATTACTTATTTATAATAAGAAAGTAGTCATACATCTTTATCTGGTCTTATTATAGCAATGTACTTTTCTTCTAGCTTCTTTTTGAAGGCTCTAGAGAAATGCCTCAGCCATCCGGAAGAACTTGGCCCACTCTTCAAGAGATATGAGAGAAAATTGCATATGTATGTGGTTTACTGTCAAAACAAACCCGTTTCGGAGTACATAGTCTCAGAATATGATATCTATTTTGAGGTAAGTCCTGTTTCATATATTTATCCTCATATTTTTATTATTCAGACAATTGACAAAATGTAATTACAACAAACCAGTAACTTATGATTAACATCTTGAAACACTTTTTAAAAAATGGGGACTCATGCTAATTTGGTTCTTCAGTGCTAGTCCTGAATCTGATTATGGTTCTACCTTTCTGCATTGTAATACTTTCTGATTTATATTAGGCATAGCATGTGTCATTAATTAAAAATGTCACTTTTCTAGTGGTTTGCATTATAAGCTCATAACAATACTTCATTTGTCTCTTAAAACTTGTGTCCTATTATAAATCCTATGAGAGGCCGAAAGTCAGTATGTAAATGAAGAACAGTGTGATAAAATACCTGATAATATATTACTTAATTTCCAGGTTCTGAATTTCATGTTGGTCCATATTATTTCACCCATACTCACTCTCTTAGAAGCAGAAAAAAACTGTGCATTGCCCTCTAGGTTTTGTATTGAGTTTTATATTCTTATGCAAAGTCTTTTAACAGGTTGCCTGTGAATATCTGGCAGGAATACCTTCCATGTAAAACTAACATTTGTATTAGGTAAATCTTGACTTTTCCAGTACATAGACAGCTTATAGCCGTCTGTTTAAAGTTATGTTAATGATTTGTTGGAAGTATTAGATACAAACAGCAGCTGAGTGGTATAGGAGGAGAAGCAACTGAGTGGTATAGGAGGAAAAGCAACAGTGGACTTTTTCAAAGCAATTCTACAAGATGGGATTTACAGAACATCATGTGTAAATGAATGAATGAATAAACAAACACTATACAGTCTCAAGTAAAATTAATGATTGTCTCAAAGTCCACATATGATTTGTTATTATTTTAATGCAGATTTAAACTTTGACTAACAAAAATATTTCATCAAAATGACTTTGTGTTCAGAACACTGTGTGCATCAAAAACTTGTAATAACAGGCAGATCACAACAAATCTTTTATATTTCTGCAGCCCTAGTTATAATAGTACTGTTATCATTGTTTTCAGGAACTTCGCCAAAAGCTTGGCCATAAACTGACATTAGGTGACCTGCTCATCAAACCTGTTCAGCGCATTATGAAGTACCAGCTTTTGTTGCGAGACATCTACAAATACACTGAACGAGCAAAGCTTCAGAATGAGATTGACTCATTACGTATTGCACTGCAGGTGATGCAGGTTGTTCCCAAGGCTGCAAATGATATGATGGATGTGGGCAGGCTCCAGGGTTTTGATGTAAGTTTGTTCATCAGTTTGTATAACATACAATTAGTATTTTCTAAAAGAAAGTTTTGGAAACTTGTTTTACTAGCAGAAACACAAGCAGTAATATTGCTATTGAAAATCTTACAGAAGTGATAAAGACAACACTGTCAGTAACTACAGTACCTTAAGTTAGTAACATTATGATAAATTCGATAGCTGCGGATGGAAAGGAATGGAGAAATAGAAAGCAAAGATAAAAAGTATGAAGAGAATTCTGGTTTCATAAGGGTTATACTTTTCAAAACTGGAATGTATAGTGGAAACTAAGTATATCCTGGAGAAAAAGTTCTGTCTATGGCTCTGAATTTCTAAGTCAGGGAAGAAGAATGTATGAAGTGTAGTGTAGCATGGTACAGTATAGTTACTTATTCATCCAATAACCATTTTACAATGCTGTCATTTGCTATAATGCTTTTGCAGTGTGGGATCAAGTGCTGCTAGAACAGAATTTCCTCAAATGTAAATATTTTATCTTTCAAACAATGGAAATTTCAGGCTGAAATATCAACAATATCATGATAAGGATAGATTGCTACTCGCCATAAAGATGACACATTTAATTGCAGACAGGCACAATGAAAAGACTGTTACACATTCAGTTTTCAGCCAAAGCCTTCTTCAGGAAAGAAAACACACACACATTCCCACAGCCAAGCACACTTTACACTCACATGACAGCTATCTCTGGCCACTACACCCAGAATGCAGCTGTTGCCTTGAAGAAAAGCAGCAGTCCAGTGTGGGTGGGCAAGGGGGATAGTAGGGTACATGTGAGGGAGAGACGAGCACTTTTTTGTGGAGCATGCGGGACTATGGCAGCAAGACAAGGCTGCCAGATGCAGCATCGGGAGGCTGTGGGGGATGAAGAGGGAGGGGACAGGCAGCAGAAAAAGAGAGGAGCAGAGATAGGGAAAAACCAGAGGGTACACCAGCATTCATTCTTAATAACAGATTTTTCACTGTAGAGAGTTTGAACATCTGAGAACAGAATTAATGGAGTATCATTGTGGATGTTTATTTTATACACTGAAATAATTAAATACAAGCATATAACTTAAAGAGAAGTCAGAGAGGTCATATTATTTTATACTTAATGGGATGATTAACTTGGAGTAAAGATTATTCGATTTAAGAATGTGTTTTGCATCTCAGCATCAAGCACCAATAAACTGCTTTCAACAGTCAACGTTGTTTCTGTTAGCTGCATATACAGGGTGTCCCAAAAAACACTAACAAGCTTTAGTGACAGGTTCCTTACACCAAAACAAGAAAGGAATGTCTAGTAAACATGGGGTCTAAAATGAATACGTTAAAAGCTGTGTGCCCTGCCGTGAAACACAGCTCTTCACTGAATAACTGCTCATAGCTCTTAAGATATGCATTTTAGAACCCATGTTTATTAGACATTTTTTTTCTTATTTTGTTGTAAGGAACCTGTCCCTAAAGCTTGTAGGTGTTTTTGTGGGACATCCTGTATACAACTACAACGCACCTCTCAAGGTATACTTCACTATTGCACTCAGATACATGACTGTATTACGTAGCTTCCACTCTGCTTAGTTTCTGTATTCCTGTAGCTATACTTACAGCATCAAGATAATAAATCCACTACGCATTTCATCAGTCTTACACAACACTACAGTTTTTCCATCTCCTACTTAAAAAAACTTAACATTTTCTATTTTTCTGTGGGTGCTTTTATCTTTTCACATTTTTCCCCTGTTAAACCTCTATTTCTGTAGCTACATCATCCATACTCTGATGTCTGCCTTAGATCTCAATTCTAACATTCTGTATCAACCATAAACCCTCTTTGACCAGATGAGAACCACTATCTCCTGTCTGAAGTTAGCGATCTGTAAGTACAGCACCTCATTTCCACAAGAACATTATTCTGTGACAAACAAGTTTTAAATGTTTTCCATTCAGAAATTATGCTATAAACACTTCCTATGATAGTTACATCAGAAAGTTTAGCTGAGATGTTATCTACACCATGCAGAACAAAAATCTATTCCACATGTATTTTGCAGAAGATTTACTTTTTGAATGTGGAATATGTCTGTGTTTCAGGGTAAAATAACAGCACAAGGGAAACTTCTACTTCATGGACCATTGGTGTGTTGTGAAGGGAATTCAGCATTTAACTTCAAAGGAAAGGAGTTGCATGTCTTCTTTTTTGAACAGAATGTAATATTCAGTGATGCTGTTGGAAAGAAAACTCAGTTCTCCAATCCAGTGTACATTTATAAGGCCCATATACAGGTTAGAGCACAGTTTATAGTTTTACCCCTATTGCTGTTATCTTTATATGAACAGTCTCTTTGAATTCAATTTTCTGAAAACTGTGTATTATAGTAGCATATTTGTGTTATGTTTAATCTGAAAATAGCATATTTTTAAACTTCTTTTCTGGTCATTAGGTGAATAAAATGAGCCTAGAAGAAGTTCCTGATGATTGTGAGCCAGGAAAGTTTATAATTCGATCAACTGATCCCAATAAGCCCAACTTGTCATATGTCTGCCAACCAATGTCTAAAGAAAGTTGTGAGGAATGGGTGTCGACAATTCGGAGTATTCTGCAGACACAGAAAGACTTTCTGAAAGCACTTCAGTCACCCATAGATTATCAGAGGGGTCAGGAGAAAAAGAAGGAGGTGTAAGTAGTTCTGGTACTCCTCAGAGTGTTGTGAATTGTTGTTGACATATGTTTGAAATGTGAATGTGAGATAAGGTGCTCTGATTCTGAGAATCAAAATGATTGTGAGGTCTGTCAGCCACAAAATGCAGGATTCTGTGGCAAGAGTTTTGGGTGGAATGCAGTGAATGTACTTTCAGTGTGTATTGTCTGAGGATGAACCAATTATGACATTGTAAGCCAACACTGTATTGAGGAATAGAGAGACACAGTTCTGTATTACCATCAGTATGATATGGTTGCTTAATAAAGCCTTCTTAGGCAAGGTGTGCTACATTCAGAGTGAACCAGTATTTCATTATTAAAAATTGCAATATTAGTCTTGTTTGTGCTGGACTGTTTTGTAGAAACAATTCTTTAAAGCTTTGCCATTTAGAAATAATTGATTTCAAGAAAGAACTGGTTTCTTTATGCTGTAGGCCTACAGTGTTAGAGCTGTGATACAGACTTGCTTTATTGTGAATAACTTTTGTGAAACCAAAGTTTTACACTGCTAGGACTAAACGCAAGAAACATTTCTAAAAAGTTGAGTGAAATGTGCATTTCAATAAATACAAGTAAATCCTGAAGCTCTTGCCCTCCTGCCAGAGAGAATAGCCTTGTAGAAGTCTGACGAGAAATGTTAGCGATAAATCCTAATGCTCTTGAAGCCATGAGGAGCTGTTTTGATATACTTTGCTAATGTGTGGCTAATTGCTCTGTCTGTATAGAAATTATAAATAACGGGTATGAATCTCAATAGTTCTTATTAATAAAAAGTTGTTTCAATCCAGTCCACAAACTACAACAAAAAAAAAATTGAATCTGTTTGTGAACACAGACATTTTGTTTGCTGGTTGTCAGTAAGCCACTGACAAAATGAAACTTTTTAAGTCAATTTCCATATTGATTCCTCATGTTCTGTACATGGGAATTAAGGCAACTGCACTAACATTCTCTTTAACTGGCTCCCGACCTCTGTGTCATAAAAGACATGAGATTATTATGTATATAATATGTATGTTTGTACATAATAAAAACAAAACATTTTCAATAGAATTGAAATACCTTGATTTATGCAATATTGTAATATCCCATCCATTATCCTAAATGACACTAACATACTGTCCTACGTGAGACTTCTCCTGCATATCAAAGGGTGAAATCAAATTGTAAGTTGTATTTCACATTTCTGCTGTGAAATAAATAAATAAATGATTTAAGTGTGTGTGTGTGTGTGTGTGTGTGTGTGTGTGTGTGGGTGTGGGTGTGTGTGTGTGTGGGAAAAAGAGAGAGAGAGAGAGAGAGAGAGAGACGAGATGGAAATGGGGCCCAGATATGAAACTGTGTGAACTGCTGAGAGTGTTGGCTATGTTATAATTTTTCCAGATGTGTAATTTTATGAATTTCTATGTAACATAAAGACAATTTTTTGTGATATTTTTTTATCCATCACTGTGAAATTCTGCTTTGAGGAAGACAAGAAATAACACTATTTTCCCAAATATTACCCAAAACACACAAACACTTGCAGTAAATATTTACAGCATAAATTTTAGGAATAATTTTAAAAATGTTTGTGTTAACTGTGAAGAAACTATTTGAGTTAAAGATAATTAGCAGTCTTCATACCTTTGTTACAAGAACCTGCTGACAGCATGTAAAATAAATTGTATGAGCCTAGTAGATATGTGCTAGTCAGTGAAAAAATGTGATGAGCTGTTTACAGTAGAGTGTGAATAACTTCTGTCGTTACACCTGGAAACTCACCGATATGTACATAATCTGATTTGCTTATTGAAATGGGGTGGAATGGCTGAATTATTTTACATGCAAGTGGAAGCATCAGATAAGACTAACTTTTTAAAGATATGAAAGTGAACAAAAATGTCTCTTGTATTAATTTTCAGTTTTCTTATCCTTTTTTGTTTCACACACAGTTCGAATTCCATTTATTCTTTTCATATGACATTTATGTTTTACTCTGATTCCCTTTTCCACCTTCAAAACAAATGGATCAGAAATTTGTTTTAAGTAAATTGAGTTTTAGTATCACTTTTTTTGGGAACTGTTAGTCAGTTTGCTACATTTGTATTTGGTAAGTATGGTTTAAAAATGCATAGAAAGTTCTGGTTGAGAATAATTAATTATTTAGGAATAAAAAGACGACTCACCAAAAGGCAGAAGTGCTGCACCATCGACAGATACACGAACAAAAAGTACAGAGCTTTGCATTGCTAGCTTTCAGAATGAAATTCCTTTCTCAAGCTGTAGGAGAAAACACACACACACACACACACACACACACACACACACACACACACACACAAAACTGTCTCCTTACATTGTGCTCATTCAACTGCCAGCTTTTGACAGTCGAGTGAACACAATGTAGGGAGACAGGAATGTGTGTGATGTGTGTGTGTGTGTGTGTGTGTGTGTGTGTGTGTGTGTGTGTGTGTGTGTGTGTGTGTGTGTGTGTGTGTGTGTGCACGCGCACGCGCACGCATTTTTCTCCTGCAGCATGAGAAACGAATTTCATTCTGAAAGCTAGCAAAGCAAAGCTCTGTATCTGTTGACGGTGCAGTGCTTCTGCCTTTCAGTGAGTCATCTCTTTATTCCTGCATAATTCGTAAGCATGGTTTAGTCATATTTCGTAAAATCTGATATTTCTGAACAATATTTCAACCAAATGTCTGAACCTACAACTTAAAAATGTTTATTGTCTAGCAAATAAATCCTTCATTCATGATAACAGTCAACAGCAGTTATCACCCGGCATGTGTCATATATGTGAGTTCATGGGAACCTCAGATATCTTTCCTGTTCCTGAGAGCAATATTCTTCACAGTTGCTGGGTTCTTTCAACATCCCATCTACCTACAATTTTGTCATAAATGAACAGCTGCTGAAATAAAAATAATTCCACTCTTGCTTTTATTTCATAAACTGTATTCTCAAAATCAACAAGATAAAATGGAAGAAAGTGATAGAGGTGCATTTATAAAAAGGATGTGGTTGTGGTGTAAGTTGAACTTCAAGGACCCCATCAAACAAAGTTTTCTTGTATTAATCACCATTCACTTAATTTAAAAATTGTATTTGCATCTTAATGGTCAAGTGCCATTAAAAAATATATGAAAAAGAAAGATCGCTACTCATCACATGGTGGAGATGTTGAGTCGCAGACAGGACAACAAAAAGACTACTAAACATGTAAGCTATCAGCCAGAAGGCTTTCTTCCAATGCAGACGACACACACACACACACACACACACACACACACACACACACACACACACATATATATATAGACATGACAGCTGCCTCTGGTTGCCAGGAGCAGCCTGCTAATTTTAATTGTAACTGTGAAACATAAGTATATTGCTTTATACAAGAATTTGAAATACAAAGGTGTAGAGGAGGTGGAATTATGGATCTTTAGTCCCCATAACAATAACTCTTGCCTACTACTTCCTTATTTCATGACGATCTTTGTAACCTGGTCTGCAAGATCTGGTCTGAAAAACAGATTTGTGTTAACAGTGTCACTGCAATTGTTATGCAATCTCAAAACAGCGTATGTAAAATATAAGACTGATTTTCATCAGTGAATTTTTTACTCTTGAAAACTTGGGTATTTCAGTCTTGATTTCTATGTCCTCATTCCTTTCTTGCACACACTGCCTGTTCTGGGAAAAACTTTGGGGCAGGTAGCCACAAAACTCAGAAAAAATGATTTCTCATTTACTGTTTTATTTTTTGTTTCTGCATCTGGCAGGTAACAACTAAGTTTTGATAGGAGAAACTTACTGTCTGTCTATTTCCAATGTTTTAAGATCAGGGAACTGGGTAATGTCAAAGCATTTGACCATACAAGGGATGAATACAACTTCTTACAGAAATGAACTGTCCTGTGCATGAGGGCCTCAGTAGAAAGACTTTGCTGCTCAGATACAGTTTCTCTTCACACAAAGCAATGCAGTGAATTTCTTCTTTGGAGGTTTGATTCCACTGTAAGAGTTCTTCTAATTGTTAGTATGCCCTTGAGGAAACTGAATGACAACCCTGTCCTATCAACAACGTAATTGTCATATAGTTCTCATTGTCATAAATTGTTTCTGGGCTTTTGTTCACTGCGCTTCTTTCATTGGCTGTCATCTTTTGCAAAATTCTTTAAAATATAACAATGACCCAATTCAAATTGGACTATGCAACAGTATTTTTCACTTATGGAAGACGCTATCTATTAAATATTAAGACACTTGTGTGTACAAAAATGATTTATTGTTCTTTTTTTCCCTCAGTATTGTTATCCTACTTTTCCATATACTCTCAAATTTCTTCCTTTTTGGACATGTTGATTTTAGAGTAAACAAAACAAGATCAAGATATTTGGGTATAATAGCTTCAGCTACTGTGAGACATTAGGGAAGGGCAATCAAAGGAATTAAATAAACAAGTAGCATGTAATAGAAAATTCAAAATAGATGATACGTTAAAAGTTTAACAGCAAAGTAGGATATTTTATGGAAGCAATTAACAGAAAGCAGACGACAATAATTCAAATTTTTAAGTCATCCATACATGAATTAGATGTAACATGCACCAGTCTGTATATGCAACAATCACAATACGTACTCTCTCTATAATAGCTGTAGCTGCATGTTAATGGTGGGAAAGTGCATAGACAACTGGCAGTACCCTTTCTTGTGCTCTACCAAATTACATGTTGTCAGTACCATAAAATTTCCATAATGAGGCAACTGTAAAGATTTCTCAGAGTAGAGAATGATCTAAAAAAATTGGTAACAAAATTTTGGAATAAAAGAAGCAAATGAGAAATTTAAGAAATGAATTATACACAGATAGTGCAGAGAGTTATTTGTAGTGAAGCTGTAGAAGTTTTTGTATCCAGACTCTTCTTCAAAAGTCATTTAACTTGGGTGGATGGTGTAATTTCTCATGTAAATTCAAATGGCATCAGGCAGGCCATCTTGCTGCAAGTGCTCTCTCTCTCTATACTTGAGAAGGAGAATAATGAAGAAATCTATGGATTTATTGTTGCCTTGCTGTCTCACATCTTTTCATGTGAGCAATAGGAAAAAATTGTGGTAAAGTTGACAATGTGAATAGTGTAATTCATAGAGTTAAAAAGTAGCTCAGGGTTTCATATCTCATTGATCACAATGTCATTATGCGCAAAGTGCTAAGCTCAAAATGGGCAAGTATTTGAAAGAAGATTAGCGGTGTCTATCCCATCATTTGCACTAATAAATTTAGGGACGCCATACAAGGAGCTAAAAATTCTGTGTTAATTACGAGAAAGAATGATCATTTCTCTTTTACTAGTGTTGTTAATATATTTATTAGCTCAGCTGAATGTCCTGAAAAACAATAAGAAGAAAATCATTAAACATTTTTGTAAACAGGTTCTTCTCACAATAAACTGAGGCACGTATTCTAATCATTGTTTATGTTCTATTGATTGCTGATATTAATGAATATCTAAATGTAGAAACTCAGTTTGAGAGCGCATACTTTAAGGGAGAGAAGAAACCAAAAATGTAAGATAAGGTAATTCACAAGTTTCATGTCAAGCTTGCTTAAATAAGACAATGTACAGAACAGTTCAAAATGAGAATGCATAGATTCGTGAGGAGTGAGTCAGTTGGCTTTATTAGGCTTGTGCATCAGACGAGCTTGACTGTTCTGGATAGCCACTAAGAATCAATTTTGTTTATGTACATGAATGATGACCTACAGCCTTCTGTTTTTAGCCCTCTCATGTCATTATTTGGTGTTGTATTTCCTGGAAAGGCTTCATTGTGATAAAACACTCAGATTGATGTTAACAGTTGGTTTTTCTACCAGCCCATTCATCATTCTACCTCCACATCAAATCCTGCAAATGATTGTGTTAACACCTACGTGCATATCTATACACATTATGTTCCATTAAAAACTAAAAATGTGCTAATACTTGCACCTTCATCAGATGTATGTAAGTGTACAAGTGGAGCAGATGACTCAATGGGAAAATGGGTTTAACGCCATAATTAAAAAAGGTATCCTGAAGTTGTTGGGAGAAATATAGATAACTAAAAATTATGAATGTGATGGACAAGTAACAGAGTAACATTACAGATCACTTTCTGAGTGGTGTATAAGTTCTGTGATTGAGAGAGAACAAGATCAATGAAGTAAAATAAATGCGTGCAAAATACTCTCACTTTTAATTACAAAAGAAAGGTCTCATTGGTTGCTGAAATAGAAACCTTTATTTCTGCTGCAAATCGATTTCAATCACTTTGTGACCATCACCAGTGCTTGTATTAAAGCCTTGTGCACTCATAAATACAAGCCATAAAATAACAGTATCTGCTCATATTAATGAAGAGTTCTTGTTAGACCAGAGGTACAAATGGAGGTTGATGCCAATTCTGCTTCATGTTAAGAAGACACCTTCCAGAAATAAAGTTGTACAGTGGAATTAAAAGTATTAGAAGAAATGTTTGTTAATTTTAATAACTAAAAAGGTGCAGTTAGTTGATAACAGAGATCCAGAACAGAAGATTAGCAGAGATAACACAAATGCAGCAGTGGAGAGGATGAGCTATAATTAGTAATGGTATTTGGGAAGAAGTATGTAGAGTGTTGTCTACTTCAAGGCAAACTGGGTGGATATGCCAGTTACAAATGATCACTCCTGATTTTGGGTTTTTGATGAACTACATCCGCTCCTCCTGGCTATGAGGATGTTTCAGTGCTTTAATTTCACTTTGTAACTAATTCAGGAGAAATGCTTGGTTCTGAAGTAAAACAAGAAGAAAGAAGAAGAAAACAATAACAACATAACATTGTATGAAGCAAACTAGAAGCAGTCATTTACCAGGTTCTTCAGTGAGAATATGTGAAGTGCAGTTATCAATAAAGTGATGAGTCCCTCATAGTGTATGCTCCTTGGTGTTGTAGCAAATTTCCGAAAGCTGGATATGGTTCACACTTGTGCGCTGTTCTGCACTTTTCAATTGGTCCTGGTGGATTTCTTTTCTGTATTTCATCATATTTGTATGCAGAAGACTTTCTTGAAGCAAAAAAGAATAGATAGTTAATTGGGTTAGTACGTATCAAAGGCTGTACGTTGTCAAGTAAGATCAACAATTAACTTCATAACAAAGGCAGAAGGATAAAGAAATGAAATTTCATGATAAGAGGAAAACGCTAATTTAGTGGTGCTGAATTTGACCCCTTTTTAGGCAGAGTATACAGAGCAGATGTATTGGAGAGACGTGTCATCATCATCGTCTTCATATCCTTCCAGCAAGCCAGGTAGGGAGCTTATGAGCAATTTACTTCCATTTTGCTGTATCTTGATACACTTCTTCTCTTGATGCAGTTTCTCAGTTTTCTTTTCTGGTCTCCAGGTCCAGCCGTCTTTCTCTGGGTTGTCCTTTTGGTCTTTTCCCCTGCACATTTCTCTCCAAGTATTGTTTTGGCGGGCAGTTACTGTCACCGTCTTCACATGTCCAAACCATGTGAGCTATGTAGTACTCAAGTCTCTCAGTCATTGACACATCCACTTGCAACTCTCCTGTGATGTATTCATTCCTAATTTTATCTCTTCTAGCATTCCACAATGTTGATTGCAGAAACTTAATTTCACTTGTTTGTAACTTGCTCAACTCTGCCTTGTTATTACACAGCACTATTTGAGAGATATGTATCAAACAGTAGAATTAAATAAGCCTTGTTATACAGTTGAAAGCAATATATTTATACTCAACTGTTGATTTGCTAAGCATAACCTGGATGAGGATTTTTATGATGGGGTTTATCTGGTTAGCCTTTGAAGATCCCTCATCTAATTAACCCCACAGATGATGGATTGCCACACCATCTATGATGTTCCAAAGGTCTCCTTCTGTGCTGAAGATGCCATTGTTGTCTTTGCCTGTAACATTGGGCAAAATAGCTTGCTTGGAATATATTCTGTGGATAAATGTTTTCAAGAACATAAAAATTAATGAGAAACTTAATGAGGAGTGACACCATCTGTGTAATACACGTATCTGAATATAATGAATAAATGATTTGCAAAAAAATGTGCTCAATTTGCCTACAGTGGAGAGTTCTTAACAAAAGTGTGTTAAGGTATATATAATAACTGTATATTGTATACTGTAGGCAAGAAGTGCGTGCATATATTTAATCGTTTTACTTTCAATTTTCGATATGAATAATCTTCACTGGGTGCTTCTGTGGGAAAGAAATACTTCACTTCACTTTAATGGTTTACCAAAAAGAGCACTTACTTGCTATTCCTTATAATTTTTTCATACTACCTGCTTAAGTGTCAAGAAATAATTTAATTTCTTAAAATTTCTGTTATTAATAACAAAAGAGGGACATGCAACCACCAATAAACAGATATTTTTTAATTGACCAGTGGCTGAAAGTAAATGTAATGTATCCAGCATATAAACTTTATTACATTGTTATGTGCAAATGAAATTTTCCTCACATTCTGCTGGCTACTTTATCTTTTATAATTTTTGGTATTGGCAGCTGACTTCCTTGCATATTCATTTTGCCTTTGCACCTGCCCGTTTATTGATATATGTTTGCATGCTTTACATGTATCTTTTGCATGCTCTGTTTTATGTTTAATCACTGTTTTATTTATTTTTTGTTTCTCCCTTCTTGGTTTCTTCTTAGCTCTGCTCCAGAACTGAGTTCAGTTTGGACCCCTTCATTAAGGAAGAGCTTGTCACACCCTGCATCAAGTACAGAAAAGGAAAATGGAAGAGCTTATAAGAATTTTGATGACTCTGCTTCTCTTCCTTGTCCCAGCACTGCAGCTTCTGCTCTTCTTGATGCTTATTCTGTGCCCAGCAAAGCAATCTATGATAGTGATCAAAGGAGCTTTACTTCAAGTGCAGATGAAAGCCACTGTTCAGACAAAAGTAACAGAACTCAGAGCCCCACAAAAATGAAGTTGAACTTTTTGGAAGGTTTTCGCAACACACTACGTTCACGGACTAAAAGTGATGTGGCTTGCTACAGTGAGTGTGAATGGAACAGTGTCAAGCCTTCAAGTCCATACACAGGTTCTGGCACTGATAAAGGCATTGCAAGGAGGTGGTCTGAGGCAGGCACACCAAATCTGGTAAGAAACAAAGGCAACATTTCTGTGAATACCTTCTAATCTGGACTGACTTCTGAGCACCCATTTTCCTTTACAAACTTCTGCATGAAATTCTGTGTCAATTACTCACCTTAACCACCACTAACCAGTTCCCTACAATTGTATGGGATATTAGTAGCATCAACTGATACATGTAGTGTAGAATATATACTAACTTTGGAAATGTAGATCATTACTCACATCATAGATCAACTCATGACTAAGTGAAATGTTATAATTTTTTTATAACTTAATCAGTTTTTTCTCAAGAGAGGAGGTAATGGAAGGCCACTCTTGCAAACATTTCTGCAACTGAAGAGTATGTGATCTAAGTGGGTGAGTAGCTTGGATAATGGGAAGTGGAATAGGGTGATGAAGGTTACACATGGAAAGGAAGGGTGGAGAAGCATAAATGTGTGTGGGTAAAAGTAAGTATACTATGCAGGACTGGCTGCAACAAGACAAGAAGCAGCTGGAGACAAGTGAACAGGAAAAATGTAAAAAAACTAAAAATGAGGTTATCAGTAACATCAGTATTTAAATTGAGAGAGATGCAGCAAGATGTACCAAAACAGCCAGATGGTGAGCAACCATAAATGAGAAATTTAGCAAAGTTGTTGGAGATAAAAAATTACAAACATGAAGAGAGGATAAGATGGTGATGAAGGAGAGGGATACAAAGGACAGAAAGCAGAGGGTGGGAGGGACGAGGGGGGGGGGGGGGAGAAGAGAGAGAGAGGGGGGGGAAATCTTATTGAAAAGTATAAAGCTATAAAAGATTGTTAACAAAACTGGTATTGAACCTGCTGAAGAAAAGCAATACTGAAGGTATGAGATTTCCACTCTGCAGCGGAGTGTGCACTGATATGGAACTTCCTGACAGATTAAAACTATGTGCCGGACCGAGACTCAAACTTGGGACCTTTGAATTTCACGGGCAAGTGCTCTACCATCTGAGTTGTGCTTCGGTAGCTCAGATCGTAGAGCACTTGACCACGAAATTCATAGGTCCTGAGTTCGAGTCTGGGTCCGGCACACAGTTTTAATCTGCCAGGAAGTTTCAATACTGAAGGTTATTTTACACCATTCTTTTTATAAGAAATATAAAATATGCATACCTTCTTCTCTTTGAAAGTTCTGGTTTTGGAGATAGGAAAAGTATAAATAGTATATCCATCTACTAACACAAATAATTTGCTCTATAAGTATTAGTTTTAGTAGTAATTACAGTATTTTTTTTACTTAATGTTAGATGAAGCAAAAGGAATTTTACTTCCTTTGAATCGAAGTATGTCTAATGCATCTACTGCATGAAACTCGTACCACTTGAATGACAGTGATAAGAGTATTGTACTTAAGGCACTTAAATTAATACTTGATATTGTTTCAAATATTCAAATGAAGTGACATAATTTCACAGTCTTTACTGGTGTCATACAGATATGATTTTATGTATGTATAGAGACTCAAGAGGCAAGTGAAAATTTGTACAAATGCCGGGAATCCAACCCAGGTTTCCTGCTTACTAGACAGGTGTACTAGCCACTAGGCCACCTTGGCACAGCGTTCACACAACTACACAAATTACTCTGGCACAGCTCCCTCCTCAATCTACATTCTTACTGCTGCCCCAGTCTACATTAAATTCCCCTTTACACACAAACAGCCCTGCTGAGACTCTCTATGTTCTGGAATAGCACCTCAGCATCAAACATAAATGGGGCATCCAGCCTGAAACAGAGCTGCAGGAGCTTATACAAATGAAATGACACAATTTCAGAGACTTTCACTGATCTCACGCAGTGAATGAAAATTGGTACCAAGATCAGGAATCAAACCCTGGTCTCCTGTGTACTAGGCATATGCATTAGCTACTAAGCCACTTTGGCACAGCAGTTCACTCAGTTGCATGGATTACCCTGGCATGAATCCCTCCTCAATCCAGATTCTCATTGCCAACCCTGTCTACTTTAAATTCCCCCTTACACATAAACAGAAGTGCCAATCTCTTCATGTTCTGGAATAGCATGCTCGATGCTGAGGTGCTATTACAAAACATGGAGAGCCTTGGCAATTCTGTACATGTGTAAGGAGGCATTTAAAGTAGACTAGAGTGGCAGTAAGAATTTGGATCCATATTGGAGGCATGCCCAGGTAATTCGTGCAATTGTGCAAACTGTGCCATAGTGGTTTAGTGGCTAACGCTCCTGCCTAGTAAACAGGAGACACAGGTTTGATTCCCAGTCTGTGTACAAATTTTAACTCACCACTTCAGTCTATGTACATAGTTTCAAATATTGTTTTGCATAGGATTGGAGACACTCAAACATTAATTTTGGGCTGAAGATTACACACTTCCAGGTAAGTACTTTACACTCATATTACAGCTAGCTGCAGGAAACACTCTTGTGATAACTAATGAAACTGCACTACACGCAACACACATGAATAATACAAGTTGCAAAAGATATTGATAGCTCTGTTAAGTTGATGAGTTACATAGTAACATAGTCAGATCATCTGATGACAACTTCCAAGGAATTTGAAACCAGTACTGTAACTACTAGTGTGATCCAAACCTGAAAAATACAAAAAATAAAAAAAAAATTGTCACAAGATGGTCATTGTGTTCCCCACAGACAATATGAAAATCTGAGTATTATGTTACAACATAAATTTTAGTAAAATTGTTAATGTTGCATGGTATCAAAAAGAGTTGGAGAACAAAACACACATGCTGAAATAAATACCATTTATTGCATTACCTGTTCCAGAAACAGAAACCAGTAATAAATGGCTCATAAACAATTAACAAGTTAAAGGTAGGAAAATAGGAAATAAGGTACCAGAGGAAGTAAAGCTGTAAGGACGGATCATGATCCGAGCTTGGATAGCTGTCAGTAGAGCACTTGCCTGCAAAATGTGAAGGCCCCAGTTTGGAGTCCCAGTCTGGCATACTGTTTAAATCTGCCAGGAAATTTCAGAAAGTAAAAATGTTCCTTCTGTAGTTCTACATACTGCTGGGTGTTAATACAATGAAGAAAACAGTAGCCTGTCACTTTCTGATATTCTTTGATTAAAAGATGTTCTGAAGAGTCATAACCTATCCTTGGGTATACTTCCTTCCGTATGTATTTCACTCTTTTAAAAATTAAAAGTCAAATCCCATTCCCATCAATGAGCCACTGCAGATGTTCTGCTTTGTTGTTGTTGTTGTTGTTGGAACATATTTGTAAAACTGGTTTGCAGTTGCCTTCTCCTGATGTGTGAGTGATGCATCTGGCTTGTACCTGCAAGTCAATAAGCATTCATGTAGTGTAATAGTGTGTTTATGTTGGATGAATGTGAAGTGGGGGAAAGAGAGTAAAACAAATTAATGATACATAACTTACTCCTGTTGAAAGTGGCTAAGAAGAACAATGAACTGCAGATCCCCTTATGCCGAAAACATTGCCATCAACAGTCACACTCTCATTCTGTAAGACAGGGGAGGATGGTTTGAAATAAACTCAGGACCCTGGCAGATAATATTAGGATCAGGGACTGTGTGCTGCACTTCTCACCATTCCAACAGGACAATTCACAATTGGCAGTGAAAAGCTTTATGCATCAAACCATCTCTCTCTCTCTCTCTCTCTCTCTCTCTCTCTCTCTCTCTGACACACACACACACACACACACACACACACACACACACGTTTTCTGTCTAGTTTCACATGGTGATTAAATTGAAGGAATTTCACATGGTGATTAAATTGAAGGAAGTATTTTGAATGGATTTATACATAATGTTATTGCTTAAAAGTTAAGGTATTTGAATGGTAGCATGCATAAATAATACTAATTCACCCAAATTAAGAATAGCCACTGCAAGAAAAAAGAAAGAAAAGAAAAAAAAGACACTCCATGAAGGAGTTATGCAAACTGGTGTCCATACAGGTATCAACAGCAAATGCAAAACTGTAAACTTTGGTGGACAGTGGATGAATATGTGTTGCTGCAGCACAATTTCACCACACAGCTGGCAAGAGTGGTACCCAGGGCAAAAGTCTGTGAATTTCATTCCATGTACTCAGCTGGACAGTAACTATGAGTCACAGACAGACACGTGAACGATATATGCAGATATCAGAGCATTTGAGAGGGGACGTTTAGTTGGGCTCAGAGAAGCTGGTTGGACTGGTTGGCAAATCATTCAACATTTGAATAAGAACGTGCAGCTAGTCGATGATGTTGGCAAGTATGTATGAACCCTGGCCAAATACAGCGTCAAGTTCTAGGTGCTCAGTCAGGAACCGCGCGACTGCTACGGTCGCAGGTTCGAATCCTGCCTCGGGCATGGATGTGTGTGATGTCCTTAGGTTAGTTAGGTTTAAGTAGTTCTAAGTTGTAGGGGACTTATGACCACAGATGTTGAGTCCAATAGTGCTCAGAGCCATTTGAACCATACAGCGTCAAGTCGGAAGCAGTCAACATAGAGAGATGACAGAACAAGAAGACTGAGCAATCATCAGAGAGGCACTCAGAGCTCCAGATTCATTATCATCATTGATCCAATGTGCAACTCGTGCTTCAGTGATATCAACTTGGGTTATTAACAGGTGGCTCACAGACAGGGACTGAGCTCACGTTGCCCCTTACATCCATTTCCATTGACCTCTGTACACCAACAAGCCCATTTGCGATGGTGTCAGGCACATTCAACCCAGAATATTGTTGACTGGAGTAGAATCATCTTCAGTGATAAGTCCTGCTTTGAACTGAGCCCCACAACCAGCAGAGATGTGTCTGGAGATTTCCTGGACAGTAGTGGCGTACTATTCTGACTTTGCCAGCCATCCGGCCCAACAACCAGGAGTCCTCGTGCTTACCAAACCCTACCTTGCCCACTAAGGCCACCACATCTCAACCCAACTGAGAACATTTGTGGCATTATGGGTAGGGCCCTACAAAGAGCTCAGGATTTTGGTGATCTAATGTGCCAATTGGATAGAATTTGGCAAAATATCCCTCTGGAGGATATAGAACAACTTTATCAAGCTGAGTAACTGCTTGCATAAGGGCCAGAGGTAGACCAGTGTTTTATTTACTTGTACAATTTATGAAGCTCTTTCTCTTGAATAAGTCATCCAGTTTCTCTGAAATTGTAATCATCTGTATATTTGTGTAATTTTTATACATAAAATTGACAGTGAAGAGAATCCAAGTCACAAGAACCTTCAAAAAGTAAAACCCTGGTTTTGTGGTAATAGATTTTTGTTTTATATGAGACTTCCACTACCCTTGAATACATCAGCACTGATAGATATTCACTTTTAATGTGGGTATTTAGTATCAAGCTTGTTCAAGAGTTGGACAAAAATATGAAAACACCAAAAACACAACTTATTACCATGTGTAATATGATTTAGAAAACCCATTGGCATTCAAAACTGCTTCCAGTCATCTTTGGAGGGATAAATACAGGTCCTTTATGGTTTTCAAGGGAATCTTATACAATTCTTCCTGTAGTGGCAAGTTCAAGTAACAATGGTGGAGGTGGATAGCAGTCATGGACCCTTCTCACTAAAGTTGATCACAAAGACTCACTGACTGTAGTAACCAGGGGAGATGCTATGTAATTCATCCTTGAGTTCTTAAAACCAGTCCTGGATAATAAGAGCAGCGAATAGTAGCCCTGCTGCCTTGGAAGTTAGCATCACCATTGTGGAAAAACATTGTACCATGGGACGGACTTGACCAGCCAAAATGGTCACTTAATCCTTGGCAGTAGTGTGCCCTTGCAGAGTAACCATGGAATCCATGAAATACTATGTTATGGCTGCCCAAATAATCACTAGTCCATGCCATGTTTCACTCTGGGATGTAAACTCTGCCAGAAGTTGTAAACAGTGTGTAACAATACTCATCCAACCAAATGACTTTCTTCCATTGGTCCATAGTCCAGGTCTTATAGCTTCAGCACCACATTTACCTGTATTGTGCATTTCCAAGCTGATGACTGGTTTTGGAATACCAGCTTGCCCTGCAGTTCCCTGCTTATAGAACACCCTTCATATTATTTTGGTGATGACGATGATCACAAGTGTAATATTCAGTTCTGCAGTGACTTTTCCAGCTGTCATCCTATTATTTTTCATCACAGGTCTCTTCAGTGACCTTCTGTCATGATCACTCAACACACACTTTCATCCACATTGTGACTTAGTGGATGATGTTTCTCCACTTCCCTGCATGCAGTGTAGTTCTTCCACACAGTGGCTCTTGAAATACCAAACACTTCAGCTATCTTGGTTATGGAAGCTTCCGCCACAGCTTACTGCTGACATAATGCACTTTCAACTACACAGTAGACTGTTCTGATCATGACTGACACTTGCAACATTTCGAGGACATTACATAGGTTCCCGTCATGGCCAAATGCAACAGTGCAACCAGCAGGCTTCACTATCATCTGCATTTATGTTCAAGCATATGTTTCTTGAGGTGTTTCTGTATTTTGTACAATGCTTGTAGCGGCTGCTCTCACTTAAATATAGCAGCATATAGAAAGAAGCATGACGATTTATTTAGGTAATCAATTGAAATAATTCTAGGATACCCGTTCATGGAATATATAACAGTATATTTTGAGATTCAAACAATTGGAAATCCAGAGTGGAATAACTATATGAATTAGAGTAGACTGCTACTCACCACATAGAGGATGCACTAAGTGATAGACAGCCACATTTAAGAATGGTGCACAGTGGTTGCAGCTAAGTTGATTGTAAACTGCATGGCTGCTTTCACAGGTGGGCCTGCCTTTGATGGGATAGGAAATGCCTGTGACAGAACTAGAGTAGATGGTAATGGAAAGATTTTTGGGACAAGTCTTGCATCTGTGTCTTTTGCAACGATATAAGCCCAGGCAAAAGAGGTTTGGAGCAATGGTGGAATAGATAACGACAAGGGTATTGCGTAGGTTTAGTGCATAGCAGAATGCCACTGCTGGAGGGGTGGAGAGGATATTTCTCATTTCAGGGCACAATGAAAGGCCTTTGAAACCCTGGGAGAGAACACGATTCGGTTGCTCCAGTCCTGGTTACTGTGAGGCAGCACTCCTATGTGGCCAGTCAGTGGGTATGGTGTATGACTGAGGAGACAATGGGTGGGAGATCTGTTTATGGACAGGGGAGTACTTTCAATTTGCAAAGGCCTCAGTAAGACCCTTGACATAATCAGAGATGTACTGCTCACCACAGCAAATTTGGTGATTCGGCTGTAGAATGGGCTTATTGGGGTGGAATGAGTATAGCTGTTGAAATGAAGGTGTTGAGGTGGGTGGAGGTACTCATGGAGGCGGGTGTTGATGTCGAGGAAGATGACTTTTGTGCTGAGGAAGAACAGGTGAAGTGAAAGGGAAGAAGGTGTTGAGGATGTGGAGGAATGTGGGTAGGGTGTTCTCACTCTCAGTTCAGGTTATGAAGAAGCCCTCAAATAATATAAACCAAGTGATGGGTTTGGGGTTCTGGCTGGCTAGGAGAAATTCCTCTGGTGGCTCATGAGTAGCTTGGCATAGGACAGTGGTATTCAGGTTCTGATGGCCTCATCTGATGAAGGATTTTGTCTGAAATCTGATATCTTCCTACAGTCTACTTTTAAATGTGCCTATCTGCCACTCGGTGCCTGCTGTAAGTGGTGGGCAGCAATCTGTTCTAATTAATATATTTATATTTTGATGATTATATGAGACATGGCAGCAGTACTACAAATTGGATGTGCTTGAAGACAGATCCAGATTTTTCTGCTGCTAAGGGTAGCTGAAAATACATATTTAGTATTGGCCTAAAAGCAGTATGCTGGAACACATTGAAAGTGTTATTGGAAAGGGGGAGGTTGGTGTTTAGTGTCTCGCTGGAACTGAAGTCAAAAGTGCCGGAACACTAACTCAATTAAACATAGAATTGACAATGGCTACTCGAAGAAACTGTCCCAATGTTTGCCCAAAATGATACAGACACATCACAGACGAACTGAATCCGCAGGGTCAGATGGCGATTTGATCAGTAGCCCTCCAGAATATGAACCCATTGTGGTTGATCATGATGTCTTAATTTAAATATTGTTATCTTTCTTGTACAGAGGGTCAGGTTTTGATGTGCTCTTGATACTGCAGTCTTTTGTATAGTTCATAAAATGTATTTTAGAGGATGGCAGTTCAAATTATCATTTGGTCATCCAGATTTACCTTTTTGCAATACATTCCTAAAGTGCTTAATGAAATGCTGGGATAGTTCCTTTAAAATGGTGTGTCAAATTCTTTCCCTATCAATTCCCAGTCAGAACTTGTGCCGCATCCCTAATGACTTCATTGTTAACAGGACATTGAACCTTAATCTTTTCCTCCTCCTGTGGGCTGGCTGGCCAGAGATGTAACTTAGTTGATCAACCTAAGAATGTACTATATAATCTAACTGTATAGATAAAAATCTATTCACCAAGCAGCAGCAAGGGACACACACACACACACACATAAAACAATAATGAAATTTGCAAGAGTTTGGAATCAGTGGCGCCCTCTTCCAGCAGAAGAGTTGAAGGGGAATGAAGAGGAGTAAAGGAAAAGGACTGTTGAGGCTTAGGACATGGGCAGAGTTCAGAAAAGTTGCCCAGAACCCTGGACAAGGGGGACTTATCACATGGGATGAGGGAAAGACTGATTGTTGGGGACTGTACCAGATGAAATTTGAGAACCTGGGAGGTTAAAGGTGGAAGATATGGCAACACACAAGACAGAGATTACTGACCAAACATTGTGTATGAGCTAATAAGAGTAGAAAGCTAAGTGGTACATGCGGGAGGGGGGCGGGGGGAGGAGGGATAGCTTAGAAAATAAAAGATGTAGAGAACTAAAATGGAATGGAGAAAGGAGTATTTACTGAGAAGAAATACCGAGACAGAAGAAATTAGTGTAAATTAAGGCCAGGTGGATTCGGAGAACCAAGGACATATTGTAAACCAGTCCCACTTCTGAGAAACTGGTGACTGGAAGAAGAATCCTGATGGCACATGTGGTGAAACAGGTACTGAAGTCATGATGTACAGCATGGTCTGCAACAGGATATTGTGTGTTGCCAGTAAATACCCTCTGCCTGTGCCCATTCATCCTAACTTGGTAGTAGTCAAGCCAATGGAAAAATCCGAACAGTGTTTATGTAACAGCTGGTACACGACATGTGTGATTCCACAGATGACTGACCTGTTGATAGTATTTGTTATAACAGTTACTGGGCTGGTATATGTGGTGGTAGAAGAGAGCCCAGGGTATGTCTTATAGTGGGCTTGGTCACAGGGGTAGGAGCCATAGGCTAGGGAAATTGATGCAGAAGGAGCATAAGATTTGACAGTGATATTGTAGAGATTGGGAGGGCAATGAAAAGCTATTCTAGGTGTGGTGGGCAACATGTCTGATGTAGTGGATCTCATTTCAGGGCATGATTACAGGAAGTCATAGCCTTGTCAAAGTAGCTAATTAACACATTCAAGACCTGGATAATGCTGAGTGACAAGAGGTGTACTCCAAAGTTGTTTTTTTGTGATGACCCAGGAAATCTGCTTTGAACTAGGCTAGTAGGGAAGTTACATCCTGTGAATGGTGAAGTGGGAATGGTGGTGTACTGCTATAAAATGTCTGTATCTGAGTAAATACATTTGCCTTGGATGCCAAGGCTGTATGGGAGGAATTGTTTGACATGGAAAAGATAACAACTGGCAATATATAAGTACTGTTGTTTGTTAGCAGGTTTAATGTGAACAGAAGTGTGTAGCTAACCTTCGGCAAGGATGAGCTCAACATCAAGGAAAGTGGCATGGGATTTGGAAAAGGATCATGTGATATTTAATTGGGAGACTGTATTTAGAGATTCCAAGAATTCTAGCAGGGAAGCCTCACCCTGAGTCCATATGGGAAAGATGTCATCAAAGTACGTAAACCAAACCAGGAGCTGAAGACTTATGGATCCCACAAAAGCCCCCTCCACGCGATCTGTGAAAAGGTTGGTGTAGGAAGGAACAATCATTGTTCCCATGACCATGCTCCTGATCTGTTTGTATGTCCGCCCCTGAAATATAAAATAGTTGATGGTAAGTATAAAGTTGGTTGAAATGAGCAGGAAGGATGTCATAGGTTTGGAATCAGGTGGGTGCTTTGAGGAAAAGTTCACGAGCAGATACACCATGTACATGGGGAATGTTGGGAAGAAAAGTTTGAGGTGGGAGTGAGACAGGCACAGGTTTCATATGGTCTAGGAAAATTGAGACTTAATAGAGGGTGGAAGTCTTTGTACTATAGGTTGCAGGTGTTGATCAATTAAGGCAGAACATGTTTGATGGGTGATTTGAAGCCAACAACTATGGGATAGCCAGGGGTTATTGGGTTTTTGGATCTTAGGATGAAGGTAAAAGGTGGGGGTTCATGGTTTGGGTGGGGCACAAAGTTCTTTCGGTTGAGGTGTTAGACCTTGTGAGGGGTCTGAGATTTTAAGGAGTCACTTTATATCACAGGAATGAGATCTTGATGGCAGATGCTGTACGTAGAGCTGTCAGACAGCTGACATTGACCCTCACTTACATATCCTGGTCAGTCAAGTACCACAGTGGTAGAGAATGTTGGGAGGATAATGGTGGAGTTATCAGTTTTTAGGGAATGAAAAGCATGGATTTCAGCAGAGGACAGAGTACATTCATGTTGTTAGGAACTGAGGAAGAATTGTTGGGCTGTGTTGGATATTATGAATTGTTGGAATGCTTATAAGGGATGATTTTGATGTACTGGTTGTGGATAAAGTTGGGATTGTGGTCTAAGCTGTTCAAGACAGGATTCAATGTCAGCTTTGTGGCTGGCAAGGCTTTGGGATTGGATTGCAAAGTGATACTTCCACTTGCCGTTTCATGTAAAGGAAAGTAGGTCCTTCACCAAAGCAGCTTGATTAAATGCAGGTTTAGGGCTGAAAGAGAGACCCTTGGATAATACAGAAAATTCAGGAGGAGTGAGTATCTTAGATGTGATTTTGAGAACATTGCACTGTTGCAACTGGTTCTTATGCTAATGAGTTGTCATTGCTCTGGGAGGCAGTGGTGAAGACCAGGGGATGTTACGAAGGTTGGCCAAGCTCACTTTGTAGGAGAGGAGTGGTGGCTGATGGGGTGACTGTTTTGGGAACTAGAGAGGAACAGGAAGGGAAACGCCACTGTTCAGGTAGTTAATGAGAAGGTGGAATAGCTTTTTGAGGTGAAGTGTGGCCTGTTGTTGTAGTTTGAAGATGGCTTGGTGGATGATACCATCCAAGGAAACATGAGGGGCAGATAACTGCAAGATTTTTTAAAAGGAGAGATGGCTGGTGGACTGGAAATTGACAGATGAGGCATATAGGTCAGAAATGAGCTGGATAAGTGCAAGAGGGAATTTTAATGAGTTCCATATAAATCATGTAATAGGGTCTGATTTAAAGCCAATGTGATTAAAAATGAAATAATGTCCTATCAAATAGTTCATTTAGATTTTCAAAAAAAAAAAAAAGAAAGAAAGAAAAAAGCAAGGTCATTAGAGTCAGAGACCAAGTTCAAACTAGGGAAGGATGGGGAGGGAAATCAGCTGTGCTCTTTCAAAGGAACCAATTCTGCATTTGGCTGAAGACACTAGAGAACTCACAGGAAACCTAAATCTGGGTGGCCGGAGGGGGGGTTTGAACTGTTGTCCTCCGAAATGCATTTCCAATGTGCTAACCACTGTGCCACATCACTCGGTATGGAGATTTTGAAGTGGTGGTTGCCAGTGTGACTTTTGAGAAACTTAAATCTTTAATAAATTTTAACACCTGTGTAGCGTTGTCACATAAAAAAGGCACATTGTCACTGAAGTTAATAGGAGCAGTAATACATTAGGTGAAATGGCCTGCACCATGATTTGCAGCTACATATAAAGCACTATATCTACAAAGCTGTAGTCTACCAAAACTTGGTGTCCACATCTGAGGCATTAAGTTTTGCTTGGAAGCAGCCAATTTTTTTGATTTGAGTCTTCACAAAGTATTGTACTGTGTGAAGAGAGCTGATTGTAGACAATCAAACACATGCATGCAGAGTGGAAGGACCTCAAATATTGGATAACAAATGGATTCCATTATCAGAGAAGCACAAGCAACAACATGTTAACACAATTTCAACAATATGTTCAACTGTAAGATTAGTGTGCAAGTTTGATAGGTTTACTGTAAAAGACATATTTCATACATAATGAAGACTTATTGGCATGTTATAGGAATTTGCTCACAGAACTGGATTACTGTCAATTAAGAACAATACTTTTAATGTGAAAACTATGGAGATTCTACATAGTCATTATTATACTGTTGGAATAAATTTTTGAATGGTTGAAACTGTCTTAGATTCAAAGAAAAGCACTTGTGCAAAAGTTCAAGGACTAGTGTGTCAAGAACGTATTTTACATGGTGTATGTGAGGAGAAATTGAGGCTTTCTGTGTTTTAAGTACCATCTACAAACACGCAAAGAGAAGCCAGTACCATTACACTTGAGGGAACCTTCAGATTTGACAGTAGCAGTCATGGTATCGTTTAGATACAGGTGTAGATGTTTGATTTACTGCATTTATGTTCAGTACAGATGTAATGAAATATTATCAAAAGTGTCAAAAGTTAACAACTCTTTCTTCTTAAACATGAATGATGATGAACTGGGTGGAATAATTTCCGAACAAGATGGAAGTGAAGATTTCCTAATTGATTGAAACTACACCAAATCTTTACCTGTGGTAGGAAATATTTTTACTATCTGAGCCACCCAGCACACCTCATGACCCAGGTCCAACAATCACTCTGACACTGCTTGTCTCTACTCACTCTTAGTAGTGTTCTTCACATAATGGACAGGTTCATTCATACATGGTAACTGCATCTAAATAACCATACAAAGGTGCTAGCTGTATAGCAATACTTCTCAGTATTTCAGTCATTGTAGCACAATGTTACCACATTTCTTTTCTGAAATCAGGTATCGCAAAATCCTTCATTAAAATTTTTGCACATTATTCATTTTAATTAAAGACGTAACATTTGTACCAGTGCCAAATCTAATGTCTGGAGAAAATGTTGAATGATTACATTTCTGTGTCCATAACTTAAAAAACAGTGAGAATCAGTTAATGTGACATGGAAATTGAAAATTTGGGTGAATTACTGGGGGAAAGAAAAGAAAGGGCAGAGAAGCTCCAGTTCTGCAGTAGATTTCAGCTGTGGCAAAAAACTCTTCTAAAAGAATATAAAACAAAGAGTATATACTCTGAAATGACAGGTATTCTTTGGAAGATTTCACAATTAGGCAAAGATTTAGGATCCAGTGGTCTGCAATGTATGCCAAAGAGCAGATATTAATTTCAATCAAAATTTAGTCATAATGATGAGTAGACTGGGATTCAAAATCACAAATTAAAACTGTCTTCCAAGGCAGTGGGATATTGAAAACTTAAAAAAATATTGAAAGAGCATTAGATGGAAACCAGTACTTTGTTATGTAGAAACCAAATCACAACTACTGCAAAGAAGCTTAACCATAATGTATAACAGGGAGAATTCAAGAAAGATAAAAAGTGAGCCCCCCCCAGGAACCATGGACCTTGCCGTTGGTGGGGAGGCTTGCGTGCCTCAGCGATACAGATGGCCATACCGTAGGTGCAACCACAATGGAGGGGCATCTGTTGAGAGGCCAGACAAACATGTGGTTCCTGGAGAGGGGCAGCAGCCTTTTCAGTAGTTGCAGGGGCAACAGTCTGGATGATTGACTGATCTGGCCTTGTAACATTAACCAAAACGGCCTTGCTGTGCTGGTACTGCGAACGGCTGAAAGCAAGGGGAAACTACAGCCGTAATTTTTCCCGAGGACATGCAGCTCTACTGTATGATTAAATGATGATGGCGTCCTCTTGGGTAAAATATTCCGGAGGTAAAATAGTCCCCCATTCGGATCTCCGGGCGGGGACTACTCAAGAGGACGTCGTTATCAGGAGAAAGAAAACTGGCGTTCTACGGATCGGAGCGTGGAATGTCAGATCACTTAATCGGGCAGGTAGGTTAGAAAATTTAAAAAGGGAAATGGATAGGTTAAAGTTAGATATAGTGGGAGTTAGTGAAGTTCGGTGGCAGGAGGAACAAGACTTTTGGTCAGGTGATTACAGGGTTATAAATACAAAATCTAATAGGGGTAATGCAGGAGTAGGTTTAATAATGAATAAAAGAATAGGAGTGCGGGTTAGCTACTACAAACAGCATAGTGAACGCATTATTGTGGCCAAGATAGACACAAAGCCCATGCCTACTACAGTAGTACAAGTTTATATGCCAACTAGCTCTGCAGATGATGAAGAAATAGATGAAATGTATGACGAGATAAAAGAAATTATTCAGGTAGTGAAGGGAGACGAAAATTTAATAGTCATGGGTGACTGGAATTCGAGTGTAGGAAAAGGGAGAGAAGGAAACATAGTAGGTGAATATGGATTGGGGGGAAGGAATGAAAGAGGAAGCCGCCTTGTAGAATTTTGCACAGAGCATAACTTAATCATAGCTAACACTTGGTTCAAGAATCATGAAAGGAGGCTGTATACATGGAAGAAGCCTGGAGATACTGACAGGTTTCAGATAGATTATATAATGGTAAGACAGAGATTTAGGAACCAGGTTTTAAATTGTAAGATATTTCCAGGGGCAGATGTGGATTCTGACCACAATCTATTGGTTATGAACTGCAGATTGAAACTGAAGAAACTGCAAAAAGGTGGGAATTTAAGGAGATGGGATCTGGATAAACTGAAAGAACCAGAGGTTGTAGAGAGTTTCAGGGAGAGCATAAGGGAACAATTGACAGGAATGGGGGAAAGAAATACAGTAGAAGAAGAATGGGTAGCTCTGAGGGATGAAGTGGTGAAGGCAGCAGACGATCAAGTAGGTAAAAAGACGAGGGCTAATAGAAATCCTTGGGTAACAGAAGAAATATTGAATTTAATTGATGAAAGGAGAAAATATAAAAATGCAGTAAATGAAGCAGGCAAAAAGGAATACAAACGTCTCAAAAATGAAATCGACAGGAAGTGCAAAATGGCTAAGCAGGGATGGCTAGAGGACAAATGTAAGGATGTAGAGGCTTGTCTCACTAGGGGTAAGATAGATACTGCCTACAGGAAAATTAAAGAGACCTTTGGAGAGAAGAGAACCACTTGTATGAATATCAAGAGCTCAGATGGAAACCCAGTTCTAAGCAAAGAAGGGAAGGCAGAAAGGTGGAAGGAGTATATAGAGGGTTTATACAAGGGAGATGTACTTGAGGAAAATATTATGGAAATGGAAGAGGATGTAGATGAAGATGAAATGGGAGATAAGATACTGCGTGAAGAGTTTGACAGAGCACTGAAAGACCTGAGTCGAAACAAGGCCCCGGGAGTAGACAACATTCCATTAGAACTACTGATGGCCTCGGGAGAGCCAGTCCTGACAAAACTCTACCATCTGGTGAGCAAGATGTATGAGACAGGCAAAATACCCTCAGACTTCAAGAAGAATATAATAATTCCAATCCCAAAGAAAGCAGGTGTTGACAGATGTGAAAATTACCGAACTATCAGTTTAATAAGTCACAGCTGCAAAATACTAACGCGAATTCTTTACAGACGAATGGAAAAACTGGTAGAAGCCGACCTCGGGGATGATCAGTTTGGATTCCGTAGAAATGTTGGAACACGCGAGGCAATACTGACCTTACGACTTATCTTGGAAAAAAGATTAAGAAAAGGCAAACCTACGTTTCTAGCATTTGTAGACTTAGAGAAAGCTTTTGACATTGTTGACTGGAATACTCTCTTTCAAATTCTGAAGGTGGCAGGGGTAAAATACAGGGAGCGAAAGGCTATTTACAATTTGTACAGAAACCAGATGGCAGTTATAAGAGTCGAGGGGCATGAAAGGGAAGCAGTGGTTGGGAAGGGAGTGAGACAGGGTTGTAGCCTCTCCCCGATGTTATTCAATCTGTATATTGAGCAAGCAGTAAAGGAAACAAAAGAAAAATTCGGAGTAGGTATTAAAATTCATGGAGAAGAAGTAAAAACTTTGAGGTTCGCCGATGACATTGTAATTCTTTCAGAGACAGCAAAGGACTTGGAAGAGCAGTTGAACGGAATGGATGTTGTCTTGAAAGGAGGATATAAGATGAACATCAACAAAAGCAAAACGAGGATAATGGAATGTAGTCAAATTAAGTCGGGTGATGCTGAGGGAATTAGATTAGGAAATGAGACACTTAAAGTAGTAAAGGAGTTTTGCTATTTAGGTAGTAAAATAACCGATGATGGTCGAAGTAGAGAGGATATAAAATGTAGACTGGCAATGGCAAGGAAAGCGTTTCTGAAGAAGAGAAATTTGTTAACATCGAGTATAGATTTAGGTGTCAGGAAGTCGTTTCTGAAAGTATTTGTATGGAGTGTAGCCATGTATGGAAGTGAAACATGGACGATAACCAGTTTGGACAAGAATCGAATAGAAGCTTTCGAAATGTGGTGCTACAGAAGAATGCTGAAGATAAGGTGGGTAGATCACGTAACTAATGAGGAGGTATTGAATAGGATTGGGGAGAAGAGAAGCTTGTGGCACAACTTGACTAGAAGAAGGGATCGGTTGGTAGGACATGTTTTGAGGCATCAAGGGATCACAAATTTAGCATTGGAGGGCAGCGTGGAGGGTAAAAATCGTAGAGGGAGACCAAGAGATCAATACACTAAGCAGATTCAGAAGGATGTAGGTTGCAGTAGGTACTGGGAGATGAAGAAGCTTGCACAGGATAGAGTAGCATGGAGAGCTGCATCAAACCAGTCTCAGGACTGAAGACCACAACAACAACAAAAAGTGAGCACTGATTACAGGAAGACTGACACACCATACATTAAAAGTAAACATAATATCAGGAAGGTAAAAATTAAAAATATTGATCTACCAGTTCTGAGGGCAGGTAGAGGGAAGCAAAACATGTAACATCAGTATAATATGGAGAAACTACTTTGAAACTAGACTGAAAACGTGGAGGCTAATGCAGAAGAAACAGGTGTTTTTGTGATGTGGTTAAAGTTTGACAGGGGTCGGAGCTCAAAAACAAATCAATCAGCAGATGTCAGTGAGATACTTCTGGTATTACTAGGATTGGTATTAGGTCAAAGAACTAGGTCCCTCTATCTGGTGTTAAAACTTATCATCAGATTTGGAGAGAAAAAAGCATTATCACCATATCACTGGTGAAGGGAATGTGTACATAGCATGAAAAAAAATCTGAAAAGAGAGCTCTGAAATATCATGCATGTAAGATACTGAAGGGAATACCCAAAAAAAGATGGATGGAATTAACAATTGATGAGAAGTACTGAACTAAGGTCAGTTTAGCTTCAAAAGAAGCAATTCAGACTTTTCACTCAGTTATGGAAGTAACAATAATAAGAATCAGATATTGTCATGGGGTTTATCAACCTAAAGAAAGCCTTTCAAGAGTTAATACATAATGTTAGATGTTTGCTCATAGCAACAAAAACAAATTAATCTTATTAAACTCAACAAAAATCAATGTTAATTAAGAGATTAGAGACACAATTTCATACGCATGTTCATATTTTCTTCAAATTACTAAATTACTGTAACCTCAGTCATGAAATGCCTAACAAAAGTAACATACGGCAGTCACTGTAGTTTAATTTTGTTTAAAATATTTAGTAATTGCCATTTTATGTAAACAGTTTTTTCTCTTCTTTGCTGATGTATCATGAAGTTGTTTTAATTGAAGGAAACTCACAGTATCTCACTCTGGTTTGAAAGATATTTCCAGAGCTTGAAATGATTCTGCATGGGATAGTCCTGCATAATGTTCTGTATCTATGTTTCCTTTGGTTTGTAGCAATATTATGAAGAGGATAGTTGCTACTCACCAGTTAGCGGAGATCCTGAGTCACAGGCAGGCACAACAAACAGACTGTCAGAAAGTGAGTTTCCAGCCAACAAGGCCTTTGTCAGACATAGAGAACACACACACACACACACACACACACACACACACACACACACACACACACACACACATGCAAATGCAAATGCAACTCTCACAAAAATGACCACAGTCTCTGGCTGCTGAGGCCATACTGGTTTCATCTTCTTGCATTTCCTGCTTTTCATTTCCCAGCTGTATGCTTTCAACAGCTTTGTCATCCAATATTATCTGAATACCTTGGTCATTATTGTCGCAAGTGAGCCACTCTTTCATGTCATTGACATCGCATTCGTGGCATATTTGTATAGTTGTCATTAACCCATTTATATCCTCCAAAACATAATCATCCATATCAGTTTTGAATTTTATGGCTCCCATTCTAGTATTTTGTTCCAAGCTTTGTTTAAAGTCTTCTTTTCAGTCTCATGCATCTACAACCACATAACAACACTCCTTCAAATCCATTTCCTTGGAAAATGACAAAATGAGTTCCGCATTATCTTCATCAACAGATAACAATCTACATAAAATTTGATTTCTGTAAAGTTGTTTTAATGTTTCAATAACACTTTGATCCATTGGTTGAAGCAAGGATGTCACATTATGGTGGAAATATTTCACTCTAAACATACCATTTTCTCTAACAGTTCAGCTGAAGGGCAAGTTGGTGCATTAACCAATAAAAGTAGGACTTTTGCTTATTTACAAATTTTGTTTTGAAATTTTTCACTTCTCAGATAAAAGTACTGTTATACCAGTCAATGAACATTTCAGTGTTCATCCATGCACTTTTTATTTTTGAAGCATCAGAGGTTTTTGGATTTTCCAATGAGGAGCAGAAGTATTTTATGGGTCCCAGTAGCGTTTATGTTAACTAATATTCTTACTTGCTCTTTACTACTTTTATATCCTGGAGCTGAACTATCTTGCCGAGAAACTAAAGATTTTGATGGTGATGTTTTCCAGCTTAAACGTTTCATCAACATTACAAATGAAGATCAAGTCATAGTCATTTTCATCCTATTCTTTTTTAAAAGGATTTTCTGCATCTAATCAAGCTGACATTTTTCATACTGTATTTCCAATTTTTGAATTCCGTGATGAGATTTAAAACTGTACAATGGCCAGTGAGGTGTTTTATATGGGCCCCAGATCTGTACCACAATTGATTACTTGCCACAAGTGGTTCAAAGGCACCTATCTTTTTTATGTAATGGTAATGCATTTTCACAGGGCAAACGACCAGATATCGGATGCCCTACTGATCATTTTTGTAAAAATGTACAATACAAATCATCTTCTAGAAGTTCCATTTTTTGTATTCTTCATCACTTTTCAATGTTTACTCCCATGTTCACTATCAAGTTTGCAGGTGTACTTCAGAACTAAATTGTTATTCGTCTTAATGTCACTAATCATATAAGTATCTACTCCATACTTATCGGCCAACTTACAACCAGTTTCTGCCTTTTTTAATTAATCAATAATTTTTATTTTATCCTTAAGTGATAACACCTCTCTCTTGTGCTTTGAGACTTTTAGGTACAGACATAACATGACACAGTTATTATTATTTCAAATAATAATTAAACACACTGGGCAGAGATCATGTGGGGCACTGATGGGTAGTGCCAGCATGACATGTCCATTCATGCACAGACTAGACAACAAAGATATTGGCTCACAGTTATCAGTCTGGATAATCACAAATCCATGTAACTGAGGTCTGGATAATCAAGTCTCCACTGCAGTTTCATTTCTGCTGCTTCTCATTATTCTTGTCAGTCTTTGGTTTACTCTAATTCCATATTCTGTGCTCATCACACTATTTGGTAGGTCCTGCAACTTTTATCCACTTTCACTGAGGATAGCAGCAAAGTTATATCCTTTCTCCTTGAATTTTAAGCTCACTTGTTAATCTTTCTTTTAACTGATAGCTCTTTTAGCTGATAGCTTGCCTTGTTAGGCACTACACAGCTCTATTGTCACTTTTGCAGCTAACAGCTCCTCCTCTGGGAAGGAGATGGAAATAGTTTGGGGAAGGTCAAAGAGGAATAGCAGATCATTTGGATCCTAGGATGAGAGTAACCCATATGTTTTGAGGACAAGAAGAGAAAAAAATGAAATTACCAACAGAGATGGTACATTAACAGACTACAGCAGTGTTTATCAAACTTGTTTCCTTAAGAGTCAATCCTGGCATTGTAGGGTGACACCTTGGGCCACATAGGAAGGGGGTGATAGGAAGGGGGTGGGGGGAGTGCAGCGAGTTGTCCAGCCAAAGAAAAATCCAATTTCCACTAAACCTTTGTTACTGATAGAAGCTTACCACTTATACATTTTGATTCTCCATATATTGTAAGGTACCACACCAATTACTTTTAAGTGAAAAGGAAACTAATGCATTGGAAGTACAGTGAAACCTCACATAGCAAGCACAATTTGTTCCAGAATCTTACCTGTAGTGTGAAACACTCATTAAGTGAAACAATTTATCCCGTATAAATCTATGTAAAATACAATATTGTGTCCCAGGCAGAAAAAGCACTAAATATTTTATCTTATTCATGCCATTTATTCAAATGTACTTTATTATTCGAAATACATAATTAATTCATTTTTACTGGGAATCTGTCTATAGTAATTTATTTCTGTCAACACTTCAACACTTGGCAAAAATGTGACACTGCATTGTTGTCAAATAAATTTGTAGTGTGCAAAGCCACTGCTTTATTGGGGGTCATGATTTTCAATGCACGATGTAACTGATTCCCATGCTTTCAGCATTTGTCCTATTGCACTAGAAGATTGCTGCTTTGCTGTTACCACCACCACCAACACCACCACCACCTCCTCCTCCTCCTCTGAAGAACTCCTCTCCATAGCTTCCTGCTGTGAAACACACTGCAACTCCATAAGCTCTTTTGTGGTCATTTCTTGGCTGTGATCTTCTACAAGCTCATCAATATCATAGATATCCACTTGCACTCTGGCCTAAGCTTCTTCCAAGCAGGAGTGAGAGATCTCTTGGTAACCCCTTCCCCATCTTTTTGATCATCTTGACGCAGCCAATGATGTTAAAGTGATATTTCCAAAACTCTCTGAAAGTGAGATCAGTAGCTTCAGTCAACTCAAAGCAGTGCTTGAAGATTACTTTAGTGTAGGGCTTCTTAACAGTTAGAAAGAATCTGCAGCAGGTCCATAGGCTTGAGTAATGGAGTGGTGTTGGGAGTTAGAAATTGGGTCTTGATTAACTGAAATTCTTCAAGGAGGTGCTCTTGTAGGCCTGGAGACTGGGCATGACCGTTGTCCACATGGAGTGGCAGATTCATCTCAAGCAAATATTTTTTCACCAAAGGATGAAACACTTTGTTGATCCAATCACAAAAAACATCACTTGTCACCCAAGCCTTGTTATTGGATCCTCTCATCATGTTTAACCTGCTCTTCTGGACTTTACACTTCTTGAAGGCTCGTGGAGTTTCTGAAGGGTGAATAAGCAGCAGTTTAATTTTAAAATTGCTGCTTGCATTGGCACAGAATAGCACAGTGAGATTGTCTTTCATTGGCTTGTGACTGGGCAATGCATTCTCCTCTGCTGTTATAAAGGCACGGTTTGGCATCCGTCTCAAGGTAGACCCATCTTGTCACAATTAAAAACCTTTTGCGGCAGATAACCCACAGAATCTACGAGCATCTTGAAGTCCCTGATGAAGATCGCTGCTGCTTTTGTGTCAGAAATGGCTGATTCACTCTGCCTCACAAGGCTGTGGATGACAGTTCATCTCTTAAACTTCTCAAGCCACCCACAGCTTCCATTAAACACTTCTTCGGCTGCTGATGATCTTGGCACCATCTTAATGAGGTCAGCAAAAGCCATTGACGCCTTCTCATTAATAGTGACACTTTGCAATTGCTTTTCATTTATCCATGTAAGGAGCAACCTTTCGACATTGTCCAGAATACGAAGCCATTGTTTAGAATCTCTTGTCACTCCCTTTGAAGCATCTACCTCCTTAATCTTGTCCTTGTTCTCGAGGACAGTGCAAATAGTTGGTGTAGACCAATTGTATGTGCTTACTAAGTTAGCAATGCTCACACCATGTTTGAGTTTTTCAATGGTTTTACGTTTCATTTCTAAGATCATTTTCTTTCTCTTATGGTGATCTTGCAGCTTCATCTCCGGGGACACTTCTGCAAAGGTTATTGAAATTTGCACACAAAGAAACACTGTGTGGACACAAGTTAAGAAAAATGTGTGATCACAAGCTGCACTAGGATGGTAACAGAAATAGCACTAAACTGAGACTGCAGTACATACTAAAGACATTGTTCGTCTGCTGCTACCAACAATGAAAGGTGTTCATATTGTTGAACATTACCCCCACCGTGTGCTAACAGCTGGTGACATCACACACACACACACACACACACTCACACACGACAAGATGACCATCTGGACACCCCTGCACCCTGTAGCACTAACATTGCCAAAACCAGATTAACAGTCCCTTCCCATGAAGACAATGGATAAGACCAACCCAAAGAAGAAAGAAGATGTATGCATTATGTAGAAAGGAAACTAGATCAGTAGGAAAACAGAGAAGAAACTCAGAGCACATGAAACGTGTTTATACAGAAGGACGAAAAAATATGAAGCTAGAAAGGGCTAAACAAAGCAGATGAGTGACAAAATCTATGAGAAACCTACACAAGAAGGATTGATGGACAGTGTGAAATTCACTGCCACTATGCCACCTGCCCCCCCTCCCCCCCCCCCCCCCCCCCAATTTCTAAACTGGAGATATAATTTAGTCACACTGCGTATAGAGCTCATCATCTACGAGAATGTCTCATACCCCAATAATTTTTCAATTGCCTCTCTTTTACAAATTCCACACAAAAATGTATGTAGAATAGATATGGCATGTTCAGTTATTTCATTTAATGGACTTCTAATCTGTACAAGCATCACACATGGTTAGACACTGACTCAAATAGCTGTGCAGCCATCTTTTGGGGTCACAGTTAGTGGATTATGACAAGCAGTTATTTAGCAAGGAATGAACGGATAAGTTGTAGTCAGCAGAGAGGTTGCATGGAATAATAAAAGAATATTGTAAAACTAAAGTCAGATGCAAAAAAGCATTTGTCATTTGTGGTGTCAGGCAACAAATAAGCAAACCATGTTGGCTGCATAAGAAAAAAAAAGGGGGGGGCAGTAATTTGAACACATCCAAGAGAAAGAAATGTACTAACTCTTGGAGTTAACTCCCAATACAGCACTATGTTAACAGACCACAGCATGAGAATACACCTACATCCAAAGTGGGGGCCATCAAATTTGGCATCCAAAAAATATCCAGTACTTACCTGTGCCAGTCTGTTACCTTCAAAAATGATTTAGCAAAGTCATTACAATGTAGTCAAAGCCTTTGATGTTTGCAGTTGTTATAATCATATTAAGTTATGACTGAATCACGTTTCCATCAGAAATACCCAAGATAGTAACAGAACAGAATTACCACCTAATAATTATCAGTTTAAGTCAATGGTTACACTTAGCAAGGTGGTACATTCGGTAGGACAACAGTTCAAACACACATCCTGCGATCCTGATTCAGGTTTTCCGTAATTTCACTAAATCTCTTCAGGCAAATGCCGGGATGGTTCCTTTGAAATGGCGCAGACGACTTCCTTCCCCATCCTTCCCTAATCTGATGGGACCAATGACCTTGTTGTTTGGTCCCCTCCCCCAAATGAACCATCCAACCAGTGAATTAAACAATGGAAAATCCAGGATGGAATGAAACAATATTATGAAAAGGAAAGTTGCTACTCACCATATAGTGGACATGCTGAGTCGCAGATAGGTACAATAAAAAGACTATCACAAATAAAGCTTTCAGCCAGCAAGGCCTTTGTCAAAATAGACAACACACACACACACACACACACACACACACACACAAACGCAACTGGCAACTGAAGCCACACCATTTGTGTGTGTGTGTGTCTTCTATTTTTGACAAAGGCTTTGCTGGCTGAAAGCTTTATTTGTGACAGTCTTTTTGTTGTGCCTATCAGTGACTCAGCCTGTCCGGTATATGGTAAGTAGCAACTTCCCTCTTCATAATATTGATACTAATCAGTGTTATCTTACCTTGCAACAAAAAGTTTTGCAGAAGGCCAGTGACATTACATAAACTCTGAGCATGTCTTTTATCACTGCTCTATTAGGTCACTAAAATCAAGAGATCACTTGTTAAAAATTATATTTCCTGACGTGTTTCAGGCGTAGCCCATCATCAGAACACCTGCCAAATGAAATATAATTTGGACAAAAGCACAAGTCCAATGTATATATGACAACAAAAGTAAACAATTGATTATAAATATTTTTAAATATGTTTACTCTTAATGTGACATGTGTATTGTGCTTGTACTTTCATATCAATTTTCTTTTAATTTTGCAGATTGTCTGTGTCTGAAATATGTCAGCAAATATAGTTTTTAACAAGTGATCTATTGAGTTTTGTGACCTAATAAAGCAGCGATATGGGATGTTCTCAGAGTTAATTGAAGTACATACTCTACAAAATTAAGCAGTAAAAATATTTTGAAAAACAGATAATTGAACATCATCATGCAAAGATACCTTCAGAATATTTGGACTATCTACACTAAATTCCTAACACATTTTTTATTTAGTGGCATTTGTATCAATGTTAAAATATTATTTGAAGTGATCTGTGTTCTGCCCAATTACAGTAGATTTTCAGAATAAAATTCAGCCACCATCTGCTCAATTAGGAAATTTACAGCAGGAGATGCAAAGTACAGATACAAAGAATTGCAGTAATTGATGAATTTCCATGGCAAATTGCATATATACCAGTTCAAATAAATTCATAGAATCGCTGAGTTGCCTGTGGGAGGTGCCTGGAAGCGTATATTATAAAGCCTTATGTACGGCTGCCATTTGCTGCATAGCAAACAAGAAAGCCACTGATATGGTTTATTGCAGGCACCTCCTGAACCTATCAACAGAACATTTAAAGGTGTCAAAGATTGCTGCAATTTGAGGCCTTATTTCAATGTACTACTGGTGCACCTTGCTCCAGATTCCATGGCAAATGGTTCAAATGGCTCTGAGCACTATGGGACTCAACTTCTGAGGTCATTAGTCCCCTAGAACTTAGAACTAGTTAAACCTAACTAACCTAAGGACATCACAAACATCCATGCCCGAGGCAGGATTCGAACCTGTGACCGTAGCAGTCTTGCGGTTCCAGACTGCAGCGCCTTTAACCGCACAGCCACTTCAGCCGGCCCAGATTCCATCAATTATTGTTATTTTATTTATAGTAGGTGCCTATTTAGAACTACTTGTCACCTGTAGCTCACTCATTCTTTGTTATACACAAAGCATATTACTAATTCTATCTATGAATGGTAATAAAAAATGTGTTGGGTAGATTTTGGTGGCAAGACAAATGGTGTCAGTATGTCCACATGAGACTTTGGGAAGCTCCATGTTGAACACCCCCTTCAGACATGATTGGTGTAGTCAGGATTAATTAGATTCTTGATATATCATGGATCATTATCACGAGTTATTTTACATCATGTAATTTCTGTTAGTGTGATTACTAACATGGACTCAGCACATACTGATGATTGTATTTTAATAAATGGGTTCTTTCCTGCATAATGTAAATCGCGAAGTCAAGCTTACTGTTTAGTATCAAGTAAAAAAAAAAAAAAACATGTTTCCTTGTAATAAACCATCTGTGCAATGTATAAAGTGGTACGTCATTAACTTGATCAGGTTACATGAGGTAAGTGCTACTAGTCAGCAGTGTAATTTCCAAGAACAGTAAGAAGCATTAGATATGTCTAACCAAGTATTGGAGATGGTGACAACGTGGATTGTTTGATGGCATAATGAAAGATAAGATATGCTGATTAGCGTTTATATACTGACAGACATCTTTGTGAAGCTCCACCAATAACTATATTTTTTTTTTATGACTATGTGAACATAACATTTTTCTTAACATAAAAGTGAAACTGTGAATTACTGATTTGGCTTAACATAGCTGAAAGCAGCTGTTTCTCCCATTAATGACCATTTCCATCACAAAAACCTGTAATTCGCCTTGTGATATAGTTGATTGTCAAATTTAATTCCAGCAAATATTTTTGAACTGTTTGAAAATTTGTGACATTGAACATAATTTTGGTCTGTGATATCTGATTAGAAATTTTTACTGTTATTTTAATATTTATATGCAGTAAAGACTGATTGAAAATCTGCTAATATAAAATTTTAAAGTCAATGAATACAAAAACTGATGCACTTGTAACTTACCAGGTTGAAGTCCCACCACCAAATATAATAGCACCTGGAACTGTTGTACGAGTAGCAGTTGATTTTCCAGCAGTACACAGCGATGAACTTACTACGTATCGTGGTGAGCATGTGCAAGTAGTGACATATAATGCAGAACGTAATAGCTATATGGTGCGCCGTAGATCAGAATCTTCAGCACCGGAAGATGGGTGGGTGCCTGCACACATACTTATGAGAACTGTTTCACGGAAACCGTGGTCATTCCGTTTTCGAAAACCTGGTTTTAGCACTGGAGGCCGAAGAGGAGAGCGGCGTTCTTTTGATGGGAGCCTAGGACCATCTCCATCTTCATCAGGCAGAGTATCGCCTGATTCTCTTATACCTGAATATCCTGTAGCACCACCAGAATTCATTGAGAAGTTACACTGTGTGAACATTCACTGTGGTATGCGTGTGGAGCTACGATGCCGCCTTTGTACTCCAGCTGGCATTGGTGACTTCAGCGATGTGAATATCGTGTGGCGGAGGAGTTCCAATGTTCAAAGACTTAACCCTCACGATCCAGGGGGTTCAAGTATTCTTCGAACAGGAGGAAGACTTAGTATCAGTCTTACGGAAGATGGGACTGCACAGTTAGTTATTGAGAACTGTCAACCATCTGATGCTGGTGAATACTCCTGCACTGCTTCTAATGAGGCTGGAAGTGTTACAACATCTGCTTCTCTCTGTATATCAGGTGAGTCATAGTCTGTCCACAAATTTAATTTAAATGAATGGAAGATACAATTTTGGCACTGTACCAGCTGATTCACTTAAAAATATATTTCTATTTCTGGTTTTTTGTTTATTTATATTTCTTATGAAATAAAGTATTGTTTAGTGGTGCAGAATTTTCAGTTAGCTTGTTTTACTGGCTCCAGTGCACTGTAGGAACAGAGGGAAAATTTAAACTAGTAGCACATGTGCCATGTTGTTAAATTTAAGAAGCCACAAAAATGTGTTTCAATTAACTGAGTTAGCTTGAGCAGATTAAGGGCAATTAATTTCTTTATTCAGTACAGATGAGAGAATGATCTAGGAGAATGACATGCTGTTCAAAGATTTTTGTCTTATATTGAAAATGTGTGACAGAAAGAAATAAACTTGCAGACAAAACATTGGCTACATGGTAAGTGTGCACAGCACCTCAGAGAATTCAGCGAGCCTTAGTGAGTTTAGTGACGGATGAATGCACCATGTTTAATTTGTCTGAATAATATTTTAGCCAGCAGTTTACTAAATAAGTGATAGTAGTAGCAATAGTGTTGTTTGTTGTGGAGTTCAGTCTGAAGACTGGTTTGATGTAGGTCTCCATGCAACTAAATCCTGTGCAAGTCAAGTTTCAACTCCAAATAACTATTGTAGCTTACATCCTTCTGAATCTGCTTGCTGTATTCATCTCCTGGCCGCCCTGCACGATTTTTACCCCCCGCTCCCTTCACACACACACAATTACCTCCAGTACTAAATTGGTGCGTCCTATCAACCTATCCCTTCTCCTAGTCATATTTTGCCCCCAATACCATTCAGTATCTCCTCATTAGTTATATGACCTACCCATCTAATTTTCAGCATTCTTCTGTAACACCACATCTAAAAACTTCTATTCTCTTTTTGTGTAAACTTTTTATCATGCATATTTCACTTCCATACCTGGCTACATTGTGGACAAATACTGTCAGAGATGATTTCCTGACACTTACATCTATATTTGGTGTTAACAAATTCCTCTTCTAAAGAAACACTTTTCTTGTCGTTGCCAGTTACATTTTATATCCTCTCTACTCCAACCATCATTAGTTATTTTGCTGCCCAAATAACAAAACTCATCTAGTACTTTAAGTGTCTCATTCCCTAATCTAATTCCCTCAGCATCACCCGATTTAATTAGACTACGCTACATTATCTGTAGTTTGCTTTTGTTAATACTCATCTTATATCTTCCTTTCAAGACACTGCCCGTTCCATTCAACTGCTCTTCCAAGTCCTTTGCTGTCTCTCAGAGAGTTACAATGTCATTGGCAAACCTCAGAGTTTTTATTTGTGCTCCTTGAATCCTAATTCCTACTCCAATATTTCTTTTGTTTCTTTTACTGCTTGCTCACTGTATAGATTGAATAACATCAGGGATAGGCCACAACCGTGTCTCACTCCCATCTCAACTATTGCTTCCCTTTCATGCCCCTTGACTCTTGTAGCTGCAATCTGATATCAGAACAAGTTACAAATAACCTTTCACTCCCTGTATTTTACCTCTTTTATCTTCAGAATTTCAAAGAGAGTATTCCAGTCAACACTGTCAAAGCCTTTTGCTGAGCCTACAAATGCTATAAATGTAGGTTTGCCTTTCCGTAACCTATCTTCTAAAAGAAGTTGTAGGGTCAGTATTGCCTTGTGTGTTCCTACATTCCTTCAGAATCCAAACTGATCTCTCCAAGATTGGCTTGTACCAGCTTTTCCTTTCTTCTGTTAATAATTTGTGTTAGTATTTTGCAGCCATGATTTATTAAACTGATGGTTTGGTAATATTCACACCTGTCAGCACCTGTTTTCCTTGGAATTGGAATTATTATATTCTTCTTGAAGGCTGAAGGTATTACACCTGCCTCATACATCTTGCATACCAAATGGAAGAGTTTTGTCATGGCTGGCTCTCCCAAGGCTATCAGTAGTTCTGACAGATTGTCGCCTGCTCCTGGGGCCTTCTTTCAACTTAGGTCTTTCAGTGCTCTGTCAAATCCTTCTCATAGTATAATGGCTTCCATCTCATCTTCATCTACATCCTTTTCTGTTTCTATAATATTGCCTGACAGTTCATCTCCCTTGTATAGATCCCCTATATACTCCTTCCAACTTTCAGCTTTCTCTTCTTTGCTTAGGACTGGTTTTCCATCTGAGCTCTTGATGTTCATACAGCTGCTTCTCTTTTCTCCAAAGGTCTCTTTAATTTTCCTGTGGATGGTATCTATCTTTCCCCTAGTAATATATGCTTCTAAATACTTGCATTTGTCCTCTAACAATTCCTGCTTAGCCATTTTGCACTGCCTCTCCATCACACTTTTTAGACATTCGCATTCCCTTTCATCTGCTTCATTTACTGTATATTTATATTTTCTTCTTTCATCACTTAAATTCAGTATCTCCTATGTAATCCAGCGATTTCTACTTGGCCTTGTCTTTTTACATATTTGATCCCCTGCTGCCTTCACTATTTCATTTCTCAAAGCTACCCATTCATCTTCCACTGTATTCCTTTCCCCTATTCCTGTCAAATGTTGCCCAATATTCCATCTGCAAGTCTCAACAACATCTGGTTCTTTCAACTTATCCATGTCTCAGCTCCTTAAATTCCTACAGGTTTGCAGTTTCTTCAGTTTTAATCTACAGTTCATAACCAGTAAATTGTGTTCATAGTCTACATCTGCCCCTGGAAATGTCTTACAATTTGAAGTCTGTTTCCAAAATCTGTGTTACCATTACATAATCAATCTGAAACCTTCTGTTGTCTCTAAGTCTCTTCCACATGTGCAATCTTCTTTCATGATTCTTAAACCACGTGTTAGTAATAATTATATTTGCTCTGTGCTAAATCTTTCCAGGTGGGTTCCTCATTCATTCCTTTCCCCCAGTACACGTTCACCTATTATTATTAAATTTTTGTCTCCCTTAACTATCTGAATGATTTCTTTTATATCATCATACACCTCTTCAATCTTTTCATCATCATTAGAACTAGTTTGCATATAAACCTGTACTACTGTGGTGAGTGTGGGCTTCGTGTCTATCTTGGCTACAATAACGTGTTCACTATCCTGTTCATGTAGCTTACCCCATTCCCATTTTCTTATTCATTATTAAACCAACTCCTGCATTAACCCTATTTGGTTGTGTATTTGTAACCCTGTATTCACCTGTCCAGAAGTCCTGTTCCACATCCCACCGAACTTCACTAATTCCCATTATATCTGACTGTAACCTATCCATTATTTTTAAATTTTCTGACCTACCTGCCCAATTAAGGGATCTAACATTCCACTCTCTGATATGTAAAATGTCAGTTTTGTTTCTCTTGATAACGACATCCTCCTGAGTAGCCCCTGCATGGAGATCTGAATGGCAGACTGTCTTACCTCTGGAATATTTTACCCGAGAGGATCCTACCATCATTTAACCACAAAGTAGAGCTGCATCCCCCCTTGAGGAATTACAGCTGTAGTTCCCCCTTGCATGCTTTCAGCTGTTCGCAATACCAGTTACAGCAAGGCCGTTTTGGTTGACGTTACAAGTCAGATCAGTCAATCATCCTGCCATCACTGAAAAGGCTGCTTCCCCTCTTCTTTCTTATATTTGTCTAGCCTCTCAACAGATAACCCCCCCCCCCCCCCCAAATTGCAATTTCACATACAGTACAGCTATCTGTACCGCTGAGACAAGAAAGCCTCCTCACCAACAACAAGGTCCGTGGTTCATGAAATATCAAATTGTTAATAAGAAAGTGAATGTTATTTTCTAACAGTTCACAATGAAAATTACTGCATCTTAATCTTCACTTTACTGTGCATGTAAATAATTTTGTTGCTACGACAGAATATACAGTCTTCTTGACATTCTACAATAGTCAGTCAGAATTTCTTGTTATATGCAAAATCCTGGTTTTTAGAAGACATCTGCAGTCAGATCTGACTTCAAGACAGGTGTAGAAGTCTCAATATTCAGCTTATTCAATACATGTTTGGATTTTGGCTGCTGGGTGAGTTATTACATTGTGAGCTGCAGCAACAACCTTTGCTGATAAACCCGATATCGTGAGCAGCCCTGTCCGAGAAAGAGAACTTCTCATCTTGTCCTCCTACTTAGCCACAATTGGAAGTTATCATTCCCTCCCACTTTATTCTTTTCATTCATATGAATATGTGGATTATAAAAATGAAAGGTCACCACTGAATATGTCTTCATTGCATTTGTGAAAATATGCTGAAAGAAGAGCTGTTAACCAATATATGGACCAAAATAATTATTGCCTAGTTGAGAATAAGGCAGGAAATGTGAAGTTCATTCAGCCATTGCAGCCATTATGGGAATTTTGGTTCTTTATTTTACCAGATTTTTATGTTTAACATTTTATATAATAAATCTGAACAATTGTCTTCCCACATTTTGAACGCGAGTGTTTGTTGCTCAGGTACAGGTTTGACATCTACTATGCAGCCAAGAGTACAAGTCGTCACTGGCACAAGTGTGCTGCTCCAGTGGGAAGGTGACAGCAGCAGTTACTACCAAGTGGAATGCTACAGGCACTGCTTAGGAGATGACTGGTTGCCAGTTGGAGGTCCCATTAGAGGATTAACTCACGTTGTAGATGGACTTACACCAGGAGAGACGTATACATTCAGAGTGCTCTCCACTGGCCATGGAATGGGCACGCCTGTTGCTAGTATGCCATCCTCTCCTATTATAATACCACCACCTGATACAGGTCACTGGCAGCAAGAGCAGTTCCGAAGACGTTACTCTGAACTGGAAGAAATTGGTTACGGTCGATTTTCAGTAGTGCGCAAAGCAAGAGATCGTGGTACTTCACAAGAAGTTGCTGTGAAGCAAGTTTATTGCAAAAGACAATCACGTGAAGTAACACAGGCAGAATACGCATTACTGGCAAGACTACAGCATTCCAATATTGTGAGAGCTCTTGCATTATTTGAAAATGCCCCTCAGCCTGGAATTGATTCAATAGTGATGGAACTGTGAGTACTAACTATTGTAGAACTAGCTTAGTTATTTCACTTCGCTTGTAGGAATGTCTGTTTACAGTAAGGGTTCTGTTTTCAGTGTAAATGGTCCATCACTGTTTTCGTACCTGTGCAAACAAGTAGTGTATGATGAAGAGACAGTCAGCCACTACATGCAACAGTTGGTGTCTGCTCTAGCAATGCTGCACCAACAAAACATATCTCATCTTGACCTGAAGGTACATATCCTTTAATTTTGATATAAGTACATTTGTTTTCTTAGGGATTATTTATATCCACAAAACTGAAAGCAGATAAATAATGTAGTATCTTAAAACCATTGAGTCCATCTGTTTAAACAACATGGAAAAGACTGGGGCAAGCTGAAGTGCTAACTCATTTTTGTGAGACAGCAAAAGGTGTTTATTGTTTCTAAGGCTTAAAAACTCAAATTTCGCTATGGGAACAAATTTTTGTCATTTAGAGCAATGTAAATTCTGATGTTGGGATTGTGAAGGTGTGATTTAATTGAGAAGAATATTCATATTCTGTTTAAGCATTCAAATCATAACTGAGGTCTGGTTTACCAATTCTTGTTGAGTAGTATTTAGATGTTTGTTCTAAATCCAGGTCTGTTTATAATATGAGGGTGGTTTGAAAAGTTCTCAGAATGAGCGCTAATGCAATGAGTTGTTCACATGATATTCATTGGACTGTTGCCTGTAAACACGTGCCATGTCAGTGCTCCTGGAAGAGAGCTGCGGCGGTGATGTAGCTCTGTTGTTGTTCCTGAATAGTGATTTGCAAAGATGGAAAAAAACAAGATTCGAACAGTGATTAAGTACTTCATAAAGAAAGGTATGAAAGTGAAGGACATTCATGCCGATTTCCAGAATAGACTGAGGGACTCTGCTCCTTCAAATTCAACTGTTGCCAAGTGGACAAATGAATTTAAATTTGGTCAGGAGAGCTTACATGATGATCTGTGCAGTGGTCGTCCAAGATGCGTCACTACTCCAAAAATCATTACAAAAGTGCACAAAATGGTCATCACGGATCGCCAATTGAAAGTGTGTGAAATTGCTCACACTTGACAGATGTCATCTGAAAGAGTATATCACATTTTAATTGAAGAATTAGAAATGAAAAAATTATCTTCTAGATGGGTGCTGCAACTCTTGATGCTGGATCGAAAATGCATGAGAATGGACACAGCCGGCCGCTGGTGGCCGAGCGGTTCTGGCGCTAGTCTGGAACCGCGCGACCGCTACGGTCGCAGGTTCGAATCCTGCCTCGGGCATGGATGTGTGTGTTGTCCTTAGGTTGGTTAGGTTTAAGTAGTTCTAAGTTCTAGGGGACTTATGACCTCAGCAGTTGAGTCCCATAGTGCTCAGAGCCATTTGAACCATTTTTTTGAATGGACACATCAGAATGATGTTTGGTCTGCTCTGGGGAAATGAACAAGATTTTTTGTGCTGGTTTGTGACCACAGATGAAACTTGGTTGCACTACTATACCCCAGAGACAAAACAACAGTCAAACCAGTGGAAACATGCTGATTCTCTGCCACCAAATAAAGCAAAGACAATTCCTTCAGCAGGAAATATCATGGCATAAGTGTTCTGAGATGCAAAGGTGATTCTGTTTGTAGATTGCACACCCCACTGGGCAAAAAATTGGAGAATACTATGTGTGGTGTCACCGCCAGACACCACACTTGCTAGGTGGTAGCCTATAAATCGGCCGTGGTCCGTTAGTATACGTCGGACCCACGTGTCGCCACTGTCAGTGATTGCAGACCGAGCGCCACCACACGGCAGGTCTAGAGAGCCTTCCTAGCACTCGCCCCAGTTGTACAGCCGACGTCCATAGGAATGGTTCACTGACAATCACGCTCTCATTTGCCGAGACGATAGTTAGCATAGCCTTCAGCTACGTCATTTGCTACGACCTAGCAAGGCGCCGTATTCAATAGATATATAACTTGTGATGCCTGTACCGTCAGACCGATACCTCACGCCAATCTACGTGAGCTTAAAAGCGTGCATTTCGGCCTTCTCTAGCAACACGGTGTTGGCTCTTCTGCCAACACCTACTATGCTAACCTCCTGGACAAATTGCAACAAAAGACACACAAAAAAAGGTCAGGTTTAACAAGGAAGAAAGAAATATTCCATCAAGACAATGCGTGCCCACACAAACTAAGGAATGAATTGTTGCCACACCTGCCTTATTCACCTGATATGGCTCCATCAGACTTCCATCTCTTCCCAAAACTGAAAATTTTTCTTGGTGGACGAAGATTCACTTCAAATGAAGAATTGATAGCCGGAGTTGACAACTATTTTGCAGACCTGGAGGAAACTCATTTTCGAGATGGGATCAAGGCATTGGAACATCATTGAACCAAGTGCTTTGGTCTACAAGGAGACTACATTGAAAAATTAAAAAGTTTCAGTGATGTAAGTACTTTTTTCTCTTCCATTCCAAGAACTTTTCAAACCACCCTCATATTTTGCACACCTCCATGTACTCAACATGCATAGCCATTGAAATGAATATCGTCAAATATGTTGTATTCCATGCACGGCCTATTACAGTTATAAGCTTGTTGAGTCTGCAGTAAATCAGTGATTTGACATGTATGTTATGAGACATAAAAATTCTGATTCTTTCTCCACTGTTGTATATGGCAATAAACTTTTTTTTAATGGATTAAGGGTCAGTTCTCAATCTTTATTTTTCAAGAGTAATGCACTGCCACCCCAAACATGCAAGCATATCTCATAGTCCAGCAGGTTTTTTGCCACATAAGATCACAGTGTGAATGAGATTTTTCAGAAAGCCTTTCAAAACAATAATTTGCGCACTGTGGCCTTATGCTAGAAAAAAAACACATGAAGATGTTATTGCATTGACACATCATGAAACCCTTAATCGAGATTCAAGTTTGAGTTCAGCAAATAATTATAATCTGTCAAGAGGATGGAAAGCAGCTGACACACTTTTTATACTGATAAATATAAATAGTTTTTGATGGTCTCTTAATTGTTTGATTTGATAGTAAGTGGGTCTTTTCTACATCTGAGTCCTTAATTTTCTGATTCTCATCAGATCAGTAAATGAGTTACATCCGTAAAATAATTCGTAGTTTCCTTGTCAATTCTTGTTTTCATGTTTATCTTGATCCTTCCTCTCTCTGACATTTCCATTGGTAGGACTATTTCCTATTATTCATGTGCTAAATTTTCTGCATCTATTCATCATAATGACAAATAACTGAAATGTCAAATGACAGTCACTATTTGATTTAGTTGTATTAATAACTCTTGAGTTCCATGCACCTAACTTGTATGGGGTGGAGGGAATGGCAGACATGACTGCTCATTCACAGCTTCATTTTGTGAAGGGGTGATCCCCTCCTTCCTTTGGTTGCTGTGTGAAAATTATTGAGATATTTAACCACAAAATAAAACTAAATTTGTCCACTCCCTATAATTACACGCTGCTGGCAAATGGTTATGTCTATATGGTCTTAGTGTGATATTATGTGTGTGTTGCTTTTGTTAGAGCCTCTGAGAAACTTTTGTTTATTCTGCTTTCCAGCCAGAAAATGTGCTTGTAGACTTGTCTACTACCAAACCAGTCTTGAAGCTGATAGATTTTGGTGATTCAGTAAGCACAAGAGGTTCTGAAGTTCTGCCTCCATCAAATTTGGAATTTGCTGCACCTGAAATGGTTCTGGGGAAACCAGTCTGTTGCCAGACAGACATGTGGAGTGTTGGAGTGTTTCTATATGTTTTCCTCAGGTAACACACAAAATATATTTTATTACAACTGCAAATTTCAAAGAACATTGTACATCTTACACCAGGCTGTTCTAGCTTGAGGTCCCATGCACAGGCAAATGAATGTGCTTGGCTAGAGGTGGGTAAATGGCTGACAACACTTTGCTTGTGGCAGTACATTGAGTTAACATTAACTGAGCAAGTACATTTGTAAGAGATTGTGCTTAACAGAAAAATTCATCCTAAGTAAAAAAATACTAGCACATTATCACATTTTCAGAACATGAAATTTCTTTTTATTCAGAAGTGACAAAATATTTTGTGTCAGCACCATGTTGACATAAGATAGAGAAGGTGCATCATTGTTCAATCACAACAGAAAGAAACTGTTCACATTGAAATGTTGATCCTTGGATGGCAGTTACATTTCTGTGTGGCATGAAGAACTCTTGTTCATATATGCCACCATGCTATCATAATGAATTTATGCTACTGTAACACATGGTACCTGATTAGAGTTCAGTTTTGTAAATCAGTTGCCTATAATTGCAGTTCTGATGGTATAGTGTCTGTTGCAACTGGAAATAGAGTGCTAAATAATTTTATAAGGTATCCAAGTATTGAAAGCTGCAGCACCCTCTTTTATGCTTTCTAATGTGAATTTTCTAAATGATGGTAAAAATGGGAATACTATGTTATTTGTCATATATCTCCACTCATCACCACATGTAATCACATGCAAATTATCTTTTCAAGACTTTTCTGTTTTGCTTGTAGATGTTCGTTAACAGTCTCATAATAAAAGTTAGTTTTATCCAGTGTGTGTGTGGGGGGGGGGGGGGGGAGAGATAAATAGTGGTGGCAGTTGTCATGACACTTACATAAACAGATTAGAAAAGACTGTTTATACGATGAGGTATGTTCAGTTATGTTTGTGCTCACATGTTTCTGTTACTTTCAGTGGGCTGTCTCCATTTCTGGACGATTCCATGGAAGAGACCACTTCAAACATACTGAAGTGTGATTACTGTTTTCCTGATGAATATTTTGCTGAAATCACTAATGATGGGAAGGACCTAATTTGCCGCCTTCTTGTCTTAACTCCAGCTCAGCGGGCCAAGCCAGCTGAATTCTTGTCGTCTCCATGGTTCAAGGATGTAAGGCTCAGTTTTATTTATAGTATTTATTTTATAGAAAGTCATTCCTCCTTAAGAATGTCACTGCACATACTAACTTTGTGCAAAAACTGTTGCAGGTTCAAAAGATATGCTCCATTCCAACAGCCAGGCTTGCTTCCTTTATGGAACGGAGGCAGTCCCTAGCTCGACCCATTCATCCTGTCCACGCTGTCTCTCAACAGCAGCCTACGCCTGAGTGAAGAAAGTTAACTGTTTCTTCATGCTGCATCTTGATTGTGGCTCTGTTACCAATATGAACCTATATTTTTGTGCCTTGCATTGTGACCAAAGTACAGTATATTTCACTGTGTATCTTGCTCATGAGAAAAAGACATTTTCAATTGTTTGCTAGTGGAAGTGGACACTGTATTGTTATGTGAAACTGACAATACTGTTGATTAAAACAAAAGAGATGAGATAAAGTACCAATTAGATCTCATTTAACTCATTTATTTATTGAAAGACTTTTATATGTAGGCTATGTCTCTCCTGTCTGAAACTTTGTATTTTATCCATTTAACTATCAAAGCATTTGTAAGATCAGTCATGAATGCAGTGTGAATAATTTTAGTCATTACTTTAAGCCTAACTTACCTGCATCATTTCACACTGCATGCAAATCGTCTGTAAATAGATTTTAAAAAGTCATGATATACGCTTTTTGCTTCATTGTTAACATAAGTGATATACTTTTGTTAAATAGAGTATATTTTAATTAATATAATTATGTGCAGCATTTATAAAGAATGATGACAATAACAGTTACTGTAACTAATGACTATATATTGTAAATTCTAAAATTATTTTTGATAGTTGATATTACAATATGCACCAATTGTACAGATGAACCTTTATATATTTTATGGACAAGTATCTGTTTTTCTGCAGATATAGCAGAAGGAGTCAACATGCCATTAGCTGCCATGTATTTGAGACTGCATGATAAAAAGAAAAATATAAAGCAGAACTTAACTGATGTAATAATACCTTTATTGGCTTTCATATCAGCGGAAGATGCAGTGGAGGATATGATATTTTTTTGTATTTCTCCTTTTCTTTACCTGAATGTTGCTACCACAATAGAAAACAGTCTAGTTTTTATCACCTTTTCCTCAGATTCCTCGTATGTCTGACATGCATGAGTTTACCTCTGGATTTGCTAAAGGTAAGAATGCTGGACTGTTCTATTATTGAATAAAGGTAGGGAAATCTCTGTATTAACAGGCAGCATACCAAGAGCACACTCAACATTAGACAGAGGAACCAGGGGTTGGTTCCTTCATAAAAAACTAAAAGGAAGAACTGTAGAAAGGATGACTTTCTTATCTGTATAAAAATCACACATGGAACTTTCCCAAGAGCCCATGCCCATTGCAACACAAGAGAGATGATAAGCGGTAGATTGTTTCATTGCACACAGTAAACTGAACATGATACCTACATGACAGAAACAGTCTTACTGTAATTTCCAAATATGCGGCTGAGTTGCTTTGTTTATTTACCAAAATCTGAAAATAATTAATTTTTTTATTTATTTTTTGTCCCATCTTTCAGTTCACACAGCTGTTACTTACTTATCAGTATTTCAAACGTTGCTAGGTGCTACAAAAATGTTATACACTTGTTTACATTTTATTTCCATAGTGTGAAATATTATGTAAATAAATTCTGTTCATTTGTTTTGTAATTTTAATAACATCCATCATAGTACCCCACATGGACAGAGCAAACATTTCGTGTGCAGATGTAATTATTTTCTGGAATACTAATAGAGAGGATTGGAGGCAGGGCGAAAGCAGCTCCACCCAGATCATAAACTACTGTGGTGAGGAGGAGGAGGAGATTAGTGTTTAACGTCCCATCAACTATGAGGTCACTGGACACAGAGCACAAGCCCGGATTAGGGTAGGATGGGGAGGGAAATTGGCCATGCCCTTTCAAAGTAAGCATCCCAGCATTTGCCTGAGGTGATTTAGGGAAATCACGGAAGACCTAAATCAGGATGGTCGGATGTGGGTTTGAACCATCGGCCTCCCGAATGCAAGTGCAGTGTGCTAACCAATGCACCACTTCACTCAGTATTGCACTGACAGGAGTGCTGCAGGAGGAGGAAGTCACACCTCACCCATGCAGGGCAACCAGCATACATGCATGTATTCTGCACTTTATACAATATGTCTCCCCTCACTTTAGTAGGGAGCTTTCATTTCCCATGTAATGTCATCAGGGCTGGATCAAAAAAGTCTTTCCACAAGCAACATAACATTTGTGTAACCCACTCCTCCGCCCCCCCCCCCCCCCCCCCAGATAATTACTGGCCTTTCTTTAGGCTTTAACCATTTTTCTCATTTTGTAAATATAATAATCCCCCTCCACAGGTGAACAGTAGCATACACAATTTTAACATGGTGGATTTGGGTTCGATTACTGGTGGCAGCATCAGTTGAAACTGACATGCCTATAACTGGATTGGAGTCAGAGGAAAATATTTGCTCCAAGCTGGTGAGCCACAATATGTTTAGTAATTACTTATTTAGAAATTCTACAGCAAACATTTTATTGTTGTACAAGGTGCATTCACAAGTAATGCAGCACATATTTTTCTGAAAGCAGGTTGGTTTTATTCAGGATTCCAAAAAACCACATTATTTCCCACTCTTTTGGCCCCCGAAACCCCCATTTTTCAGTATAATCTCTGTTCAGTATCACAGCCTTACTCCTCCTCACTGGGAGGGCCTGTATGCCCACACAGCACCACTGTACTAGTCAATGTCAGAGCCAATGTCTTGCTGCATCAATCGCTGTCTCATCATCCATGTACTGCTTCCCACAGAAGGTATCCTTCTTGGGCTAAACAGATGGAAGACAGATGTTGTGAGATCTGAGCTGTAGTGTGGATGAGAAAGAACAGTCCGATGAAGTTTTGTGAACTCCTCTCAGATGCGCAGTCTTGTCTGAGGCACTGCAGTGTAATGGAGAAGGAGAAGTAGTTCATTTGCATTTTTGTGGCGACGAACATGCTGAAATCGTTTCTTCAGTTTCCTGAGGTCAGCACAGTACACTTCAGAGGTGATTGTTGCACCATCAGGGAGAACATCAAAAAACACTTCAGATTCCAAAAACACCATTATCATGACAGGGTGTGGTTTTAATCCTTTCCTTAGGAGTAGAGGTGGTACGCCACCACTTCATGAATTGCCGTTTTGTTTCTTGTTTGAAGTGATGAACTATGTTTCATCACTTGTGACAATCTTCAACAAAAGATTGTCATGATATGCCTCATGACCCGCAAGCAATTCCACATAGATGGTCCTTCATTGTTCTTTATGGTCTTCTGTTATGTGGCGAGGATCCCATCAGCCACTCATTTTTGAGCACTCCAACTGGTCAACGATTATGTCAGCACTACCAACCAAGATATCCAATTGTGCAGTGAAGCATTTGTTTGTGATCCATTGGTCACCTTGAATTAGTGTGTCCACACATTCCAACACTGCATGATTCACGGCTGTGTGCAGCCGGTAGGCATGCAGGAGATCAGACATATTTGTGCGACCTAGTACGATGATGACAAACATCTCGTCCAACAACTACCCGTGCTTTAGTTCACTGCCAGGTTTCTGCAGACATTCTGCAAGCACCTGTGTATATCTGTGATGCTTTGGTTTTCCACCAAAAGAAACTCAGTGACAGCTCCTTGCTTGGAACACAACAGATGCCCTTTTGAAGCCTATATGTAACACTGCCACCACTGGAACATCATGAAACTATAAGGGCTAAAGCAGGAATATTCCACAATACCCAAAACAAATTCCGCTTTGTTTCAACCAAAACTTGCCAAAGAAATGTGTTCTATTATTTATTGAACGCTACTAGCATATAAAGAATGGATCACAGTCGAGTGCAAAATCTGTCGTGCGAAAGTAAGTGATAAGAGAAACAAAAATGTTCTATTAAATATGGAGCCTCAAACAAGTCATTTGTGAGGTACTTGTGAGTACGAGCTGCCTCTGACTTCAGCTTGAAATAGTGTCCTAGTTAGTACAAATGTATTTGAAAAGTGAACTTTTCAATCTAGGCCCCATCTAACTGTATTCAGGTCAACCCTGGCACACCTCACCATGTGGAATGTTAGAAGAATGCAGCACATGCATGATGGAACACATGATTTTGGTGCTGGTAGAAGACACCACCTAACTTGCCAGTATGGTCTAAGAAGATTAGGTCAAGCACAGCCTGTAATTTGGTCTCCAAGCACTCCTGACCTCAGATCTGAATTTTTTCATCTGAGATCATCTTAGAAGTGAAGTACACGGTACCTTTATTGATACAGTTGAAGAACTGGAGAAGCAATCTGTTCAGTCTTCTCAACATTTAGATGGTCCGTGCATGTTTGGAAAGAATTAATACTCACTGCAGAAATGAGTGCACTATTGCCTCCAAATGTCAGAATGACACAAGGAATGCCTCCTGTAACAGGTACGAAGGTATACTAAATCATAACATGTAAACTTCTGAAGTAGTATTGAGATTCTTGTTAAGGTAAGCTTTGAGTGAAATTTGAGTCAAGTTACATGGAGACTTAATCGAACAGTTTCAAATACATTTATACTAATTAGGACAGGATGTCGTCCTGAAGTCAGTGGCTCATATTCACACATTCGCAATTATCTTGTGAATAGCTTGTTTATGGACTCACGTACACTGTTACATTTTGCTCCACACATCTATATATACTCATAATTTTTCACTTGGCACCTCTCCCTGCTTGGCATGCCAACAGCATCTTGTATCATCTTGTATATTTCTTGCTCATCCTACACCATTCCCTGACCAGCATCTTGTATTCTTCTTCTTCTTGAAACACAGTGCCGGGGTCTATGTTAGAAATACTTAATCTGCACTTGCAGCTATGCCCAATAGTGCCAGATTACAACAATCACGAACAATGTTTCCTTCAAACGTGTGGTTAAATTGATAAACTTGGTTGGTACGTGTACGATTTTGTTCGAGAAATCCATGGCTACATAAGAACAATTTTGACAAACAAGTTTGATCATTCACAAGGGCCCTACAGAGAGCCTAATCACAGAAAACTCCGTGGCTGTATAGATTCTGTATAATGTGTTCATCGTTTAAGGACAGTCCTGGTATAAACATTAAGCTGTTTCTTCCGCGTTTGCTATTTGCCTCACTGAATTTTGTTTTCCGTGGAGGTTCAACTGTGTACAGTAGGGTGCAATAATAACATTACGTTTTAAGCGGCAGCGTAAACTCAACGCACAAATCTTTACCCGCGCATAAACAGGGAATCTGGTCCAACAAGCCCGCTGTGATGTGAACAATTGCAGATAATCGTGTGGAAGCTGATTTGTTTGTGTTCAACATTCCACAGCTGAATGATGATAATGTTTAGTTTCATCTGTTTCCATTTGCTTTATTGTAACACTTCTCAGAGGTACGTACAGTATTTGAAAATGCTGGAACACTGAAACCACTCGCGTCAAAAGTATTGAAATAAAACATTTGGAAGCAGATTAGGACAGACATTACAACTGCAGATACTTAATAAAATCTACAACAGCAGACAAGTAATAAAACTTGAAATATCATTTAAATTTTAATGGGGATAAGCTGATATATAGTAATACACCGGTAATACGCTTCTTAGGAGACCAAGTGGAAACAATAATTTATCTCAGAAAAAGAGCATTAAACACAGTATAATTTATCTGTGAGAGCAATGTTTGATTTTTGGAGCGTATTGCAGTGATTTTGCCGTATAATGGAATACTGAAGTCACTTACGGTATCACTCACCTCAGTCGTGTGTTAACCGCTAAACTCCTTCCGCCTCTGAATCTGTAGCATTTCATCAGTGGAAGTGCCATCTTCAACGTCTGGTGAGTAGCATATGAACAACACAATCTATGAAACCATCCAACTGCCATATTTTATTTTTTTTCTTTTATTACGTGTTGTTCTGCATCCCACCAGCATTCGGCAGTGACGGTGCGACCGGGAGCTTCGTGCATCAATTTAAGCATACCTGGTAGCTTTAATGTTATATTATTTTTTGCCACATGTCATTCAACTTGGAAGTTCTATGGGGTTTAAATTACAGTGACAGGGCGGTAACCTAACGACGGTTCAAACTCAGACTGTGCTGTTTCGTCTGTAATGTACTGATCTACAACGTAAGCTTTGTACCATTACCTCCTTTCTGTTGTGGTGTATAATTAATTAAATTATTTGGTATAAGTCAGTCCGGTTGCTACGTGTGTTTTGAAATACGCGCGCAACTTACAGCAATAACAATGTAACGTAGCAGTGTAATCTCTGAATATTGTTTTTGGAACGCCACGTATATATTTTGAGCGCGAGTGAATGCGTCTTAAATATGCGTAGCGTGACGTAATCTCAATAGGCAGGCAAAAAGTTATTTCTTATTAATGAAAATGTTACGCTCTTTTTTAACAAATAACAACGCAACGTAACGTAACCTGCAACTAACACAGCGATAATATAGAGCATAAAATGATTTCTTTTTCCAGAAAATTGATCTAATGTTACACAGAAAGAAAGAATGGTACAAACATCTGAGTATTATTGAAATAATTGCATAGACTTTCTTGAGCTGTATCTCTTTAGGAACTGTATCTCTTTAGGAACTAAAAATATTTTAAACCAGAAGTGAAGCTTTACGTGAGTCTTGCGGTGTTAAATCTCTGAATAAGTTTCATAATCAAAAATATTAAACTTTAATATTGAAAACTGACTGTAAAAATTCATAAAAGTACTTAGAACTATTTTCCTTTCCGAATTAAGCTCGCAAACACTGAACTATTCGTTAGTACACGTAATGGCTCACTCAGCGCTACCGAAACAGTCGAACCCAGATGGGCAATCAACAGCAACATAATACTTATCATCTTTAAATAAATTTCACGTGGAGCGAGAAGTATTTTTGAAAGGAAATATAATATACTTTCAATTAGGAACATATTTTAATTTTAAAGCTGGTACAGAGAGCGAGTTATATGCACATACATCGACCCACAGGCGTTTGCACAGGCGAGAGAGAACAAGAGGGTGAAAAGCAGAGAACAAAACAGGGCGAGCAATATGGCGCTTGAGATATATATATATATATATATATATATATATATATATATATATATATATATATATATTACACTTGAAGTTCCATGCTTTCATGGAACGTACTGAACTATTGTGTTCTTTATATCTGTGATTAATGGAAAATATTTACAATATTTGTCAGAAAATATTATCAGACTCGGCAAAGTGACTCATAATATTACAGGCATTACTTTCTTGGTTTACATTACATTCATATCAGTTCAATAAATCGCGTCATGCATTAGATAGACTTCTAGATGATGCCTCAGCTTCAACTGTTTCAATAATTCAAGCTTAATCGCAGTGGGATCGACATGTCCCTTTTCATCAGCCAATTCACAATGTCTTGTTTCCTCCAAGATTTATGTTGCTTACACTAAACCTTAACCCTATGATATGAAGCATTCTCAATAATTATAACACTGTTAGCCTCTGATTTGGGTAGATTCTCTTTAAACTATTGGAGGAACACCTCACCATTCATGTCTTCATATAATCTCCAGTTCTTTTTGATGTCTTGAGTGCAAACAATAACGCTTCGCTTTTATTTGAAAGTTTGCATGTGTACGAGTTGCTATCTATTTTGTTAGTTGTATCTGTGTACAGCAATGGAGAAGTGGACAAACGAGAGAAGTATGGATGTCATAAATGCGATTCATCTAAACCAGAGCTATGGGACGTCGTAAGCAAGGTATGCAGAGATCGCAGTCTGAAAAAGGACCGCTGGCAAGCTGTTCCCAATGAGCTCGAAATCATGCTTGATGAAGCATTCGAAACATATCGAAGTCTTTGAACCTGTGCCAAATGCGAAGCAATAAAGTTGCATAGGAAGAGTGGAAGAGTAGATGGCTCTTGATTCACGTGGTTTATTCATTTATACATTTGCATTTGAGCCTATGGGTTGCATACTATATCGAAATGTGTCTGATGCAGGACTGACTGTGTGAACAGTGGGGTGTGCTGCTGAACAAAAATAAAATTTAAATGAAAATTGCATTCTTATTTCAAACGTCCCTTAATGTAATATTTCAGTACTTCTACCAACGATTAAATACTTCTGGTACCTACTATTGATTGATGAATAGTGAACTTTAACGAAATGTATAAACTTCTGTATATAGCACCAGTAGCTAACAACAAAAGGGTGATCATCAATCAGGTTGTAACTGGCATACACTGCCTCATATTTGTATTAGTTTTATCAGTTATTGGAACAATTGCTTGTACGACATATTCGATGTCGTGTGTCGCATCCTGATAAAATCCTGCAAAATGTGTATCATGAGTTAAATTTTCTGAATCATTCCACTTACTTAAAAAATAATGCGTCCACGGAGCCCAAAAACTCAAAAAGCCAGTTACAGAATTTTACAAGAGAGGTGTTTTTCAGTTGTATTCAATGTCGTTGGTTAAAAAATTTCAAAAAATATAATACTAATCAGCCATGTAGATAGAGATTAATGGAGGAATAATTAAAGTTCATTACTAATCTCCTTTATTCACAAAAAAAGTTAGAAATTTAAAAAAGTCAACATATCCACATCTTCATGTATGTTTCTTTCTTCAGCGCTACGAATTTGTATTTGTATATTTACAAAGGAGTGAGTGAATTTTACAATTTAGGAGCTCTTTTTATGCAGAAATTGAGACTCTACAACTTTCATGCATCTCACTTTTCATTTGGGGTCGCCGGTTTTCAATTACAGGCGTTAGAACACGAGCATTACACACTTTTCCGCCAAATTGGTAAAAACTGCCGATCTTCGACGATCGATTGTGGCGAACAGTTGAACCGATTTTAACTTTTCACTAGGTCATTATAAGTGAAATGTTATGCTCTTTCATTACGGTGTTTTGGAAATTCTCTGTAGGATGTATCGTTTTCGAGTAATAAGCGAAAAACTGAAAAAAAGTCCAGACGTTCGTGGTTTTTCGGACCTCAAAAGCTTAGCACAGGCCAGAAATCATCGCAAACTCACTGAACTTCTATTTGAGATTCCCAACGTCGATTAAAACTGCCTACTGCTGGTGCTTATTTACTGGGCAGCGGAGTAAGAAATTATCCTGTTCAAATTTTGTTTCATTAATATACAAGCTATCTCTCAGATGAATAAGATCACTGAAGCACAAACATCCTGCTTTGAATATTGTTTCTGTTGTTGTTCCAATATGGTTACAATATATATTTAGATTCTCATTTGAGAGCTCAGTTGTGCAGTTTTGACTTTGGCGACTCCTGCTGTACTTGCACTTTTCACCGCCTGAATTGTTTTTGAATATTCTGAATCATCTAATATCCTAACAATGATGTTCCAACAAAAGCATACTACAACAGCTATTAATCTTGTAATACAACAGTGAAAGTGAATTAAACGCGACAATGTGCATTTTTGTCCAGCAAACGCTTACACCCAAACCTCCAGATGGCAGACACTGATATCGGTACCAAACATTGTATGTAGACAGAGTATCAGCCGAAACACCGATTTATTATGTGCTATGTTATGTCACCCAGTAGAACATGCATCAACGGTAATTAAAAGTAACACCTGAACTACGGAGCAGAGGAAAGGCATGTCTGCGAGTGATGGTTCTGTAGGTCTCGTGTGGGTGAGTTGATAGGCCATGAGGTCATCCTGGCAAATGTCCCACGTTGAAACCACACTGACGACAATTTAACTGTTTACGCGTGAAACTCTTATATGGGAGACGATTTTTCTGACATGCAAAGGACTTTTCGGTGTTTGTAGCAATGTTGTTTTGGCAGTCTGCTTTTGCTTCATTAGCTTAAAGTAGCAAACCTATAGAGTTCATTTGTACAGATAGGTGTGGTGTTCCCTCGGACATGTGCAACAGAACAGAGACCATTCGTGATGAAGCAGCTAGTGCATCTGCAGTTTCACTGAATAAACATAAACAATCGGAAAAGTAGAATAAAGAAACAATTGCATCACACATGCGGAGGTATTAATAGCCCCATATAACACTTTCACACAAAATACAATAAAAAAACCTTTCGTCATTGGGGAATGAGGCCAGGGTCCTTCGTACGGCGATCTAACGCTCTAACAACTTCCCCATGGGTGCTATACATACTGTATTAGTTAAAGTTATGCTTTTCCTGTGCTCCGTTGTTCTGGTGATTCTCTTAATTAACGTTAACGCCCATTCTGCTGGACGATGGCACAAAGCTAAATCGGAGTTTTGGTTGAAACTCTTTCGACATAAACTTTTGATAGAGATCTAAGTGTCTGACATCTGGAGGTTTGGGTGTTAGCAAACAGCTGGTTTATCTTGTACGATGTTGGTTGATTTTCTGACAATAAGCACACCCGAGTGTAAAAGATATTAAATTTAACTTTTAAATTTTATATTCTAATTTTCGATCATGTAGTATAAAAGACCCCCCCATGAACCATGGACCTTACCATTGGTGGGGAGGCTTGCGTGCCTCAGCGATACAGATAGCCGTACCGTAGGTGCAACCACAATGGAGGGGTATCTGTTGAGAGGCCAGACAAACGCGTGGTTCCTGGAGAGGGGCTGCAGCCTTTTGAGTAGTTGCAGGGGCAACAGTCTGGACGATTGACTGATGTGGCCTTGTAACACTAACCAAAACGGCCTTGCTGTGCTGGTACTGCGAACGGTTGAAAGCAAAGGGAAACTACGGCCGTAATTTTTCCCAAGGGCATGCAGCTTTACTGTATGGTTAATGATGATGGCATCCTCTTGGGTAAAATATTCCAGTGGTAAAATAGTCCCCCATTCGGATCACTGGGCGGGGACTACTCAAGATGACGTTGTTATCAGGAGAAAGAAAACTGGCATTCTACGGATCGGAGCATGGAATGTCAGATCCCTTAATAGGGCAGGTAGGTTAGAAAATTTAAAAAGGGAAATGGATAGGTTAAAGTTAGATATAGTGGGAATTAGTGAAGCTCGGTGGCAGGAGGAACAAGACTTTTGGTAGGGCGAACACAGGGTTATAAATACAAAGTCAAATAGGGGTAATGCAGGAGTAGGTTTAATAATGAATAAAAAAATAGGATTGCGGGTAAGCTACTACAAACAGCATAGTGAACGCATTATTGTGGCCAAGATAGACACGAAGCCCACGCCTACTACAGTAGTACAAGTTTATATGCCAACTAGCTCTGCAGATGGCGAAGAAATTGAAGAAATGTATGACGAAATAAAAGAAATTATTCAGATGGTGAAGGGAGACGAAAATTTAATAGTCATGGGTGACTGGAATCCGGTAGTAGGAAAAGGGAGTATTGATTTAAGTGTTAGGAGGTCGTTTCTGAAACTATTTGTATGGAGTGTAGCCATGTATGGAAGTGAAACATGGACGATTAATAGTTTAGACAAGAAGAGAATAGAAGCTTTCGAAGTGCGGTGCTACAGAAGAATGCTGAAGATTATATGGGTAGATCATATAACTAATGAGGAGGTGTTGAATAGGATTGGGGAGAAGAGAAGTTTGTGGCACAACTTGACTAGCATGTGTGGTGTCTGGCGGTGACACCACATTCCTCCCCCGCAAATCGGCGTACGGCGACGAAGTGGGGAGCCTAACATGCGAGGCTGTGCCACCCGCACCCTGCCATTCGGACCACTGGGAGCTAGGAAACGCCTGAAAACCTGTCCCAGGGTGCACGCCAACATGCGGTGTATGCGCCCGCAGAGAGACAGGAGGGGCCGAAGGGTCGACCTCCATCGGGCCGGGACATCCGACGGGCGAAGAGTTCCATGTCGGAGGACATCTGGTCACGGGAAGCGATCGGCAGCGCGTGACCCAGGGAGGCGCCCGGCGGTTGCAGCGACGCGTCCACTGCGGGCGTCGCCGGCGGGAGAACAGGCGGCGGCGGCGGTGGCGGCGTTGCTTCGCCATGGGGCAAAATGGAAGGCAGCGTCGGTAACACCTGGGGCTGAGGCGAGCCAGTAGATGGGTCCCCAGGGCGTTGACCGGGCGGCACCATCGCTGAAAGCAGACGGCGAGCGGCAGATCCCGTGCGACGACAGAGGCGCAGCTGGTTGAGATACCGGCGCACCTCACCAGAGGCCCCCAAAACCAGATACATAGCGTGACCGAGGTAGCGAAGAATGCGCCCTTCGATCCAACGCCGTGAACCTTGGTAGTGACGATAGTAGACAACGTCGCCTGGAGCAAAAGCAGTTGTCTGCCGCTGCACAGGAACCTTATGCGGCAGATGTAGCAAAGACATCAAGGTTCGATGAGGGCGACCGTGGAGCAACTCAGCCGGCGAGCAACCATCTCGGGGCTGAGACCGATACGAGGACAAAAAGAGCAATAACGCGTCCTCCCGAGAATGCGACTCTTTTAACTTCAACATCTGTGACTTGAAAGTCCTGACCAATCGTTCAGCGGCACCGTTTAACTGTGACAAAAACGGCGCGGACGTCAGATGTTGAATACCATTGGCCTTGCAGAATGACTGAAATTCTGCGGACATGAATTGTGGGCCATTGTCGGAAACAATAGTCTGTGGAAGACCTTCAATGCAAAAGATAGCAGATAACGCTTGGATAGTGGCAGATGACGTCGTGGAAGACATCCAGACAACAAAAGGAAAACTACTGAATGAATGTACCACAACCAACCATCGAGCATTCCAGAATGGACCAGCAAAATCGATGTGTAAGCGTTGCCAAGGGGAAGTGGCTTTTGGCCATGCAAAGAATTTCCGCGGTGGGGGTGATTGTTGCTCGGCACACACCATGCAAGAAGAGCACATATTCGTAATCGCGGCGTCGATTCCGAACAAAGTACAGTGCTGACGAGCAAGTTGTTTCGTTCTCACTATATCCCAATGTCCTTGGTGGAGAAGCTGTAAGACAGAGAACTGTAACGAACGCGGGACCACGACCCTGGACTGATCATTATCAGAACGCAACAGCAAAACACCACGTCGAACAAAAAGTCTCTCCTTGTGAGAAAAAAATCGGCACACCAAAGGATCCCCGATCCGTGACTTTGACAAGGGCCATTGCGTAGCAACAAAACGCAGAATGGTAGCAAGGACAGGGTCGACAGCTGTGGCAGTAGCTACACGACGAAAATCAATCAGAAACGATTCGACCACGGCATCGGTTTCCGAATCAATGAACATGCAAGCAAGTTCGGAGGAATCGAATGCTCTATCCTCAGCAACAGGCAAACGGGACAACGCATCGGCGTTTCCATGCTTAGCAGTGGACCGATACAAGATATCGTAGCGGTGCTGCGAGAGGAAAATAGACCAGCGAATGAATTTCTGCGCTGTACGTGGAGGTACAGGCTTGTTCGGATGAAAAAGCGATGTCAAAGGTTTGTGGTCTGTGATGATGGTAAAGTGACGACCATACAAGAAATCATGACATTTTGTAACACCAAATACGAGAGCCAATGCTTCTTTCTCAATCTGTGAACAATTTCTTTGCGCAGACGAGAGTAATTTGGACGCAAAGGCAATAGGGCGATCGTGTGATCCATCTTTGTGCGCAAGCACAGCACCGATCCCGAAATCCGATGCATCCACCCTCAACAAAAGGGGCTTCTGGGGATCGAATGGCGTAAGGCAAGTATTAGAAAGCAACGCCGATTTCAACTGGCGAAAGGCGCGTTCGCATTCCGTCGTCCAGATGAACGGAACACCTTTACGGCGTAAGCGATGAAGCGGAGCTGAAATGGAGGAGGCATGCGGCACATATTTATGATAATAGTTGATTTTTCCCATCACACTCTGTAGCTGCTTCAAATTCTGCGGCTAAGGCAAGTCTTGTATGGCACACAGGTGCTCGGGACTAGGATGTATGCCTTGGGCATTGAGTACATGTCCCAGGTAGGGCAAGTCACAAGCAAAAAACACACATTTGTCCTTCCGCAAGCGAAGACCATTTTGTCGCAAGACCTGAAATAATGTTCTGAGATTGGCAAAATGTTCCTCTTCCGTCTTTCCGGAGATCACAATACCGTCCAAATAGTTTGCTGCAGTAGGGACCGATGCACAAACAGTTTGGAGATATTGCTGAAACAATGCAGGGGCGATGTACACCTTAATGGCAGTCATTTGAATCGATACAAACCAAGATGCGTGTTAACCACCAAAACGCGCTGGGAGTCTCCGTCCACCGGTATTTGCAAGTACGCATCTGCTAGGTCCAACTTCGAAAAATATGTACCCGGGCACAGTTTGTCAAAAAGATCTTCCGGGCGGGGTAAAGGAAAAGTTGCAATCACTAGTTGCGGATTCACTGTTGCCTTGAAGTCCACACAAAGTCTCAATTTTCCGGAAGGTTTTGGCAAAATTACTAAGGTTGATGCCCAGAGATAAGCCTGCACGTGTTCAATTACACCTTGTGATTCCAAATCGTGTAATGTTTTTGCGACCTCATCACGCAATGTGTAGGGAACATTGCACCCTCTGAAAAATTTCGGTTGCGCGTTGACTTTCAGTTCCAAATGTGCTTTATAGTTCGTAGCGCAACCAAGGCCCGGTGCAAAAATGTCTGCAAATTCTTCACATAGACGAGAAACACTGTCTGAAGGCACAGTCTGGTTCACTGATAGGACCTGATTTACTATAGACAAGTTAAACAACTGAAATAAATCGAAACCAAACAAGTTCACTGCAGAAGATGAATGAAGGACATAAAATGACACAAGTTTTGTTTGTCCTTTGTATGTTGCAAGAAGGCTGCACTGTCCTAACACAGGCATATCTTGACCTGAATAACCAGTTAACTTAATATTTGCGGCATGCAACGGAGGTGTGCCCAGCTGTTTGTACGTGTCTTGATTGATCAGTGAAACTGCAGCTCCGGTATTGAGCTGGAATGGTATCACTTTGCCGTTAATGTCAAAGTCTACAAAAAGTTTATTGTCCTGCTGATGACAAGAGCGACTGTCTCGTGCAACATGAACTGACACTGGTACAAAATCACTTGTGACTTGACGGGATTTCCGGCGATGTCGACGCACACTATTTGTGGGACGAACACAGTCACTGTTAGAGAGAGTGGCACTGGGCGGAGTGGAATGAACTACATGAATTTCCATGGGCGAAGTTTCACGAGCCTGAGTATCCTTGGTTCGAATTCGGCGCGAAGCAAAGGGCCTGGAATGGTTGTGAGTTTCCGATCTGAGCTTTTTCTGGCAAACACGCTGAATATGTCCTTTTTTATTACAGAAAAAGCAAATAGCCTGGCGTGACGGGCATTCTCACGCAAATGTCTAGTAGCACACCGCGGGCATGATTTTAGCGCTGCATTTGCTTGCCTGTGCGGCACACGTGGCTGAGAGCCTGGCGGCAGCGGAGCGGCCAGGCGCGAGGGCTGTTTACTGCTCCGTGCAGCTCGCCCGGTGGGCCGGTTAACCTGACACACGGCTGTTGAAGTTTCAAATGATTCCTGAGCAAAGTCAAGTGTGTCCTGCCGATCCAATATGTCCATCACTTGATGAAGGGAGGGATTGACTAGTTTCAAAATCTGTTCCCTTATACGAACATCAGAAACGTTCTGTACAATTGCATCACGTACCATAGTATCTGAATAAGGGAGTCCACATTGACACTCAAAAGCACAATCCCTAGTAAGGCCTTGCAAGGTTGCAACCCACTCCCGATTAGTCTGACCTGCCGTACGTTTTGTACGAAAGAAGGTATACCTTTTCGCAACAACATTGACTGATTCTTTGAAATATGCATCTAATGCAGACAAAATTTCTTCGTAGGACAGAGTTGCTACGTCGCGTCGGGGAAATAATTTGACTATCACACAGTACGTGTTCACCCCGACTGATGATAACAAGAAATGCTGCTGCTCGTTACCTTGAATTCTGTAGGCAGCGAGATGGAATCCAAATTGGTGTGACCACTCCGTCCAGCTTTCCAGTGCAGCATCAAAAGGTCGAAAAGTTGGTGCAACAGCGTGTTGTGGCTGCGTTAGCGGTGGAGCGGCGGCTGCCGCATCGTTTTGCATTGCCCATTGACCCTGGACGAGCTGTCCAAGGACATCCAGTGAGGCCTGGGTCTGCTGATTCTGTAAGCGATAAAATTCGGACAGTACATCTGGAGATTGTGGGGAAGCCATTACACAAGTAAATCAGGGCAATATCGATAAGAACGCGGTATTGCCTCGACGCCAATGTTTTGGTTGGCAGGAGAGCCAACACCGTGTTACTAGAGGAGGCCGAAAGGCACGTGTTTTAGCTCATGCAGGCTGGCGTGAGGTCTGAAACAGGACAAGGAAATTAGAATTTAGAAAAACGGACGTAGCTGGTGGAATACTTAACTGTAATCCATTAATGGTGAACGTCGGTCTGGACGGTACATGATTCACAATATCAATAGTAACTGATAATGGCGCCTTGCTTGGTCATAGCAAATGACGTAGCTGAAGGCTATGCTAAACTATTGTCTCAGCAAATGAGAGCATATTTTGTCAGTGAACCATCGCTAGCAAAGTCGGTTGTACAACTGGGGCGAATGCTAGGAAGTCTCTCTAGAACTGCCGTGTGGCGGCGCTCGGTCTGCAATCACTGACAGTGGTGACACGCGCGTCCGACGTATACTAACGGACCGTGACCTATTTTAAGGCTACCACCTAGCAAGTGTGGTGTGTGGCGGTGACACCACAGAAAATTTTGGAGATTTATCACCAATTAAACCATTAAAAGATTGGTCTGATGATATTCCTGGTAAATATGACTATACATTAAGTGAATCAGAAATTCAAAACGTTTTGAAGAATTATGATGAAGAGAGACAATCTAAAAAACAAAGGAGACACACTCTGCTAGTTGTCAGGAAAAAGCTAAAAAGATAAATGTTACTTAAAGAACGTTTAATTATATTAGTCATAACAAAGTTTAAGTTTTTCGATTGAAACCTGTTGGAGCTTTTAAATATGTTGGCAAATATCCAGTAAACTTTGATGGAGATAAATTAACAATTGGTGAGAAGACATACGAAGGAACTGATGGATTAATGAGTCTTTTAACTGAAACACAAATTACTATGGATGACATGAATGAAAATTTCGTTGGTGTAGATTTATCAAATTATGCAGATATATTATATAATTCAGGAGCAGTGTGCTCTGATAGTAACCCAAATAAAATAAAATCGAGTAGAGGTAATAAATATAAATATCTGATAAATCCAATTGTCGATGACTATTTCCCAAACTTAAGAAAATCAGGTATAGATTCTTCAGAACTAAGTTCACTGAAAAAAGAGGTAAAGGCTTAATAAAGAAGTAGACAAAAAAACCAGTTGAATATGTTTGGACGAACGATGGGTTCGGCAATTAATCGATAGATTAGCAGTAATCCATGGTGAAGAAGTAACGGGGATTAAAAATTTTCACAATGAAAAAGTTGTTGTAACGCAGATACTGACGAACAAATTTAGCGACTCCATCATCAACAATGCCAAAGGAATCCCATATTTGACTAGATTTTTGAACAATCTTCCAAACATGTAACGGACAAGCGAAAAACATGGGAAGGGCCTAGTAAACACTCTGATCATAAATTACCAATCGAAATGCATCTTCCAGGCTATTCGTACTGTGGTCCGGGAACTAACCTGGAGGAGCAACTAGTGCGTGGCAATCCAGGAATTAATCTACTAGACAAGGCTTGTAAAATACATAATACTGCTCATCATGATCATAAAGATGTAGAAACTAGACACCAGCGTGATAAAGAACATCAGTTAGCTGCAAAAGAAAGAATGCATGCAAGTGATGCTCCATTAGGAGAAAAAGTTTCAGCAACAGCAGTTAGAGGAATAATGTATCTAAAACAAAAATTAGGAATGGGCTTAGATCTTGACAAAAATGGTTGGGGATTAATGTATGGAAAACGAAAATTAGGAATGGGCTTAGATCTTGATGAAAATGGTTGGGGATTATGAAAATCTTTATAAATTTTTTAATCTATATAGATGATTAACTTTATGGTCGTTTATACTTTGCTACCTAGTGGCAAGACTAAACCAAAATCAAGTAAATTAAAGATGAATAATGAACAATTAAATGCGATTGAACCATTTTTGACTGAAGCTCATTTAAAATTTATCTTGTTTGTTGTGTGAAGAATTAAAATTCGAGTTTCGAATAGACAAATTCTCTGTTTTTCCCACTTTAAAGTTGATGATTAAAGAATATATTTTTGAGGTGGCGATGTAAATGTACCCATTTTTTGTTTTCTGTTGGACTGTGTCGATGAAGATCTTCCTGTTCATATTGAATTGTTCAAGTCTTTTGTTTTCCTCTCTTAATTCTTCTTTCTATTTGACTGAATCATGAGTCTGTTATGGAAGTTGATGGTGAGTTGTTCTGCTTGAATTGTTTTCTATTCTGCTGTATTTTTCAAATAATTTACAAATATTTTTTCTATAGTAAAATTATATTTTATAACGTGTTTGCATTGTTTTGTGTTGTATATCATGAGAGATTCTTTACAATTTTCGACTGTTAAGAGAATCTATAACTTTTGAAAAAAGTTGTTCGGTCTTAAAGTTTTTATTTCATTTTGAATGTATTCCTGTTCTTGAGCAAGCGGATCATTATGTTTCATTTCTGTGAATGAAATGTTATTGTTGAGAAACTGAACATATTTTTTTAAGATTTTGTTTAAGATCTACTGAGGGTAAAAAATCACCCTCTGGAATTCCATACAAAAAATATAAGATATTGTTTTAATTAACATATTTTTCTATCCGAATAAAGGAACCCAAATATCTCTAAACCATGTTCCAAAATCCAAATCATATTTCTTCTCTTGAATGAAATAGAAAATTTTCAACATGGTCGATTCTGAATTTGCGACAACTGCATTAGAAGCTGCCATTTAAAGGAAACATTTTTTATAAGTTTTGCAAAAAAAACAGTAGCTGAAATTTTTAGTTTGTATTCACCACATTTTCTTTCATGAGTAACTCATCTTTTAAATTGTTTTGCAGCTGGTAATTTTGAACTCATAAATAAATCCTAAAGACCAGATTCATTGATGAAAATTGTTCTACTTGCAATACAAGTTAGACCCAGCAATTCACTGAGTCACAATTCACTGGGTCTAGAAATATTTTCATATAAATCTCTATCAACATGTTTTCTAACTGCATCATCTATTTTCATTTTTTACAAATCTAATAAAAATTATTTCTTATAAATGGCAAGCCTCAACAATCTGGAAGTCTGCGAGCTGGGAGTTAGAGCAAAAGAAAATAGTGTAATTGATTGGGAATACTTATCAGTGCATTATGAATTATCTGAAGATTTTATGAGAGAATTTCAAGAGAAATTAGACTGGAATGGTATATCATCTAACCAAGTATTGTTTGAAAACCTTATAAGAGAATTTCAAGACAAATTAGACTGGACTTCAGTAACATCATTTCAAAAATTATCTGAAGATTTTATAAGAGTATTTCAGAACGAAGTTAATTGGGAAAATATATCAACTTCACAAAAATTATCTGAAAATTTCATTAGAGAATGTCAAGACAAATTAGACTGGAATGATATATCAATTTAGCAAAAGCTATCTGAAAATTTAATTATAGAATTTAAAGATAAAGTTCATAGGGATTACATTTTAAAATATCAATACATATCAGATTCACTCTTACAAATTATTTCACCCTTATAAACTATTTGAACAACCTGATGTTCTATACATTTAAGTGATGAAAGTCGTCAATTTGTAAAAGCAAAGTGTAATCATATTTTTCACAAAGAGTGTATTGATGAATGGTTAAAGGAAAGAAATAATTGCCCATTGTGTAGAAGTGATATTAAAACCCAAATTGATTATGAGTCTGATGATGATTAGAGTTGAAAATAATTCTATTGATTTAGAGCAAGGTTGCATGTTTGTAGGGTGTAGCTACCCTAGCTTTTTCCTCTAACAGTATCACATGTTATAATAATTTAATTGTGTGTAAAGTAAAGTATTTCTACTACTTTTGTTTATGAGGTAATAAATATATTGAATGACACAGTAAAAAAATTAGAGAATTTAACATTTTCACGAAAATAATAATGTTTTTTCTATATAAATAGAGAGTGTATAGCAACTATCACAGCAGTCTTCAGAAGGCATCAAATCTAAGTTCTGTAAATATTGCAATACTGAGAAGTCAACTGATAATTTTACTTTACAGACATACATAGAAGATGGTTACAGAACGACGTGTAGACTATGTATAAATCAATATCATGTAAAAACTACAATGAAAATTGAATTCCTTACATATTTGGAGAAAGTGTTCCAAAAATTATTACAAAGAATGTTTATGGCGGATTCCAAGCTAAGAACATTCGAAAATATTACTGTCAATGAATAACGAAGAATCTGTCAGTGATCAAGCATCTGCTGAAGCAGTCGATCTACAAAGAAATGTGAAGGTTGTCAAGAGATCAAAGATTTAAGTTGGTTTTATATAAATCCTTCACATAAAGATAACTATAACAATAAATGTAAGAAGTGTACTTTAAATTACATGAAGAATAAAAAACTAGCAACGGCTAAAGCAGCAGAAGCTAAATAAGTCTTAGACTGACAATTGCCAAAACAGTCTTCACACTACATCTGGGTCTCAAGCATCTCGAACGTAATGATTAAATAAATATTGAATAAGAATCCTTACCATCGATTCGTGAAAAAATTATTTTTATTCCTTTTAAATAGAAGGGCCAAATGGAGAACTTCACAGTTGCTTAACTTCATGACTGTTGCAGGAGACACTTTGAGTGGCTAAAGAAACTGAACAAGGCTGATCCAATTAGATTTGTTGTAGCACATCATCGGGCGATGCAAGGTATAAGACGTCCTGCAGGACACAATTTTTGGAACAAATTGCCATATTTTGAAATTGGAGGCGATAAAGAGATTTTTGAAACTAAAGAGCAAAAACCATAGAAAAGAAAATTTCCATTTTCTACTGACGTGTTTTGCCAAAACTAAAGAAGATAAATCATTGAAAAGAATATTTCCATTTTCTACCAATGTGTTTGTGAAGCAGAAAACTGAAGGTAAACCGTTGAAAAGAATATTTCCATTTTCTACCGATGTGTTTGCGAAACAGAAGACTAGTACCAATAATGAAATATTATTTCCCTTTTACACTGATTTATTTGAGAAACCAAGAGACAGGAAAACAGTTAGAGATTATGTAGTTGATAAAGCATTTGCAAACAGATTACAAACTATAGATTTTGAAAACAGTATAAATTTCAGGAATTTGGACAACAAACACAAAACTATACAATCATGATGGAGAAGGATTTGATTAAAAAATTCGAGTGTGGGAAGCGAGATACTTTAACCAACATGTCTAACTTTCAAGCACAAGGATCAGGATGGACGTTAAATTGAATAATTGGTTTTCGACTAGGAATAAACAGGTATATTCCATTGAGAGGATTGTCTTACATTGAACTACCAGATAAACTAAAAAATAAAAAAGTATGTCTTAATGTGGAAAATAATGATCAAAAATGTATTCCATGGGCCATCAAATCTGCATTATATCCGGTAGATAAAAATTCAGAAAGAGTAACAAAATAGAAAAATGTAGGTCTTGATCTTGATCAGAAACTAGAAAATATTGAATTTTCCCATAGTCGTTGATCATATTCCAAAAATGGTGAGTACAATTAATGTATCTCTCAATGTATATTCATTTGATGAAAAATATTAAGTGTATCTGTTAAAAATTACGAAATGTAAGAAAGAGATACATATAAATCTCCTTTATTGCAAAAAAGATGAAAATTCACACTACTGTTGGATAATAAATTTGTTGCGCCTTGTTTCAAATCAGATAACAAAGCACAAAGATTCAAAATTTGTTTGTGACATGTGTCTAGTCCACTTCGATAGTAAAGAAAAATTAGATGATCACACACCAAACAGTTTAATTAATTAAAAGTTGAAATGCCACAGGAAGGTTCTTACATACATTTTAAAAATTATTAACATACACGGAAAGTTCCATTTGTCATTTATGCTGATTTACTGTTGAAGATGGACAACTGTCAACCAAATCCAGAAAAATCATATATATAGAAATATCAAAAACATGAACCAAGTGGATTCTGTTGCTATGTCAAGTACATTAATGGTATTTATAAAACCCCTGTTGCTTATTGTGGACCAAATTGCCATAAGAAATTCATTGAATGTATAAAACAAGAAGTTGAACAAATTGGAAGAATTTATTCTGAAATTGAAGAAATGAAACTCCTGAAGAACAATCAAAACACGCAAGATTATAAATTTGTGCACTGTGTGGATGTCATTACTCTCAGAAAAATAAAAAGATTCATCATAATGATCATCTAACTGGAAAATACATTGCCCCATTGTGCAATAATTGTAATTTACAACTAAAGCGTCCTTGTTTTGTACATTATTTACATAATCTCTCAGGATATGACTCTCATTTCTTTGTGAAAGAACCTTGTTATGATAATAAAGACATTGATTTAACACCATACACTGAAGACAGATATATCAGTTTTGGCAAGAAGATGAATAGTCTGAAGATGAGATTTATTGACACATTTAGGTTCATGGCCTCTTCATTTGACAAACTTTCATCAAATCTGAAGAGAGATCAAATGAAAAACGTTAAGAAGTTTTTCAAAGCAGAATTATTCGATTTAGTGATCAAGAAAGGTGTATATCCATATGATTACTTGGATTCTTGGAAGAAATTTGAAAAGACACAGTTACCAGTAAAAGAAGAATTTTACAATAAACTGAATGACTGTGAAATAATTGATGAAGATTACAAACTTCCAAAATTAGTTTGGGAAAAATTTAATATGAAAAATCTTGGTGAATATCATGATCTGTATCTTAGAACTGATGTATTGTTATTGGCTGATGTGTTTGAAAATTTCAGAAAAACGTCTGTAAACGCTTATGATTTGCATCCAGCTTGGAATTTTATAGCACCAGGTTTATCTTGGGATGCAATATTGAATATGACTAAACAACCACTAGAATTATTACATGATTATGATATGATTCCTAGGGTGTAAAAAGGAATAAGAAGAGGAATATCACAGTGTTGCAAAAGATATATCAAAGCAAATAATAAATATATGAATGATTATGATGTGAAAAAGATATCAAAGTATCTAGCATATTTAGATGCAAACAATCTGTATGGTTATGCATGAGTCAATATTTACCATATGGTGGATTTGAATGGGATGAGCCAAATAATTTTGATGACCTGAGCACAAAGTGTGGTTGAACAAAAATAAGTGAGATATCGGATACTGGCGAAAGTCGCTATATATTTGAAGTAGATGTGGAATATCCCAAAGAACTGCATGACTCATACAAAGTTTTACCACTCACTCCTGAAAATAAAATTGTACCTAACACCAAACAAGCATAATTTTATAGTTCATTATAGAAATCTTAAACAATATCTGTCTCTAGGAATGGAGATAAGAAAAAATACACAGAGTTTTAAAATTTAAACAATCTGATTGGTAGAAGAAATATATAGATCTGAATACTCAGATGAGGATGCCATCGAAGAATGATTTTGAAAAAGCTTTCTACAAGTTTATGAATATTTCTGTGTTTTGTAAGCCGATGGAAAGCATCAGAAATCGTGTGGATATAAAATTAGTGTCAGATGGAGACAAATGTGGTAAACTTATTGCCAAACCAAACTTTAAAGCAAGAACTATTTTCAACGAAAATCTTGTTGCTATTCATATGAATAAAAAAGAATTACATTTAATAAACCGACCTATGTTGGTATAAGTATACTTGATTTATCTAAAGAACTGATGTATGATTTTCACAACACAATAATGACACCAAAGTATGGAGAAAATATTACATTGTGTTATCAAGATACAGACAGTTACATTTACAATATTAAAACTGAAGATTTCTACAAGGACATGAAATCAATGATTGTTAAAAAGTTTATGTAACTGACTATCCAACAGATAATATTTATGATATTCCACAAGTAAACAAGAAAGTTGTTAGAAAAATGAAAGATGAATGTGATGGAAAAATAATGGAAGAATTTTGTGGTTTGAGAGCAAAAATGTATGCTTATAAAGTCGGTGACAAAATAGAGAAAAATCTAAAGGAGTTAAAAAATGTGTTGTTAAGAACAAAATAAGCTTGGAGGATTATAAAGATTGTTTGTTTAACAACAAAGAACAGTACAGAACCATTAATTTGATTCAAAGTGAAAAACATGAAACCTTCACAGTTGAGGTAAGCTGGGAAGCATTGAGTCCTCATGATGATAAGAGATTTGTTTCAGAAAATAGAATAGATATGCCACCATATAGTCATTATTCATTATGTTAGTTATCTTCATAACTATATTTGAAAATATATGTATGGTTAAAATTGTTATAATAAACGACTGAGAGAACAGAAAAGTTGATTACTTGTTTTACTGGGCGTTTCCAGTTTCTTATTCTATTATCCAAGAAAAAAATAATTTTTGTAATACAAATTTTTATATGTAAATGGAGGCTCTACTGAAGAAACTCAACAATGCTAATGAATCTACCTCATTTAACAAAAATGTTGAGCTGGATGTGGCCATTCTATACAATATTTCTGGATGTGAATATTTGAAAACTAGATATGGGGAAAAATTTGAATGGCGCTTAATAATGAGTTTAAAATTATTTTAGCAGATACATATTTGAAAATAATCAGTGGCTGGGATTTCGATTATTTTGAGAACGAAAATATTAAAGTAAGATAAAAAGGAATGAAGAAACTTAAAAATAATAAGGAACTTTATACTTTAGAATTCACTCTGTGAATATTTAGGTAAGGAATAGATTTCTATTTATGATATTCCACAAGACCGCAATTTACATGCTGTGAAATGAGGTTGCTGATGCCCAATTTTTGCCTGACTTTTTATATGTGACAAGAAAACAAAGGACAGTGGCGGAGAAAAAATTATAATACATTTTTCTAGTATTGTCAAAGACTTGTACTGTCAATTAAAAAAGATGTTAAACATAATACCTCACATTTGTTGCAGTGGAACCATCAAACAGTGGTCCACTTACGTGCACTTGCTGCTACTTTGCTGCATTAAGTCATTTCTTGATAAAAAAGTGGTAATATAATGTAGGGATGAAGTAAAATGAATAACTCCAGAGTAGGTATTCAGGAACACGAATAAAAAATTAAAAAAATTGAAAGCAAGGCCAGGGAATATTGGACTCTATTCAGAAAGTGATACAGCAAATATAGAAGCTTAATAGATTTCATCAGCTGACTTATTACTTTTCAACTTACATGTTACACTATGGTAACTAATGCAAGAAGAATATATCATATGTTAAGAGTACTGTACAGTATGGTTATGAGCCTTATTACAGGAATTACTTAAGTTCTTGTACTTGAAAATAAATTCGCTATGTTAGTAGTTTTGGACTCATGATTCATATCTAACCCTCCCAAATTTATAATATTTTATCTTCTTGCTCTGGCCATTTGCAGCAGGACTTCGTCTTTCCAAAAACAATTCACTGCGGCATGATCATCACTTACCTCAGTCCCAGTTCCGGAATATTTCTCTTTCTTATACAAAACTGTAACATATTGCACAACTAGTAATTTATCTTACAACATTCTGTGATTATGGACATTATCTTGCATACCAGAGAAACTTCCAGAATCACCATCAGATTCTAGAACTACTTCATCTTGGGGTTCCTTTGGACTTTTTTGCAAAAACGTGCAGCATTTACAGCAGTGTTAAACACGTTATCTAAATTGAATTTCACACAAATGACAGTTTTTCATCCTATTCCCTAATACTGACGGAATGCAATATTACACACAAAATATCTTTAGCTTAACTAATGTGAACCTTCGAGGCACAAGTCATTGGGATGTAATAGCTGTTAAAAATTATTACTTCATGGAACCCAAAGCCTTCTAGATCGTTCTTGTTTACTCCATGGTCATGACGTAATTTTCTTCTCATTTTAGTGTACAACCCTGAGGCTGGTTTGCAGCAGAGCGCCACTCCTCTCTTCTGTCAGCCTTGCTCTTCATTTCCACATAAGTGTTACATCCAACGTCATTCATGATCTGTTGCATATACACTACTGGCCATTAAAATTGCAACACCATGAAGATGACGTGCTACAGACGCGAAATTTAACCGACAGGAAGAAGATGCTGTGATATGCTCTTCAGAGCATTCACATAAGGTTGGCGCTGGTGGCGACACCTACAACGTGCTGACATGAGGAGTGTTTCCAACCAATTTCTCATACACAAACAGCAGCTGACCGGCGTTACCTGGTGAAACGTTTTTGTGATGCCTCATGTAAGGAGGAGGAATGCGTACCATTACCTTTCCGACTTTGATGAAGGTCCCATCGTAGCTTATCGAGATTGCTGCTTGCGTTGGTCGAGATCCAATGAATGTTAGCAGAATATGGAATCGCTGGGTTCAGGAGGGTAATACAGAATGCCATGCTGGATCCCAACGGCCTCGTATCACTAGCAGTCGAGATGACAGGCATCTTATCCTCATGGCTGTAACGGATCATGCAGCCACATCTCGATCCGTGAGTCAACGGATGGGGACGTTTGCAAGACAACAACCATCTGCACGAACAGTTCGACGACGTTTGCAGCAGCATGGACTATCAGCTCGGAGACCATGGCTGCAGTTACCCTTGGCGCAGCATCACAGACAGGAGCGTCTGCGATGGTGTACTCAACGACGAACCTGGGTGCACGAATGGCAAACGTCATTTTTTCGGATGAATCCAGGTTCTGTTTACAGCATCATGATGGACGCATCCGTGTTTGGCGACATCGCGGTGAACACACATTGGAAGCGTGTATTCGTCATCGCCATACTCGCGTATCACCCGGCGTGATGGTATGGGGTGCCATTGGTTACAGGTCACGGTCACCTTTTTTTCGCATTGACAGCACTTTGAACAGCCGACGTTACATTTCAAATGTGTTACGACCTGTGGCGCTACCCTTCATTCAATCCCTGCAAAACCCTACATTTCAGCAGGATAATGCACAACCGCATGTTGCAGGTCCTGTACAGGCCTTTCTGGATACAGAAAATGTTCGACTACTGCCCTGGCCAGCACATTCTCCAGATCTCTCACCAACTGAATACGTGTGGTCAATGGTGGCCGAGCAACTGGCTCGTCACAATACGCCAGTCACTACTCTTAATGAACTGTGGTATCATGTTGAAGCTGCATGGGCAGCTGTACTTGTACACGCCATCCAAGTTCTGTTTGACTCAATGCCCAGGCGTATCAAGGCCGTTATTACGGCCAGAGGTGGTTGTTCTGGGTAGTTATTTCTCAGGATCTATGCACCCAAACTGCGTGAAAATGTAATCACATGTCAGTTCTAGTATAATATATTTGTCCAATGAATACCCATTTATCATCTGCATTTCTTCTTGGTGTAGCAATTTTAATGGCCAGTAGTGTATGATATCCTTGGTCGCCCCACCGGTTCATTCCCTCGAAAGCTTTTACTGGGAAAAAAATTCAAATCTTTTCCGAGCAATTGGCGAAAGCTACCTCAGGTTAAGGTGCATATTTTACATGCAGAAGTATGATAACTTTGAAACTCTGAATCTCAGTAACGGATAATGATATTGACATATGTTGCAAGGTTCCTCAAGAACATCATGTTAAGAACGTGGATAAAATTTCGACGATTTGCTATGAACAGATATTATACAGGTGTTCATCCCCACAACTGGCACTTTTGGTACTCAAAAATCAAGGGTTTCAGGTGTATCTTGATAACAGATACAAATGCTCGAAAATGGGGAAAAAGGAGTTTCTAAAGAATATACAGCAAAAAATTGAGCCATTTGCTGTGGTCACTTATTTAGATAACTGCGGTCCATGGAGCAAAAATGGCTTAAAAATGTTTTTTTTTTCAGTTTCCTATGTAGACCTAAGTATGGTAACTTTGAACCTCTGTATGATAGCAATGGATAACAATATCGAAAATAGTGTAGAAGCTAACGGAGAATATTATTTTAAGAACACATAGTAAGAAATTCGATGATCTGCCACGAATATAAATTATGGATGTGGGCATCCCCACAATTGGTACCATTTGTGCCCAAAAATCATGGTTTTTCGGCATTTTCTCATGAACTGTTCACAAACAAATGGTGCTTTTATAAGCTACCAAAGGTACAACCTATATCACACCTAATGCAAAACAAGCAACCGAGTTGCTTAATTTGCTTGGACTAGAGGAAGTGTATAGAATTTAAATTTTGACCCTATACTATAGTATGGCTACAGTATGCCTGTTCTACTGATTACTAGATTAGTATTCAGATGGTCATGAGGCCTACGCAAAACACTTGACCCCTTATCTCTGTGACCAATAGAATCCGAGATATGACCCACCAAAAAACCACATTTTCTCGCATGGCTTTTTGGAACTTATTGGTACTGTCCACTGCTGTGCAAGGACCAATTATAAATACTGCATCTGTTGTCGGCCCACCCATCTGAAATCCTACTTGTTCCTCCTAATAAACTCTCAGCTGTAAGCTTCAACATCTTGTTTATTAGTCTTGTGTAATCTTTGTATGAGCAAGGATGGAACCAGTATTTTGCCAAAGGGGGTTGCGATTTGACAAGGAGCATCATCAGTAGGCTCATTTTTTATTTATCCTGAAAGCAAATTTATTTATTTTTAATTTTATGTACATAATTTGCTTTCGGGATGCCTTCATACAAACTGTATTTTTTTAATAAAATTGAGCAAGAATAACTTTTCTTGAATAAGTGTAACATATATTCTCAACAGTTCATTGCAAAAGTATTGGTAACTCTTTTTGTGTTGAAAGTGGAAACGAATTTAAAAATTCTGAAATATGCAAATGGAAGATTAGTTCATGTGTAAACATTACATGTAGGGAGATGGATGAACTCTCACATTGCCATAAAGATATGATACGAGAAAAAAGACGAAACAAATTTTCTCATTTCAAACGTGTTTTACTGTCAGTAATTGCAACAGTACACAATAGTGCAGGGCAGGAACACGGACCTGCGACATCTTGCAGTCCGAAATATTCTCCCAACGAATCCATCACATACTGCCAACACTGTGGAAGAAGCCAAATAACCATGGCCTCGCCTTGAGCCTATCGTCGGATCTCACATGTCACTGCTGTGGCAATTTCTTCATGTGTTTGGAAGTGTGTTCCACGCAACTGCTGTTTCAGTTTTGGTATCAGGTCATAAGCACAACGTGAGAAACATAGCTGAAGTTCCAGTACTTCCCATCCCCATCGTGCAAGTACATTCCGCACACACTCGGCTGTATGGGCCCTCGCGTTCTCCTATAGAATTAATACACCGTAGGTGTCGTCGCAGGAAAGTGCGACGCTAGTACAGTGCATTAACATTCTCCCCATGTGGGGCGAAATGACACAAAATCACTCCTCTAATGTCACAGACTGTGATGCCTTTTAACTTAGCAGTAGAGGGGCTGCGACGTAATTTCTGCCTGCTTGGTGAACCTGGATGACGCATTCCACGGACTGGCGTTTTAGTTCTGGCTCACAGGCTCTGGCCCAAATTTCATGTAATGCGACGATTCTCGCAGGCATATTGTCTCCCTCTTCTTCGCAACGTGCTAGATGCACATAAGTTCCATAATGTGTCCACACGAGGCACCAGTTTTGCAGCAACTTTACACTTGTATAGTTCGTCACGTAAATTCCTGGACACTGTTGACTTCTTAATACCAGTACAGCACTGTACTTCGAGCAGCGTCCTTCTTCTGTCGTTCTCCAAGCTTTGGGCTAGTACCGTTGATATTTTCAAAAATAACGGTAAACCGATACATCGATATTCAAGAATATATTTATCAACTCTCGATATATCGAATAAAAGTATCAGTATATGTACGAAAGGAACTTCGACGTACCAGTCTATAAAACTATCGGCTGCACATTGTAAATATACTGTCAGTTCTCGATCTGTGTATTTAATTATTGATTTATTATTAGATATTTTGTATACCAACAAGCTAGCTGCCTGCCTATCCTCCTTAGAGCAAGAAATGAAAGGAAAATGATGCACGTTTGCGCATGGCGATAACCACGTTGCTAACAATGGTAGCTGCATGTAAGTGGCACAATGAGAGGTGTCCGATTGGTCCTGACGTTAGGTTTCGTCACATATCGGATTTGTTTGGAACACTTCATGTCGACCACCCTGTGTTTTCACTTGTGTAAAAACGCCAGCGACTAGCAGTTGCAATGTAAATTGCTTGGTGAAGTTAAAAGTTTCAGTTTCTGTTGGTAGCACCAAGCGCCAATTACGTCAGCATATTCTCTCACATGTCTCCACCCATCGCAAAGACCAATCTTGTTATTTAGATTATGGTCATCTTCTTCAGCAACTGGGGTGCTATTTCTCCACATCAGAAATCTTGTTCTACTCACGCCGCCACCCACCAGTGCAGTCGGCCTACTTCTTTGTGCCACCTATACTTGCTTCACACAATCAAAGAAAAAGACTGGAAGTGATGGGAGCTCAGAAAATAGTAAGACGCCTTCACACAGTGAACTTCAACAACAAAATATTACTGGGATCTCAGTATTGCTATTGACAAAAATAATTCAAATGCCTCTGAGCACTATGGGACTTCTGAGGTCATCAGTGCCCTAGAACTTAGAACTACTTAAACGTAACTAACCTAAGGACATCACACACATTCATGCCCGAGGCAGTATTCGAACCTGCGACCGTAGCGGTCGCGCGGTTCCAGACTGAAGTGCCTAGAACCGCTCGGCCACTGAGACCGGCTGCTATTGACGACGACAGACTGTTTTTCGGTATTTTTCGAAGAGCCACTAATACAAACCAAATTGTGCCTGCAAGTTCTGTCCATCCTCATTCCCATAAGTAAGCATTTTGTCATTCAGCTATTCCTCGTACTGTCTATGTACTTTCGTCATCTAACAACCTTAATGAAGAGACAAACATAATAAAAACTATTGTAATTAATAACAGCTATGATCCCACGTTTTAACAAGATCTTCAGAGTTATAACTAACGCTAAAGTGATCACTTTAGGCAAGAGTGTTAATCCTGACAGTAAAAAGTAAAAAGAAAAAGGTTTTCTCAATTCCATTTTTAGGCCCTATTTGGTATAAAATTAGTCATCTTCTGATTAAAATATATGGATTCAAAGTTGCCTTTCCCACGAACAACAACTTGCAGAAAAATCTCATTCATAATCTTAAGTCTGCAGTTGCTCCAATACACAATTCAAGAGTCTATAAAATCACTTGTGACATATGCCCCATTTATTACGAGGGTGGTTTGAAAAGTTCTCGGAACGGAAGAGAAAAAAAAGTACTTACATCACTGAAACTTTTCTTATTTTTCAATGTAGTCTCCTTGTAGATTAATGCACAACGATGTTCCAGTGTCTTGATCCCATCTCGAAAATGAGTTTCCTCCAGGCTTGCCAAATAGTTGTCAACTTCAGCTATCAATTCTTCAGTTGAAGTGGATCTTCGTTCGTCCACCAAGAAAAATTTTCAGTTTTGATAAGAGATGGAAGACTGACGGAGCCATATCAGGTGAATTAGATGGGTGTGGCAACAATTCATACCTTAGTTTGTGTAATTTTGCCATGGTTCAAAATGGTTCAAATGGCTCTGAGCACTATGGGACTGCGGTCATCAGTCCCCTAGAACTTAGAACTACTTAAACCTAACTAACCTAAGGACATCACACACATCCATGCCCGAGGCAGGATTCGAACCTGCGATCGTAGCAGTCACGCAGTTTCAGACTGCGCGCCTAGAACCGCGAGACCACCGCGGCCGGCCAATTTTGCCATGGCGACGACACATGTGTGCGGGTGCTCACTGTCTTGATGGAAGATGACTTTCTTCCTTGCTAAACCTGGCCTTTTTTCACGTATCTTTATGTTGCAATTTGTCCAGGAGGTTAGCATAGTATTCTCCAGTAATAGTTTGGCCAGTGGGGAGATAATCTACAAACAGAATACCCTTCACATCGCAGAATACTGATGCCATGAGCGAAGGGTCTTTGCTTTCTTTGATGGTGGAGAATCAGCATGTTTCCACTGCGTTGACTGTTGTTTTGTCTCTGGGGTATAGCAGTGCACCCTGTGGTCACAAACTGGCGCAAAAAATCTTGTTCGTTTCTCCTAAAATGGGCCAAACATTGTTCTGATATGCCCATTCTCATGTGTTTTTGTTCCAACGACAAGAGTCGTGGCATCCATCACGCAGATAATTTTTTCATTTCTAATTCTTCAGTTAAAATGTGATACACCCTTTCAGATGACATCTGGAAAGTGTGAACAATTTCACGCACTTTTAATCGGCCGATCCTCCATGACCCTTTTGTGCACTTTTGCAAATGATTTCTGGAGTAATTACACATCTTGGCCGACCACTGCGCGGATCATCATGTAAGCTCTCTCGACCACATTTAAACTCATTTGTCACTTGCAACAGTTGAATATGAAGGAGTGAAGTCCCACAGTGTATTCTGGAAATCGGAATGAACGTCCTTTGCTTTCATATCTTTCTTTACGAAGTATTTAATCACTGCTCGAATCTCGATTTTTTTCCATCTTCGCAAATGACTACGCGGGATCAACAGAACCACGTCACCGCCACAGCTCTCTTCCAAGAGCACTGACGAGGCGCGTGTTTACAGGCAACAGTCCAATGAATATCACGCGAACAACTCGTTGCGGTAGCGTTGACCTCTCGTGGTGATTCCGAGAACTTTTCAAACCACCCCCGTATATAGGACAAACTGGAAAGTCTTTTAGTGTCAGGTACATGGAACATTTGTTGGGAAAAAGAGGTACTAATGCACACAATTCCACTTTTGCTGATCATCTGCTAATTTCTGGACAAAAACCGAAACGTGTTGGAGAAATTTCCATTTTACATAGAGAAAGAAGAAAGGTCATAGGATCGATGTACTCGAAGAGCTGGAGATTTTGAAGCATATTTCTAAGCAAGATGGCCTCAATATTCCGTATATCCTGGCCTGTCCAGATAATTCCAGTAAATGTCTGTTTTTCACCTGTGCTATGCAGATGTTTATTCTGCTGGGTTACTTTGTTTCATAGCTGCTTTCTTTGCTGACACATTCAGTGTAGAGGAAGTTCCTGATAACCTTGGTAGTGAAGAATGTTAAAGAAGACAGATAATCGTTCTGAATGAAAGAAGGAGAACTAACAGCAGGAAAAGAAAATGAAGTATGCTGTCAGTTAACCTGGGCACCTGATAATCGTCAGTTAAATAGCAATACAAAGAACATTATTGCCCCCTGAGGTTAGTATTTGTAATATTTTTTCTTGTCCCTGCTTGAGATTTCATCTAATAATCGTTGTGTCGGTATTTCCGTGGTAGAAGTTTCCATGAAGTAGTGACATATCTTGGCCGACCACTGCACGGATCATAATGTAATCTCTCCTGACCAAATTGAAATTCATTTGTCCACTTGGCAACAGTTGAATATGAAAGAGCACAACTTTCTCAAATTCAACCACGTAGTCTACCCCCATATGATGCTTCATAGAACTTAACTGGTAACTTTGTCTGCCATATACGAAAGCAGTATACCTTTGATACCTTTATTGCTAGTGGCCTCTGACAGAAACTGGCTGTCAAGTCTACGTTTATTAAAATCTTGACGCCATTGAACTTCGGTATGGGACCTTCTAATACACTCCTGTCCATTTGCAGTATAATAACTTTTTCACCATCAAACCTTCTGTCCACAAATATTCCACCTCTCGCTCTGTTTTGTATGCTGGAAGACCAGTATTAACTCAAGAATGCTTGAACAAATTCTTTGTACGTTTTACATGTGTTACTGACGCCTGCTCCCTATTATATTGCTTCTTCGTCTAACTTCCTGGCCGCCAATTTGAATTTCTGTTGTTCTGTCATTTTTTCAGGAATGATGCCGACAAATGGTCTAATGAAGGCCACTGGACGTGCATTGGCGTGATTTGCTTCGTTACTTATATGAAAAATGAATACCTTTCTTTCTTTGTTGTTCACATCAAAATTCGACTTTTTGTTAAACTTCATTTTCTATTTTGTCTTGAATCTCAAGTACTTTTTGCTGTATTTCTCTCAATTTACCCTGAATCGCACTGTTGCCTTTATAAGGTGTCTAAATGTGAAATATTACGAATAAGTATTTCATGGTCACTTTTGACTCTTTGAAAATAAGTCCAATGTATTTTATGTTTATCATTACATGCTATGATAGCTTTGCTTTGCTCTTGTCTTACATTATTATTTTCGTTACTTGTCGTTTGTGTTACCCCATTTTGATCTCGCAAATCCTTATTGAACTTTATGATTTCATGGTCAATCTTTTGATTTCTTCTAATTTTTACCCCATTGTTTTGTTTAATAATCTATTTTGTTGCAAAATCCCTCAGTTCTAGCTTCAAGATGTATAATCTTTTATTACAAAACACTGAACTTAACGTTAATTTCAGCTATTCCTTCACTGACTTCATTTAACACCTTATCTATTTTCTCCGTTTTATTTTGTATTTTTCTTAATTACTCCTTGTTTTCTTTTTTCGATTTCTTAATTGTTCTTTGTACTTTGTTGCTACCTTTTGTTCTTGCAAGATTAATTTTAGCAAATTTATATCCTTATCATCATCCTGAGTTGCCAAATTGTCAGCCGATGCTGCACCATGACTTAATGTGTGTAAAACATCTGTTGTCTCACTAATAATGTCAATGTCAGAGTCATTTTCTTTGGCATCGTCATTCCAATCAATTTGACTAGGCACCACATATTATGGGTTTACGTTACCATCGTCTGCCACTAAATCTATATTTTCACTGTAATCATTATTAGTTTTAACTCTACATTCCTAGTGAAATCATTCATGGCTACTTCGGAATTCTCAATTAGATCACTTGTTATTGAATTTATTATTTCGGATTTATCACCAAAGTCTGAATCTATGTTATCACTTGAAAGATTTTCGACTAAATTCGACATATCATTAAACCCATATCTCACTACACTACCACTTATTTGTGTCTGATCCATCGGATCGTCAGTATTACGGTGAGACAGAACTCATTCTCTACTTCTGAGAGCATATCTCACGACCCAGGCACTTTACTGATACTAATGTTTCAATTACAAATCTTAGACTGGTATATGCAAGCACAACACTTACTGTACTTTTCTTCCACCGCGTACTGCAGCAAATACTCGTAGCTATGGGCACTTCAGACGCGCCCTGCACTGCTAACTGCGCCGCCCGCTGCTGGGCTGTCACCACACCTGTTGTCCGTAGCTGCCTCGAGCTGCTCTGCACGCTGCGCTATCTCCTAGCATGAAGAATCTTGAAGTGATGATTTTTAATTTAATCCCATGGACCACGCTCACAGTGTTCACTTTTATTCTCGTAGCGCTTCAGCATTTTTCTTGATATAACCGATAAAAATTTCATGACAACAAAAAAATTTGACTGTGGAGCATCAACTATTATAATCCAGCTGAAGTTCAAAAACAGTTCAAGCACAATTCTTTAACACAGTTCATATACATTCTTTAGTCATTTACAGTTCACATGAATCACACACAGTCTTTACACAGTGAACTGGACAGTTACATTCACAGTTCTCGCTAATAAAACCTCACCTCATATTCCAGCGCACTTCGACTTCAAAGATATCCCCACAGGGTGAATTGCAATAATAATAATTATAAAAGGCGGCAGTTTTATTTACGCACTGTCTTTTAAATACATATGATGGGATATGATACTCAAGTACTAATGCAAAGAAACGTAATGATGCTAAAATGCTTTAAATTCTTGCTATGATTTAATCTTTAAAATTTAATAATTCTCTTTCTGTTTATATTTAATTAATTAACTTACGTCGTTCAGATTTCGTAACGCTGACGGCGTTAAAATTTAAAGTTGTTCAGTTCCTGTTTTGTTTCCTTTCAATTGTTGCGAGCCAGCGATGGTGCAATGCTGTTTGCTTTCAAGTCTACACATTTATAAAAATCAGTCCAGGAAACACTTTTGTGATCACGGTTGCGATTTAGGCGGTATTCGTGTAATTGTACTGATTAAGAGTTATCGTTTCCGAAAGATGCAGGTTCGATTAAAGCTGTATGCACTTTTGCGCGTATAATGAAAATATTCCTAACACGCCGCGAACAAAAAGTAACATGCGAATCACAACCGTGGTCAAACGATGAAAATATATGATGACATAAACGTTCTTCGCTGTTATTCAGGGCAGGTTTAGATTAAACACCGCAATTTTCGGCCTTTAGAAATCACAAGACGATACACTTTAGAGATATTTGTTTTGAATAACTTGTATTTACCTTTTCTTATACAATATGGTGATTGTCCGCAAGGACTATCTCTCTCTCTCATTTTTATAGCCTTTATACATTCACATTACATACATCGATTAAGGAACTTTTCTTTCTCTACCGACCACTACGAGAACAAAACCCGCCCAGACAAAATGTCTTACATAGAACCAGTTCTCACTTAACAATCATATATAGTTTAGTAGTACAAACAATGCTAGTTTATTCCGTGCACTAGAAAGTCTTTGATTCACTGAGCACAAAAATTAAAATAATAAAATTATAATTACATTTTTAATATCGTCAATTCTTCTTTATATCATGAAAATAAGGTTTGAGATCGTCGTAATATTATTTTTCATTGTTGTAGCACTATAAGGGGATACCATGTACGGCAAGTGAAAGAGAGAGAGAAAGTTATAGCGTTGGCAAGAGGATGTGTATGATAAATCTCTTCCCTCGAAAATTTAATCTCTTCATACCTCCTCTGTGTTACCACAGATTACGGGTCACTGATCTCATTTTTACTAAGACTGTAGTACTCCCTAAGTGCCTAGTGCTTCCACCGACCAGAATGGAACGCATAAGGTATGAATGATGTCCACCAACCTGCAGTATTCAATAGTTGTCCCCTGGGCAGAAAACAATATGTAAGTCGTGAGTCCGTTATCTTGAGGCTGTAACAAACTGTTAGCGAGGAAATGGTATTGCAAAAACAATTAAATTCTGAATGGATTTGTTTGAACGGGATTTTTATCAGCGGAATACGAGAAACTGCACTGTTATAGGCCACTTTTAAAACCACAAATAGTTCTCATTCTTCACACTTTCTCAGAGACTAAACAAAATAGCCTCCTATTGACAGATGCTTTTATATGAAATGTAAATAATTTCACTGTTTAGTTTTTCTAATATTAATAACAGAAGTGTATCATTTTGACATGCTACTCCCGAACACAGCAGCTAATCACGGAGAAGGACTATAATTTAGGCAGTCTTTCCCACGACACACGTACCCAATACACTATCTTTAAATTGTGGTAAGTTCCTATGGGACCAAACTGTCTAGGTCATCGCTCCCTAGGCTTACACACTACTTAATCAAACTTAAAGTAATTTACGCTAAGGACAACAGTCACACCAATGCCCGAGGGAGGACTCGAATCTCCGACGGGGGGAGCCGAGCGAACCGGGCCAAGCCGCCCTAAACAACGCGGCTACACAGCGCCGTCGAATAAACCATGTGCCACCAGTGCCTCTGACCATCTTACGTCATTTTCCCACTACTCCCTTCTCATCTGGTCGAAGAAGACGTTCTTGTAGATGAATATGGTGGCTGTTAAGCTGCCTGCTCAATTCACACTATGGTCTCTCTTCATTCTTCGTTCGTCTTTCAAGATTGCCATCTAGCGTTATGCCACGTAACTGTGGAGTCTTGGAGAGACTCCCGATGCCATGGAATGTGCGTAGTTTGTAATGCACTATTGTGTACTGTTTCAACTGACAGTAAAGCCCGTTTGCAAGGACAGTTTCTTTTTTTTAGTGGTTTGTCTTCATAGCGATGTGTGTGTTCATCCATCTGTCTACATGTAATATTTACATATGAACTGAACTTCCATTTTCATGTTTCAGATTTTTTTTTAAATCGTTGCCATTTTCGAGATAAAAAATAGTTGCCATGACTTTTGCAATGACCCTCACTGCAAATACTGCGGAAATTGAAAGTACTGTTGCTGTGCTGTTTTCACAAAGCTGATTGGAAGTCAGGGGCTCTTATTGTTAGCCAGTCAACATATTGTACTAACACTTACAAAGTGTATTTTTTGTGCAAACTTGTGCTGTTTTAAATGGAACTGTGGTGTCACCGCCAGACACCACACTTGCTAGGTGGTAGCTTAAATCGGCCGCGGTCCATTAGTACATGTCGGACCCGCGTGTCGCCACTGTCAGTGATCAGACCGAGCGCCACCACACGGCAGGTCTAGAGAGACGTACTAGCACTCGCCCCAGTTGTACGACGACTTTGCTAGCGACTTCACTGACGAAGCCTTTCTCTCATTTGCCGAGAGACAGTTAGAATAGCCTTCAGCTAAGTCCATGTCTACGACCTAGCAAGGCGCCATTAGCCTTAGATAGCTTGTATCTAGAGTCTCACTTGTATCGCCACAATCTCCAGATGTCTCATCAAGAACGATGTATACAAAGGATGGATGAAAAGTTAAGTATTACAGAAGCTACGTACTTTTCTTTATAGCATTCATTACGTATCCTGTTTCAGACCTCACTCCATCCTTCGTGAGTTAGCGCGTGCATCTTGGCCGCCTCTTTCAATTGGTGTGCGTAGTGTTGGCAAGTCTGCCGACACTACAGGAACAATGCCTATTGACATTAAAAGACTAAAAGTGGGTAAACTAGAATATCAGTGGTGTTTGTTGCAGGATTCTAGTACCAGTCAGTTACGCGTTATCGTATTTTGAAAATATCCCACACCGGCGCTTGTACAGTAACACTATAGAACATAACAAGTGCCTACATTCTGACCGCTAACGAGACAACTGTACATCACAAGTTGTGTTTAAAACGACCACGGGCCGCGGCAATACACGCTACCAATCTGGTATGGAACGAATGCTGCACACATGCTGGTATTTCAGCGGAGGAGTCTGAGCAGGCTGCAGCAATACGTCACTGCATGTCATCGGATGTAGTTGGTACGTCCTTGTAGATAGCATCTTTCACCTTCCCCACAGAAAAAAAGTCTACAGGCGTCAAATCCGGGGAATAGGCTGACCAAGGTACAGGTCCTCTGCATCCAATTCAATGATTTGGGAACGATTAGTGAAGATATTCTGTAGTACTTCGTGTACTATGGGCTGGACAGCCGTCCCGTTGGTACCACAGGTCTCTCCTAGACTGCAGAGGAACGTCTTCTAGCATCAGTGCAAGATGGTCTGTTAGGAGGCTGCGATACCCGTGCACGTTCAGTATTCAGTCTATGAAAAACGGGCCTGTGAACCGATGGTTCACTAACCCAGACCACACGAGTACACTCCACGGACGCTTATGGACTGTCAACAGACCAATAGTCCACGTTCGAGTGGTTTACCTGGCCATGACAGGTAAATGTGGCATCATCACTAAACAATATACATGATACATCTGAAGTATCCTGTCTTAATGCTTATAAGATAGCATGATTCTCATAATCGTTTGCATGTAGCTCTTCATGGAGAGAGATGTGACAGGGATCGAACCTATGTCGATGGAGAGTGCATAGGACACTTGCCTGACTCGTGCCACATTCTCGTACGATTGCACGGAAGCTCACATGCGTATCAACTACAACAACAGCAAGAATATTAATTTATCCCTCTTCTGTCGTCACTTGTTAACTGGTTGAAAAAGTTGGTAAATACTTGCCGAGATAGTTGACGTCTATTGCGATATCTTTCCGCATACATCGAGTAGGACCGAACTGCATTCTTCCTACCGTCTCCATAGACCATGAGCATGTTGGCTTTTTCTGCATTGGTAAATCCCATCGTCCACTGACAACCTACTGCTGATCTGTGACACACTAACTAAATTTTTGTAAATTTCTGATGAAATCTTATGGGACCAAACTGCTTAGGTCATCGGTCCATAAGCTTACACACTACTTAATCTAACTTAAACTAACTTACGCTATGGACAACACACACACCCATGCCCGAAGGAGGACTCGAACCTCCGACAGGGGGAGCCCCGCGGACCGTGATAAGACGCCTAAGACCGCGCGGCTACCCCGCGTGGCCACACACAAACTGATTAGCAAGTTACAGTGCACTGTATCATAAACCTAGTATTAACAGATGTTGCTTAACGATCCGTTTTAATCAGTTTTGATCAACTTTGACTTTTCTTCGAAGTGCTCTTATAAGTAGAACGTGCTATTTGTCGTTGTTAACAATTTTCTTGATTCGTTTGAGTGCTTTTACGAAAATTGCAATCTGCTTTAAACGTGTGTATATGTAGCTTGGTGTTCTTCTCGTAACACGATTCTACAATATACGTCGTCCAAAAAGTAAGTTCCGTTTCTACACTCCTGGAAATTGAAATAAGAACACCGTGAATTCATTGTCCCAGGAAGGGGAAACTTTATTGACACATTCCTGGGTTCAGATACATCACATGATCACACTGACAGAACCACAGGCACATAGACACGGGCAACAGAGCATGCACAATGTCGGCACTAGTACAGTGTATATCCACCTTTCGCAGCAATGCAGGCTGCTATTCTCCCATGGAGACGATCGTAGAGATGCTGGATGTAGTCCTGTGGAACGGCTTGCCATGCCATTTCCACCTGGCGCCTCAGTTGGACCAGCGTTCGTGCTGGGCGTGCAGACCGCGTGAGACGACGCTTCATCCAGTCCCAAACATGCTCAATGGAGGACAGATCCGGAGATCTTGCTGGCCAGGGTAGTTGACTTACACCTTCTAGAGCACGTTGGGTGGCACGGGATACATGCGGACGTGCATTGTCCTGCTGGAACAGCAAGTTCCCTTGCCGGTCTAGGAATGGTAGAACGATGGGTTCGATGACGGTTTGGATGTACCGTGCACTATTCAGTGTCCCCTCGACGATCACCAGTGGTGTACGGCCAGTGTAGGAGATCGCTCCCCACACCATGATGCCGGGTGTTGGCCCTGTGTGCCTCGGTCGTATGCAGTCCTGATTGTGGCGCTCATCTGCACGGCGCCAAACACGCATACGACCATCATTGGCACCAAGGCAGAAGCGACTCTCATCGCTGAAGACAACACGTCTCCATTCGTCCCTCCATTCACGCCTGTCGCGACACCACTGGAGGCGGGCTGCACGATGTTGGGGCGTGAGCGGAAGACGGCCTAACGGTGTGCGGGACCGTAGCCAAGCTTCATGGAGACGGTTGCGAATGGTCCTCGCCGAAACTCCAGGAGCAACAGTGTCCCTAATGTGCTGGGAAGTGGCGGTGCGGTCCCCTACGGCACTGCGTAGGATCCTACGGTCTTGGCGTGCATCCGTGCGTCGCTGCGGTCCGGTCCCAGGTCGACGGGCACGTGCACCTTCCGCCGACCACTGGCGACAACGTCGATGTACTGTGGAGACCTCACGCCCCACGTGTTGAGCAATTCGGCGGTACGTCCACCCGGCCTCCCGCATGCCCACTATACGCCCTCGCTCAAAGTCCGTCAACTGCACATACGGTTCACGTCCACGCTGTCGCGGCATGCTACCAGTGTTAAAGACTGCGATGGAGCTCCGTATGCCACGGCAAACTGGCTGACACTGACGGCGGCGGTGCACAAATGCTGCGCAGCTAGCGCAATTCGACGGCCAACACCGCGGTTCCTGGTGTGTCCGCTGTGCCGTGCGTGTGATCATTGCTTGTACAGCCCTCTCGCAGTGTCCGGAGCAAGTATGGTGGGTCTGACACACCGGTGTCAATGTGTTCTTTTTTCCATTTCCAGGAGTGTGTTTCTATCCGCGGCAGCGCTACGATCGCAGTTCCGAGCATGCGCGGCAGTTACTCTGGCTCAATAAGAAGACATTACGCCAATTTCAGATCGCTGCTGCCGAAGTGTGCTTTGTAGTGCTTCTTTATAATGTTAGCCGTAATTGAAAATGCCGCTGCGTGTGAAATCAGATCTGCGATTCGTTTTCTAAATGAAAAGAAAGTTAAGCCAAAGGAAATTCATCGACAAATCTGCGAGGCTTACGGACAAAATGGTATGAGTGATTCAACGGTTAGAAGGTGGGTCAGACTGCTCAATGGAGGACGTGATCAAGTGCACGATGAAGAACAAACTGGACGGCCACCTGTGATTACTGCCGAACTGGTTGACACAATTGAAGAGAAGATTAAGCACAACCGTAAGTTTACACTCAGTGCCCTGGCTATGGAAGTTCCGCAAATCTCACGATCACTAATTCATGAAACTGTTACTGAAAAACTGAAATTTCGAAAACTTTGCTCACATTGGGTACCCAAAATTCTTACTGAACAACACAAAAAACAACAGATGGGCAGTACAATTCAGTTTTTGACACGCTACAATGAAGAAGGCGATGGTTTTCTTTCTCAGGTAGTCACAGGGGATGAAACTTGGGTATTGTACGACACCCCCTGAAACAACACAACAATCAGTGGATTGGGAGCATACTTCATCCCCAATGAAGGTTGAAGCCTAAGCAAATCTTGACACTTGGAAAAGTCATGTGCACCGTTTTTGGGCCAGAAAAGGCATTCAGCTGATTGATTTCTTACCACAAAGCCATGGAATCAATGCACATGGTTGCTGCGAGACTATTAAGAAATTGCGCCGCGTGGGGCATTTTCAATTGCAGCTAACATTATAAAGAAGCACTACAAAGCACACGTCGGCTGCAGCGATCTGCAAATGGGATATATGTCTTCTCCTTGAGTCAGAGTAACTGCCGCGCATGCACGGAACTGCGATCGTAGCGCCGCCGCAGATAGAAATAGAAACGAAACTTACTTTGTGGGCGACCCTCGTATGTGTTAACCTAGACTATAGTTCACTCCATGTAAGAAGGCGGCCCTATTTTCAGCTGTTGTGCGCATACTCCACCATTAACTGCTAGCAGCCAGTATGATACATTCTCTTTCCGAATGGTTAGCCACGAGTTGCAAACTAGACTGTGAGAATCTCTCTCCCGCATGCTGCACTGTTGCCGCATTTCGCGACAATGCAGTTTCATTCCCAGAGCGACCGAATTATTCATTCAGATGTCGATGTTACTTTCTTGAAGCAGTATAGCTGTGAATGTGTATTGTAGACGTTTTAGCGTGATTTCCAAATGAATATGTCAGGTGACAGCATTCTGCCCCGACAGCTGAGTGGTAAGCGCGCCGGAATGCCGTGCAGAGGGGCGTGGGTTCGATTCCCAGCTGGGTCAGAGACTTTCTTCGCTCAGGGACTGGGTGTTGTGTTGTCATCATCATCTCATCCTCATCGACGTGCAAGTCGCCGAAGTGGGGTCAACTCAAAAGGCTTGCACCAGGCGACCGGTCTAGCCACACAGCATTTCATTTCACAGCAATAAACGTCAGGTTTCTCACAAGCAATTTTAATTAAATTACGTTGCTATAGAATATCGTCTTACTTGTGCAACTGGATTCGTGATTTACTGTCAGGAAGGACACAGTGTGTAGTAATCATCGGAAAGTCATCGAGTAAAACAGAAGTGATATCTGGCAGTTGCAAGAAAGTGTTACAGGGGCTCCTCTGTCCCTGATCTAATAAAAGATTTACGAGACAATCTGAGCAGCCCTCCTAGACGGTTTGCAGATGAGGCTGTGATTTACCATCTTCAGTCGTCAGATGATCAAAACTAATTATAAAACGACTTAGACAAGAAATCTGTATGGTGATAAAAGTGGCAGTTAATTCTAAATAACGAAAAGCCTGAAGTCATCCACATGAGTACTAAAAGGAATCCGACAAATTTCGGTTTATAGGATAAAACAGACAAATGTAAAGCCTAAATTCAACCAAATACTTAGGGATTACAATTACGAATAACTTAAACTGCTACGATCTTATGGATAAAGTTGTGTGGAAAGCAAACCGAAGACTGCGATTTATTGGTAAAACCCTAGAAAATGCTACAGGTCTAGTAAAGAGACTATTTAACATCATGCCTTCCCGCCATCTTCTGGAATACTGCAGTCCGGTGTGAAGGCCACAGCAGATAGGACTGATCGAAAAAGTTCAAAGAAAGGCATCCCGTTTTGCATTATCGCGGAATAGGAGAGCGACTGCCCCAGATATGATACGCGAATTGGAGTGGCAATCATCAAAACAAAGGAGTTTTTCTTTGTGACAGGGTTTTCTCATAAAACTTGAGTCGTCAATTTTCTCCTCAGAGCGTGAAAATACTTTGCTGGTATCCCCATATATAGGGAGGAATGATCAGCATCATAAAATAACAGAAATTAGAGCTCGCACGGATAGATGAAAGTGTTCTTGTGACTCTTGAAATTTTCCCGGCGTATCGAATATTCCATAAGATTTCGGGATTGCAGCCGGATCTCATCGACTTCTTTCCACGATATTTCGGCTGCCAACCTTACAGCCATCTTCAGGCAAGTGTTTGACACTGGAGATTGCTTTTTTTTTTTTTCCTTTATTGTATTTCAATTCCCCATCGGGGCGGGGGAGATTGCTAGTGCAAGTCGCTCTATTTATACTTAAAAGTGCCGCAGGCGCGCATGCGCAAGTTACCGTAGCATGCGCGCCACCTGTCGATTCCAAGGCCCTCTACAATATTACTGCATCTATGGAGCGCCAACGAATGCATGAAAAAAAAGTAAAACATGCACACGGATGTGTCCAAAACAATGGGTCGATGGTGTAACATGGGCCAAATCAGACTGGGTCCGTCAGGAGTATTCTTTAAGACAATCATCGAAGTTCGACCGACTCTCAGCAACGTCACGACAAGAAGATGTTTTTCGACGTTCTGTGGTAAATTTCACGGATAAGGATTTAGACAACGTGACACTGTCGGTACTTGGGAAAGGTCCGAACTTCGCACCGACACCTAGGACCTTACCTTTAACAGATTTTATTAGTGCTGTTGAAGAAGCTGTCAGGCCTCTATCCAGTGAAGCAGCAGAAGAAATCAGGCGGGAAACATGTCGCGCCCTTACGAGAACTCGTTCTCAGAAGAGCAACATTTCTTCAATGGAAAGGTCTGCGCTGCGCAAGTTACGGGAAGATCCTCAGACGGTGGTCCTTCCGGCGAATAAGGGGAATGCTACTGTGCTGTTGCCACGTGATATGTATGATCAGAAGATATATAGTTTGCTGAGTGAGACTACGTACAGGAAGCTTGATAAAGACCCTACTCGGAAAGTAGAAAGGAAAACGTCAGAGTTGCTAAACTCCTCTTCTCTGCCGCAAGAATTTGTGAAAAGATTGAGACCTCACAGTTCTATTCCACCTAGGTTATATGGTCTTCCAAAGATCCATAAGGATAATGTGCCCTTACGCCCCATAGTGAGCAATATCGGTGCTCCAACATATGACTTATCTAGTCATTTGGCATCGCTACTGAGACCTTTCGTTGGCAAATGTACGCACCATATTCGTAACTCTGCGGACTTTATCAATAGACTGAGAACACTACAGCTGAAGGATTCGGACTTGTTAGTAAGTTTCGATGTCGTTTCACTCTTCACGAGGGTCCCTCTTTTGGATTCATTGTCACTTATCGGCAATAAGTTTACGGACGATATAACGGCGCTGTTTCACCATGCCCTGTCCTCTACTTACTTTCTATTTAATAATGAATATTTTGAGCAACGTGACGGTGTTGCCATGGGCAGTCCTCTGTCCCCTCTGGTAGCCAACTTTTATATGGAAGACTTTGAGGAGAGGGCTCTCGATTCGCGCGATGTTGAAACCAACAGTCTTCTGGCGGTACGTGGACGATACCTTTGTAGTGTGGCCTCACGGTGAAGAAGAGCTTTCACGGTTTTTACAACATCTGAATTCCATCCACACAAACATTCAGTTTACGATGGAAGTTGAAAAGGATGGTTGCCTACCATTTCTGGACGTCATGGTTAAACGCAGGGTGGATGGGTCATTTGGGGCATTCTGTCTATCGAAAACCCACGCATACGGATCTGTACCTACAGGCGGGTGATGGCGGCTTTTTATTGAATAAGGCCTGGGACCCGTTGATTTCTTTAATTTCAACCAAAAGAAAACTTTTTATGGCTTCTGACATGTCGAGCGACAAGTAATTTTAAATTTAATATTGAAATTTTCCTTTTGTTTTGGACACATCTGTGTGCATGTTTTACTTTTTTTCATGCATTCGTTGGCGCTCCATAGATGCAGTAATATTGTAGAGGGCCTTGGAATCGACAGGTGGCGCGCATGCTACGGTAACTTGCGCATGCGCGCCTGCGGCACTCTTAAGTATAAATAGAGCGACTTGCACTAGCAATCTCCAGTGTCTAACACTCGCCTGAAGATGGCTGTAAGGTTGGCAGCCGAAATATCGTGGAAAGAAGTCGATGAGATCCGGCTGCAATCCCGAAATCTTATGAAAGTGTTCTTGTTTCCGCGCGTAGTTGGAGAGTGGAACGGTAGAGAAATAGCTGGAAGGTGGTTCGATGAACGCTCTGCCAGGCACTTTACTATGAACTACGGAGTAATCATGTAGATGTATGTGCAGTCGAGGAGGTTTTCAAAAGTGATTCTATTTGTGACATTTTGAAGACTCAAGAACGAACTGCAGAAGCATGTGTCGGCAAGAGAACTGTACAGAGATTAATAAACAAAAGTGTCAGAGATGTAGAAACCTCAGGAAAATTTGTTTCCATGTCATCTGGAAAGCATCGACATATGAGGCTAATCCCAAAAGTAAGGTCTCCTATTTTTTAATAAGTACATAGACCTGTTTATTTCTATAATGGTTTACATCAGTTTACAGCTTGAACATTTAGCTGTTTTTCGACATAATCACCATTTCTGTCGATGCATTTTTGTAGACGCTATGGCAGTTTTTGTATGCCCATCTCATACCAGCTCGCCGCCATGCTGTTCAGAAAGTTATGACCCTCTTCTTTCTCAGGTGTAAAGTGATATTTCCAGGTTTGAGTCCAGAAAGTTGTCCTGTTCGGCTGCAAGGCGGTGAAGAAATGCGCTGGAAGCGTCAACTCGTTGCCACATGTGGTCCTCAGTCAGCTTGCGTGGCGCCCATCTTGCGCACACCTTCCGGTAGTTCAATGTTTCCGTAAAAATTCTGTGAGCGATGCTTCAGGAAACCTCAGAAACCAACGTACAGAGATCATCCAGGGTGATCCGCCGATCTTCACGCACGCTTTGCACAACCGTCAACACTGTCTCCCCAGAAATTGACGGTCTCCCGCTCCTTTGTTCGTCGTGAATTTCGGTCCGACCAGCTGCAAACTCTCTACACCACTTACGAACATTGTTGACATCTATGCACGACTCACCGTACACTTCCGTTAATTGACGATGGATTTCAATCGGCGCAGTGCCCTTTGCGTTCAAAAACCGAATAACTGCGCGCAACCCGCACTTAGTGGTAACATCCAACGAGAGCTCCATTCTCAATGGTTGCCAAGCCAAGACTGAGCGCCTCAGCGCGGCGTGCGCATGTTTACACACAGTGCGTGAAGCACCCTTCATAACAGTGTGACCAACTGCCACACAAACAGAGTTCTGTACTTATAAAAAAATAGGAGACCTTACTTTTGGGATTACCCCCGTAGCAAGAAACCTGTAACACAAATAGATGGTTTTGACAACAAAATTTTAAAGCGCACCGTCTTTAAAATGTATGTAAGAGGGGAATACCCAATATCACAAAAACTTGTTACAATTATGCCTAAGCAAACTGGCTTCAAAGGTAGCGCTTCGTCAGTGCAAAGAATTTTAAAAGACATTGGTTTCAAATATGTTAAGAAGAAAGTTTTTAATTGAAAGAAGTGACATAGAAGCATCACGAACCACATCCCTTATAAAGATGCACGATACAAGAGGAAGAGGTAGTTCTACACTGTATTACCTTGATGAAACATAGGTGGATCAGAATCATTTCATGAATACCTGCTGGAAAATTAGTGATAGCACTAGCGATTTTAAAGTTCAAGTAGCAAAAGGTTCTCGGATATTTATTCTGCATGCTGGCTCTTCAACTTCTCTCTTTCATGAGAGTACACTTGTATGTAGGTGTAAGAAAAACAGAAGTGACTACCATTCGGAAATGAACGCTGTTACTTTCAAGAAGTGGTTCACTGAACAATTCTTGCCATACCTTGCTTCGAAGTCGGTTATTGTAATTACCATGCCGGTTATCATTCAGCTGTTACAGAGAGATGACCAGGGGGTAATGTGCCCTAGCTGAAAAATAAAAATATTCCGGACAATATAAGTTCGACTCGTGCTGAACTCTTGCAGCTCGTTAGTTTATGAAAGTCACGCGACAGAATGTACAAATTTGACTTTCTTGCATGTGAATGTGGTCACACAGTTTTGCGTTTTTGTCAGGATAATCCGATATAATTAATTTGCGCACAGGTTACGAGCTACGTGGGGAAAAAAACAAAACATTCAAAACAAGAGACACTGAAACGCTTGTGCATGAAGAAATATACGGCATCCCTCTTCAGCGTGACAAAATGTATGCGGCACGCCGGAAAATTTGAGAAATAACTGGTTTCAGAAAATCGCAGCAGTACCAAACAAAACTTCCTGATGCTGCCATCTTACCTCATCATGCGACAGGCTTCAATAAAAGATGCATCTATGCCAGTCTAGTAATGTATGTCTGTATATTGTTTTGAAGCCAGAGTCGGCGGGGCCTACTGCCCTCTTAAGTAGCCTAAAACAATAGCAGACGACTGTTAACAATCACTTCTTGTGCATTATTTCCGTAGTGTGCACGCAATAGCTCTTTTAAATACTAAAATTTGCAGTGCTTACATGAATAACGTAGTGTCAGGAGAGCAATTTCCATCGTTTTTCTGTTCTTGAATGGGTATTTGCTCCAGTAAAACGACACGTTTGGCCTCGTTAATGTAACTTGTTTTTTGTTGAGATATTTCGAATAACCAAGAGAGCAGATTGTAATGTGAAAAGATTGTTTTCGTAATCCACGTAATTCCACTTTTACTGTATTTGCATCGATAGCAAATGAAGTTGGGACTTCGAAACCAATGCTTGTTTGCTTACTGGTACTGCTTCTTGTTCGCAACATTTTTAGCTTCCAGCTCGTATGCACAACATTTTTAATGTTCACGTTTGCAAAAAATTTACTTGTGAGTTCTTTGTTAGCTCAAAACGTATGCAACGAGGAAACAAGCAAGTCATGCTATCGTATTTTGTGCATGTCAAAAAAGGAAACGATTATTGATATGTGAAAGAAACAGAACTGCATCCAGAATCGACTTCTTATTTTATTAGTTTTTCAATGAATTAACTGTAGAATACACATCTCCCCACTTTGAAATCTTATCCATAATGTGACATTCTATTTGTGTCCAGTACTAGCAATTTACAGGGTAAAAAAGACATAGTTTTTTAAACATGTTCCAACATTGTGCAGTGCTACAAATGTGACTAAGTGACATCTAACGCTTAGATCCGGTAAAATGGTTATTTTGCTTTAACATATATGTAAGTCATTTTTTTTGGTAATGATAGCGCAACTTGCGTGAAGTGCAGGCCTACTTTTCCAACGGTGGTCTGCTTGCTTCTTTTCGCGGAATTATTTCCTGCCGGTAATTCTATAAGCTTCTCAGGAATAACCAAGCGTATCGCTGTTAGAAAGTACATTGAGGTTTTCAAAGTGTATAAGCCTATACCATGCTTCATGATGTACCAATCGTTATTTTCATGCTCCATGTATCATTTGCACGATAAATCGTAATCTTGTGGAACAAATCATATTAACATCAATCCGTCTCCATGCTGACCATTTATTAGTTTTTTGTTTTTATTTTTAAATTAAAGACACAGATGTTAACTCAGTAATTCCTACCCATCACCATTTACACTTTACAATAATAGACTTTTGTGGAATAGGAGAAGTTATCAAAGAGAAACGTTTTCAGTTTAGCTGCAAATTTCATTTTTCTGTCAGGTATTTTATATTACTGGGTAAGTGATCAAAAATTTAGGTTGCAGCATTCTGAACCCCCAATTGTGTGACAGATGACCTAACTGTGGCGTAATGAATGTCTTTTTTTCTTCTGGTATTGTAATTATGTACATCATTGTGCCTGTTGAAGTTAAGTGGATTACTTATAAAGAACTTCGTAGGAAATAACTATACTGTGATGCGGATACACTGATACTCACAAGCGTAACAGTAGGCAGGCACGACGAAAAGAGTGGTCACACATTGGCCAAAACCTTCTTCAGAAAGGAAGCTAACTAAAACACACACACACACACCGCGCTACACACGTTCCCTCAGATATAAATTATACCGTCGCAGCTGTATGAGCGCTTGACGGCAGAGAAAATAATTATAAGAAAATGAAGGTACAAAAATTGTAACCCTTTTTGTTTTCTACCCGCTATTGTCTCTTGAGAGCGAAAGCTTAACTTCACTTATTCGCTAGTCTTGGTATGATTCAGACGTAAAAACTTATTCGTTAGTCTTTGTCTGATTAAGACGTAAAAATTTATTGATGTGCAGACACATAGTATTGTGGAAGCTTGTATGAAATTTGGAGGATGGAAGCAGCCGTAAAATACATTGCATTCAAGATCAAGATGGTTTTAATTTGTAGACATTAGTAATTCCTGGACGATGAAATTTACTGCAAGACTTTGGAGCAGCTACGACTTTTTCAAGCAGAAATGAAGCAGGAGATCCTTGGAGAACAAGACCTGAACGCCGCACGAGAGAAGACATATTAAATTGGTAATGAATGTACTCTTATCTACGCCATTTCCCCATGTTAATCACATTTTGTTATTCTCTGGTCTCTTTCAAATAATTTTTGTAGTGGAAATTGGTTTGATTTTTGCTCAGAAACGCCACAAGGACCACCCCAACAATAGCTTTTCAGAATCACGAAGTCCTATAGCTTTCCTGTAATACGAAGTCCGATTTGCATTTCATTCTTTCCCTTTTTCACGGTTATTAACGATTTTAAAACCCCCTTTTTATTCACCATTTCTTCCCACATTTTCAACCTTTTCTTTTCTTCTCTTTTTCTTTTTTATTAATCACTACAACACACACACACAAACACGACCGCTGTGTCTATCTGTTCTAACCAGATTCTATTTTGAAGTGGGAGAAAATGTGAACAGTGAATAATTATTGGCAAGAGGGATTTAGGACTCGAGATGTTGCACCAACAATCAGCGCAGTCACCTAGCTGTGACGAGACCGTTAATACAGTGTGGCTCGAATGCCAGTGCGTTTGCGGCTTGGAAGGAAATGAAAAACACAGGAAAGAAGAGCAAGAGCGGACACTGAATAAAGCAAAACATTGGAGGATAGTAACAAAGGATAACATCAGTGATTTGTGGGACAGAGGAACAGCCGTTTGGCAAAATCAAACTATGGGGTGCCAGGGTGGAATATCAACAATAATCGCCGATTATGGCTTCAGGAACCGGAGACAACGGTTATGTATGCGTGAGTTTTGTGTGTATGATATATGAATGTGTGATTGTGTTTTCCTTTCTTTCTGAAGAACAGTTTGGTCAAAAGCTGACGTCTACACCATTTTCGCCGTGCCTATCTGCTACTTGACGTTTCTTCTTTACGGTAAGTAGAATTCTATTCTTTAAAGAATATTGTTGATGTTCCAATCTGTGCTTTCCATTCCACTTTTTGATATACTGCGTAAGGGTAGCCAAAATGCCTTACGCCTTATACAGATTGTCTACAAGATGATCGTTGGTGAGAACTACACCATACTCTCACAGCACGTATTTGAGCAATGAATACCTTCTTTCTTAAAGATAAGTTACACCGGAATATTATTCCATACGCTAATACTGAATGGAAATAAGCGAAACATGGACAACGGTCGAGTCTGGGCATGGGCACATCAGAGTAACGTGCAGTGAACTATGGACGTATAAATGCGGCGAGCCTAATGTTTTTGGGCTACATAAGACGGCGGATGTCGGCTTCAAGTTTGTAACATACTGACAACTCCCTTCTATCTTTACCTCCGTGTGTACAACATCTGTCTTCGCTTATATGACGTTTATTTACAAATAAGTTAGCCATCTTTATGCACAGATAGGTAGTACAAAATTTCAGTTTCTAGCTGCCTTCCAATGCAAATTATTCTTTAAATAATTGTTTCTACAACTTAAAAACATTACAGTTTGAAGGTAATCATAGAATATCTCAAAAGCTTCAGTTATTATAGTGTTCGAAGAGCATAAATAGATAATGGAGGCGAGGGGAGGAAAGGGCGAGGGCGGGGATGCAGGGCAGTGTCGGCTCGGACGAATTCAAACATACTGCTGAAAAAATCTTTGAGAAACAAACGAATAGTACATTGTGCTATCATCATATACCCTTTCCCCTGTCCACAAACGACTCTCCATCGTTCGATAACACACGCATACCAAAGTATATATATAAGCACTGATTTTAATTTATTGTCATTTGTGGTTACGTACACTGCTCCGCTGCCTTGTGGAATACTGAACCCCAAAGTTCTACCAGTCTCGAAATAACGACTCCAGTGCTAACACTGAATTGCTGGCCGCTGTCGCCGAGCGGTTCTAGGCGCTCCAGTCCCGCCGGCACGGTAGCTCAGCGTTTTCGGTCAGAGAGCCGGTTGGCCACTGTAATAAAAAAACTGAGTGGAACGATCAACCACCGAACTTGAACAGGATGTCTTGCGACGTCCGCAACGACCAAACACAACGATCAATAACGAACAAAATGCACTAAAAAAAGTCCGGGACCGTGCTGCTACTACGGTCGCAGGTTCGAATCCTTCCTCGGGCATGGGTGTGTGTGATGTCCTTAGGTTAGTTAGGTTTAAGTAGTTCTAAGTCTAGGGGACTAATGACCTAAGATGTTAAGTCCCATAGTCCTTGGAGCCATTTGAACATCGAACTGCTATAGACAGGTAGTTAGCCTATTAGTGTAGTGCGTGCATATTTTTAACTTACTGTAACGCTAGTGGACGAACAGATATTGTTCTTCCCTTCTTTCTAGTTACAAACTTACAACAGCAAAATGGCTCTGAGCACTATGGGACTTAACATCTACGGTCATCAGTCCATAGAACTTAGAACTACTTAAACCTAACTAACCTAAGGACATCACACAACATCCAGTCATCACGAGGCAGAGAAAATACCTGACCCCGCCGGGAATCCAACCCGGGAACCCGGGCGCGGGAAACGAGAACGCTACCGCACGACCACGAGCTGCGGACTATCACAACAGCACACAGAACGAAAACAATAAACGGCAACATGTTGATTAAATTCAACTGCAAGTAAGAACTGATCAACAGAACTGAAGGTCAAGAATGTGCTGCAATTGGTCTCGGCTAAAGTACGGAATGCGATAGCTGATAGTGGTATCGATATATCGATAATTTAAATCTATCGATGGCATTGTTGGGTATTAACAGTGTGTATCCCTTTTTTGCTGTATGATTGAAAATGAAAATATCTTTCAATGTCACTACACGGCAACTAGGTCATGTGCAACTTCATTTAGGTGATGGAGTGGGGGGGGGGGCGGGGGCATCCGAACCTCTTGGACCTCAAAAAAAAAAAAAAAAAAAAGAAAAAAAAAGGTTCAAATGGCTCTGAGCACTATGGGACTTACCATCTGAGGTCATCAGTCCCCTACAACTTAAAACTACTTAAACCTAACTAACCTAAAGACATCACACACATCTATGCCCGAGGCAGGATTCGAACCTGCGACCGTAGCAGTCGCTCGGTTCCGGACTGAAGCGCCTAGAACCGCTCGACCACCACGGCCGGCTCTTGGACCCCATTTGGTTAGTTCCTTAGTATGCGGTGCCCGGTAGACTCATTCCACTACAATTCTCGCAGTTATTGCGGCCTCCTTTATTAAACAATGCTATTACCTTTGCCTTCTGACTGTGCTTCTGGACTAGCTCTATTCCATCAGCACGTATTAAGTTTAGTACTCTCTTACATAGTAGAGTGCCTTCATATTTTAGAAGTTCATCGTTTATACGATCCATACCACAAATTTTTCTATTCTTTGTGAAGTTGAGGACTTACCTTAGTTCATGCATACATAACACATAATATTTAAATTTAATTCTTTATTCTCTGTGGAGGTGAATCATGTTCCTTGATACTACGAGTTCTTGTTAGGTTCCATCCATCTTGCTTGTTGGAAGCTACTTCTTTGAGCAGCTTCTTTTTTCGTTTGATTGAGCATTTTGATTGTTTTATACCTTGTATTTACCATCCTCAATAATGCCTTCTATTACACTTACAAGTCTATCCCAAGATTTTTGTTCGTAAATTTGATGATCCTCCTTCGTTAGGCCATTGAAATACTTAAGACAAGCATCTTTTTCCCCTTACAGCTTTATCTAATTCTTGCATCCACATGTTTAATCTTTTCTTCCTTCGTATCTTTTCCATTTTTCGTAAAGCTTCTTCAGATGCTTACTTAATTGCAGTGTCTATATTTTACCATCCGTTCTCTGTTTCTTCCACTGTTTTTTTCTGCTATAGTTCTTGATTAAATCTTCTCTGGTACAGATCTCGCATGTAGCGTTAATTTAGTAGATACGCGTTATAGATTTCTTTCTTTGCCTTTTCTTGTGTCAACTTCTTGCTCTTTCTCCACTTGAGATATCAGCTAGAAATGGTTAAAACTTATGTCGTATCCCCTGTACACTTTTCGACCTCTTATCTTGGCTTCCAGGTTTTCATTAATGGTAATGATTCAATAAAAGATCTATATACTGCTATACAAACTCCACAGAAGCTCTTGTGATCTCTCTGCTCGACCCAACACGGATGTGTTAAGAGAATCGTACGAGTACATGACTAATGGCTATTAGCTTCCTTTTATGTAATATGTACTAACATTGTATTTTTTACATAACCAAGCTAGCGAAGTATGAAGTATGACTTGCCATAAAAACTAAATTTTACAGAAGATAGAGAAGTGACGGCTACCCTCAAATACGGACTACTCCAAGGGGCTGCTCTTTGATACTTCTTTGAAAAGGAAAGCGTGTTTTAACGAATAGAATTTCAATTTAAAGTGCAAAGAATATCATGTTCTCTGTTAGAAAGTGGTGATTAGGGCTCGTTTACTGCCTGCTTCAATATACTGTTGTCATCTTGAGTGTGAGGCGTAGCCCCAATGTTGCAGTAATGTAATTCCCTGTGCTGAACATCACTGAATCACACTATGAAATACAGTGCAGACCCTGCATCCTACATGCTTTTCCAAAGTGTGAGTTACTTGCTACGCGCATATTACATGCACACTTTACAGACACGATTTTCATTGACGCGATATGATATATGACGTGACATGGAATGTGACTGCGAAATGGCGCAGAAGCACTATACTGGAGGAGCGCATAGAAGCGACTTAACTGGTTGACATTGGGGCTACAGCGATACAACATCAATGTGTATCTCTGTCATACCGCTGGGTGCAACATACAGGGTGGTCGGAAGTTCCCGTTACAGACTTCTAGGACTAGCAGAGGGGAGTGAGTACATCGTATTTCGAATAGGAACCCACGTTCGAAAACGTCATCCAATGACGTACGTATACACGGGGTGATTCCGTGATGATGTTACAGACTTTCTATGATGATGGAGAACGATAAATGTATTAATTTGAAGTAAGGATCCCTGTACCGGAAACCAACGAGTCGACATTTATAAACGAAAACCGTACTGATATCTCTGTCAGGTGAATACATGTACCGGTTCCTGTGTTGCGAAGAGTGTAGGGTTGGTAACTTTCAGTGGTGGTAGTGTGGACAAAACGAGAAAAAATATCCAATAAACGTGAGCTCTAAAGTGCGTACCTTATCAGCTATGAACACTTGCTCAGTAGAGATGTGTTCCACATTAGCGAAGATGAACTAATGGTCAAAACTCCTCAGGTATGCAATTTTTTCTGCCAATTTTGAGGCCTCTTTAAAAAGATTTTTGAGTTGTTTGTCACCATCCTATGCAATTTACTCTAACACACTGGTCGCACCACTAACTAACTCTGCTGCAACAAGATCAGTGCTAACGCTAAAGCATGAAGGAGAAGATTTTTCCGAACAGTATAAGAGAAATAATGAACTGGCTCTGAGTGAGTGCACATAACAACTGGTGTGCTTTTTGAGCAGTTTCTTTGTTAGCACACGATTCTAACTGTTGCAGAGAATGCATTATGCAACAAACTGTGAAAGAAATCAGTCACTCTAAAAACACCATGTGGTAAAAAGGTATGAATTCGTAATTCCATGTGTTTCTTCGAAAATCTGTAATTACGATTTTAAAAACTAATATTTACATTTATACAACAGTAAGGAACATTCTTTATGTTTAACAGCCATAAAATAAAAGCTCACTGATGATGCTGCAACTGCAGTGAAACATGTTTGGGCCAAAAAATTAAAATCGTGTTTTGCTAAAGGCGGACCCCATCCAAAAACATATGTATAGACTATACATATTTTTAAACAAGACTCTACATATTTTCTTTTAAATCGATGGTGAGAAAGAAAATCCTCTCTTCTGCTTTGAAAAGCAAGTTTTTTTTTATTTATTTTTATTTTTATTTTTATTTATTTATTTATTTATTTATGTTTTTGCAGTCGCCTTTATATTACTACGACGGGGGATTTAAACCAATAGACACATTGTGTCTCCCATATATAACGACTTTCCGGTATGTAATTTCACACAAAAATTGCATACAAAACAATGTGTTTTTTTCATTTTTCGCTGCAGTCGGTTTTAACAGAAAGCCTATACACTAGGAAAGTTGTATTTATGCTACTCAGTCGCAGATTAAAATTTCGGTAAATGGCATTGGAGCTACTATCCTTAGCTGCTCCCGAGGTGTAGGGGTAGCGTCTTTGATTAGTAATCAAAACATCCTCGGTTCCGGTTTCGAAACACGCCACCCCTTAAATTTTGATTAATAATCAACATTGGCGGCCGAAGACTTCCGGCATAAGAAGTCACTTTCATTCTGCCAGCAGTCTCGTCAAAGAGGGCGGGGGAGCGGACAGAGGTTCAGGGGTCCTTGGGATGGGAAACTGCCCCTAAAGGGGAAACAATCAGCAATGATCAACGGGATGAGGACGCAGAAGTCAATGGAAACCACTGCATTAATAACACACAACGCTTATCCACAGGACATGTGGCTTGCAATCCAAAAGCGTCACGATGATCACTCCACTGGCAAAAGATTCCAGAATAGTCCCCTATTCGAATCTCCGGAATGGGACTGCCAAGGGGTAAGTGACGATGAGAGTAAGACTGAATAACCAACGGAAGGATAACGTTCTGCGAATTGGGGCGTGGAATGCCAGTAGCTTGAACGTGGTGGGGAAGCTAGAAAATGTGAAAAGGGAAACGCAAAGGCTCACTCTAGATACAGTAGGAGCCAGTGAAGTGAAATGGATAGATGACAAGTATTTCTGGTCAGATGAGTGAGTATACGGTAATATCAACAGAAGCGGAAAATGGTATAACGCGAGTAGGATTCGTTATGAATTGGAAGGTAGGACAGAGAGTGTGTTACTGTGAACAATTCAGTGATAAGGTTGTTCTTTTCAGAATGGATAGCAAACGAACGCCGAAAACAATAGTCCAGGTATACATTCCGACGTCGCATGATGAAGACGAAAAGATAGAGAAAGTATATGAGGATGTTAAAAGGGTAATACAGTGACAAAGGGAGATGAAAGTATAATAGTAATGAGAGACTGGAATGCAGATTAGATTAGATTAGATTCAGTTTTAGTTCCATAGACCCAAAAAAATTATATGATTCTCGTGGGTGTGGAACATGTCAGTTGTAGGGGAAGGAGTAGAAGAAAAGGTTACAGGAGAATACGGTGTTGGGACAAGGAATGAGAGAGGAGAAAGACTATTTGAGTTCTGTAATAAATTTCAGCTAGTAATAGCGAATACTCTGTTCAAGAATCACGAGAGAAGGAGGCGGTATACTTGGAAAAGTCCGGCTGATGCGGGACGATTTCAGTTAGATTACGGCAACGCCCGACAGAGATTCCGAAATCAGATACTGGATTGTAAGGTGTACCCAGGAGCAGATAGAGACTCAGATCATAATGTAGTAGTGATGAAGAGTAGGCTAAAGCTTGTAATATCTCTTTATATTCGATGAATTATTCTGATACAATTCTACCCTTGAATGACGTTTACTAATTTTCTATCTTCATACTCGCAGAATCCATGCGAAAAGTAGTTCATACAATAGCTATGCCATGAGCGCATAAGTATTCTTTGTAGTACTCTCTCTGGTGGTTGTTAGAAAAAAAAAGAGAGAGAGCTTCCGGGATTGTCTTCGTGCCGATTAGCCGGAGTTTTTGTTTGAAGAACTGTAATCTGATTATTGAGATTTATGACAGAAGATAACTGATACGAAATTGTACGATTAAAAAGTGAAATATATATATATATATGGCTCCTTCATGAAAAAGGTCTGTATCTGACATTTGAGAATTAATGATATTCATCGATATATTGCGTAGTTGTTAATCAGAAGGGAACTTCCGAAAGACTGGATACGAACCTGCATTTAATAATCCAAGAGCTCCATTACTTCTTCGGAAGGTTAAACTTCATCAAAGCCAAATATCCGCTTGATGTGAGGTTTCCCGACTGATTATACAACGCTCCCAAAAATACGAGGCATTTTATTTGTACAGATTAGCGGACTGCCGCAAAGCACGAGCCTGCAGAGAAGAAGAATCATCGCCTGATTTCATTTTAACAAGTAAAATTTCAGAATCATTTTGAGTGACTGAGCTATGACTGTGTTTCCTATCATGAATGATTGACTGCTCGAACGAATTGAGATCTACAGAATTACGTAGATAGGACGGAAAAATTACAATGGCGCCAGTGTGACAGGACTCTCTTGGATTGTTATATAATATATGTATTTTTTGTTTCATGAAAACCAACGAGAACGAGAAGTAATGAACATGAAGTGAGATACGGTGCCCATAGTAAAAGATTGCTGATACCAAGAAACGATTTCAACTATTGGACAACACCGAGACTACAGAAAAAAGGCCAGAGAAATCTAATTTTTTTATCCTGTAGTTAAAATAGTTTGAAATCAATTTAGAAAGAACTTTTTTCCAGATAGTAGTTAAGATTGTCGAACTGTATATTGTGTGATTTTCGTATCTGGACATTGAACTTTATACCATCTGTGAAGTAATTTGAAAGTTAAGTGTGTCTACGACAGTAAATTTGAAACTGTATTTTGTGATTAGAACCTGATATTGATAGTTATTTATTGTTATTGACTAGAGCGGCATTTAAAATGTCATTGAATCAGCAACGACACGTGCAACAGCCTTCAGCTGTTTGCTCAGAAGCAGAGGCCACGGATAGCAATTCTGAGACTGTTGTGGCTAGCGGTAGCAATATAAATAATCCCGCTGGTTCAGAAAACATTCATACAACAGCTGATCAGACTGTTGTTGACACGTTAGTTGTTATTATGCAACAGTTGTCTCTATTAGCCGAAGGCCAAGCGGAGGTAAAACGAGACTTATCCATTATACAAAATGAACTTCAAAATCAATTAGCCGAAAATCAAACAGAATTACAAAATCAGTTAAGAGCAACCTTTACCGAATTAGATCAGAGATTAAATACCCAGACACAGGAAATAAAAGAACAGGCAGAAAGGACCGAACAGAATCTTATTGCTCAGATTGAGCAGGTCCGCCAACAATGCCAAGGAAACAATAGTAAATTAAAAGCGGAACTAACCGAATATGTATCCGTCAAAATTGACACGATACAAAAACAAGTAGAACTGTTTCCTCAAGTAATACAAGCTCAAGAGGACATACAGTGTTCCGTAGCTATGATACCAGAAATTATAGAATCCCAAGATAATGTAAAGAAGCAATTTGACGAAGTGAAGGAAAAACAGGAGACAGTGGAACATAGAATGAATGTACTTGCGGGAAAGTTTTCAGAAATGACATTACAGCGGCAAAATTTTCCTTCGGAAACCATAGAAGAAACTGTGAAAGTAGCTTTACAGTCAATTTCAGAGAGTTCGGAGGAGAATTTTTTCAACAAAGGGTTAAAGAAAGTTCGAGAACAACTTGGCGAAGAATTCTCGCGTTGGAAAGAAAATATCGAAAGATCACTAAATCTCTCGCAGGAGGATTTAGAAACAGCGAGAAGTAGGAAACAAAATTCTCAATCTGCGCGTGACATCCCGTCCACGTCAAGATCCGATGTAGACAGAACTGGAACGTCACCAGTTAGATTCGATATAACGGATAGCCACAGGGAAACGTACGAACAGGATGATTTTTGGAATCGTAGTACCGTTGAGGAGAAGATGATTAAACAGAGACAATTTCAAATCTTTAACCCTGACAAAAAGAATGTTCATCCTGTAGTCTTCATTCGAAGTTTCAGAGGTCTATTTCCACGATCTTGGACAGAATGGCAAAAGATTAGTTTTGTATCAGGATATATACAAGGATCAGGAGCATTGTGGGCATCCGAACAAACATCTTCTTGTAAATGTTACAATGAATTTGAGCAGGCTTTTCTAGCAAAATATTGGTCTGCTGGAGTACAAGAAAGACTTAGGCAGGAAGTATTATATCCTGAGCCTTTCTCATTTTCTAGAGGATCTCTAAAGAGATATTTTGAGAAATACATCAATAAATCTTTATATTGGGATGTACCGATTCCTTTGTCGGATATACTTAGAATTCTCAAGTCCAGATTACCCACCAGTATAAGGAATCAGCTGTTATATATAAATGATAAGGATATAGACTCATTTATGACTACGCTTGATCATATTGATATAATTGAGGAGGACAATAAAAGGGCAAGAGAAATGTCATATCAAAGAAGTGTAATAGAAGCGAATCCGAGCTGCAACTTGAATGGGAATGGCAGTAATGGTAGTGGTAACAATAATCATAACCAACTACACTCTCCGAGGAGACTTAGAAATGGACAAAATGCAAACAATAATTATTACCATAATGGAAACTTTGGTAATGGTGCAGCGAGTGGCTATTTTGGGAACAATAGGAATTTTAATCGATATAATCCAATGTATGACAACACAAGACAGTTCTACCAACACCAGCAGAACAACAACAATAATTACACAAATCAAGCAAGACAATATAGACCGAATTCACCACAACAACCGATAATCACTGAAGTAGCTGAAGAGACAAATACCAATCGGACCAACAGTCAGTCAAACTAAACGTGACCGCATCGTGCCCCGGAGGAGCGGTCAGGGGATCTGTTAGGGTCGAAACAGTAAAATTACAATTGTTAAGATATAATGATGGTGAGCTGTTGACTGAAGAGTTAACAAAGGATTTAATAACGTGTCATAATGAGAGATCGAGTGTTCCGGTATCGGAAGTATTTGTTGAAATAGGGGAAGTTCCAACGAATGTGATATTGGACACCGCCGCTTCCGCCAATGTCATCTCAGGCGCTCTTTTTCGGAGAATTAATAGGAAGAAGAAGGTACCAATTTTGCCCGCTCTCCCAATGTCAAAATACAAACACAATTAGAGATGAAAATGGGAAATGTAGCAATAAAATGCACGTTCCTTGTAGTGGAGAAGTTATTAGTGGACTGTATTCTTGGTATTGGGAGTATGCAAGAGTACGATTGTCAGATTGATTTTTTGGAAGGAATGGTTAAATTTAGATTAAATGGAGAAGAGATAGCACTGGATTTAAATAGAAAGGAAACGGTGCATGAGAAATATTGTCGCGGTGCCATAATTCAATTAATTGACACTAGAAACGGTCGCTGGAAGGAGCTTTCAAAGGATTTGATACAACAGGAGGACTTTAACCAAACAACAATGATAAAAGCTAGTGAATCAAATCAGTTTACCGGCGAACAAAGGCAGCAGCTTCATTATTTGTTAGAGGCATATGAAGAGATTTTTGATGAGAAACCAGGAATTATTTAAGTGTATATTTGTCACCTACAAGTGAAGCCACATCAGACTTACTGTTACACGCACTATCCGATCCCCTGACGTTTAAAACAATCTGTTCAAAGGGAGATAAATAGAATGTTAGAATGGAACTTGATTGAGCCATCAACTAGTCCATATTGTTCTCCGCTCTTAGTCGTTCCAAAACCTGGAGGCAACGTAAGATTAGTTCAGGATGCGAGAGAGATTAATAAAATAATATGGAGAAAAGGTTTTATTGAGGCGACACATCCATTCCTCGAAACTGATGAAGAACATAAAGAAATGGAATCTTATTTATACCGGACCATATGTTATTGTAAATATACCAAATCCTGGATCATACTTGTTGGCATATCCCGAATCGAAAAGAATAAAGGGATTATTCCCGCATAATGATATTAAGAAATTTTTTGAAGGATCGTAGATCTGTGATACCAAATATGGAGAAGAATTTAGAGTGGAATTTGACTATGAGTCGAATTTGTATATAAATATCAAGAAGTTTATGTTGTCTAGAGGTTAAGAGACAGTGAGATTACTCCTGTGGTAGGTTAAGAGACAGTCAGATTACTCCTGTGATAGGTTGAGAGACATTGAGATTACTCCTGTGATAGGTTAAGAGACAGTGAGATTACTCCTGTGATAGTTTAGCACAAAATTTTTTAGATAGGTAGAAGAATTTGTTAATTACTAGTGTTTCTAAGTGTGGACTATGAGCAGAAGCCACAGTGATATACAATGAAAGTGCATCTACATTTCCTCAAGACACGGCACTTATGTGAGAATTGCGTGTGAAACTTGAACAGTGTGGGATATGTAGGTAAATACGCTGTGTGTATGATGTGCGCTGTTCGCGCAAGAAAACAAATGAACTGTGAAATGAAGCAACAGTCGATAATGTCACTGTTGCAAACAACTGAAGAAACTCTCTGGTTGCGCGAGAGAAAATTATTATAATTTTTAGATTTTTCATTATGCCTACTTTACCAGGAGAATTAATTTAAGAATTTTAATTAACATTTTAAGAATAGCAATTTGTGTGTTTCATCTTATGGACATAATTGTTGAAATATATTTCCATAAATGTTCATGAGAGGATGAAGAAGATTCTACGAGTGGATGATTTGATAAATGAACATACGTCATCATTAATGATATTTATTTGCAAGTGGATCTATAAATCAATTAATTATAAGAATAATGAAAATTTTTCAAATTATTCCTTTTGTGGAGTCAGTGTCATATGCCTATGTTTAAAATTTTTCATCAGGTGCAAACTTAAATTTTATCCATAATTTCGTAATTGAAAGCAAACCTCGGACAGATTCAATGCTCTACTTCCACCTGCACTATAACGAAGATTAGATTAAAATTTTTTTTGAGAGGAATACATTCAATATGAGCTACAACAAAATTTAAATGCCCACAGTCTATTTGGCAATGTTTTGGACAATCAGCAGTTGTAATGCAAAACAACTTTGGTATTGAGGACTACAAAAAAATTCGTGATTGTCAGAACTGATGGATATTCCGGTCTAGTACAGAGGGAAGAATATAAGAATCCACTCCGATTTTGAGTTCAACGATGAAATAGGGACTTCGTTGCCTTAATCCACTCTCTTCCAGGGATTTATTCAGTCAGAACCTTTTCTTATTCCACTTTAAACCTGTTTCATGTTCACGTCCCTGACCATCTGTTCCGGAGATCATCTTCCTGTTTCTACGGCACGTTACCAGCTTCTATCCTGTACCATAAGCCATCGCCTGTCCTTCGTGCCGCGTCCACCAAACGCTGTACGTCGCCTACCCGGTGTCCGTACCCAGTGTTCCTGTTCCATCGACTTCACAACGAGATCGCCGGCTACATCGTCGAAAGAAGAATTTTGAAAATATTTTTTTTTTGAGCAATATTGTAAATTTTTTTTTTTTGGCTATGAGGCACTTTTCCTGCGATCTCCTCTATAGAGCTTCTATATATTTCAAAATTACTGGATTTAGGCTTTCCTATCTTCTTTAATACCTGAGCTGGGGTCTATTCTTCCGGGTTTTCCAGGGTTTCCCTGTGAAGGCCAGTGCCCAAATGGGTAGACCTTTTCCGTAATTACACCAATCTACATCTTCCCTGGTTATGTACTCGGGATGTGGATATACCCCGGTACATGTAAAAGCTACAGCTTAGGTATTCTCGTAACTTATTGTCTTAACATGTTACCCATACTCTCTATAGTAAAATTCTACGAATTCAAAATATTCCTCTTTTGAATAAACAACCCAACAAATTTTTTTCTGTTAGCTCGCAAAGTGTATTATCATTAACTTTGCTCGCTGCGAGGGGCAATTGTAATATCTCTTTATATTCGATGAATTATTCTGATACAATTCTACCCTTGAATGACGTTTACTAATTTTCTATCTTCATACTCGCAGAATCCATGCGAAAAGTAGTTCATACAATAGCTATGCCATGAGCGCATAAGTATTCTTTGTAGTACTCTCTCTGGTGGTTGTTAGAAAAAAAAAGAGAGAGAGCTTCCGGGATTGTCTTCGTGCCGATTAGCCGGAGTTTTTGTTTGAAGAACTGTAATCTGATTATTGAGATTTATGACAGAAGATAACTGATACGAAATTGTACGATTAAAAAGTGAAATATATATATATATATGGCTCCTTCATGAAAAAGGTCTGTATCTGACATTTGAGAATTAATGATATTCATCGATATATTGCGTAGTTGTTAATCAGAAGGGAACTTCCGAAAGACTGGATACGAACCTGCATTTAATAATCCAAGAGCTCCATTACTTCTTCGGAAGGTTAAACTTCATCAAAGCCAAATATCCGCTTGATGTGAGGTTTCCCGACTGATTATACAACGCTCCCAAAAATACGAGGCATTTTATTTGTACAGATTAGCGGACTGCCGCAAAGCACGAGCCTGCAGAGAAGAAGAATCATCGCCTGATTTCATTTTAACAAGTAAAATTTCAGAATCATTTTGAGTGACTGAGCTATGACTGTGTTTCCTATCATGAATGATTGACTGCTCGAACGAATTGAGATCTACAGAATTACGTAGATAGGACGGAAAAATTACAAGCTTAAGACATTAGTCAGGAAGAATCAATACGCAAAGAAGGGGGATACGGAAGTACTAAGGAATGACGTGGTACATTTGAAAAAAAAATGGTTCAAATGGCTCTGAGCACTATGGGACTTAACATCTGAGGTCATCAGCCCCCTAGAACTTAGAACTACTTAAATCTAACGAACCTAAGGACATCACACACATCCATGCCCGAGGCAGGATTCGAACCTGCACCATAGCGGTCGCGCGGTTCCAGACTGTAGCGCCTAGAACCGCTCGGCCACCACGGCCATGACGGGGAAGATTTGTCTGATGTGATAGAGGAAGAAACAAGTGTCGATTTAGAAGAGATAGGGGATCTAGTATTAAAATTAGAATTTAAGAGAGCTTTGGAGGTCTCAAGATCAAATAAAGGCGGAAGGGATAGATAACATTCCAGCAGAATTTCTAAAATCATTGGGGTAAGTGGCAACAAAAATACTATTCACGTTGGTGTGTAGAATGTGTGAGTCTGGCGTCATACCATGTGACTTTTGGAAAAATATCATCCACACAATTTAGGAGACTGCAAGAGATGGCAAGTGGGAGAATCATCGCGCAATCAGCTTAACAACCCATGCATCCAAGTTGCTGACAAGAATAATATACAGCAGAATGGGAGAGAAAATTGAGTCCATGTTAGATGACAATCAATTTGGCCTTAGGAAAGGTAAAGGCACCAGAGAGCCAATTCTGACATTGCAGCTGGTAATGGAAGCAAGACATAAATAAAGAAAAATCAAGACACCTTCATAGGATTTGTCGACCTGGAAAAAGCGTTCGACAATGTAAAATGGTGCGAGATGTTCGAAATTCTGAGAAAAATAGGGGCAAGTTGTAGAGATAGACGGTAATATACAATATGCACAAGAGTCAAGAAGGAATAATAAGAGTGGATGACCAAGAACGAAGTGCTCGGATTAAACAGGATGTAAGACAGGGATGTAGTGTTTCGCCCATACTGTTCAATCTGCACACCGATGAAGCAATGGTGGAAACAAAAGATTGGTTCAAAAGTGGAATTAAAATTCATGGTGAAGGGACATCAGTGATACGATTCGCTGATGACATTGCTATCCTGAGTGAAAGTGGAGAAGTGATACATGATCTTCTGAATGGAATGAACGGTCTAATGAGTACAAGATATGGATTGAGAACAAATCAAAGAAAGTCGAAAGTAATGAAAAGTAGCAGAAATGAGAACAGCGAGAAACTTAATATCAGGACTGATGTTTACGAAGTAGATGAAGTTGAGGAATATTCCTACCTAAGGCAGCAAAATAACCAATGACGAACGGAGTAAGGAGAACATCAAAAACAGACTAGCAATGGCAGAAAGGGCATTACTGGCCAAGAGAAATCTACTAGCATCACACATAGGCCTTAATTTGAGTAAGGAATTTCTGAGAACGTACGTTTGGAGCACAATATTGTATGGTAGTGAAACATGGACTCTGGGAAACCCGGAACAGAAGAGAATCGAAAGCATTTGAGATGTGGCTCTACAGACGAGTGCTGAAGATTAGGTGGACGGATAAGGTAAGGAATGAGGAGGTTCTGCGCAGAATCGGAGAGGAAAAGAATGTGTGCGAAAACACTGATAAGAAGGGACAGGATGATGGGACATCTGTTAAGACATCAGGGAATGACTTCCATGGTACTAGAGGGAGGTGTAGAGGCCAAAAACTTTGGGGAAGACAGAGATTGAAACTGTGACGAAGAAGTTGGCAAAGGAGAGTAATTCATTGTGGGCTGAACCAAACCAGCCACAAGACTAAGGACTAAAAAAAAAAAAAATCCTCACAGAACCAGCAGCTGAACTCATTCATTAAATGACTTCGGTACCTGTTGTTGTTGTTGTGGTCTTCAGTCCTGAGACTGGTTTGATGCAGCTCTCCATGCTACTCTATCCTGTGCAAGCTTCTTCATCTCCCAGTACCTACTGCAACCTACATCCTCCTGAATCTGCTTAGTGTATTGATCTCTTGGTCTCCCTCTACGATTTTTACCCTCCACGCTGCCCTCCAATGCTAAATTTGTGATCCCTTGATGCCTCAAAACATGTCCTACCAACCGATCCCTTCTTCTAGTCAAGTTGTGCCACAAACTTCTCTTCTCCCCAATCCTATTCAATACCTCCTCATTAGTTACGTGATCTACCCACCTTATCTTCAGCATTCTTCTGTAGCACCACATTTCGAAAGCTTCTATTCTCTTCTTGTCCAAACTGGTTATCGTCCATGTTTCACTTCCATACATGGCCACACTCCATACAAATACTTTCAGAAACGACTTCCTGACACATAAATCTATACTCGATGTTAACAAATTTCTCTTCTCCAGAAACGATTTCCTTGCCATTGCCAGTCTACATTTTATATCCTCTCTACTTCGACCATCATCAGTTATTTTACTCCCTAAATAGCAAAACTCCTTTACTACTTTAAGTGTCTCATTTCCTAATCTAATCCCCTCAGCATCACCCGATTTAATTTGACTATATTCCATTATCCTCGTTTTGATTTTGTTGATGTTCATCTTATATCCTCCTTTCAAGATACTGTCCATTCCGTTCAACTGCTCTTCCAAGTCCTTTGCTGTCTCTGACAGAATTACAATGTCATCGGCGAACCTCAAAGTTTTTACTTCTTGTCCATGAATTTTAATACCTACTCCGAATTTTTCTTTTGTTTCCTTTACTGCTTGCTCAATATACAGATTGAATAACATCGGGGAGAGGCTACAACCCTGTCTCACTCCTTTCCCAACCACTGCTTCCCTTTCATGCCCCTCGACTCTTATAACTGCCATCTGGTTTCTGTACAAATTGTAAATAGCCTTTCGCTCCCTGTATTTTACCCCTGCCACCTTCAGAATTTGGAAGAGAGTATTCCAGTTAACGTTGTCAAAAGCTTTCTCCAAGTCTACAAACGCTAGAAACATAGGTTTGCCTTTTGTTAATCTTTCTTCTAAGATAAGTCGTAAGGTTAGTATTGCCTCACGTGTTCCGACATTTCTACGGAATCCAAACTGATCTTCCCCGAGGTCCGCTTCTACCAGTTTTTCCATTCGTCTGTAAAGAATTCGTGTTAGTATTTTGCAGCTGTGACTTATTAAACTGATAGTTCGGTAATTTTCACATCTGTCAACACCTGCTTTCTTTGGGATTGGAATTATTATATTCTTCTTGAAGTCTGTGGGTATTTCGCCTGTCTCATACATCTTGCTCACCAGATGGTAGAGTTTTGTCATGACTGGCTCTCCCAAGGCCATCAGTAGTTCTAATGGAATGTTGTCTACTCCCGGGGCCTTGTTTCGACTCAGGTCTTTCAGTGCTCTGTCAAACTCTTCACGCAGTATCTTATCTCCCATTTCATCTTCATCTACATCCTCTTCCATTTCCATTATACTGTCCTCAAGTACATCGCCCTTGTATAAACCCTCTATATACTCCTTCCACCTTTCTGCCTTCCCTTCTTTGCTTAGAACTGGGTTGCCATCTGAGCTCTTGATATTCATACAAGTGGTTCTCTTCTCTCCAAAGGTCTCTTTAATTTTCCTGTAGGCAGTATCTATCTTACCCCTAGTGAGACAAGCCTCTACATCCTTACATTTGTCCTCTAGCCATCCCTGCTTAGCCATTTTGCACTTTCTGTCGATCTCATTTTTGAGACGTTTGTATTCCCTTTCGCCTGCTTCATTTACTGCATTTTTATATTTTCTCCTTTCATCAATTAAATTCAATATTTCTTCTGTTACCCAAGGATTTCTATTAGCCCTCGTCTTTTTACCTACTTGATCCTCTGCTGCCTTCACTACTTCATCCCTCAAAGCTACCCATTCTTCTTCTACTGTATTTCTTTCCCCCATTCCTGTCAATTGTTCCCTTATGCTCTCCCTGAAACTCTCTACAACCTCTGGTTCTTTCAGTTTATCCAGGTCCCATCTCCTTAAATTCCCACCTTTTTGCAGTTTCTTCAGTTTCAATCTGCAGTTCATAACCAATAGATTGTGGTCAGAATCCACATCTGCCCCTGGAAATGTCTTACAATTTAAAACCTGGTTCCTAAATCTCTGTCTTACCATTATATAATCTATCTGATACCTATTAGTATCTCCAGGATTTTTCCAGGTATACAACCTTCTTTTATGATTCTTGAACCAAGTGTTAGCTATGATTAAGTTATGCTCTGTGCAAAATTCTACAAGGCGGCTTCCTCTTTCATTTCTTCCCCCCAATCCATATTCACCTACTATGTTTCCTTCTCTCCCTTTTCCTACTGACGAATTCCAGTCACCCATGACTATTAAATTTTCGTCTCCCTTCACTACCTGAATAATTTCTTTTATCTCGTCATACATTTCATCAATTTCTTCATCATCTGCAGAGCTAGTTGGCATATAAACTTGTACTACTGTAGTAGGCATGGGCTTTGTGTCTATCTTGGCCACAATAATGCGTTCACTATGCTGTTTGTAGTAGCTAACCCGCACTCCTATTTTTTTATTCATTATTAAACCTACTCCTGCATTACCCCTATTTGATTTTGTATTTATAACCCTGTAATCATCTGACCAAAAGTATTGTTCCTCCTGCCACCGAACTTCACTAATTCCCACTATATCTAACTTTAACCTATCCATTTCCCTTTTTAAATTTTCTAACCTACCTGCCCGATTAAGGGATCTGACATTCCACGCTCCGATCCGTAGAATGGCAGTTTTCTTTCTCCTGATAACGACATCCTCTTTAGTAGTCCCCGCCCGGAGATCCGAATGGGGGACTATTTTACCTCCGGAATATTTTACCCAAGAGGACGCCATCATCATTTAATCATACAGTAAAGCTGCATGTCCTCGGGAAAAATTACGGCTGTAGTTTCCCCTTGCTTTCAGCCGTTCGCAGTACCAGCACAGCAAGGCCGTTTTGGTTAATGTTACAAGGCCAGATCAGTCAATCATCCAGACTGTTGCCCCTGCAACTACTGAAAAGGCTGCTGCCCCTCTTCAGGAACCACATGTTTGTCTGGCCTCTCAACAGATACCCCTCCGTTGTGGTTGCACCTACGATACGGCCATCTGTATCGCTGAGGCACGCAAGCCTCCCCACCAACGGCAAGGTCCATGGTTCATGGGGGGGTTCGGTACCTATTAATACTTTATTTGCGGTAACAATTAGAAAGGTTCATGACCAGACATTCAAATACAGTGGAACTAAATTACGATCTGAGTGTTTCTTTCATGGTCAAGCGTAGGTTGTCATTTAATGAAATGGTAGTTCAGAACATCAGTTTGTACTCTTACCGCACAGAATCCAAAAAGCAAAACGTATTCAATATTCTGAAGTTTTGAGATTGTACTGTAACCAAAAAGAATTATAAAAAAGTCTTTAAAAATAATAAAAGCCAAAAACGAGAGCAAAGGAGTCTTTACCATTCGTACTCTACATGATTTATCATAATTTCGAGTTCCATACCTTCAAGTCACAATGAGCAGCTGAAATTTCCAAGTTCCAAGGTATACACCATAGCAATTGTGAAGTATACACACACACATTCTTGACAAGTAGAATGTGAAAAGTTATGCCGAAGAATTCAGTCACTCTTGGACTGGTGGAAAGTCTTAATGACTGAGGAAAAACCACAAAGGGAGTCCAAGAGGGTTCCATTTTGGGTGCAGTCCTATACTTTATACATGTGAATGACCCTCCACTTAACGTTCAACAAGCAGAATTGACGCTATTTGCAGACATTAGTAGTGTTACAATAAATCCCATCTGAGAAAAAACAACAGAAGAGATTATAACTTGTATTTACCAAAGAATTATAAACTGAGTCTCAGAAAATGGACTCTCCATATATTTCGAAAATACAGAATGTGTTCAGTTCCTCGAAAGAAATAATCACACCAACAATTGATGCAACACATGAGCAAGAGTCAATAAACAAGGTAGAATGCTCAAAATTTCTGGGTGTACATATTGATGAAAACCTGGACTGGAAGAAGCAGATTACAAGATTCTCAAACAGTTAAGTCCAAATACCTTGTTCTTTGCGTAATTGCTATTCTTGAGAATAAACTATTTAACCTCCTGACATATTTTGCCTATTTCCATACAATAATGTCTTATGCCCCCCATGAACCATGGTGGAGAGGCTAGGGTGCCTCAGCGATACAGATAGCCGTACCGTAGATGCAACCACAACGGAGGGGTATCTGTTGAGAGACCAGACAAACGTGTGGTTCCTGAAGAGGGGCAGCAGCCTTTTTAGTAGTTGCAGGGGCAACAGTCTGGATGATTGACTGATCTGGCGTTGTAATAACATTAACGAAAACGGCCTTGCTGTGCTGGTACTGCGAACGGCTGAAAGCAAGGGGAAACTACGGCCGTAATTTTTCTCGAGGGCATGCAGCTTTACTGTATGGTTAAGTGATGATGGTGTCCTCTTGGGTAAAATATTCCGGAGGTAAAATAGTGCCCCATTCGGACCTCCGGGCGGGGTCTACTCAGGAGGACGTCGTTACCAGGAGAAAGAAAACGCGTTCTACGGATCGGAGCGTGGAATGTCACATCCCTTAATCAGGCAGGTGGGTTAGAAAATTTAAAAAGGGAAATGGATAGGTTAAAGCTAGATATAGTGGGAATTAGTGAAGTTCGTTGGCAGGAGGAACAAGACTTCTGGTCAGGTGAATACAGGGTTATAAATCAAATAGGGGTACTGCGGGAGTAGGTTTAATAATGAATAAAAAATAGGAATGCCGGTAAGCTACTACAAAGAGCATAGTGAACGCATTATTGTAGCAAAGATAGACACGGAGCTCACACCCACCACAGAAGTACAAGTTTATATGCCAACTAGTTCCGCAGATGACGAAGAGATTGATGAAATGTATGATGAGATAAAAGAAATTATTCAGATAGTGAAGGGAGACGAAAATTTAATAGTCATGGGTGACTGGAATTCGATAGTAGAAAAAGGAAGAGAAGGAAAAGTAGTAGGTGAATATGGAATGGTGGTAAGGAATGAAAGAGGAAGCCACCTGGTAGAATTTTGCACAGAGCATATCTTAATCTGTCTTGAGATAGAGATGATCCAACGGAGAGTAGCGCGCTTCGTTATAGGATCATTTAGTAATCGCGAAAGCGTTACGGAGATGATAGATAAACTCCAGTGGAAGACTCTGCAGGAGAGACGCTCAGTAGCTCGGTACGGGTTTTTGTTGAAGTTTCGAGAACATACTTCCACCGAGGAGTCAAGCAGTATATTGCTCCCTCCTACGTATATCTCACGAAGACACCATGAGGATAAAATCAGAGAGATTAGAGCCCACACAGAGGCATACCGAAAATCTTTCTTTCCAGGAACAATACTAGACTGGAATAGAAGGAAGAACCGATAGAGGTACTCAAAGTACCCTCCGCCACACACCGTCAGGTGGCTTGCGGATTATGGATGTAGATGTAGATGTAGAATCATAGCTAACACTTGGTTCAAAAATCATGAAAGATGGTTGTATACTTGGAAGATGCCTGGAGACACTCGAAGGTTTCAGATAGATTACATAATGGTAAGACAGAGATTTAGGAACCAGGTTTTAAATTGTAAGACATTTCCAGGGGCACACGTGGCCTTTGACCATAATCTGTTGGTTATGAACTGTAAATTAAAACTGAAGATACTGCAAAAAGGTGGGAATTTAAGGAGATGGGACCTGGATAAACTGTCTAAACCAGAGGTTGTAGAGAGTTTCAGAGAGAGCATTAGGGAACGACTGACAAGAAGGGGGGAAGGAAATACAGTAGAAGAAAAGTGGGTAGCTTTGAGGGATGAAATAGTGAAGGCAGCAGAGGATCAAGTAGGTAAACAGACGAGGGCTAGTAGAAATCCGTGGGTAACAGGAGAAATATTGAATTTGATTGATGAAAGAAGAAAATATAAAAGAGCAGTAAATGAAGCAGGCAAAATGAAATACAAATGTCTCAAAAATGAGATCGAAAGGAAGTGCAAAATAGCTAAGCAGGGATGGCTAGAGGACAAATGTAAGGATGTAGAGGCATATATCACTAGGGGTAAGATAGATACTGCCTACAGGAAAATTAAAGATACTTTTGGAGAAAAGAGAACCGCTTGTATGAATATCAAGAGCTCAGATGGAAACCCAGTTCTATGAAGGGGAAGCAGGAAGGTGGAAGGAGTATATAGAGGGTGTATGCAAGGGCGATGTACTTGAGGACAATATTATGGAAATGGAAGAGACGTAGATGAAGATGAAATGGGAGATATGATACTGCGTGAAGAGTTTGACAGAGCACTGAAAGACCTAACTCAAAACAAAGCCACGGGTGTAGACAACATTCTATTAGAACTACTGATAGCCTTGGAGGAGCCATCCCGGACAAAACTCTACCATCTGGTTAGCAAGATGTATGAGACAGGCGAAATACCCTCAGACTTCAAGAAGAATATAATAATTCCAATCCCAAAGAAAGCAGGTGTTGACAGATGTGAAAATTACCGAACTATCAGTTTAATAAGTCACGGCTGCAAAATAGTAACACAAGTTCGCCGGCCGGAGTGGCCATGCGGTTCTGGGCGCTACAGTCTGGAGCCGAGCGACCGCTACGGTCGCAGGTTCGAATCCTGCCTCGGGCATGGATGTGTGTGATGTCCTTAGGTTAGTTAGGTTTAATTAGTTCTAAGTTCTAGGCGACTGATGACCTAAGAAGTTAAGTCGCATAGTGCTCAGAGCCATTTGAACCATTTTTTGAACACAAGTTCTTCACAGACGAATGGAAAAACTGGTAGAAGCCGACCTTGCGGAAGATCAGTTTGGATTCCGTAGAAATGTTGGAACACGTGAGGCAATACTGACCCTACGACTTATCTTAGAAGATGTATTAAGGAAAGGCATACCTACGTTTCTAGCATTTGTAGACTTACAGAAAGCTGTTGACAATGTTGGCTAGTATACTCTCTTTCAAATTCTGAAGATGGCAGGGGTTAAATATAGAGAGCGAAAGGTTATTTACAATTTGTACAGAAACCAGATGGCAGTTATATGAGCCGAGGGGCATGAAAGGGAAGCAGTGGTTGGGAAGGGAGTGGGACAGGGTTGTAGCCTATCCCCGATGCTATTCAATCTGTATATTGAGCAAGCAGTAAAGTAAACAAAAGAAAAATTCGGAGTGGGAATTAAAATCCATGGACAAAATTAAAAACTTTGAGGTTCGCCAATGACATTGTAATTCTGTCAGAGGCAGCAAACGATCTGGAAGAGCAGTTGAACGGAATGGACAGTGTCTTGAAAGTAGGATATAAGATGAACATCAACAAAAGCAAAACGAGAATAGTGGAATGTAGTCGAATTAAATCGGGTGATGCTGAGAGAATTAGATTAGGAAATGAGACACTTAAAGTAGTAAAGGAGTTTTGCTATTTGGGAAGCAAAATAACTGATGACGGTCGAAGTAGAGAGGATGTAAAATGTAGACTGGCAATGGCAAAGAAAGCGTTTCTAAAGAAGAGAAATTTGTTAACATCGAGTATAGATTTAAGTGTAAGGAAGTCGGTTCTGAAAACATTTGATGGACTGTAGCCACGTATGGGAGTGATATATGGACGATAAATACTTTGAACAAGAAGAGAATAGAAGCTTTCGAAATGTGGTGCTACAGAAGAATGCTGAAGATTAGCTGGATAGATCACATAACTAATGAGGAGGTATTGAATAGAATTGGAGAGAAGAGAAATTTGTGGCAGAACCTGACTAGGTGAAGGGATCGGTTGGTAGGACATGTTCTGAGGCATCAAGGGATCACCAATTTAGTATTGGAGGGCATCGTGGAGGGTAAAAATTATAGAGGGAGACCAAGAGATGAATACACTAAGTAGATTCGAAACGATGTAGGCTGCAGTAGGTACTGGGAGATGAAGAAGCTTGCACAGGATAGAGTAGCATGGAGAGCTGCATCAAACTAGTCTCTGGACTGAAGACCACAACAACAACAACAACACTGTCTTATGGAATAATTTTCTGTGGTAACTCATCACTTAGAAAGAAATTATTTGTTTTACAAAAGTGAGCAATAAGGCTAATATTTGGTGTTTACCCAGGGACATCATGTATGCACCTCTTCAATACAATACAAATTACATGATGTTGCGTTTTGTAAGCGAATGGAAGCAACAAAGGGAGTAGGCAACTTATTTTGCATTGTTAGCGTCGCCCACTGGAGCATTGTAGATATTGCTGTAATATAACGAGCAAAAAGTAAATTAATTTCCTCGATCATAATAGACGCACGCAGAAAAGCGTATACGGGCTTGCTAAAATTTTTTCTTGTATGTTTGCTTTCCGAATCGGGAGAGATGCTTGTGCCAAGCATTGGTTATAAGCGATCTCTGCAGGTCTTCGACAAACAGGAAGCAGAGCTTGAAAACTACATTCAGAAAGCTGCTAAGCTCTTCTACGAACTTTCCATGAAGGAAGTGAAAAGTCTAGTTGATCAGTACCCCGTGAACAATAATGTCAAATTTCCCGCTGGTTGGAGTGACGCAGAATTGGCTTCCGCTGACTGATTTGGAGAACGCTTTTCACCATCACACCAGAGGCTACGTGCCTAAGCAGGGCTACAAGTTTCAACAGGCACAACGTAGGTAGATCTTTTTTATAAATCTGAGTGAAGTTTATGATCGATACAAGCTTCAGTAGCAGAACATGTATAACATGGACTAGACTGCCGTAACTACTGTACCAACGCCTGCCAAAATTGTAGCAAGGAAGGGCGTGAAACAAGTCGGTGCTGTAATCTCCGCCGTAAGAGGAACTCTTGTTATTGTTGCCCTGGCAGTAAATGCATGTGGAAACTCAGTCTCGCCTTTCTTTGTTTTTCCAAGAAAGAGCTTCAGGGATTATTTCCTCCGAAACGGACCAGAAGAATGCGCAGGGTCTGCAAATAGGTCAGGGTGGATGACAGGGCAAGACTTTCACTCACCCCTGCATCATTTCATTCACCATTCCAGGGCTACATGGGAGTGACCGGATCTCTTTCTTCCGCTCACTGATCGGTCGCACCTCGATATTCCAGTGTTAGACGTAGCCAAAGAAAACGGCGTCGTCCCGCCCTTTTTTCCATCACACACGTCCCACACATTACAACCTTTAGATAGAACGGCGTTTGGTCCATTTAAAAAATATATTAACTCTGCATCAGACGCTTGGATGAAAAACAATGCTGGAAGCACTATGACAATGTATGACATTCCATTTATAGTGAAGCAATCTTTGCTTAGCGCTGCTACACCAAGGGACGTCAAGGCTGGATTTCGAGTGACAGGAATATGGCCATTTAACAAAGACATTTTTACGACGACGACTTTTTACCCTCTGCTGTGACGTACCAGCCATACGCTTTCTGTGTTTCTTAGGAACTAAGTTGGGAAAAACGTTCCCAGAACAGCAACAAGAGTGGAATCAAGCCCCCTGCTCTGCCCCTCCACAATAGCTGCTGCAGAACACATACTCATACATGTGCCGCCTGAAGCTCTGAGACCTTCCCCTAAAGCTCCTGCCCACAAGAACAGAGTAACAAGGAATAAAAGAGTGTGTGCTATCCTTACTGATTCGCCAGTAAAAGCAACATTGACAGCTGAGGCACATAAGCAAAAAAAGCCTGCAAGTCGACAACTAGTGTTTCCCAAGAAAAATGAAGAATAAGGAGGAGGAGGAGGAGATTAGTGTTTAACGTCCCGTCGACAACGAGGTCATTAGAGACGGAGCGCAAGCTCGGGCGAGGGAAGGATGGGGAAGGAAATCGGCCGTGCCCTTTCAAAGGAACCATCCCGGCATGTGCCTGCAGCGATTTAGGGAAATCACGGAAAACCTAAATCAGGATGGCCGGAGACGGGTTTGAACCGTCGTCCTCCCGAATGCGAGTCCAGTGTGCTAACCACTGCGCCACCTCGCTCGGTCTGAAGAATAAGAAAGCTAACATAGGAGACGAAAATGTCAGCTCGAGGAATCATCTGATGAGGAAGACGGCTGGATATGCACTGAATGTATGGAGCCCTACTGTAGATCAAAACCACCAACCACATGGATACAGTGCACAAAGTGTCAAAGATGGGCACATGATAAGCGTGCAATGAATAACAATATTTTAATTTGTAAAAAACCGGAAGATCGAAAATGAAACTGATATTTCTTCATCAGAGTAAGGAATAATTAATAAATATTCTGTATGTCAATATGAGTATTGTGTTCAAGTTTTATGCTTCGTTACAACCTAAAATTGTTTCTCCTGCACTGAAATTACTGATTAAATAAATGTGTGTTATAGAACCAAAAAGATATTCCTTTTCAGTTATTATGTAACAACTAACCACATAAAGTGTAAAAATGTGCCCGGTACCGAGGTAAGTTGTTACATCACGCAAGTTATCATAAAATTTAATATAGAGCTTAGTAATCTGAATTCACATCTGGGACAAAAACTTTTTTCTGAAGATTAAATGGGGTACTAACATTAGGCACTTGCCCCAAAGGAATACGTGTTTTGTGTCGAAATATGAGGTTAAAAAAATGTCTAACAGCTGGCTCCGTTCTCCCCTACACATAATTCAGGTTGTTCGAATACTTTTGAACATGACGCCAGTTCAGGCAATTTAGGTGAGGCTTAAATATTTTGATAAATAATACAGGCCACTCTGTAGCAATTCTGGACATCTGGGGCGGTCACATTGTCCTGCTGGAATTGCCGAAGTCCGTCGGAACGCATAATTGACATGAATAGATGCAGGTGATCAGACAGGATGCTCACGTACGTGTCACCTGTCAGAGTCGTATCTAGACTTATCAGGGATCCCATTTCACTCCAGCTGCACACGTCCTACAAAAAATGGTTCAAATGGCTCTGAGCACTATGGGACTTAACATCTGAGGTCATCAGTCCCCTTGAACTTAAAATTACTTAAACCTAAGTATCCTAAGTACATCACACACATCCATGCCCGAGGCAGGATTCGAACCTGCGACCGTAGCAGGGCGCGGTTCCGGACTGAAGCGCCTAGAACCGCTCGGCCAACAGTCCCTACACCTTTACAGAGCCTCCACCAGCTTGAACAGTCCCCTGCTGACATGTAGGGTCCATTGATTCATGAGGTTGTCTCCATATCCGTACACGTCCATCCGCTCGATACAATTTGAAACGAGACTCGTCCGACCAGCAAAATGTTTCCAGTCATCAACAGTCCGATGTCGGTGTTGACGGGTCCAGGCGAGGAGTAAATATTTGTGTCGTGCAGTCATCAAGGGTACACGAAAGGGTCTTCGGCTCCAAAAGCCCATACCGATGATATTTCGTTGAATGGTTCGCATACTGACACTTTTTGATGACCCAGAATTAAAAACTGCAGCAATTTACGGAAGGGTTGCACCTCTGTCACGTTGAACGATTCTCTTTAGTCGTCATTGCTCCTGTTTCTGCAGGATCTTTATTCCGGCAGCAGCGATGTCGGAGATTTGGTGTTTTACCGAAATATTGATACTCGTGGTACACTCGTGAAATGGTCGTACGGGAAAATCCCCACTTCTTCGCTGCCTAGGAGATGCTGTGTCCCAACGCTCGTGCGCCGACTATGATGCTACCTAAGGCGCTGCAGTCATGGACTGTGCGGCTGGTCCCGGCGGAGGTTCGAGTCCTGCCTCGGGCATGGAGCTTTTTGAGGACAATATGGACTAAAAACCATTACAATGGGCAATAGCGCAGAAAGACATTGTATTAAATGACTGTAATTTACTTATGTACATGCCGGCCGCGGTGGCCGTGCGGTTCTGGCGCTGCAGTCCGGAACGGCGGGACTGCTACGGTCGCAGGTTCGAATCCTGCCTCGGGCATGGGTGTGTGTGATGTCCTTAGGTTAGTTAGGTTTAAGTAGTTCTAAGTTCTAGGGGACTTATGACCTAAGATGTTGAGTCCCATAGTGCTCAGAGCCATTTGAACCATTTTGAACTTATGTACATGACGAGAATCAAAAATAATAATTTATGTTACAATGGTTAGCCAAGGCCAGGCAGTTATTGCCAGAGCAGGCAGCATTTGAGAGAAAGTTGGGTGTTAATTATAAGCAGCCATGATTAATTTTGTAGTGCTGAAAACATCAACTAAGTCGAAATGTTTGACGTATTGAACTGCTGGATGTCAGTGTCCAACAGGCGCAATATAGCGGCAAACAACCACCTTGCCAAGGTCAGGTGTGACGATGGCAAATGGCTACGTGGTCATTCGCCAAAATATATTGCCCGTGAACTATTTCGAGTTGAAGTACACCGGGAGAAGCTGAAGAATCACATCAAAAAGTCGCTTATTCTACGTGCACATATGGCGGATTTTCATTGAAGATTTTGCACCATGCATTTGCTGTTGTTGAAAGAGGCTAAAACTCTTCGTGTATCTCACATTGTAAAATACAACCTTAAAAATCTTCGGCAGCTTTTATGTTATAGCTGCTGTACTGGAGTGAGACGCGGTAATTGAGTCAGTTGAATACACATTGGAGATCGGGTTTCCTTCCTTGAGAGGCGGGTAGGATGACAGAGATTTATGAGGATGAGGTCCTATCAGATGATACACTCAAGCACTGGCTTCTCCAGCTCAAGTGTGCGCGTCTTGGATGTAAACGATTCCTGTTCTACCATTAACGGAGGCACTGGCCGAAATGAGAAGACGGCAATTCCGCAGGCTCGGCATTTATCTCCTCCCAACTAGAACAAAAGCCTCGTCTTCTTCGAGATCACTGATGTTGAAATGATTATTAGATATTAGTCGGGCTGGAAATATGGACTGCATAACGTGCAGCCTCGTGAATAAGCATTAACGAGGCGTGTGATTTCTAAATCTTTTATTGGTATGTCGAGAAATATAGCAGAATTTTTCGGAACACAACAGTAATATAGGAAAAAATAATGATTCGTTCACTGTGAAAACAGTCGTCTCAATGGACAGAACACTCGAAGTTGTCGTAAGCTCAGCTACCACAGGTCCTTTGAGAACATCAGATTATATGATGGATTTCATGGTAGACGTTACTGGTCGTGCAGAGCCGTATTGCGGTTCACCTCCACAGTAACTTTTGAGAGGCTATCAGATTACTTCTGATCTACGTATCTTAAGCCACTATTTCCGCAAATGGAGGTACAGTCAAACTCAAATTAAACGGAAGTTTCCTGTTTTCATCTGTCCAATAGATTGGCACACAGAGTCCTCGGTGTCTATTTTGAAGGAGACGAACTTCATCATAATATGCACCCAAAATATCTTGGGATAATGTTAGACAGGACACTTTCTTTGAAGGACCACTTGACACGAACATCTACTAAGCTCAAAACCAGAAACAACGTGAAAGGTGGCTACACTGAGCCACAGCGCCAGAGATCGCGCTAGAGAGTATTGTTCGGCCGCCTCCACTGGCAGTGATTCTTGAGATGTCGTGGTAGGCAGTGCTTGTTTAGAACTCGTAGTAGGGAGTGATTATTGAGATGTCGTAGTGGGCAGTGCTTGTCGAGGACTCGTAGTAGTCAATTCCTGTTGAGAGGTCGTGGTGGAGTGTGCTTGTCGAGATGTTGTAGTAAGGAGTGCTTGTTCCATGTTTTATGCAGTTGTTTGATGGGCTAGACAGCAGATGGTTCGAATGGAAATATTGTAGTGATCAGAGTGCTTTTCAATATATATGAAGGTAAAATATTCCGTGTTTTTTTTTTGTTTTTCATTATTTCAGTGTCTTAAATAATGCGTCATTACAGGTTCAGTCAACAAAGCATCTGGCTTGTGTTCTTGTATTAGAGTGTAATTCTGGTTTTTTTGAGTAATTATGGTATTTCTATTTTCTTTAATTAATTCAGTATAAATGTTATTTAAAATTTCTTGTGTTATTGAAGAAGAACCGTGCCAGATGCGTACGTTGAGCCACACTTCCACACACAGAACAGTTATACTTGTGCTTTGGTTTCGTAGGTTTTATAGTTGCTGGGGACTTAATTAATTAATTGTGTTAATGAAAATTTCCATTTCATTCTTTGTTGTTGTTTTATGCAGTCAGTTAGCGTAATAATACTAGTCAGGGCCAACCGTTTACGAGACTTCGTAATCGGACAGACAGCAACTAAATCAAAAATTAAAATTAGTTGCATTTTTATTTTAATTAAGCCCCCATGCAAACGTTCTCCATAAACTCTGCGGCTCTCGTTGGGGATCGTCAGCAGACATTGTCCAGGTATTAGCACTCGGTTTGCTATGCTCAGCAGCAGAGTACTGTGCGCCTGACTGGCTTAATGGTCCTCATTTAAAAAAGATGGACCTACAACTTAATGAGGCCATGCGCATTGTTCATGGTTCAATACGATCTACTCCCACATACTGGCTACCCATCTTGAGCCACATTCCATTTCCTGATATCAGACGGAAGAGGCGCTACTGTGTGAACACCAGAAGACTGCTAATGACACTCTTCCAACAATGGAGGACGTATTCCCTGTGGAGCGAAAAATACTAAGAGCAAGACATTTCACTCTCATCACAGCCAGGACTCTCATGGAATCTGAATTCAGTCCTATCTATGAATGGAAACGCTGCTGGCAACAAAACTGTTCCCCACAATGCCTGAAGCTGCCTTGTATCCAGAAGAAACCACCTGGATTCGAAGCCGGCCGCGGTGGTCTAGCGGTTCTAGGCGCTCAGTCCGGAACCGCGCTACCGCTACGGTCGCAGGTTCGAATCCTGCTTCGGGCATGGATGTGTGTGATGTCCTTAGGTTAGTTAGGTTTAAGTGGTTCTAAGTTCTAGGGGAGTGATGACCACAGATGTTAAGTCCAATAGTGCTCAGAGCCAACCTGGATTCGACCAGCCTCGGGCAGTTTGGACTATCTTGAACCGCATCCGAACGGGCCATGGACGATGTGCAGACATTCTCTACAGGTATGGCAAATCTTCATCACCATCGTGTGACTGTAGTGCGGAAAGACAGACATTGCTCATGATATCTTCAACTTTTATAGTCCTGTCTTCCTCAGTTGCGTGTAATATTACGGTATATTAATAATTTTTACTTATGGACCGTCTGACAGCAACTGAATAAAACACAATTTTAGTGCCATACGCGTTTCGCCTTTATTTTCTGCAAGGCATCATCAGTGGCCTGGAATATGTACATATGTTAGCTATTTTATTTACATTTTTGTCATTGTGCCTATAGGTTATAAACAGTTCTGGTGGTTGGTATTTCCTATTAAGTAGTAATGTTTTGAACTGTACTTACAGGTTGCGTGGACAATTTCCTACATATTACGCTCCTGTTGCATTTTTGGTGTTGTTCTTCTTCTTATGAACGCCAATTTGCGGTTTTTTTCCCCATTCCACAACACTATGCACTGAACGCTTGTTTTAAAGCAATGTTTTGGTTTCTGTTACCGACTGTCAAATGTTTTTGCCTAAGATCGAATATTATTGCCAAACTTATGAGTGTAATTATTGAAGTATCTGTAGTCTGTTCGTGTATGCATTTGTGTCTGCGTTTGTGTATGTGTGTGTGTGTGTGTGTGTGAGTGTTTTTTGGTGTGATATATATATATATATATATATATATATATATATATATATATATATATATATATATATATATATTGCTGTGTGAGTGTGTGTCTCCAGATGATGTGGGGAAGAGCTTTCTTTTTTTTTTTTTGTTTTATGTTATCATTTCCTTTACTAAGTGTAGTAGGGAGCCTGTGCTGATGTGTGTTTGTTCATTTATCACATGTTTGTTTTCTGCTATGGCTTTCTGGATGTGGAAGTTTTCTTGCATTTGTATAAGATGTTTGTCATGGTTGCTTATTCTCATTATTTTCACTTCTTGTTCCATGTTTGTAGGATGATGGTTGTAGTGTTTTAAATGCTCTGCAAATGTGGAATGGTTTGTTTCATACTTCCAACATCTGATATGTTCTTTGTATCTTGTTTGAAAATTCCTGCATGTCATGCCTATGTATACTGCATCACAACTTTGACATTCAAGTTTATATATTCCTGATTGTTGGAATTTGTCTCTCTTGGTAGCTGGCTGGCTTAGGTGTGATTGAAGGGTTTGCCCAGGCTTATATGCTATTTTGAAGCCCTGTCTCTTTAGGATGTTTGCAACTCTGTGTGTTAGTTTATGTGTGTAGGTCATGGTGTACCATCTGGTTCTTTTCTGTGTGGTGTTGTCATTGTGTGTGTTTGTTGAGTGCGTTTGTAAGTTTTCAGCTTGTGAGTTCTTTTGTATTGTGGAACTGTTGTGTTTGTTTTTTATTTGTGTTTTTATTTTTTGATTGAGCTTGTGTACCACATGTGTGTCATACCCATTGTTCCTAGCTATTTGTATGATTGTACTCATTTCTTGTTCATAGTTTCTCTTGCTGAGTGGGATTCTGTTTAATCTATGTAACATGTGTCAGTGCTGCAAGTTTCTGGCTGTGGGGGTGGTTGGATGTGGAATGTATTATTGTGTCTGTGGCTGTTGGTTTTCTAAAGATGTTAAATGTATGTTTACCATTTTCTTTTTTAATTGTAATGTCAAGAAAATTTATTTGATTTTCTTTTTCTTTTTCAAGTGTGAATTTTATGTTCTGATGAGCTTTGTTTATTTCTGAATGGAGTTCATCTATTTTTTCACTTTGCTCGTCTACCAGACAAATAATGTCATCCACGTATCTGTACCAGTATATGATTTTGAAACTTTCGTTTGTGGTTATCTTATCAAATATCTGATTTTCTAGGTGACTGATGAAAATGTTTGCTAGTGTTCCTGATATTGGGGATCCCATGGGCAGTCCATCAGTTTGTAGATAATATTCTTTCTCAAACTGAAAGTAGTTTTGTTCAGTTGTCAGTCTGAGCATATCTGTTATTTCTTTTATTGCGTCTGTGGTGAGCTTGCTGTGGGATGAGAGATTTTGTTCTATGATTTCTATTGTTTCTGTGATAGGGATGGAGGTATACATATTTTCTACATCGAATGAAATCAGTGATGCTGTGTGTGGTACCTGTATGTTCTGTATGTTTTCTATTAGGTTTCCTGTGTTTAGCACTGTTCTGTTGTTTTGTACTTTATCGTGTTTTGTAACTAACTTTTGGAGGTGTTTGGCTATGCGGTATGTTGGGGCTTTCTTGAAGTTGATAACAGCTCTCATTGGCATTCCGTCTTTATGTACTTTCGGTTGACTGCGGAGTGTTGGTGCTTGTGGGTTTTTCTGTGTTAAGTAGTATTTCTGTTTGTCTGTGAGTGTGTGTTCAATGTTTTTCGGTGTTCGTTTCACATTTGCCTGGAACCGTGTAGTTGGATCTGACTTCAGTTTTTGTATGGCGTTGGTGTTTATGTATTCCTTGGTTTTAGTGATGTATTGCTCTTTATCCATGAGTACTGTTACATTTCCCTTGTCTGCTCTTGTTATTAATACGTTATTGTCTGTTAACTTTTGTTTTAACCTTTTCAGAGTAGCTGCTTCTGTTTGGTTGTTCTTATTGTGTGTCTGCTGTGTTTGTTTTATTATGCCTTTTATTTCTTCTTTTACTAGTTCTCTTGTCAGTCCTATGTTTATTTCACAATTATTTTGTTGTTCTTCACGTGTAAGGATGTGTTCGGTTTCTACTATGAGATTTTCTATGTATTGATTGTTCACTTTGCTATTGGTGCAGTATTTCAAACCTTTTTCCAAGAGCATTTTTTCGTTTTCGTGTAGTTCTGTCTCAGGTTAACTAAGCGTGGATGGAATGTGTATTGGTGTTCACGTGGTTTCACATTTAAAATGTATATGTGTTTTTGCGTCTTTTTTACTGTTAGTTTCATTATCTTCTGTTTATGTTTGGTTTGTAAATGTTTCATTGCTGTATATGTGTTGTGTTCAGTTTTTTCTACTAGTGCCATGAAAACTGCGGCGTTTCCTACGTTTTTTGCCAATTCTAGATGAGTCTCATAGAGCATCATGTTTAGGTGCTGTTTTTTCGAATAGAGCATCTTAATTTCATGTAGTAACCAATATCGTTCTGCAAATGTTTTCGACTTCTGTGCCACTGTAGAACTGTTTTTAACCTTTACATTAATGTAACTTGGAATTAAATCGTTCTTTTTGCATGTTTTGTTGAATTTTATATGCTGTATCGTCTTATGGAGTCTCAGATGTATTTTCTTGAACCTGTTGTACACGTTGACAGGGAATGCTTGACATAGCTGTATTGACATCTTCAACTTTTATAGTCCTGTCTTCCTCAGTTGCGTGTAATATTACGGTATATTAATAATTTGTACTTATGGACCGTCTGACAGCAACTGAATAAAACACAATTTAGTGCCATACGCGTTTCGCCTTTATTTTCTGCAAGGCATCATCAGTGGTCTGGAATATGTACATATGTTAGCTATTTTATTTACATTTTTGTCATTGTGCCTATAGGTTATAAACAGTTCTGGTGGTTGGTATTTCCTATTAAGTAGTAATGTTTTGAACTGTACTTACTGGAGACACACACACACACACACACACACAGCAATATATACACTCCTGGAAATTGAAATAAGAACACCGTGAATTCATTGTCCCAGGAAGGGGAAACTTTATTGACACATTCCTGGGGTCAGATACATCACATGATCACATTGACAGAACCACAGGCACATAGACACAGGCAACAGAGCATGCACAATGTCGGCACTAGTACAGTGTATATCCACCTTTCGCAGCAATGCAGGCTGCTATTCTCCCATGGAGACACTCGTAGAGATGCTGGATGTAGTCCTGTGGAACGGCTTGCCATGCCATTTCCACCTGGCGCCTCAGTTGGACCAGCGTTCGTGCTGGACGTGCAGACTGCGTGAGACGACGCTTCATCCAGTCCCAAACATGCTCAATGGGGGACAGATCCGGAGATCTTGCTGGCCAGGGTAGTTGACTTACACCTTCTAGAGCACGTTGGGTGGCACGGGATACATGCGGACGTGCATTGTCCTGTTGGAACAGCAAGTTCCCTTGCCGGTCTAGGAATGGTAGAACGATGGGTTCGATGACGGTTTGGATGTACTGTGCACTATTCAGTGTCCCCTCGACGATCACCAGTGGTGTACGGCCAGTGTAGGAGATCGCTCCCCACACCATGATGCCGGGTGTTGGCCCTGTGTGCCTCGGTCGTATGCAGTCCTGATTGTGGCGCTCACCTGCACGGCGCCAAACACGCATACGACCATCATTGGCACCAAGGCAGAAGCGACTCTCATCGCTGAAGACGACACGTCTCCATTCGTCCCTCCATTCACGCCTGTCGCGACACCACTGGAGGCGGGCTGCACGATGTTGGGGCGTGAGCGGAAGACGGCCTAACGGTGTGCGGGACCGTAGCCCAGCTTCATGGAGACGGTTGCGAATGGTCCTCGCCGATACCCCAGGAGCAACAGTGTCCCTAATTTGCTGGGAAGTGGCGGTGCGGTCCCCTACGGCACTGCGTAGGATCCTACGGTCTTGGTGTGCATCCGTGCGTCGCTGCGGTCCGGTCCCAGGTCGACGGGCACGTGCACCTTCCGCCGACCACTGGCGACAACATCGATGTACTGTGGAGACCTCACGCCCCACGTGTTGAGCAATTCGGCGGTACGTCCACCCGGCCTCCCGCATGCCCACTATACGCCCTCGCTCAAAGTCCGTCAACTGCACATACGGTTCACGTCCACGCTGTCGCGGCATGCTACCAGTGTTAAAGACTGCGATGGAGCTCCGTATGCCACGGCAAACTGGCTGACACTGACGGCGGCGGTGCACAAATGCTGCGCAGCTAGCGCCATTCGACGGCCAACACCGCGGTTCCTGGTGTCCGCTGTGCCGTGCGTGTGATCATTGCTTGTACAGCCCTCTCGCAGTGTCCGGAGCAAGTATGGTGGGTCTGACACACCGGTGTCAATGTGTTCTTTTTTCCATTTCCAGGAGTATATATATATATATATATATATATATATATATATATATATATATATATATATCACACCAAAAAACACTCACACACATACACACACACATACACAAACGCAGACACAAATGCATACACGAACAGACTACAGATACTTCAATAATTACAGTCATAAGTTTGGCAATAATATTCGATCTTAGGCAAAAACATTTGACAGTCGGTAACAGAAACCAAAACATTGCTTTAAAACAAGCGTTCAGTGCATAGTGTTGTGGAATGGGGAAAAAAACCGCAAATTGGCGTTCATAAGAAGAAGAACAAAACCAAAAATGCAACAGGAGCGTAATATGTAGGAAATTGTCCACGCAACCTGTAAGTACAGTTCAAAAATTACTACTTAATAGGAAATACCAACCACCAGAACCGTTTATAACCTATAGGCACAATGACAAAAATGTAAATAAAATAGCTAGCATATGTACATATTCCAGGCCACTGATGATGCCTTGCAGAAAATAAAGGCGAAACGCGTATGGCACTAAAATTGTGTTTTATTCAGTTGCTGTCAGACGGTCCATAAGTAAAAATTATTAATATACCGTAATATTGCTCATGATGTACTGTCATGTCCCGCGCGTGCCTACAAGGGTCCTTTCGAAGATTTTCCATGCCCGAGGCAGGACTCGAACCTGCGACCGTAGCGGTCTCGCGGTTCCAGACTGTAGCGCCTAGAACAGCACGGCCACTACAGCCGGCGGATGATTGTCGATAAACCTTCGAATGAGCTCTAATTCCTCAGATTTTGTCGTTGAAATTATTTCTTGACACGCATTTTGGATAAGTAATATGTTACCCGACTCTTCACGGTACTAACTGTCTCTGATTCACAACGCTTCTCTTGTAGCGTCTGCTACTGGAATTTGTTTAACACCTCCGTAACGCTCTCGGGGCGATTAAACAATCCCGTGACGTAACGTGATGCTCTTTATTAAATATTCACTGTTTCTTCTATTAGTTCAACCTGTTAAAGGTCCCAGACTGATGAGCAATCTCAAGAATCATCGAACTGTCTTGTAAGCCACATCTTTCCAGAATGTATTAGAGTTCCTTGTTGTTGTTGTTGTGGTCTTCAGTCCAGAGACTGGTTTGATGCAGCTCTCCACGCTACTCTATCCTGTGCAAGCTTCTTCATCTCCCAGTACCTATTGCAGCCTACATCCTTCTGAATCTGTTTAGTGTATCCATCTCTTGGTCCCCCTCTACGATTTTTACCCTCCGCACTGCCTTCCAATACTAAACTGGTGATCCCTTGATGCCTCAGAATATGTCCTACCAATCGATCCCTTCTTCTAGTCAAGTTGTGCCACAAATTTCTCTTCTCCCCAATTTTATTCAGTACCTCCTCATTAGTTATGTGATCTATCCATCTAATCTTCAGCATCCTTCTGTAGCACCACATTTCGAAAGCTTCTGTTCTCTTTTTGTCTAAACTATTTATCGTCCACGTTTCGCTTCCATACATGGCTACACTCCATACAAATACTTTCAGAAAAGACGTCCTGACACTTAAATCTATACTCGATGTACAGCTGCATGCCCTCGGGAAAAATTACGGCTGTAGTTTCCCCTTGTTTTCAGCTGTTCGCAGTACCAGCACATTAAGGCCGTTTTGGTTAGTGTTACAAGGCCAGATCAGTCAATCATCCAGACTGTTGCCCCTGCAGCTACTGAAAAGGCTGCTGCCCCTCTTCAGCAACCACACGTTTGTCTGGCCTCTCAACAGATACCCCTCCGTTGTCGCACCAACGGTACGGCTATCTGCATCGTTGAGGCACGCAAGCCTCCCCACCAACGGCAAGATCCATGGTTCATGGGGGGGGGGGGGGGTAAAGTTCCTTAATATTCTTATAATAAATTTGCCTGACGTCTGTTTTTTCCCGCGCTGTCACGGGACCCCAAGTCGATTTCCTCAAATTTAACGAGCAAAACCTTTGAACGTTTGAAGTGGTCATAACTCCACTTTATTTAATCACATTTTATGTATTACAAATCAGCACAACAGTTTTTATGATTTTGAGACAGTTTGTGCAAGTCATCACGCGAAACGGCAGTCACCTGCCAGTTCTGCTTGCCAGTAATTCGAGCAATGGAAGAGTGCTTTCCTTACTCTTCCCACCGCTAACAGTCAATACACCACGTTCATTTGGTTTCCGACTGCATAAATCTTTACAAGGGCAAGCACAGGAAGCAGTTACTAGATAGACAGGCTAAAAGTCACACTACGAACTACGTACTTCAAGGTTATAAGGAAAACATTGGTGTTCGTTGGCTGCAGTTAGCTCTCACCAATTGCGAATTTTCCAATAATCGTCACTTCCGAGTAGATAATGACTCCACTATCTGATACGATACTCTTCCTATCGATTAACTACACTCACTAAGTGGCAACAGCCTACAAAAATACAGGAAAATGACTAGTGAGAACTTGCAAACTCTTCTAATCTGTTCGTACTTTTAGAATAATTTTAAGATCGCTTCAATCACTAACTCCCAAATACAGAAATATGAAATAGCTTTAAACATGACCGCTGCCTAATTGTGGTCAACGACTATCCTCCTATAAAGAAGAGGTCTGCCAGCTGACTTTCGAATCTCGTAAACTCCAGGCGCTCTTGACATTGTTTAAATGTTCAGATTTTTCAGCTAATCAGCCTAAGGAGCTAAATTCAGGCACTCTCATTGCTCGTCCTCTATTCAGAGCAATATGACTCCTTTGGAAGGTGCTGCCTCCTGACGGGACTGTGCAAGTTTATTTCCAATTCATAAGATTCTGGGAAAATCTGACGTCATTGGAAGCTCTCTAAGAGACCCACGAGAAAGGCAGGCCGCAGTGCCCACGTCACGAAGGTAGTTCTTAACTCGCTCGCTCGCTCAGCTCAGCAGACAATGCGTTTCTAAACCTGTTCAAAAATGGTTCAAATGGCTCTGAGCACTATGGGACTCAACTGCTGAGGTCATTAGTCCCCTAGAACTTAGAACTAGTTAAACCTAACTAACCTAAGGACATCACAAACATCCATGCCCGAGGCAGGATTCGAACCTGCGACCGTAGCGGTCTTGCGGTTCCAGACTGCAGCGCCTTTAACCGCACGGCCACTTCGGCCGGCTCTAAACCTGTTAACTCGCAGCTGGGCGTGTACATACTAACAAGAATTACATCTTCTATTGGAATCTGCTGTTATGAAGTCTTACTGATTAACAGTACTACAACAACATTTTGGCATATTTTAATTTTACTGTACCCAGTACAGCCGTAACAAATTATAAGTAGGCCTATGGACTTCCGATCGTTGTAGGACTAATAACAGAAATACTCCGTAATAGCGGATTCCAGTAGAAGATGTAATTCTCGTTTGTACGTACACACCTAGTTACGAATTGACAGTTGTAGAAATGTAGTTTGTTGAGTCGTGCGAGTGAGCGAGCGCAGGCCTATCTCCGCGACGTACGCACCGCGGCCTGTCTTCCTCGTACGCCTCGCCTAGTCCCTACCCCAGCTCCAACAACATGGTGCAAGTACACAGGACCATTTTCAGTGTATACACAGCCTGAGAATGTACTGTATCAAAATTTTATTTCAGTTTTATGGCGGAGAGCCTTTTCATTCGTAAAAGACAAGGTTGCGCTTCAGTTAATGAAATAAAAGTTATTAGACATTACCTTCACACTTTTATGTGGCAGTAAAACCATATGTTATAAAAAAAGCATCTGTATGCTGCTGATAGCGACTGGCGGTCTGCTGGGATCTGAGCGTCACTGAATGGCATTACTAGCGATTCGATACTAGGGACACGAAGTAAAGTTCGTCAAACAGTGCCGGCTAATTCGTCTCGAGGGTAAAGGTTACACTAGTGTCCGTCTTAGTTTATAAACAATTTTTTTGATAGGCTCTGCCTCGAGCGAAAACACAATTTTTCCTTCTTTTCACACAGATATGTTTTGCTCGCGTTGTGCTTTTTTTTCTGTCAATTAACAGGAAAATACACTCCTGGAAATGGAAAAAAGAACACATTGACACCGGTGTGTCAGACCCACCATACTTGCTCCGGACACTGCGAGAGGGCTGTACAAGCAATGATCACACGCACGGCACAGCGGACACACCAGGAACCGCGGTGTTGGCCGTCGAATGGCGCTAGCTGCGCAGCATTTGTGCACCGCCGCCGTCAGTGTCAGCCAGTTTGCCGTGGCATACGGAGCTCCATCGCAGTCTTTAACACTGGTAGCATGCCGCGACAGCGTGGACGTGAACCGTATGTGCAGTTGACGGACTTTGAGCGAGGGCGTATAGTGGGCATGCGGGAGGCCGGGTGGACGTACCGCCGAATTGCTCAACACGTGGGGCGTGAGGTCTCCACAGTACATCGATGTTGTCGCCAGTGGTCGGCGGAAGGTGCACGTGCCCGTCGACCTGGGACCGGACCGCAGCGACGCACGGATGCACGCCAAGACCGTAGGATCCTACGCAGTGCCGTAGGGGACCGCACCGCCACTTCCCAGCAAATTAGGGACACTGTTGCTCCTGGGGTATCGGCGAGGACCATTCGCAACCGTCTCCATGAAGCTGGGCTACGGTCCCGCACACCGTTAGGCCGTCTTCCGCTCACGCCCCAACATCGTGCAGCCCGCCTCCAGTGGTGTCGCGACAGGCGTGAATGGAGGGACGAATGGAGACGTGTCGTCTTCAGCGATGAGAGTCGCTTCTGCCTTGGTGCCAATGATGGTCGTATGCGTGTTTGGCGCCGTGTAGGTGAGCGCCACAATCAGGACTGCATACGACTGAGGCACACAGGGCCAACACCCGGCATCATGGTGTGGGGAGCGATCTCCTACACTGGCCGTACACCACTGGTGATCGTCGAGGGGACACTGAATAGTGCACGGTACATCCAAACCGTCATCGAACCCATCGTTCTACCATTCCTAGACAGGCAAGGGAACTTGCTGTTCCAACAGGACAATGCACGTCCGCATGGATCCCGTGCCACCCAACGTGCTCTAGAAGGTGTAAGTCAACTACCCTGGCCAGCAAGATCTCCGGATCTGTCCCCCATTGAGCATGTTTGGGACTGGATGAAGCGTCGTCTCACGCAGTCTGCACGTCCAGCACGAACGCTGGTCCAACTGAGGCGCCAGGTGGAAATGGCATGGCAAGCCGTTCCACAGGACTACATCCAGCATCTCTACGATCGTCTCCATGGGAGAATAGCAGCCTGCATTGCTGCGAAAGGTGGATATACACTGTACTAGTGCCGACATTGTGCATGCTCTGTTGCCTGTGTCTATGTGCCTGTGGTTCTGTCAGTGTGATCATGTGATGTATCTGACCCCAGGAATGTGTCAATAAAGTTTCCCCTTCCTGGGACAATGAATTCACGGTGTTCTTATTTCAATTTCCAGGAGTGTATACGGTACGTTTAAAATTTCTGGTTATAAAAAAGGTGTTCACAACTTTGAAAACAGAAAATTGTTAAGCCATGCTATCGTTATCATTTCATTTCTTTCTGTATTTTGCGTTATAAACGTTTTTCTGTCGAAATTTTCCTTCTTCAACCATAGAGAACTTAATGTAGAACATTATTTACATTGAAAATTTACACCTGGGTTTATTGCACTGTTCTGGCGAATATTATTTTATTCTGTGAGAAAGATTCTGTGTCTCTGTGCCTATGTCTGTGTGTGCAATATGTTTCCACGTACTTTTTCAGGTTTTCCCATTTAATTCACTGTGAAATTGCACTTTTCAACTTGCACTGTGTCACTGTTTAAAAGCTACGAAAACAAGATGTCGCACAATTGAATGTGTTGTAGGCAGGTGATTTGAATATTGTGGTGGTCTGAGGCTTTGAGAGGTCTGTCTAACACTATGTGTGTGTGTGTGTGTGTGTGTGTGTGTGTGTGTGTGTGAGGGCGCTTGTAGGTTTGGGGACAGAGAACCCAGTCCCGTTGCAGACAAGTGCGTGTGTTTATTATTTCTTTTCCTTCAACTATATCTAATTTAGTTTTCCTCAGTTATTAGTTTTGCAGCGACTGCTGCTGTATTTCCAATTTTTGCGTCTGTTTTGATGTCTGTTGGTCTCTGGTCCAGATCCACAAGGTATTCGGCGAATGTGGAATGACAGCTTTTCCTTTTTAGAGCTCTTCTGTCATCTGTGTACCTAATACTGAAATTTCTGCTTGCGTATCCAATGTAAACTGAATTATGATCTTGACGTGTTAGTTGATGAATACCTGATGCATCTGTTTGGTTTGTTTTTGTTGGTACTGGTTGCCTTTAGTTTTCTCTGTACAGGTAACACAATAGAGAGAAAGATAAGAATAACCTTATAAACACGTAAAAACACAACTCGTCTGAGCCGTGCGATTCTAGGCGCTTCAGTCTGGAACCGCGTGACCGCTACGGTCACAGGTTCGAATCCTGCCTCGGGCATGGATGTGTGTGATGTCCTTAGGTTAGTTAGGTTTAAGTAGTTCTAAGTTCTAGGGGACTGATGACCACAGATGTTAAGTCCCATAGTGCTCAGAGCCATTTTTGAACAACACGTCTGATATTTATCAGCCAACACGTCAAGATTTTAATTCAGTCTATACTGGATAGACAAGTAGAAATTTCAGTTTTAGGCATGCAGAACACAGTACAGCTCTGAAAAGTAACAGCTGTCGTTTAAATTTGCAGAACACTATGGGCCACAGACCAACAGACGTCAACATAGACCTAAAAATTCCCAAATACGTCCCCCCCCCCCCCAGAGAAACATAATAATTGAGGAAAACTAGCAAATGCAGAAAGCCGCATTTGAAGGAAAAGAAATAATAAACGAATACACAGCTTTCCACTGCTTGCCATGCAGTGCGGTACAGATGGGTCCAACAACATGCCAAATGGACCGCTCAGGATTGGCATCACGTTCTCTTCACCGATGAGTGTCGCATATGCCTTCAACCAGGCAATCGTCGGAGACGTGTTTGGAGGCACCCCGGTCAGGCTGCACGCTTTAGACACACTGTCCAGCTAGTGCAGCGAGGCGGGGGTTCCTTGTTGTTTAGGGGTGGCGTTATGTCGGGCCGACGTACGCCGCTGGTGGTCATGGAAGGCGCCGTAACGGCTGTACGAAACGTGAATGCCATCCTCCGACCGACAATACAACCATAGCGGCAGCATATTGGCGAGGCATTCGTCCTCATGGACGGCAATTCGCAGCCCCATCGTGCACATCTTGTGAATGACTTCCTTCAGGATAAAGACATCGCTCGACTAGAGCATTTTCTCCAGACATGAACCGTATCGGACATCAGGTTACCTTCCATTCAGAAAGCTGTTGGACTCAGCGACTGTTATATTGACTTGTAAATTATAGATTGCAGCAGTCATTCAGTGAACTGTGGGTGAAGCCCAATCAGCAGGGGCGTACATACATTGAGGGAAAATAATAGTGCATTGAGAATGGCTAGCTTCTAGCCGAAATCTAGAGCTGCACAGTAAAATTAAAAAAACAGGACGACTGATTGCTGCAATCTATAATTTACATATCGAACAGGCCTGCGATGGATTAAAAAGTCCTTTTTATGGACGACGTGACCCACCAACTACTCTGAGGAGGAATCTACACTGAATCGCCGTTGAGGAGTGGGACAATCTGGACAACAGCGCCTTGATGAACTTGTGGATAGTACGCCGCAACGAACACAGGCATGCATCCACGAAAGAGGACGTGCTACTGCCCATTAGAGGTACCAGTGTGTACAGCAATCTGGACCACCACCTCTGAAGGTCTCGCTGTATGGTGGTACAACACGGAATATGTGGTTTTCATGAGCAGTAAAAAGGGCGGAAATGATGTTCATGTTGATATCTATTTCAATTTTCTGTACAGGTTCCGTAGCTCTCGGAACCGAGGTGATGCAAAACTTTTTTTGATGTGTGTATTATGCTATATTTCTATCGATATCAGTACCATCGAAGGCGGAAAGACCGACATATGAAAAATTTGTATCCCGTACTTCAGTTGACTTACATAGGTCAACTGAAGAGTAAGATACTAGTGCTAGAAAAGACAAAAAAAAAAAAAAAAAAAGAAAAGAAAAAAACGGCATGCGTAACACTTCATATCTCAGTTGAACTACGAAGGTAGTATCCTGTTCTTCAGTTAACCTATATAGGTTAACTGAAGTACGGATTACAAAACTTATGTACGTCGCTATATTTTACTTACGCTACCACTAGTATCCTAGTCTTCAGTTGAAATTTTTAAGTCAACTTAAGTATGGGATATAAATTTTATTGCAGCAGAGTTTTTCGCATTCGCTAGTACTACTATGTTAATTTTCAGTCGATACTATTAGTATCGAAGATGAAAACTATACTTCAGTTGGCCTGTATAGTTCAACTGAGGTACAGAATTCCATTGTTACGTACATCGATTTTTTCACCTTTGCTAGCATTAGTATCCTAGTCTTCAGTTGACCTATATAGATCAACTAAAGTATGAGATACACATTCTATTTATGTCGGTCTTTTCGCCCTCGCTACTATTAGTATCAACTGAAGAATAGGATATCAGTAGCAGCGGAGGCGAAAAAACCAACACCTTTAAAATTTGTATCCCGTACTTCTGTTGACCTACATGGGTACTGCAGTATCCCATACTGCAGTTAATCTGTACAGATCAGCTGAACTTCGGGATACAACTGATACTGTCAACTGAGGTATTCCGTGCTAACGTTACTTCGGTCTCTTTTCTTGTTTCTTTTTTGGGCTAGTGTGCCATTCTTCAGTTGAGCTATATTGGTCAACTGAAGAATAGGATACTAGGACTCAAAGAAGCTATATAATTAACATTATGTTCGAAATATGAATGCACGTGATATATTTCTACCATCTGTTTTCTCTGTCCTGCATTCCTTTGTTTCTCAACATTCGTCTTTGCTGTTAAATCTGTGCAACACATCACCTCTGTTAACTTCTGACGCCATTGATAAAAGTCGACGGGTTGTATCCATCATGGAGGTATAAGGAAGGGAGATGGCACTATGGCCGTCTGCTCTACGTCTGTTTGAAGCCGGTGTGCGTGGTCGGCCGCCATGTTTGATTGGTCAAAACAGTGACAGAGCTCTTGTTAGAATTGCGTGTTCTTCATATTTAACGTTATGTCTGCGAAATAATTTCAGATGATGAGTGTTACAATGTTTACATGCATAACACAACGGCAGAATAGTTTTTTCAGGTTTTTTCGTTTTGTTTTTAATGCGTTTTTGCCGCAGCAATACAACTGATTTGGTCTCGTTTCTTAAGTGTTTCTTTTGGATACGAACTTCGAATGATGGAAAATAACAGCGTACAAAGCTCTTTTCAAACTCAAATCACCTTTTACTGTATTTGTGTCGATGTAAACTGAAAGCAGAACCCGAAAGCTATGCTAGTTTACATACTGGATGATATTTATTACTCGTTTACACACTTATACAAAATTTCATTTGTAAATACAAACATCGTTTGTGCTTTGTCAAGAAAAATAAGCATATGATAGTGCTTTGGTAAATGTCAACACAGCAAACTTGCACAAGTACACACAATGGGATTTTCAGTACCATTGTAGTTTAAACATCTGAACACTATGAAATCACAACTGTTGCTCTGTGTGTGATCATTAATAGCACAATAGGCCTACATGTCAGATGATAATGGGGAAACCTTCCTTTAGTGTATAAGTCAATACATGTCATTAAGTAGCAGTTTTGATACTAATCATGAACTGTTAAACAAATCTCAATTACACAAATTTGTGTAAAGGACAACACTGCTATTAAAATCACCAATAGTTAAATTAGGATGCCCTGCAAACATGCACGCTCAAATTTCAACCTGCAAGTCAAGCTAAACACTTGCTGATGATAGGTACTTATGTGCAATAGTCTTAAATTTCACTGCAATGTATGAAACATAACGGAAAAGAGCAAGGCACCTTGACTGTTTTAACCTACCTCTGTTTTTTATTTGCTTCAATGTTGGATAAAGCAAAATATCTTAAACCAGTGGTACACTTTGAACCATTTAATGCACATAGCATTTAACTAGTATTACATTTACACAATATTTTTTTATCACTCACCTTTTACAATTACTGTAACACACTGCAGACTTCCATGGGATAAAGTTGCAAAAGTAAAGGATAAAATAGGAGAGAAACAAATGGCATACTATGATGTTTTGTGCTTTTCAACTCACTACAACACATTTTAAAGTACAAATTATCAAGCTGTGTTCTTGCATTATCAAATCGTCAGTGTTTCAATCTCATAGCTTATCCACTAACATTCCATATAATCTTATATGTGAAGTGTGGGACTAACAAAATTTTTGGGAAAGTTATAAATAATGTAGTTTTGAGAAACATTTTAATCTCTTGGGATATGGTACAATATTAATATTGACATTTGGGTTACAACAAAGCACTTACATATGTTTAATGTCCTCAGGTTACATAATATGTTTTGTGCCAATAACAAGACAATTATATCTGGACAGTTTTATAAAAAATGTAAAAATAAGTAAGTATGAAATGGGCTTTTTAATATTATGTATCTATCAGAACATGAAGTAGTATGGCTAGAACTGGTGATAAAAAATACCACAGAACAATGTGAAGGGGGGAAAAAAACCACACACACACACACTTTCAGATCACAGCTGTGTATCATAGGAGTGGTCCAATTTCCTGGATCAATTTACAAATGAGTCCTTGAAAGCCTTAGTGGTGTGAGTCAAGAAACACAATTTTCCTTCTGAAACCACTATACTCTCATTATAATGAACTCCATTACAAAATGCAGTACTCTTTAAACTACATATAGCTACAAATTAAGGTAATCATTTCATCATCAAAATACATGTCACAAATAATAATTGACCAGCCCTTTACAAAATTCACAATGGCTATATATACCCTGGAGAAGAAACTGTTTAATGCACTGCCACCAGAAGCACACACTACCTCATTAAAATACTTCAGAAATGTTCTCCAAAAGGGGGTAAAGCTTTCATATGTACCCTCAAACACAGCTTTAAAAGGGAAAATTAAATAACATAGAGGAAAGAAGTGTGGAAAGCAAAGTTCACAAATTTATTGACCTTTAAAAAGAACTAATTTTTTTTCATGGAGTGAATCCGTTACACATTTTGCAGCATGTTTCTGACGTGTCAGCAGGTACCTTTTCGCAATAGCTTTGATCAGCAGTACCAAGTGATTATCTAATGGGTGCTGATCCTTCATGTGCTCTCCCAATTCCTCAAACACAGGCTTGAACAGAAAAGTGCCAAGAACCTCTGACACACATTTAGTATTAAGATCTTTCACAGGAACCCTCCTATTTCCAGCACTGTATTTTCTAAATACTTTTTCAGAACACATACAAATGTCAACAACATCGTCAGATGGTGAAATTAAACCACCTCTACTCTTTCTGTGTACAAGAGAATAGGCAGTATGACTCCCTTCCCCTCGCAACACTGACAAGCATGTTTCACACTGTAAAGTTCTCTCTAAGTGACGAACCACAAATCCTGAAATATAAACAACAATATGGGTTGCCACTTCAGAGAGAATCACTTCAGCTTCAACGTAATCATGATCATGGCTCACCAAATGGGTTTCCGTATCTAATAATTGCCTACGTTCAATGGTGAAATTAATTTGTTGTTCTATAGTCTGACCACTGTACGTCAAAATAGTGATCTCTTCCAGGGCTATACAATTGCCTCTGTCTGATTCACGAATTTCATTGTGAATCAGGAGTTTCTTATAGGCAGATATGAACTGTCGAGCTGTTGGATTGTTATTCCATCCACCACGACTACGGATTGCACTAAAAAACATCTCCAAATGATCTTGGGAGCACTTATAAATGGGGAGGAACTTCAACAAAGGTGCAGAGAATTGTGGTCCAAGCTTTGTATAGAGGTGCAAGACACTAGAAATACACACTAGGAAGCCAATGAAACCTGTTTTCCTGTTACTGTCCACAACTCTTTGTCCCTGACACACAGTAAGTGTTTTGATGTATGCCTGAGCTACCATTAAAAATTCTTTAACAACCTTGAAATTGTGAACATTCAGAGGCAGCTTCCACTTATTCTGCAGAAGGCTTCTGCAATTTAATATATCAAACAGGCAGTAGAATATCCTTATAAATTTTATTGTAGCAGAAGCATCTTCAAAGCCTGGTATCTTCATATCGCAGCAGTACTGCATTGCGTCTGCCACGGAAGTGCTGAGCAGCTGGGCTGCTAACCTAACTTTCATTTTGTTATTCACAAAATTGATGTGGCTGCTCGTAATGCTGTTGCCTAAGTGGAGACCTTCTTTCACTTGTAACTTATGCAGTAGTTCAAATAGGTACCATGAAATTACATTACCTTGCCCATCCCAAAAATGTTTTCTCTCCCCTAATGCATTTCTTACAAGTTTTAGCATATGGGGTGGATCTAACAGAAATGCAACTTCAAAATTGTTACCCTGAACAAAAAAGGTGGTCTTTAATCCATCAACGTCAGTATTGCACCCCAAGCATTTGGCCATAGACATATTGGAGGCACAACCGTCACACGAGAGAGACACTACTTGAATGCCACTGGCACTGGCAAGGCTAATGCATTGTTTAACCAAATGAGCTTTCTGCTCCCCTGTCAATCCACATGTCAAAAAATACCCTACTGGTAGCTTCCATGACCCATTAATTGCGACTAACATTAATACAAAGCCCTCTTTAGCTACAGGTAAACTATCCATAGCAACAGAGGACCCCATATCTATGTATCCATAATACTGTGTTCCATCAAATTCTATGTGTTGCCTGATTGCAATTTCATCCATTAACAAACTGCATAGAATTTTATTAGTCTGACCCTGATGAGAAGTTTTGATTTTATAATGGCAAATGCCTCCGTGGTAAAGCCAGGAGCACCATCCACAGCCTGGTACCACCTTGCTAATGTTCTCGGATGTGGCAGACACGTGTCGTAGCAGCGTCTAACATATTTATACGCTTGTGGGGAATAAAAGTTTAATGTAAGAGCAAACGAACGTAGCTCAGGGCTGTAAGTTCTAGGTACACTCTTACAGTTTGCCTTTGCTGCCTGTCGTTGCAATAGCTGCTTGTGCATTCCAGGTATGCTTGCAATAACACTTAAACTGTCTTCATCCACAAAATGTTTTTTCTCAGTTCTTCCATCACTGTACTCAAACATGCCACTTTTTTTATTAAACGGCGTTTGGATTGCTGAAGAACTTTGACTTTCTTCCTGTAATTTTCATTTTTTGTCAGCAGCACAGACACATCCCTCTTAAGGTTCCTCACAATTGGTGTTTCTTCAAGATTTACATTCAATGGTGTGGTGGGATTAGCAGGATGAGAAGCTTCAGCCTGAAAGCCACTGGTAGTGGCTTCATCTAGAGTTCTGCATGTAGCAGTTATATTAACTGTACATTTTGATGTCTGCTACCTTTGTGTTGGTGGTCGTCTCTTCTTCTGTTCCTACAGAAAACAAAGATTGAAAACAAATAAAAACTGTTCAATTACACCTTACAGCCTACTTATAATTATTTGCATTTCATAATGCATTTACAATGTTTGTAGATTCTGATTGGACTTGTTACTATTTATTTGCACTACAATGACAGTACAGAAACACCTGTGGATGTGAGAGGGTAAGAAACCTGCATAAGGGGGGGGGGGGATGTACTCTCAGTGGTATGTTTTGAAATAGTAGCAATATACACGTGAACATATGATACATTAGACAAACTATCTTACACAATTAAGCACTTTTTTCTAATTGATAATTTGTCACTGCCCATAACAAGAGTAAATGCAATGCTGTTACTGTGGCATTTAACTAGTGTTCTTTCACTACAGACACTAATGCTTACTGGTGTGAAACTATTATCAAAGAATACTGATTCAACTTGCTGAATTTTCCAAAATGGATGATTAAGTAATTAACGACCGAAATAAGTAAAATTAAATATGACAAAGAGGAAGAGCAGATTAAGACAGTTATAACTTGACTTAATGCCTAAAGTCTTATGACACAGAAATAAAATTACACAAAACACACAAACTCTCTTGATAAAAATAGAAATTTACGCCCGAAAATGTGATAAAACTATGAAAATATTGTTACATGGATTAATCCCACTGTAATCCGCAAATGTTGTTGGTTATAGACAAAAACACAACTGAAATTAGAGGCCTAATTAAAACATTCATACTTTCTGGCATTGTACGTTTATTTCCTAGTTTTACAGGAATTCAGAATCAATGTGCTGATTTCACGTAGACTACCTTTTGTAAGTGAGGTGGAAAGGCAGGAAAAATTGATGGTACAGCATTTTCCCTGATCCGAACACTCGAAACTGAAGTTCGGTCAATATCTTCTTCTCGAAAATGCTGGGAACATATTTTGCTCCATTTGTTAGGTATCCAGTCTTTCCTTCTTACCATATGAACCCACAGAGCCCTACGAGCTTCATTGATCGGAAATCTGAAATAAAATAAGAAGAAAACAGTTTCACAAAACGTAAACAAGGCCGCACATCTCACGAATATAAACGACAATATTTTACGAACGGGGCCACTTACGCATGGAACGTGATTCCTTTTAACTTGGTAGCACTATTCCAACGGTTAGTACACCCGTAAACAACGCAAACCGGCATTTTAAAATGAAAAAACCTTCAGCAGCTCTACACAGTAGCACAATCGGAAACGGAGTCTTCTGACCAAACTGCAATGGCGGAGCTTGGTTTCTGTCGGCTTCAAGTTTGTGACGTCATGGCATCTCCCCTCCTTATACCTCCATGGTATCCATAGAGTAGAAATATCTCTGGAGTGAGCATTGCGTCATGCGCATGTTGTCAACATTAAACTGGAATTGTCACGTGGTCTAGGGACGACGTCGATTGTTTAGCGCCAATTCGCGGCTCCGGTCGCAGGTTCGAATCCTGCCTCGGGCATGGATGTGTGTGATGTCCTTAGGTTAGTTAGGTTTAATTAGTTCTAAGTTCTAGGCGACTGATGACCTTAGAAGTTAAGTCGCATAGTGCTCAGAGCCATTTTGAGCCAATTCGCGTCCGCCATCAGGTAACGTCACGTCCCGTTACATAACACCAAAACATTCTACAATACCTTTCGAACGGAGGTATTCGCACAGGTCGTCAACGGAACGTCACGTCATTTCACGGTACGTCAAGGTTTCTCGGGAAGAAAATTTTAACGGTGCCAGTCTGTTAACATATTAAGTTAACCTATTTTCGCCGCGCTCATTCTTATAATAGTGGATTTTTTACTGTTGTACCTTCATAATCTTTATTTTATAATAGCGCTTTGTTTTAGTGACAGATTGGAGATGTTCCATGACGACTGGGATATTTTATCCACTTTCTTACACAACCGAGATCGTATATCTGAAGGCGAAAAGTTATTTAGGTTTTACAGTAACACAACGGCGCTGACGCCCACAATGTATATGTATAAGAACATAAGTAGACGAAGCAAACTCCGCCACATGACGTTTTAAGCAAAAAAGTCAGCTTTAATGAAGGAGTAAAGTACAGTTGTTTATGACGTTATTAATTACGTAAGAAATAACATCATGGATAAGTTTAACATGCTTCATTAATTCGTTTGAAGCTTTCTTTGATGTGTATGAATGTACATATTTTCCCTAGTAAGTAATTGTCGATGTTTTGAAACGTTGTCTCACTTCTGATTAATTTACCAAACATAATTGATCAAGAACATAGGTTATAAAGTTTGCTTCGGCCATTGACAAATTTTCTCGTTGTTAGCTCCTCAGTTCTGATACTATACTCTAACATTTTATGCATATTAGGGAGTAGACAACATTCCATTAGAACTACTGATGGCCTCGGGAGAGCCAGTCATGACAAAACTCTACCATCTGGTGAGCACGATGTATGAGACAGGCGAAATACCCTCAGACTTCAAGAAGAATATAATAATTCCAATCCCAAAGAAAGCAGGTGTTGACAGATGTGAAAATTACCGAACTATCGGTTTAATAAGTCACAGCTGCAAAATACTAACGCGAATTCTTTAGAGACGAATGGAAAAACTGGTAGAAGCCGACCTCGGGGAAGATCAGTTTGGATTCCTTAGAAATGTTGGAACACGTGAGGCAATACTGACCTTACGACTTATCTTAGAAGAAAGATTAAGAAAAGGCAAACCTACGTTTCTAGCATTTGTAGACTTAGAGAAAGCTTTTGACAATGTTAACTGGAACACTCTCTTTCAAATTCTGAAGGTGGCAGGGGTAAAATACAGGGAGCGAAAGGCTATTTACAATTTGTACAGAAACCAGATGGCAGTTATAAGAGTCGAGGGGCATGAAAGGGAAGCAGTGGTTGGGAAAGGAGTGAGACAGGGTTGTAGCCTCTCCCCGATGTTATTCAATCTGTATATTGAGCAAGCAGTAAAGGAAACAAAAGAAAAATTCGGAGTAGGTATTAAAATTCATGGAGAAGAAGTAAAAACTTTGAGGTTCGCCGATGACATTGTAATTCTGTCAGAGACAGCAAAGGACTTGGAAGAGCAGTTGAACGGAATGGACAGTGTCTTGAAAGGAGGATATAAGATGAACATCAACAAAAGCAAAACGAGGATAATGGAATGTAGTCGAATTAAGTCGGGTGGTGCTGAGGGAATTAAATTAGGAAATGAGACACTTAAAGTAGTAAAGGAGTTTTGCTATTTAGGGAGTAAAATAACTGATGATGGTCGAAGTAGAGAGGATATAAAATGTAGACTGGCAATGGCAAGGAAAGCGTTTCTCAAGAAGAGAAATTTGTTAACATCGAGTATAGATTTAAGTGTCAGGAAGTCGTTTCTGAAAGTATTTGTATGGAGTGTAGCCATGTATGGAAGAGAAACATGGACGATAACTAGTTTGGACAAGAAGAGAATAGAAGCTTTCGAAATGTGGTGTTACAGAAGAGTGCTGAAGATAAGGTGGGTAGATCACGTAACTAATGGGGAGGTATTGAATAGGATTGGGGAGAAGAGAAGTTTGTGGCACAACTTGACTAGAAGAAGGGATCGGTTGGTAGGACATGTTTTGAGGCATCAAGGGATCACAAATTTAGCATTGGAGGGCAGCGTGGAGGGTAAAAATCGTAGAGGGAGACCAAGAGATGAATACGCTAAGCAGATTCAGAAGGATGTAGGTTGCAGTAGGTACTGGGAGATGAAGAAGCTTGCACAGGATAGAGTAGCATGGAAAGCTGCATCAAACCAGTCTCAGGACTGAAGACCACAACAACAACAACAGGGATGGTGACTCAAAACCCCAAATTCGCCGTTCAGTACTGTGTTAAGCGACTTGACGAGATGTGACATGAAAGACATTGCAAATACATGCTGACGTGAAGCTTCTGTGACGTATTGCTCGTTCATTTTGCTCTTTAAAGCTAAGAGCCCAATTTAGTTCAAATATCAGATTAAACTGCTATGGTGCATGCAACACGTCTATGCTAAGTCCACAGCACTTACGAAGGGAATCTGTCTTTACTAGCGATATGACAACATGCAAAATTTATAGGACAAATGTCGGTCAAATCTGCGGAGTTCCGAGATCACGTGACCATTGTGGCAACGTATGCTGACAACACAAAATCAATTCTGCGCTTCTGAATGCTCGCTCCTGAGATATTTCTACTCTATGGTTGTATCCCATTCTTCAGTAATCTACAAAATTTACCGGATGACTGCTTCTCTGAACTAGCTGATGCAAAATAAAGTAAATAATGACGAACGGGTTCCAGGACATGCGTCGTCGCGAAACGGCAGTTTTTGTTAATTTTCGGATGACGTCACGTAAAGACGGCGTGGTTACGCACGTTCGTTATACAGATATAGTGTGGCATTATACAGTATTTAAGCTCCTGTAACAACTCGATCTGTTAATGGATGGATACCGATAACTTCCTGCTTATGCAGTAAACGTCAGTTTTTACTGCGGTATTTTCAGTCAAGAGTATTTAATTATAATGGTGAAGTCTCGTGCAGCCTTTGGTTACAAAGAAGAATATTTTAACGATTAAATACATCATTATCGAGGTAAGGTTGTTACAAAAATATTAAAATTTTACTACCATATTTGCATGACGTTACAGGCTGAAGATACGGAGTAACATAATCAACAAACAGATGCTAATGGCCTTGTCTTTACGAAACACTACTTGCTATAAAAGTACGTATGGAAATTTATAAAATATGAACGATATTATAGTCCTTTTTTCATTTTGACCATGTTACGAAGTATGTAACCTCTTTGTACATAATTATCGATTTGCCTTGAAAAGGAAATATGTTTAAGGAAAAAGACCATACAGAGTTATGCAGCAAAACATTTTTGACGTTGAGGCCGTTGCTGCTGTAACGAAAGTATAGCAACGTTGCCATCAGTTTTCCCCTATGTCACGGAAATAGGCAAGAAATATAATCTTCATCGAACAGCGAAACATAAGTCACAATTTTTCTGTACTTTTATCAAAAATACCTTATAGCAAAACGTTTTTTACCATTTTCAACGTGTAGTTTCGTTCCATCTGAAACTGTGTTTAGCTAAAATTAGGTTTTATTTGTACAAAAACCCATGAGAAGCTCATGGCTAGAGTTGACGAATAAGTGCTGCTATTTTCAGAGTATCAATAGTCGCAGGACGAAAACTTCAGTACAGTAGCAGGTGTTAGGAGCAAACTTTTTTGGTACATAAAGCTGGGATTAATGTTAATCCTCAAATCCAAAACTTAATGGATGAGAAAGATTCTGAGACGACAAACCCTTAATATTACCTGACTCACTTAAATAATATTCTTAATGATCTACATTTTCCGCTTAATAAGCCTTTTGTTTTAATACTGTATCAGTATCTGGACCAGATTTATAACAGGTACAAATAGAATGCCCCATTTTGAGCAAAAAAAAAAAAAGGACGTGATGGATAAAAGCGAATGTAGCTGTCGCCTATGTACTGTCGTACACTTAATAAAGAAAGTAGTTAATTGCTAACTACTATGTACAGGGATTCGTTTTCTTATGGCGACTACACCGCGCTGTACTAAGATTGCTAACGACATCGACACGGACGATATTGTAAATCCCAGTCTTTCTTTCCCTGCTGACTGGAGGAGCTGTTTTCTAATTCCAGTTTTTAACTTATATGCATTTAAGGTTTAGTGAGTCGTGTCTCTAGTCAAACAATAAAAATTTTTGTTGCACAAGATTACAGAACTCCCGTTTCAATCTTAGACAAGAGTGCAACGTCTATTCGGAAATTATTATTTTATTTTATGCCCCTATTAACTACTTTGGTGTTCATCGAGCTTCTGTAGAGCTGTAAGATCTAGGTATCATTTCGAAACGGTTTTATCTTCTTTGTGGAAAGAGTTTCTCAACAACGGCACTCCTGTTTTCCAGTGTTTAGTGCTGACGCGAAAATTTCTTATGTGAAAGTATCAGGAAGGTAACAACATTTTAATGGGCCCAGTGATGTTAGTACAAGTAAAATTAACTGAGAATCCGTTTAAAATAAAATGCCTACTCTCCTGATTTGCGTCATTTATTTATTGATCGGAAACCTCTTCCATAATACTCTTTTGATCCCAGGCAATCGCTGCGTACATGCACCTTTGAGACGGAGGTAAGAGCAGTGCAGTTGGGTACTGAGATTCGAATCCCAAGCAGGACAATGCAGGTTGGGTGTTGTGTTCAGTCTGCTAAAATTCCACGAAGAGACCTTGCAAGCCTAGGTGTGGGCACGCAGTTAACTTTAGGGCAAGGGGGATGGGACGATGCCATTCCAACGTTTGGTCGCTATCGTGAGACACAAAGCATAGAGACTTGGCTCGTATCCGTCGCCTGTGTTCAAACACCAGCTTGTGACAGCTACCTACAAATTGTAGCACGTAGATACACCGACGAGATTGCAATAGAACTGCGACCTGCCTTTTTGGATGAAAGTGTGAGGACTGTGTCGACACAGTCATTACGCAGCCATCTCCATGCGATCGGTTTCGCGTCTGTGGGTCTAATATGTACAATAATATAAAGCCTCCAGCACCGCAGTGCACGTGAAGGTGGGCAGCGAACTCCTGGTATGGAATCTGAATGAGTGACGTCGAGTTCTGCTCACCGACGAGTACAGAAACTGCCTGACGCCTGGAGAACGTTTACATTATACCGTAAGTTGGCAGCGTCAGACTGATCCATTTCTGAATCTGAGTTCCTTAGAAAGCAGGATACAGTATCAAGGCCACTATAGTTCGATTAAAATCACTTGATAGTTGACGTCTGTCAGTTGCTGCTACAGTGTTCAAATGGTTCAAATGGCTCTGAGCACTATGGGACTTAACTTCTAAGGTCATCAGTCCCCTAGAACTTAGAACTACTTAAACCTAACTAACCTAAGGACATGACACACACCCATGCCCGAGGCAGGATTCGAACCTGCGACCGTAGCGGTCGCGCGGTTCCAGACTGTAGCGCCTTTAACCGCTTGGCCACCCCGGCCGGCGCTACAGTGTTGCCACAACCGCTGCTGGCTACCGCTCGGTTATAGGTGACACTCAGACATGGTGGGGTCACATCACAAATACAGTTTATTTCTAACGAGGAGAAATGATGAAAGCAGCCGCCGCGAGGTATGTCGGAAATGCGAGATGATCTGTCGACAACTGAATTTAAGTGACCAACGACTGAACTGCGGCAGATGACGCGTTTTGTAGCCCTGAATTTAAACTCATGTCGTTACCTACTCACAACCTCATTATGTGCAATATATTAGAGAAAACGGCGGCCAACAGCCTGCGGCAGAACTAAAATCATGGTCGTTTTGTTTAAGGCAATTAAAACTAATTAAAGCTAACTTTTATTAGCAAACTCAAGACAGAAGAATTTCAGTTTCAGCGCTAAAAGCAAACTGTAATTTCTCGCTATTATCGGTTACCTGAAAGTATTCTCACACTGCCTACAAGAGCTGCCGCATTACCAGACAATCAGCAGTCTCCGTTGGCACTTGGTTGCAGATTATAGGCGATACAGGCAGAATTCCAAACGAAAAAGGAATGATATGAAGAAAAATAAAAGCAAATGAAATAGTCAATGCGATGATAAAAAATGGAGCGGAAAAAATTATAAATAAAAATTTACATTTAAATCAATTACTTGAATAAAAATAGTAATCAAACTCTTTTGATTAGATTTAGAAAAAAGATCCTCATTTCTGACAAGATTCGAACCCACGACCTTTTACACGTCGGGCTACCACACAAATCTTTCCACTATGCCGTAACAGAAGCCAAAGATGTTATATTTATGACTGTCGTCACCCAGTTGCAACAACGAGCTGCAGCCTTCAAAAATTGGGCTTCGGATTCAAGAAAGAATGCATGACAAGGAACTGAAAGTGAAGTGACCTGATTGTTGAGGCAGTTTGGCAACGGCGAACACTTTGGGCGTGGCGTTGAGCGCTCTGATTGGAGGAAACCAGCTACATCGTGTAAAGTGTCAACTATGAAGTAATGTTAATCGGATTATATAGGTCTTCATTTACGATGTACTTTCAGACTGTTAACAACACGTGTGTTTGCTAATGATGTCATATTAGAATGACTTCTATAACTATAACAACTATTGACCTGATAATCTATATAATCTCACAAATTAGATCTCTATGTAACATATCTCATTATCACAAGACAAAGTGCCAATTTTTGGAGGACGCAGATCGAAATAGATCTGCGCCGGTATAGTATTGAATGAAGCGAATTTGGTTCGATAACAATAATCTGTCAAACTTTGAAGATTCTCATTTGGATTAATGTGAACGGGAACTGCGTACACTAATCTCCCAGATAGCCTCTGTGTGAAAAGTACAGAGCGGACACGAATAAAACCGACAAACTGCAGGGACGGATTAATGACTGGAAATGGAGGAAAAGAGGTCCTATGAACATGTGTCAGGAAATGCTTCGTTGTCACGACAGATGGCGCTGACGCATGAGAGTTCCTCTGACCACGTGCCCTGTGCTGCTTGTGTGTTCCAGGCCGTGTGATTGACACAGTGTACTGTAAGCAGCAGAATGGTCCGGTAATCATGTCGGGAACGAGCCGAAATGGTGTTCGTGTACGGCCAAGCAGATGGAAACGGCCAAGAAGCATCATCGGTGTGACCAAGGTTAATAAGGGTGTGACAACCCATGATGCGACGTCTGAAAGGGTGCATTGCATCCTGTGGAGGCTACTTTGAACATCTGTTGTGACGTGGATACGATGCAGCTCTGTACTGTGTTCTGGGGCGATTTGTTGTCGTTACAAGCACGCGGTCCATTTCCGGACACATGTTCATGGGACGTTTCTCCCTTCATTACCAGTCAGGAGTCAATCCTCGCAGTTTGCAGATTCGTCTCTGTCATTACAAAGACAACACTGGCATTCACATTGTATTAAATATAACGACATGGAACGTAAGGCTAACGAAGAGGAGAGAAGGGGAAATGATTAGGGTCGCTGCCTGCGGTGCGTATGGTCCCGGGTGTCATTCCCGGTTGTTGTTGTTGTCTTCTGTCGAGAGACTGGTTTGATGCAGCTCTTCATGCTACTCTATACTGTGCAAGCTTCTTCATCTCCCAGTAGCTCCTCAAATTTTTCTGAAGTAGAGATGTTCGTAACAGGATCCACTCAGTCTCGTGAGATGAGATGAAAAACCACTCAGTCTCGTGAGATGAGATGGGAAACCGCGTGGCTAAAGAAGCAGGGGCACCATCAGCATTCATCTATTAGCAATAACGGCTGAAGTGATTGGCGACATGTTGATCAGGTATTCCACGATCATAGACCGCTCCTTGTACTACCTCGTAGACAGCAGTAGATCAGGTCTAACAAAGGCCTAATCCCTGAATGGTGTTTAGTTTAGTTACATTTCTCCAAATTATTTTTATTCCCACAGTAATATATTTCAGTGATTTCTAAAGCGTAGTTAGTTATAATAAATTTTTATTTTCTAGAATAGCTTGATATTTAAAATTTCGTAGTGCCGCGTGCTACCTTGCTAATAAGCTTTCGCTGTAACATTTGTGTATCTAGACTGTAATTACTCAGTTTCCTGAATATACAGGGGGTGCGCGAAAAAACCGACCCCGACTACTGCTCTTTTCTCGCCCGCCCATTTTCATCTATTGTTTCGAAGCCGCTGCGACAACGTTTTGTAGTGTCAGTCCGAAAGCCAGACTTGATAAGACGTGGTAAGTAAATCAACGAGATATATCCTCTTCTAAAATGAATCGTAATAGTGGAGGCGGTCGTGTCTACCGCTTTATTTAAGGAAACACGGAACATTTTTGCAAAGAAGTTTCCTGACGTTTCGATACCAGTAAAAAAGCGGTGAACAGGATTTGGTACAAATTGGTGTACTATGGGGTGTTTGAAAAGTCTCTCCGCAGTGCCGTATGATTGTTAGCCGCGCGTGCCGTATACCGCAGTGAATATACCGAAATGAAACTCAGTGAAATACAAGTTAGTAACCTAGGCAGGCGAACAATCATACGGCACGCGCGGCTAACAATCATACGGCACTGCGGATAGACTTTCTGAGCACCCCGTAGGCGTATATGATCAGTTGCAAACGCAAAAAAGAATCGAGCTCCATCCGTACGTAAGCTTCCGTGATCGTGGATATTCTAGCACGAATGATCTCAGAGTCCAAAGGAGTAGACACATACGTTGTCGCAACAAGAACGTTTCGTGTTGGTCTTGTTAACGTGTTTTACATCGTGTAGGGTTGAAGCCCTCCAAAATGACATGTGTCCACAACTGAAGGAGGGAGATAGGACAAAACGTGTGAAATGCTCTATCTGAATATGTCAAACAATTGAGAGTGAAGTGTAACAATCCCTATACGATTAATAGGGAACCTCTTCACGGTGAAAAAATCTGAGTGTGGTGTGTCGCTTCAGCAAGTCGGATTGTGGCTCAAACAAAGCAGTGTGTATGCGAATCTTTGAGGAATTTTACGCACGGTTGACTCCCATGAAGCTCTGCATGCTGTCTTTCGACAGGATTGGGCGACCTATTACACTTTACTCGAGTCACCGAAAAGACTCACAGAAGAAAGGACCGCCAGCAAAGGATCGTAGCCGCCGCATTCGCCGGACCTAACCACCTGTCATTTTTATCAGTGGGGCAGTCTAAGAGGAAAAGTGTATGCAAATAATCCAATAACTTAAGAAGACTTGGAGGACAACATTCGTAATGAAATTTTGAGGACCGATGCTGCAGAGTTCCGCGAAGTGTATATTCAGATGTTACGGCTCTCGCAAAAGTGCATTGAAGCACAAGGAGGTCATTTGCAGCACCTAATGCAATGCATGAACCATGGACCTTGCCGTTGGTGGGGAGGCTTGCGTGCCTCAGCGATACAGATGGCCGTACCGTAGGTGCAACCACAACGGAGGGCCAACAGTCTGGATGATTGACTGATCTGGCCTTGTAATATTAACCAAAATGGCCTTGCTGTGCTGGTACTGCGAACGGCTGAAAGCAAGGGGAAACTACAGCCGTAATTTTTCCCGAGGACATGCAGCTTTACTGTATGATTAAATGATGATGGCGTCCTCTTGGGTAAAATATTCCGGAGGCAAAATAGTCCCCCATTCGGATCTCCGGGCGGGGACTACTCAAGAGGACGTCGTTATCAGGAGAAAGAAAACTGGCATTCTACGGATCGGAGCGTGGAATGTCAGATCCCTTAATCGGGCAGGTAGGTTAGAAAATTTAAAAAGGGAAATGGATAGGTTTAAGTTAGATATAGTGGGAATTAGTGAAGTTCGGTGGCAGGAGGAACAAGACTTTTGGTCAGGTGATTACAGGCTTATAAATACAAAATCAAATAGGGGTAATGCAGAAGTAGGTTTAATAATGAATAAAAAATAGGAGTGTGGTTTAGCTACTACAAACAGCATAGTGAACGCATTATTGTGGCCAAAATAGACACAAAGCCCATGCCTACTACAGTAGTACAAGTTTATATGCCAACTAGCTATGCAGATGATGAAGAAATAGATGAAATGTATGACGAGATAAAAGAAATTATTCAGGTAGTGAAGGGAGGCGAAAATTTAATAGTCATGGGTGACTGGAATTCGTCAGTAGGAAAAGGGAGAGAAGGAAACATCGTAGGTGAATATGGATTGGGGGGAAGAAATGAAAGAGGAAACCGCCTTGTAGAATTTTGCATAGAGCATAACACTTGGTTCAAGAATCATAAAAGAAGGTTGTATACCTGGAAGAATCCTGGAGATACTAAAAGGTATCAGATAGATTATATAATGGTAAGACAGAGATTTAGGAACCAGGTTTTAAATTGTAAGACATTTCCAGGGGCAGATGTGGATTCTGACCACAATCTATTGGTTATGAACTGCAGATTGAAACTGAAGAAACTGCAAAAAGGTGGGAATTTAAGGAGATGGGACCTGGATAAACTGAAAGAATCACAGGTTGTAGAGAGTTTCAGGGAGAGCATAAGGGAACAATTGACAGGAATGAGGGAAAGAAATACAGTAGAAGAAGAATGGGTAGCTCTGAGGGATGAAGTAGTGAAGGCAGCAGACGATCAAGTAGGTAAAAAGACGAGGGCTAACAGAAATCCTTGGGTAACAGAAGAAATATTGAATTTAATTAATGAAAGGAGAAAATATAAAAATGCAGTAAATGAAGCAGGCAAAAGGGAATACAAACGTCTCAAAAATGAGATTGACAGGAAGTGCAAGATGGCTAAGCAGGGATGGCTAGAGGACAAATGTAAGGATGTAGAGGCTTGTCTCACTAGGGGTAAGATAGATACTGCCTACAGAAAAATTAAAGAGACCTTTGGAGAGAAGAGAACCACTTGTATGAATATCAAGAGCTCAGATGGCAACCCAGATCTAAGCAAAGAAGGGAAGGCAGAAAGGTGGAAGGAGTATATAGAGGGTTTATACAAGGGCGATGTACTTGAGGACAATATTATGGAAATGGAAGAGGATGTAGATGATGACGAAATGGGAGATAAGATACTGCGTGATGAGTTTGACAGAACACTGAAAGACCTGAGTCGAAACAAGGCCTTGGGAGAGCCAGTCATGACAAAACTCTACCATCTGGTGAGCACGATGTATGAGACAGGCGAAATACCCACAGACTTCAAGAAGAATATAATAATTCCAATCCCAAAGAAAGCAGGTGTTGACAGATGTGAAAATTACCGAACTATCGGTTTAATAAGTCACGGCTGCAAAATACTAACGCAAATTCTTTACAGACGAATGGAAAAACTGGTAGAAGCGGACCTTGGGGAAGATCAGTTTGTATTCCGTAGAAATGTTTGAACACGTGAGGCAAAACTAACCTTACGACTTATCTTAGAAGAAAGATTAAGAAAAGGCAAACCTACGTTTCTAGCATTTGTAGACTTAGAGAAAGCTTTTGACAATGTTAACTGGAATACTCTCTTTCAAATTCTAAAGGTGGCAGGGGTAAAATACAGGAAGCGAAAGGCTATTTACAATTTGTACAGAAACCAGATGGCAGTTATAAGAGTCGAGGGGCATGAAAGGGAAGCAGTGGTTGGGAAAGGAGTGAGACGGGGTTGTAGCCTCTCCCCGATGTTATTCAGTCTGTATATTGAGCAAGCAGTAAAGGAAACAAAAGAAAAATTCGGAGTAGGTATTAAAATTCATGGAGAAGAAGTAAAAACTTTGAGGTTCGCCGATGACATTGTAATTCTGTCAGAGACAGCAAAGGACTTGGAAGAGCAATTGAACGGAATGGACAGTGTCTTGAAAGGAGGATATAAGATGAACATCAACAAAAGCAAAACGAGGATAATGGAATGTAGTCAAATTAAATCGGGTGATGCTGAGGGAATTAGATTAGGAAATGAGACACTTAAAGTAGTAAAGGAGTTTTGCTATTTAGGGAGTAAAATAACTGATGATGGTCAAAGTAGAGAGGATATAAAATGTAGACTGGCAATGGCAAGGAAAGCGTTTCTCAAGAAGAGAAATTTGTTAACATCGAGTATAGATTTAAGTGTCAGAAAGTCGTTTCTGAAAGTATTTGTATGGAGTGTAGCCATGTATGGAAGTGAAACGTGGACGATAACTAGTTTGGACAAGAAGAGAATAGAAGCTTTCGAAATGTGGTGCTACAGAAGAATGCTGAAGATAAGGTGGGTAGATCACGTAACCAATGAGGAGGTATTGAATAGGATTGTGGAGAAGAGAAATTTGTGGCACAACTTGACTAGAAGAAGGGATCGGTTGGTAGGACATGTTTTGAGGCATCAAGGGATCACAAATTTAGCATTGGAGGGCAGCGTGGAGGGTAAAAATCGTAGAGGGAGACCAAGAGATGAATACACTAAGCAGATTCAGAAGGATGTAGGTTACAGTAGGTACTGGGAGATGAAGAAGCTTGCACAGGATAGAGTAGTATGGAGAGCTGCATCAAACCAGTCTCAGGACTGAAGACCACAACAACAACAACAACAATGCAATGCAGAAGACAAGAAAAAATCTGTAAATATAGAACTTTGTATTATCTTATTTGTTGTTTCTTTATTATTTAATAATTATATATTTATCTATTTATTGCTCTATCCGCTCGTTGCGGGCAACAATTCGTGCGTAGTTGGCGAGCAGTCTGTACTAGGACCGTTCATATTTTTAAAAATATCGGGAATCCAATATATCGATATTGGAAAATGTATCATTACCGGCTCTCGATGTAACGAAAAAAATTATCTATATATCGACGGGAAATATATGGTATCTACGTTACGGCCTATAAAAATATCAGCTGCAGATTGTAAATATACTACCGGTTTTAGAGCTGCATATTTAAATATTGATTTATTATTAGATATTCTGTACATCAAGAAGCTATCAGCCTGCTTACCTCCCTTGGAGTAAGAATTGAAATGAAAACGATGCACGTTCATACTTGGCGATAACCACTTTGCTAACAATGGTAACTACACGTAAGTAGCATAGGAAGAGGTATCCGATGGGTCTGTTGTTCGCTTTCGTCACATATCGGATTTATCCGGAACACCTTATGTTGACTTCCTTGTTTTTTAATTTCTGCAAATGCAGTTAACTACCAGTTGTAGTGTCAAAACTGCGTGATGAAGTTAAACGTTGCAGTTTCTGTTGGTAGCCCCGAGCGCCGACTACGTCAGTATTTCCCCTCACATGTCTTCGTCCATCCTACAAAGCCCAATCTTGTCCTTTAGATTTTTGTTCACCATTTTCAGCAACTTCTCTTACCCCCCCCCCCCCCCCCCCCAGCCAGCCAATGTGCTGGGACTTCTTTGTGTCACCTATATTTGCTTCATACAGTCAAAGAGAAAGACATACAATCATAGAGAAAACTGGACCTGATGAAAGCTCAAAAAAGTAGTAAGACTCCTTCGCACAGTGACTCTAAAATTGTGTTCTACCACAATTTTTAAAGAACAATTTCAAATATTCATCGGAAATAGCGAAAAAATGTAATTTAAAATAAAAATGTCGGCTCCTGATATTGCCATTTAGATATCGATACGTTGGCAAAAAAATTATCGCCGATATATAGCGATATTTTTTGGAAGAAATATCGATATATCGACAATTTATCTACAGCCTTAGCCTTTATCTGGGGCAGGTTTTTCGTGCGGCACCCTGTAGAAATGTATTTGATTTTGTTCCGTATGCAATAATATGCAACTTATTTCAGTTTAAGGAATTCATTGTTTATATAAAAATGTAATAACTGACATTGCTTAAATTCCGCTACAAAAAAGAAGAATCTGGTTAATCAGTACTTCAAAAGTCTTATGAATTGCTAAAGAGTGGAAGGAAATGCGTTGATTGTTATGTTACTAACTAAAATTATGTTAGTATAAACTCATAGAGTAAAGACATTTACTCTATGTATAAACTGTATGAAGTAACCCTGTTAGGATATTCTCTGAAGTAACAGTACAAATACGCTACAGTTGAGAGTAGCCCCGTGAGCAGCAATCTGCGGCTGTTTGCCGATGTGCAAGAAAGTGTCGTCTTTGAGCGACTGTAGGACGTAGGGTGACATAGACAGAATTTCTGTTTGGTATGATGAATGGCTGCTTGTTCCAAACGTGAAAAAAAATTAGTTACTGTAGATAAGTAGCAAAAACAATCCTCCAGGGTTCAAATACAGTATTAGCTTAGCCCGTAACTCACGAGGTGTGGTCTCTCAGACCACGCCAGAATTTTCCAAGTCGCTCTCGTAGGTCAGTTATGACGGAATGTTTTTATACACCACCTACTCGTTTTTAATCAACAACCCTACAAATTATTACTGTCGGTTGCGTTATCACCTTATTTGATTGTTGTTGACATGTGTTGTTGACTTGTGATGGAGGGTCTCATAGATCGCGCCTCGTGAACTACGCACCTGTTTTTCGTCAGTTCAATACAAAATGTGTTAGCAAGAATGTGAAAATTTTACACACTGATCACAATTCTGCTAGCGAACAAAAGGACCATTCAGAGGAAGAACTTCAGGACAATGTTGATGAGGACCTATCTGTTTCTCCTATAAAATATTTGATGTGTTAGTTAAAATTAAATGTGTTCTGAGTGGTGGTAAAGAAAAATGTTAATCTCAGTACTGAATGTTAATTTTGCAGCCTTTCTTTTTTTGAGTTCCATTTTTATGTGCAACTTTAAACAATGGAAATCAGTCTTACGTGAAAATTTACTTTCTACATAGATATCATAATTCTGCAGAACGTAAAATTCAGTTTCCTAACAGCTTGTTTATGTGTGCTATTGAAGAAGCTTCACAAAAGTATGTGATTTTTGCGTGATGCAAAAATAAAATACTGGTGGTTTTATTTAGTGGAATAAAATCAACAGAGAGTATTTAAACAACACTTACGTATTTGTAACCATAAATGTTACATAACATAAATTAAATTTTCAAATGATTTACAAATGGTTCAAATGGCTCTAAGCACTATGGGACTTAACATCTGAGGTCATCAGTCCCCTAGACTTAGAACTACGTAAATTTAACTAACCTAAGGACATCACAAACATCCATGCCCGAGGCAGGATTCGAACCTGCGGCCGTAGCGGTCGCTCGGTTCCAGACTGTAGCGCCTAGAACCGCTAGGTCACAACGGCCGGAAATGATTACAGCGTAGATCTTGGTTTAAAGCTAGGGGTCCCAGAGACTACAGCTCGTAGTATGCGTTACAGAAAAGTCTCCTCGTGATGGTGAGTTACGGGTTAGTGGAGTGCTGTTTGACACAGTCACATCGAGTATAGGCTTAATGTTGGTAAGCGACAGGAAACGGGACGAGCAGGGTCTGTTGGGCAAAATTAAAGACAAGAAACAACATTATTCAAAAGCTCTGTGGTACTCCCTGGGGAGCAACGGCCTCCACTGTCCGCACCTCTGCTTTAGCAATTGTATTCTCGGCTGCCGAATACTGTGCTCCGATTTGGCTGAACAGCCCACATGTAAAAAAGGTGGATGTCCAGTTGCATAACACTCTAAGGATGATTTCTGGAGTAATTAAACCCACTCCAACGCAATGGCTCCCAATATTAAGCCACATCCCGCCCTTGTACGTGACGTACTGACGCCCTTATGCGTGAATACAAAAACATCATGGGAAATCGAAGCCTGCCAATCCACCAGGACATTGAGGCTGCAAACACTAATAGGCTTCGATCTAGGAACCCGCCAACAGGAACAGCAAGGAACTGTGTACAAGAAGGTTTCAGTATCACAAACGCATGGTCTGAAGAATGGAACGCATGGCAAAATCATAACATGCCTTGCATCACACAAAAACCACCTGGTTTTGACCTACCACGCAAAACGTGGTCCACTCTAAATAGGATTAGAACTCGTCATGGCAGATGTGCTTACTCCCTGTATAAATGGGGTAAAATACTATCTCCTCAGTGTGACTGCGGAGAAAGTCAGACCATCAGCCACATTGTTGGAAGAGTGTTCCAGAAGAGCCTACAATGGGAGCCCCGACGACTTCCTGCTCGCAACTCCAGTGTCGATAGGTTATATTAAGAGACTCGATGTTTGTTTGTAATCCTCAAACTTTGTTGTATTAGTAATGCTTGTTTGCAATTATTACCGTTTGTTATATTAGTGATTTGTTTGTTTCTTTCTTATGTGTCTGTATTGCCATACGATAAATAATACAAATAATGTTGGGAGAACTCTAGGAAAGTGTGGTTCACCCATAAAGCAGACCACATGTAGAACACTTGCGCGACCCTTTGATCCCTACCAGGTCGGATTAAAGGAAGGCATCGAAGCATTTCGGAAGTATACTTTTAGATTTGTTATGGGTAGCTGTGGTCAACACGCGAGAATTACGAAATGCGTCGTGAATTGAATTGAGAATCCTCGGAGGGAAGGAGACGTTCTTGTCGCGAGATACTATTGAGACAGTTCTGAGACAGGGATTTGCGACACACTACAGTACGATTCTGCTGCCACCAACGCACGTCTCGCAAGGACCGCGAAGACAAGATAACGGAAATCAGGGCTCATACTGAGACATATACAATAGTTTTTTTCCTTCGCTCCATTTGCGAGTGGAATAGGAAATGGAATGACTCGCAGTGGTACAAGATAACCTTCTTTCATGTACTGTATAATGTTTCGACAAAAAACAAATGGCTCTGAGCACTATGGGACTTAACATCTTAGGTCATCAGTCCCCTAGAACTTAGAACTACTTAAACCTAACTAACCTATGACATCACATACATCCATGCCCGAGGCAGGATTCGAACGTGCGACCGTAGCGGTCGCGCGGTTCCAGACTGAAGCGCCTAGAACCGCTCGGCCACCACGGCCGGCGACAAAAAACAGGGAAAGGCCAAAAATACAATGTCACCACGTTTAATACAGTGTAGAAAACCCTCTGACTTTCAAAACAGCTTCCAACCGTCTCGCAATGGACTAATACAGGTATTACATGGTTTTCAAGGGAAACGTACATCATTATTTCAGCAAAATAGTGGGAGGTTCAGGTAACGTTGATGGAGGTTGTTAGCGATCACGCACCCTTCTCGCAAAATAAGACAACAGGGGGTCAATAATAATGAGATATGGTGGATCTGCTGGCCAGGGAAGATGCGACAGTTCACCCTTGTGCTCACGGAACCAGGCCTGGACGATGTGAGCTCTAGGAATAAGGGCCCTGTCGTCTTGGACACAACACCGCCACTGGAGAACAAACATCGTACCATGAAATGGAGCTGATCAGCCAAAATGGTCACATAATCCTTGGCAGTAATCCGACCTCACAGAGTAATCATGGGGTCCGTGGAATACCACGACGTGGCCGCCAAAATCATCACCGAACACACGCCATGTTTCACTCTACGGACGTAAACTCGAGCAAAAGTTGAAAACAGTGTGAAACAAGACTCGTCCGACCAAACGACTTTCTTACGTTGCCAGATTTTATAGTTTCGGCACCAAATTTTCCTGTTCTAAGCATCTGCATCACTGAACAGTGGTTTTGGATTCCAAACTCGCCCTGAAATTTCTTGCTCATGGAGCACACTACGTGTTATTCTGGAGCTGACAGGATTCGCGAGTGCGATATTCAATTCTGCAGTGAATTTTGCAGCTGTCATTCACTTATTCTTCGTTACAGTCTTCGTCAAAGATCGTCTGTCACGATCACTCACCACATACTTTCATCCGCGTTCTCACTTACCGGATTAGGTTTTTTCACTTTCGCTGCATGCGGCATATATCTTCGATAAGGTTGAAAGGTGGCTACACTGAGTCACAGCGCCAGAGATCGCGCCAAAGAGTTTTACTCCGCCGCCTCCACTGGCAGTGCTTGTTCAGAAGTTGTGGTGGTTAGTGCTTGCTGAGAGGATGTCGATAACTGCACTAGTTGAGGCCATGTCGTGTGCAGTTGTTTTGATGGGCTAGACAGCATATGTTGTTCGAATGGAGATGTTGTAATGCTCAGAGTGTATTTTTAGTCAATATATATGAAGGTAAAAGACATTTTTTGATTTTTTTAAAATTTCCTAACTAACAATGCCTCTTGGTCACAGGTTCAGTCAACAAAGCATCTGGCTTGTGTTCATGTATTAGACTGTAATTCGGGTTTTTTATGTGCAATTATAGTATTTCAGTTTTATTTAATTAATTAACTGTAAATGGTATTTAAAATACCTTGTCTTATTGAGGAAGAACCGTGCCAGATGTGTACGTTGAATCACACTTCCACACACAGAACAGTTACACTTGTGCCTTGTTGTTTCGTAGCTTTCATAGTTGCTGGGGACTTAATTAATTAATTGTGTTAACGGAAATCTCCTTTCATTCTTTGTTGTTATTCTATGCAGTCAGATTGCGCACTAATACTAGTCAGGGCCAACTTCGTAGCCGGACAAACAGCGACTAAATGCAACACCTGGAAACTGTTCTGAGGAGCAATGGGTACTCCACAAATTACATTAGAAGTGTAACAGAGCTAAACACTCGGCGAAGTAAAGAACCAGAAAAAGAAATGTAGGGTACGGCCTTTCTGCCATACATTCCCAGAGTGACGGACAGAATCGGCCGTATATTGCGCAAACACGGCGTAAAGACGATTTTCAAGCCGACAAGGAAGATCAAAGAGTGTCTTAGATCGGCGAAGGAGAAAAGAGACCCACTTGCAATGTCGGGAATATACCGTATACCTTGCACATGCGGAAAAGTTTATGTCGGAATGACTGGACGATCCATTAACACCAGGCTCAAATAGCATAAGCGACATTGCAGGTTGGGGCAGGTGGAGAAATCGGCCGTGGCAGAGCACGCACTGAATGAGACCGACCACGTAATAAAATTCGCCGACACGGAAGTTCTGGCTGTAGAGAAGCACTATCACACGCGCTTGTTCAGAGAAGCTGTAGAAATCCAAAAACACGCGAACAGTTTCAACAAGAAAGAGGAAAGCCTTAAGGTAAACGGATCCTGGCTTCCCGTACTGCAGCGAACGACCGTCGCAGGTAGCAAGAGGAGAACCGCACCGGAAATGACCGCGGAGAAGCCCTCGGACGTTGGCGCGCCAGGTACATATAGTCTGCGGCCGCGAGCTCGCCTCCAGTTCACCACCGGCAATGGAGGGTGAAGCTTTGACAATGCCAGCCACTCGTGCTGGCGAAACGTCAGAAAAATCATTAGATGAACGTCGGCCGAAGAACCCGAGACAGAAGCCAATAGGCAGTTTGTCAACAAGTGGCCACGAAAGCCTCAACAATTTTGTATTACGCCTCTACGGGGAGGAGATTTGCAGATTGTACCGACGCCTTGACCAACGACGGAAGAAGAAAGCGCGACTGATGTCCTCTCTCGCCTTTCTGTCACGGTGCCGAGATGAATGTGCTACACCGAAGTTCTTGAGATGCAAGCGCCTATTCACCACCGCCCAAGCACATCGTATCTACGACAGAATGGAACGAGCTTTTCTTCGTGAGCGAATACATACAACACGGAGATGGTTCAAATGGCTCTGAGCACTATGGGACTCAACTGCTGAGGTCATTAGTCCCCTAGAACTTAGAACTAATTAAACCTAACTAACCTAAGGACATCACAAACATCCATGCCCGAGGCAGGATTCGAACCTGCGACCGTAGCGGTCTTGCGGTTCCAGACTGCAGCGCCTTTAACCGCACGGCCACTTCGGCCGGCCCAACACGGAGAGACTTGGCAAGAACGGATCAGGAACTTCTGGACATTTTCTATCAACTAAGTAGCAGAATGCATCGAGACGACTGGGACAAGATCGACAGCATCACTCACAGGAGCATGCAGAACGAACTCGAGCGCTGCACCGAGCGGCAAAAGAAAAAGTTTGAAAGATGCCGGAAGCAGACCGACAAAGCGATTACCGACATGTCACACACAGTGGTCAACCTCACTGAACGACAATTGACCGAAGAGGAAGTGTCAGTCCTTCAAAAAGGAGGGAATTTCGCTATCATCCCGAGAACTATACCTATGGAGGACATCATTGCCAACACCGAAGCAGCCATTCGGACCCTTCCTTGTGAAAGGGCAGAGGAAATACGCACTGAAACAGCCAGGATACTGCGCCGAGCAAAACCACCAGCTTGCAACCTGAAGAAAGAAGAGGTACAAGCCATTAAGAATCTCAACGCCGACAAGAGTATATTGGTACTGCCTGCCGATAAGGGGAATGCGACCGTCGTAATGAAGACCGAAGATTATGAGCAAAAGATCCGAGACCTATTAGATCCGACGACGTACCGAAAACTAAGCGCTGATCCGACGCAGCGTATCACTCGGAATACGAATCGATTAATCAAGGCGTCTTCTCTGCCGGCGGACATACAGAGAAACCTGCGCAACACAGAAGCCCTACCACCTCGGCTGTATGGATTACCCAAGATCCATAAGAACAACGTTCCACTGAGACCGATCGTTAGCGCTCCTGGCTCACCAACGTATAAACTGGCGAAACACTTGGCCTCTCTGCTCCAGCCACACGTGGGAAAGACCGACACATACAATAAGGACTCAGGACATTTCATTGAGAAGCTGAAGAAACTGAAACTTGCGCCAAACGACATCCTGGGCAGTTTTGATGTTGTTTCGTTATTTACGAAAGTGCCACTCAGCGACGCTCTGGAGCACATCGGTTCCATGTTCCCGCAAGACATCAAAAAGCTCTTCCATGCATGTCTCACCACGAGCTATTTCACGTGGAATGGCGATTTCTACGAACAGCTGGAAGGCGTCGCCATGGGTAGTCCTCTCAGTCCAGTGGTGGCCAACTTCTTCATGGAACAATTCGAAGCACAGGCACAGGACTCGGCGACTTGCAAACCTAAGGTGTGGTACAGGTACGTCGATGATACTTTCGTGGTGTGGAGCCATGGTGAAGAACAGCTCGGTGAATTCCTGAGACACTTGAACAACCTCCATGCCAACATAACATTTACCATGGAGGTAGAAAAGGACAGGAAACTGCCATTTCTAGATGTGCTGGTCACAAGGGACGGCGAAAACCTGGGACACAGCGTGTATCGAAATCCGACACACACGGACCGATACCTGCACAAACTGTCAAACCACCACCCGAGCCAGAAAAGAGGCATGATTAGTACGCTCGTAACGAGAGCAGGACGAATATGTGAGCCTCAACACCTCAAACGAGAAATGCAACACCTGGAAACTGTTCTGAGGAGCAATGGGTACTCCACAAATTACATTAGAAGTGTAACAGAGCTAAACACTCGGCGAAGTAAAGAACCAGAAAAAGAAATGTCGGGTACGGCCTTTCTGCCATACATTCCCAGAGTGACGGACAGAATCGGCCGTATATTGCGCAAACACGGCGTAAAGACGATTTTCAAGCCGACAAGGAAGATCAAAGAGTGTCTTAGATCGGCGAAGGAGAAAAGAGACCCACTTGCAATGTCGGGAATATACCGTATACCTTGCACATGCGGAAAAGTTTATGTCGGAATGACTGGACGATCCATTAACACCAGGCTCAAAGAGCATAAGCGACATTGCAGGTTGGGGCAGGTGGAGAAATCGGCCGTGGCAGAGCACGCACTGAATGAGACCGACCACGTAATAAAATTCGCCGACACGGAAGTTCTGGCTGTAGAGAAGCACTATCACACGCGCTTGTTCAGAGAAGCTGTAGAAATCCAAAAACACGCGAACAGTTTCAACAAGAAAGAGGAAAGCCTTAAGGTAAATGGATCCTGGCTTCCCGTACTGCAGCGAACGACCGTCGCAGGTAGCAAGAGGAGAACCGCACCGGAAATGACCGCGGAGAAGCCCTCGGACGTTGGCGCGCCAGGTACATATAGTCTGCGGCCGCGAGCTCGCCTCCAGTTCACCACCGGCAATGGAGGGTGAAGCTTTGACAATGCCAGCCACTCGTGCTGGCGAAACGTCAGAAAAATCATTAGATGAACGTCGGCCGAAGAACCCGAGACAGAAGCCAATAGGCAGTTTGTCAACAAGTGGCCACGAAAGCCTTAACAATTTTGTAAAATTAAAAATATTTGCATTATAAATAATTAAGCCACCATGCACGTGGCGACCACTGCTTCGGATCGTCCCTTGGAATTCTTTTGATAGTAAAAATAGCAGACAGTAGTATTGTTGTAGTAATTTGTAGTTTAGTAATTGTAGTCTATATTGCATGTGTAGATTTGGTAATGAACATTTGTAGTTGTCTTGTCTTTCTTCTAATGGTATTTTTGCAGAATTTAATTTTTGATGTCTTGTATACGCGTTTGACAATTTTGTGCAATTATGAAGATTTCAATTGTTCGTTAATCGTGTTTGAGGGAAGCATTTCGTGCGAATGGTATTGTTGGTGATAAAGTGTCATATTGTGTGTAATTTTCGTATAGTGACGAGTTTTGTATGTTTTGTAAATGATTACGCGATCGATGAAAAAGGCAAAAATGATGGATAGTGAGAATGACGAAATTGTTTACATGGCGAACTCACCAACACAGGAGAACAATATGATGAATAATGAAGTAGAAAACAATTTAATAAGCAGGGAAAATAGTCCAGAACCAGTTCAAAACTTTTCACAATTAAAGAATTTTCAGAATACGAGATTAACGGCAGAAGATTATGGAATAGTATCGAACACAGATAGCTTTACAGCTATGACGAAGGAAGCTGGTTTTGCGGGAAATGTTAGGGGCGAAAAGAATTTCGAACCAGTTAATATGGAGCAGTTGATGGGTGCTATATAAAATTTGGGATCACGGATGGGAACAATGGAAACACAGTTAAGATCTGAATTAAAAACAGTGGGATGACAAATAGGAACAATTAGAACTGAGATGGGAACAATGGAAACACGGTTAGACTCACAAATAGGAACAATTAAAACAGAGATGGAAACAATGGAAACACGGTTAGACTCACGAATAGGGACATGTTTCAAAAACATGAAAGATGAATTAAAGAAAGAAATTAGAGAAGAAGTACAACCGATTTTGAATCCTCCCAATAACAGATTAATTGCAATAGAAATTAGACAAAAGGAACAGGATAGAGAACAGGAAGAAAGAGATCGCGTGATAGTACAAAAATTTTCAGAGTTAAATTTACAACATGCACACGATAAGGAAGAAATATTTGAGAGAATCGAGGAATCCGTACCAAATGACAGAATAAATAACCTAACACAACAATATGAACAGGTAACTACTAAATGTGTCAATACTGAAACCCGAGTCGCGACACTTACGGAAGACGTAAATAAACAGAAAGAAAAAATAGGTGACTTATCGGAAAGAGTTGGGGAGATTTCAGATAAATTGACAAATCTTAGTTTACATGGGGACAGAGATTCAGATGATACAGCTCCATTGCCATTTGCAGAAACAGAAGAGTACCAGAGCATAAATAAAAATGTTGAAAATCAGGGAAAATTTAATGAGCGCGTTAAAAGGGAATTTGAGGCATTACGAAAGCAAGTCAAACAAATTGAAGGCGAAATCGTAGGAAAAGACAGCAGAAGAAATTTAGAATCACAGATAGCAGAGGGCTTTGAAGAAAATAATTTATTTCATTTACGAGATGCAAGAAGAGAGCGCCAGGCGCGCGAACTTGACAATAATCGACATTCGGACTGGGATAGACGCGGTAGGTCTTTGTCGCCACGAGGCGAAAACTTTGACTATAAACACTTTTTAACTGTTCGGAAATTTAAGATCTTTCGCAATTCTAAGAATGACATACATCCATGTTCATGGTTAGATCAATTTATCTACGCACTTCCACCAAATTGGCCACTAAGACACAAACTGGAATTTATGTGCGGCTATTTATGTCCTCAGGGGATTCGCTACACTAAGTGAATATGTGCCGTAGTGGGCACAGGGCCCCGAGCTGTAGTGGTGCTATTTCCTTTTAGTTTTCTGCACTGCTGCCTACTCTTTTACTATTCTTTGTATCTATCAAAACAATACTTCAACTATCAATCTATCTAGAGAGTCGGTAAAGAATAACCGGATATGACTATTTTACCCAAAAGTGATTTCGGAAATTACCGTTTGGACTTACTATATTTTCTGCAGCATTCATTCGTAGTTTAAAAGAAATTTTACCTGTTTATCTTCGTGACGATATTACTTCATATGTTGACGATATTCTTATTGCTAAACGTTCTTGGAGTGAGCACAACAAAATTTTGGATTCATTATTACGTATTTTTGCAAGAGTTGGCATTACAGTGAACTTGGAAAAATCTGAATTTGGTCGTTCTCAGGTGAAATTTCTTGGTCACATTATTTCTACAGAAGGTATTCTTCCTGATCCAGAGAAACTAGACGCTATTCGTAATTATGCTGTTCCTACCACAAAACGTGATGTTCGTACTTTCCTTGGTGTCTGTAATTTTCTTAGACGCTTTGTTAGATTGGACGATTTGGCCACACCTCGTTTATGTGAACTATCTGGAAAGAATTCTAATTGGTGTTGGGATGAGGAAGCTCAGTCAGAATTTGAACAACTTCGTGATGCTTTAGTTGCTGCTCCACTTCTTTCACATCCGGATTTATCTAAAGATTTTTGTTTCGCGACGGACTCATCATACAAAGGCCTAGGTGCACATTTATTTCAAGAGATAGAAGAAAACGGCGTTGTAGTACAGAAAACTATTGCATTTGGAAGTCGTGTTCTCTCTAAATGAGAAAAGAATTATTCGATTACGGAACTTGAAGCCTTGGCTGTTATTTGGGCTTTCACAAAATTTCGGACATTTTTGTTTGGCAGACATAATAAGGTTTACACCGATCATCGAGCTCTGGAATTTCTTATGTCAACAAAATTAAAACATGGAAGATTGTCACGATGGGCGCTGTATCTACAGGAATTTGATTTTGGTATTGTTTACATACAGGGTTCTCCAAATATTATTGCTGATGCTTTATCACGTGCACCTATGGGTTTCAAACAAAGTGCTGAGGACTGCAAAGAAAACAATTATTGTTTGATGTATATTCAAGGCGTTGCGTTTGAAAATTTTATTTCGTCTTCGCTCCAGGACATCGCTAAGGAGCAAAACAAGGACCCAATCTGGAAGGACATTAAGGAGAAGTGGAGGAGAAAGGAAAGCGTAGCGATTAGACAGTATTATTTAGTTCGCAATGATATTATTTTTAAACGAAAATCGGTCGACAACTCTGTTTGGTTGGTTTGTATTCCTGATGAGTGGGTTAATAAATTGATTTGGTATACACATTTCAGTTATGCACACTTTGGTCCCAGAAAATGCTTTCATAAATTACGAGAAAATTGCTACTTCAGTAATATGGAAAAACGTATTCGATCTGTTCTTGCCAAATGCAAAGTATGTCAAAAGGCTAAGCCGCCAACTATTTCTCACAGAGCACCGTTGTTTCCTATCACTCCAGCGAAATTAAAGGAGATGGCTGCAGTCGATTTGTTCGGTCCAGTGGTTCGTTCTACTAATGGTTTTGCGTACATTTTGGTGGTAGTGGAATTGACATCAAAAACAAGTGTGTTTTACACCTTTACGCAAAGCAACAGCTCGTGCAGTATCTAACGCTTTCATCAAACATTTTCTTAAAGAAGTGGGTCATGTTGATAAGGTTATATCAGATAATGGATCACAGTTTCGCTCTAAAATTTGGCTTCGTACTCTACGGCGTCGTAAGATTAAACCAATTTTCATTTCACTTTTTCACCCTCAATCTAACGCTTCAGAGAGATGGATGAAGGAAATCAATAAATTGTGTCGACTTTATTGCCATCAGAATCACAGAACTTGGGATCAGTATCTTCATATTTTTCAAAACATTCTGAATGAACTCCCTAATGATTCAACTTCTTTACCGCCTATATTGATATTAAAAAATAAAGCACCGACAAATCGCATTTCTGAAATCGTTCCTTTTCCGCCTTCACGGAAACTGCGGCATTCTGAAGTTGTCAACCTGGCTCTACAAAATATTGCATCTGCGGCTGCTAGAAGAGAGAAATCAGCTAAGCGTCCTGGTCGTTTAAAAACTTTCTTAGTTGGTCAAATGGTGTTAATCAAGTCTCACCGTTTGTCTCACAAAGGAAAAGGCTTGTGCCGCAAATTTTTTCTGCTTTATAACGGTCCATATAGAGTTCGCAAAATTATTCATGATAACACTGTCGAAGTAGAAACTCTTAAATCTCGGCGCTCTAAGGGAATACATCATATATCGAACGTTAAAATTTTTGTGGAATGACATACTTTAGAGAAACTAACAGTTATACGTAAACACACGGAGAGTACAAGGATACCGCGCCGTGTTCCGGCGGCAGCACATACTCAAAGCAATAGTCAAGTCTGCGCGCCGCACAAGGCAGTCGTTGACCGCAAACAATTACTTCCTACGTCACGCGTACCTACAGCTGATCGAGCGCTCAGTGCGAATGCACTGACAGCCGTAAACAAATACACAGTCTAATTTATCTGATCAAATTCAGTATGAAGCTATAGTGACTTGATAAATTATGTTATTAACGTTCAGTATTTTTCAGGATACGGTTGTATAAAATATTTAAGAACTTCAGGTAAATTCTGTGTGTGTCCGACGTTAAGAGGACTTGCTATCGAGAAATTATCAGGAAGAATGTAATTTCGAAGAAGAAACTAATAAACTAAAAAGGTTACTATTAATTGAGTTTATTTTTCAGGTAACATATTTGCACTTAGGTACGTACTTTAGACGTAATTTGCTGCTCGCGATTACGTGATTTATACTTTGTGCTAAATTTCATGTTCTATGAATTTACTTGTGAAGCGTGTGGCTTGCGTACATTTGCTGATTTTGACAATGTTTTATTAATGAACAGGGTTGTTACTTGTGTATATTATGCATTGCTTGGCTGCTATGCTTTTTCACTGATGTCACATTTTTTTTATTATTATTATCTGCCTGCTGTGCTTATTTATTTAAATTATAATTGTCACCTGATTAATTGTGCTGACTATGGTTATGTATGTAAGTTATAGTTTGTGATTTATCTGTCTGCGTCTTCATGTTTACTTATTAAGATTACATATGAACATTTATTTGCTTATGCTGATATGATGCTAATGACCTGTTTGTTATGTAAGATATATATTTGCTGCTTTGCGTATGGATTGCATATTTACACATTTCTGTTTTGTTGTCATAACTAATCTTTAATTTAGTATATAGAAATGCTGATATACGGTGTACGAACATGGAGTTTAGGTCACACTATGGTATTAATTATAGATTGTTCGCTTGGCAGAGCCTCGTTGTAGGGATTGTGCTGCATCCACTTGTTGACATTCTGTTCTCTACTGGTATATTTACTCGCTATTGCATGTTTTACTTACGCTCAGTGCCTTATATTTTAAGATAAGAAAATGAACTACTATAATGCAACAACGACATTAGTACAAGAAACTTCATTGAAGTCACATGAGCTGGAGGTTTTATGGAAGCTGTATAAATTTATGCTAATAGGAAGGAAGCTAACGACATGACATACCAACACTAGGTTTAGACCATTGACAGCTATTACACTGCATTCTTCGTGAGCAATTGAAATAGCAAGTGACACTTGACACAAGAAATACTCCACATGTTTGCTTCTGTTTTGCTATGATTCTTGAAGTGGTGTACACACTGTGAAATATTACGATCATTCACACTCCGTACTCGTACCTACTTACTGAAAATTATTCAAACTAAAGGCTGTTAGAGTTCATGTATGCATTTCTTTTATTTAATGATGGACAAGGTAACCAAAATGTATTTTATAATTCATAATGAGTAGATTTGGCTCAGGTGGATTACACAGAGGTTGTGTGTGGACATTGTGTCTTCGGATTGTATGGGATGATGAATTGAGGTTTGCATTAGGATTTTATCTGTACTTGTTCGAGGAGACTGACTAGAGGAAAGAGTTGTTATGGAAGTGCAATGATATTGGCGATAAGGTTTATATGTATCGACGTATTGAAGAGGTATTATTGAGGTATTGAGATTGTGTGTTGTTGATGATTATTTGAGTTTTGGTGGACAAGAGGTAAGGTAAATGATATTGTTGATAAGGTTTATATGTATCGACATAAGAGGTATTATTGAAGTATTAAGATTATGTGATGCTGATGATTATTGGAGTTTTGGTGGATAAGAGGTAAAGTAAGTGAGGAGCATTTTTGTTGTTGTTGTTGGTTTATATGGAACAAGGAGGATGAAGATGGCAGACTAGAACACGAGCAGTATATACTTTTTTTTGGAGAGAGGAAGTATTTGCATATCTTGGCACACTGACAGTTGATCAGCAACCATACATTTGATTTGGCTTGGAAAACATTGGCCATGACATGATGACTATGACGTTGACTAACTATTATTGACTGTTATACACTGTGCCACTACTACTTGATACACATGTTGAACATCAAATTTTGACAGAATTGCATTTACACAGTTAACACTATTCAATTACACAGTAGTACTTAAATGTGGATGAAAGATGAATGAGTGTGTTTTGTGTGTTTTCCTTTCCTAATCCCAAATAATTGGTACCGACCTATCTCCTAAATATTATTTTACTTGTTTGTTGTGGCTTGCACTGACACCCATAAATATTATAGGTTTACTGATACTTGTGTATTTGTAATAGTTAATATGACAATTATCTGATATCATTTGTCTGTTTATTATTATTTGTATGTCTAGTGTAAGAGCATTGATGATAATTTTGTAAAAGCAATTGTGTGTGCATTCAAACTGTTGTTCGTGCTTACACGTATTAACATTGGTGGGTGCCACCTGGAAATGTTTAATTACTGCTGATGAACTGTCTGATTAGTGATAGTGAATATTATGGACTTTTACGTGCACTTATTCAACATGATGGGTGCCACTTGGAAATGTTTAATTTCTGCTGATAAACTCTGATGAACTGTCTGATTAGTGATAGTGAATATTATGGACTGTTACCTGCACCTGCTCAACATTGCTGGGTGCCGCTGGTGGAACTGCTTCTACTGAAATAATGTCACTTGTTGCTGTCTGCACCTGCTCAACATTGCTGGATGCCACTGATGGAACTGCTTCTACTGACTTAATGTCACTTGTTGGTGTCTGCACCTGCTAAACATTGCTGGGTGCCACTGATGGAACTGCTTCTATTGAAATGATGTCACTTGTTGGTGTCTGCACCAGCTCAACATTGCTGGGTGCCACTGATGGAACTGTTTCTACTGACATAATGTCACTTGTTGGTGTCTGCACCTGTTCAACATTGCTGGGTGCCACTGATGGAACTGCTTCTACTGACATAATGTCACTTGTTGGTGTCTGCACCTGCTCAACATTGCTGGGTGCCACTGATGGAACTGCTTCTATTGAAATGATGTCACTTGTTGGTGTCTGCACCTGTTCAACATTGCTGGGTGCTACTGTTGGAGCTGTTTAAAAACTGCTGATGAAATGTTATGGGACTGCTATTTGCACCTGTTGGCCATTGCTGGGTGCTACTGTTGAAACTGTCAACTTCTCTGAGGAGTGCTACTTGTTTATTGAACTATTGAAAGCATTTTATGTGAATATTTGTATAAACTGATTTTTTGTATATTTACTGTTTATGAAATGTTATGAGACTCTGACCAGCACCTGTTCGTCATTCCTGACGCTATTGATTGAATTATTTAACCACATTGTTTAACAAAGGATAATTGTGTAAACTGTTATGTAAAATCACATGTAGGCAAGCATTTGTATTCCTTACTGTATTTTATATATTAGGTTATTGAAGGGTCAGTGCGAAGCCAAAATTTATTTGGTTATGTGATATTTACTTATTAATATTATCTTTTATTTTTGTTTGTATTTTTATTCGGACGAATTTGGTGGTATTTTCATCACCAATGCTGGCAAAAATACCATCAAATTCTAGCCCGTGGAGGAGGGGCATATGAAAGGTGGCTACACTGAGTCACAGCGCCAGAGATCACGCCAAGGAGTTTTATTCCGCCGCCTCCACTGGCAGTGCTTGTTCAGAAGTTGTGGTGGTTAGTGCTTGCTGAGGGGATGTTGATAGCTGTACTAGTTGAGGCCATGTCGTGTGCAGTTGTTTTGATGGGCTAGACAGCAGATGTTGTTCGAATGGAGATGTTGTAATGATCGGAGTGTATTTTTAGTCAATATATATGAAGGTAAAAAAAATTTTTTAATTTTTTTTAAATTTCCTAACTAACAATGCCTCTTGGTCACAGGTTCAGTCAACAAAGCATCTGGCTTGTGTTCATGTATTAGACTGTAATTCGGGTTTTTTATGTGCAATTATAGTACTTCAGTTTTATTTAATTAATTAACTGTAAATGGTAATTAAAATACCTTGTCTTATTGAGGAAGAACCGTGCCAGATGTGTACGTTGAATCACACTTCCACACACAGAACAGTTACACTCGTGCCTTGTTGTTTCGTAGCTTTCATAGTTGCTGGGGACTTAATTAATTAATTGTGTTAACGGAAATATCCTTTCATTCTTTGTTGTTATTCTATGCAGTCAGATTGCGCACTAATACTAGTCAGGGCCAACTGGTTACGAGACTTCGTAGCCGGACAAACAGCGACTAAAATTAAAAATATTTGCATTATAAATAATTAAGCCACCATGCAAGGTGCCTCTTGAAACATAAAATACTTTGGCCGCTTTGATTATGGAAGAATCCACCATACGAGCATCAACAACTTGCCCACGTTCGAATTCACCTAGCTCCGACATAGTTCACCAACAACTACACAGAACACTATTCTCAGCACGACTGACACTTGCAACGTATTGAGAACATTACAATTGCACCATACGTGGTGAAATACAACAGCGCAACCTGGACGACTGGCTAGCTTTTGCATTTATGTTCAAGCATGCATTTCTCGCGATGTTTTCGCATTTTTGTCCAACTCCTGTTTGTAGATGTAGAAGAGTGCGGACGCCCCTAGATACCAATGCACGTCTCGGGAATCCAGAAACCAGTTTCATCAGGGAGGTCGATCACTCATATTGTCCAGAATCATGTACAAATGTGGGACACCTCTCGTTACCGAGGATAATTTGAGAGTTGTACAGATCGATACAGAATGCTTTAACCTATTATCCAGCCCAACAATCAAAAACTATGGAATGGGTGCGTTTTCTGAGAAGATAACGCTCGAGCACGCCACGCTCGGCTCGTAAACACCTTCCCACAAGAGACACGAAACAAGGGAGTGGAGCGACCTGCGGTATCTGCCTGCAGGTACCCGTGTGAACACCAGTTGAAAATGGCATGGCGGCGTCGTAGTAACCATGCAGCGCACCTGTAGGGGGACCATCGAGGAGTAGGATTGGCTTAAGCAGCAACATCTCGACCTGCTTATAGAGAGGATTACAAGGGAAATCTAAGCATGTTAGAATTTCTGATTAAGAAAATGCAACACATAGAAAAAATGGTCAGGTGTCAATGTAAATTCACACGCGTACACGCCATCAGCGTGTGTGTAAATTATTAGGGTTACAGTTCTCCGTCACAGGCAGAACGGCTGCCAGAGTGGATTCGTGTTTTTCGTATTTAGTGTTGTTGCGAGGCCTAGTAGGGTATATAATGGACGTGAACAGCGTCAGACGTTGGGTGATCACCGTGAAAGACGCGGAGATGCCACATACACAGCGTTATCGGCACTTGACAGAGACTGAAAGGTGCTTCACTGTGGGTCTCCATCGGAACACCTGGTGGGATCGAGCAATATCCAGATATATGAGGGCATTCGGGGCGACAGTGCCCCGATGATGGACTGCCCGGGAACGTGTGGCCGGGCGTACTCGTCGTCAGGCTTCTGGTCGACCACGTCTGACCACTATTAGAGAGGATCGCCTTATTGAGTACCAGCCACATCGTAACCCCTCGCATTTGCGCTTGAAATGTGGAAAAAATAGACTCCCCGATATATTTTTTGCCGCACTGATGGGAGACTAGCAGTAACCGAACTAGGGAATTACAAGAGGCGACAAGAGTCATAGGATAGCGATATGCACATACGAGGTGCGACAATAAAGTAATGAGACTTCTTTGCAAGATGTGGTAACCCTACAGGTTTACGTAGGCACAATATCTTTGACCTTGGTCTATAAGCTGCTTCTATTCCAAGCGGCACATTGATGCAACTGCTCAGTCGTGAGTTGTGCTGTAATAAGTTAACACGTGTTTGTGTCTCTCGTCACGAAAAAGAACCGCATAATATTGCGCAACGGTATGCCATTTCTTTTTGAGTTAAATTGGGTGAAAACGCGACGAAAACTTACGGTAAGCTTCAGAAGGCTTTTGGAGGGGAGGTTATGTCAAGAGCTCAAGTTTTTCGTAGGCATAAAATGTTTAGTGAAGGCAGAACGAATGTTGAAGGTGAAGACCGCAGTGAACGACCATCAACCTCGCAGACGGATGTCAACTTGGCCAAGGTGCGTGAACTCGTACAATCTGATCGAAGATTATCCGTGAAAATGATTGCAGAAGAACTGAACATCAATCGAGAAACGGTTCGTCTAATAATAACTGAAGATCTAGGTATGGGAAAGATTTGTGCAAAAATGGTCCCCAAAAATCTCACACCACAACAGCGGCAAACACGGAAAAATGTGGCAGCTGATCTCTCAGAGCAAACGGAAATCAATCCAGAATTGTTGAGCCGTGTTATCACTGGTGATGAAAGTTTGTTTTTTCAGTACGATCCAGAGACAAAACACCGGAGTTCGCAATGGTGCTCAAAGGGATCGCCCGGACCAAAAAAAGCTCGCATGTCAAAGTCAAAAGTGAAATGCATGCATGTGTGCTTCTTTGATTCCAAGGGAATTGTTCATAATGAGTGGGTGCCTCCTGGGCAAACAGTTAACCAATATTACTACAAAGAAATTTTAGAAAGACTTCGTAAAAGAGTTCTTCGTGTCCGTGCCAACATTATTGATAGTTTGATTCTACATCACGATAATGCGCCATCGCCTACTGCTCTGTCAGTACAGCAATTTTTAACCTTAAAACAAATTTCAGTACTACCACAGCCACCTTATTCACCAGATATCACTCCGTGTCAAGGGACACCATTTTCAAGCAACACCAGATGTCCAAAAAGCTGTGACGAGGATCTTGGAGGATATTATAGGAGATGAGTTCCAGAAATGTTATCATCAATGGCAGAAGCGCTGGAAAAAGTGTGTGCAGTCAGAAGGGAACTACTTTGAAGGGGACAACACTAAACTTGATTAAAACAGTAAGCAACATTTTTTTTCGCATCAGTCTCATAACTTTATTGTCGCACCTCATATAGAGATGGCGGTAGTCCCGCGTACACAAGATATAAAAGAGCAGTGCACAGAAGGAACTGTCATTTGTACTCCTGTGGTTCATGTGAAAAGGTTTGCGACGTAATTGTGACCGCACGACGGGAATTAACAGAATTTGAATGCGGGATGATAGTTGGAGCTAGACACATGGGACATTCCATTTCGGAAACCGTTATGGAATTCAATATTACGACATCCACAGTGTCAAGAGTGTGTGCCGAGAATACCAGTTTTCAGGCATTGCCTCTCACCACGGACAACACGACGGACGACGGCTTTCACTTAACGACCGAGTGCAGTGACGTTTGCGTAGCGTTGTCAGTGTTAACAGACAAGCAACACTGTATGAAATAACCGCAGAAATGACTGTGGGACGTACAACGAAACGAAATTTGGCGTTAATGGTGTATGGCAACAGATGACAGACGCCTGCACCGCCTCTTCTGGGCTCATGACCATATCGGTTGGAATCTAGACGGCTGGAAAATCGTGGCCTGGTCTCATCATACCCGATTTCAGTTGCTAAGAGCAAGTGGTAGGATTGCAGTGTGGTGCAGACTCCATGAAGCCGTGGACCCAAGTTGTCGACAATGCACTGTGGAAGCTGGTCGTGGCTCCATATTGATGTGGGCTGTGTTTATACGGAATGAGCTTGGTCCTCTCGTCCAACTGGACCGATCATTGACTGGAAATGCTTATGTTCGGCTACTTGGAGACCACTTTATGGTTCCAAACAACGATGGAATTTTTGTGGTTGGCAATGCGCCGTGTCATCGCGTCACATTTGTTCACGATTGGGTTGGAGAACATTCTGGACAATTCGAGCGAATGATTTGGCCACCCATATGGCCCGACATGAATTGCATCGAACATTTATGGAACATCTCGAGAGGTCAGTTCATGCACAGAATCCTGCATCGGCAACACTGTCGCAATTATGGATGGCTACTGAGGCAGTATGACTTAACATTTCTGCAGGGGATTTCCAACGACTTGTTGAGTCCATGCCACGTCCAGCTGCTGCATTACGCCGGGCAAAAGGAGGTGTTCTGTGACTTCTGTCACTTCAGTGTACGTCTCACGCATAGGCTGAGTTTAGCACCACAGCGCAACAGCTGCGTTTGGCGTGGTGTCGTAAGGGAAGCATGGATTGCTGATGAACGACGTCGCATTGTGTTCACTAATGAATCGCGGTTCTGCACTATCCCTGATAACTATCATTGGCGACTACAGCGGGCAGTCAGTGGAGAAGATCCATTCTTCCAAATTTTGGAGAGACACAGCTGTTTTACTCTGGCGTCATGGTGTGGGGATGGCTTCAAGTTACAGTTGGTGGTGATTGAGGGAACCTTGACAGCACAGCGGAACGTCACGTACAACCTGCGTCCTTGTGTATTACCTCTCAAGCGACGGTATAGTGGTGCCATTTTTCAACAGGACAATGCTCGTTCACACATGGCTCATCTCTCTATGAACTGTCTGCCTGACGATAAATATTTTTGTGCTCACATCAAGAACCCAAGATACGTCCCCAATAAAAAAATTGTGAGGGACCATGCGCATGTCAATTATGTCTCCGTGCCAGATTTTGTGTGCCACCTTGCCTTGGAAGAGGACACAATGGTTTTATGGTATCCTTCCCAACCGAATCACAGCATGCATTTAGGCTAGAGTGAGAGCAACTTCATACTAACGAACAGGCTCGTATTGCCAAGTTCTTCACAAATCTGACTCAGTTTTGTAATCACTACAATAACATCACATACTCTCTCAACCCTTGAAGTTTCACTTCGTTTCCTCCTTGTCGTGTGGGTGCTTCAATGCACTTGTCAGACGGCGTGGGGTGGAGCAATGAGTAATTTAGTGTTACCCAGCAGCAGAATTTGATTCCACAGATGTGCAAAAATGTGCGCTTTTGAACAGACTACCATAGTTTTGGTAACACAGTGAGTATATATGTTTTTAATTTCATAATGCCGTTTCGTCCCCTGTTTAACACGAATCTAAGCCAACATACGACTATAGCCATGAAAGTGTTACAAAACATTTTTGAACAATTTCTGTTATGTAATGTATTTTTTTGTGAAGAAACATAAAAGCATTATAGAAAGGCTTACTATAATTGCGTATTTATTAAATGTCAAGTGTCATTGTATCACAGACGCATTATTGTCACTGCATAGTCGTTAATATTTAACGTTGATATAAAGAGACAAAAATTTATAACACTTGTTATTCATAGGCTTTGTTATCGGAGTCATGGGATAGCCCTAACGGGTGTGTTCTTACGTCTGTTCTACCGCTGGAGAATGAAACTTTCGACCCTGACCTATGACTAAAAGTTTTTATGATGCAAGGTTATGGCATTTAGTATTCTGATGAAAAGGAAGTTCTGAAACAAAGTTCAATGTTTCACTTTAATAGCCTGTTTTAGACTTAAAACCCACGGTACTTTGCTGGTTATGAAACTTACATCCCCAGTTCTAGACAGAAGTTGCAGGCCAGCTGAGTGATACATCAGTATCATGAAACTGAGCCTTTAGGCTGTCTTGATTTATCACATAAGCACTAACGGCTTTTATGCTTTTCTCAGCCACAGTTGCTGTTCATATGTTACGTACAGTCATTGTATTCTCATTTCAAACCTCTGGCTTCTTACATTTGTTTCGTAAGACATTTTAAACTATAAACCAATTCGCCTAATGTCCTCCATTTGCATATGTATGTCATGGTGTAAACTGATAATTAGCTAAATGCTGGGTATTCTGATGACCACTTTTCTTTATTTTCAAAGTAAGCTTAATCTAGACGTGAATCTGTTAAGTGAAAAAAATAAACCCTGTTGTTCTTAGTATGTATAGTAGCTAAAAAGTTTTCTGGAAAAGTTCTAAAGATTCACACAATATAATACTATTATTTTATGGTTGTCCTGCTATGAATGCGTTGCTTTGAAGTCTACAACTGGCCGAGTATATCATTCCATATACATAGGTAAATTGAAGTGATTGAGGAATCAAATCATTACTCTCTATATTCAGCAATTCACTAATTACTATGGAGCAATAAGAAAGCAAACTGCAATGAAATCAATGCCGAATAGTTTTCTATTATTTATTTGTAGATTTATTTTGTGACACTTCATCCAACTGCGCCCTTGCTACGAAAAATCCTCAGTCCAACTACAAACTTCGCTTAATATTACACCCGAACGTAGTTTCGGTAATAAGCGTAAGTGAGCTATTGCGTCAAACGATTTTTGGAAGTCAAGAAATACTGTGTCTACCTGACTGCCTTGATTCATGGGTTTTAGAATGTCATTTGAAAAAAGTGCAAGTTAGGTTTCACATCATCTACGATTTCAGAATCATGCTGGTTGGCGTGATCATTCTGTTCGAGATATGTCATTACAAGGCCCAGAACATTTTTTAGGTTTTTATAAAATGTATTTTAGTACTTTATTTTCTTGGAATAGCCCTTTTTAGGTTTAAACAAAACATTTTAATCCCTTTGGAGTGTTTGGTGGTAAATATGATGAACACTAATATCGATATAGAAAATTTTATTATGATTTTGACACAGTTATTCTAATTCTTTGTGGAAAATAAACAATTAACTATTACTTTTATCAGGATTCGAAAAAATGCATAAACAATTGAGATTTTTGCCCATGCTGCAGTTATTTTCTCTTTTTATAATATTTTAATGAAAAGTCTTTTAATGAAAAATTCTTTTTATGTGTCACTCACAAAAAACGTGCACTTGAGATGATTACGTATTTATCACCTCAATCCGTGGACTAACACTAAATATAACGAGGTATTTTATATTACATATTGGTACCGCAGTACACAATTAATCACATTTCTAAGTTTCGTAAATTGAAACTTTGTCTCTGGTTTTGTCTCTGGTCTCTCAGTACATTTTTCTAGGCTAAGAAAGATCTTTCTACAGTGCACGAGGACAGTGGTGCATATTTCACCAACGCAATTGCTCATGACTTCCAGTACAATCGATCTTCGAACTTCTCCCCCTGAATAACGGCAGTCACTTTCTTCGTATCTTCATATAGGGTATTCATCAGAAGAATATTCCTTAATTTAACGACGCATGCTATATTCACTCAACCAGTTATTTCCTCCAAATACTTTTGCACCTCAGAGATCACGTCTACAGCATCTTTCAGTGGTAGAGATGCGGATTCTAGACGTTGAACTGTAACAGGTAGATGTTGAAAGTGAGCTCTTAAAAAGTGCCCAGTGTGCAACATTCTTGATATTCCTAAGGGCCGTCTTGGCTTGTTCAATAAAAGTTGATTTACTAGACTCGAGTGCGTCTACTACCTCTTCGACTTTTTGGTAGTGTTCGATATAATATAAAGCTGCCAAGAGTTAGGTGCACCAATATGTAAGTATGGGTTCAGATGGGAGGGGGGATGTTTGGAGCTATTTTATTAATGGACTGAATGTGGGTAGGAGCTCTGAAAAATACTTTCTTAACAGGGAAATTATTTCAGACTTCCTCTGCTAGACTTTTCAGACCAGTGGTTGTCAATCTTTTTTGCTCAAGAGCCAATACTGACATTGTGCGGCACCTCGGGCCTCTTACGTATCGATCTTAATAACTGATAACCTACGTAAATAGAACGTTTTGCCCTTCCAACAGATCAGTTATAGTAAGGGCGCAGCAATAAGTTGGGCGTCGACCTAAAAAGGTTAACATTCAGAGTAGGCACCGTTCGGAACACTTTGAGTCAACTGTTCTCTGTTTCAGACTGACGCCCCCTTCCGGTAGACTGCTCTCTGTTTAAGATTGCTACCACCTTCAGCCACCCAAAAGTTGTGACACTAATTGACTGACGAAGTGTTATTGTTTTGTCTGTATGAGCAGACGATTAATTCATTAAAAACAGTATTTGTACTTACACTGGAATGCATTATGCAATACGAAACATGCTGTTTACTAAATGCCTTTAACTTCATTTTCCTTCTTCTCATAGTGTTGTATTACAACAGGCTTTATTTAATTTCATATTCGCAGCCACATATATGCGCGTGGCGGAGTTGCCATTGGGCACCACCGCCAGATCCCCGTTCGGCTCCAACCTCTCCTTCCCAACCCCACCGAACACCTGATCCTTAGTCTCTTCTTCCCCAGCCTTACCGTTACCTGCGCCACCATCTATGTCCACCCCAACGCCCCTATTCCCTTCGACTTCCTCTCCCACATCGACCGTACCTTCTCCTCCTATGTGATCGCCGCCGACCTCAACATCCATAGTCGTTCCGCTGCCCAGTTACGGCGGTGGCATCAGTTCCTCTCCTCCCTTCAAGGCGACCTCATCCCCATCCCCCAGCACACCCGTCCCGAATCCAACTCCACTCCCGATGTTATCCTCTCCTCCCCCAACCTCCTTGGCCGCATAACGGTGGATGTCCTGGAGCCTATTGGTAGCGACCATCTCCCTGTCCTCCTCACCGTTTCAGACGGTCGACGCCCCCGCCCCGACCCTCGTAATGACCCTCCCCCTAAGTACGTCCATGACTATTCCCATGCCAACTGGAATGCCTACTGGGATACCCTCTCCACCCAGGTCGATAGCCAACCTTTCCCCTACCACCACCGCCCCGATGATGTCACCCATGCCGCCTCCTTTCTCCAGCAGACCTTGTCTGAGGCCGTGGAGGCCCACGTCCCTACTGTCGACATCCACCCCCACCGTCCTACCTTACCCCCACAGGCCGTCCTTCTCCTCCGTGAATCCCGCCGTCTCTACCGTGCCTTCCTCCGCACGCGTGACCCGGACACACTACGACGCCACCGGCAACTCCAGCGACACTTTCGTAATTTGCTCGCGGCTAAGAAACGCTGGGACTGGCGACAGACATGCACCCATTTAAATGCTACCCTACCAATCAACTCGTCCAAGTTCTGGTCAGCCTTCCGTCACCTTACCGGAACTCAACCCTCCCCCTACTATCCTCTTCTCCATGATGATCACCCTTTCCCTGACACCCTTAGTAAAGCCAATCACTTTGCCTCCTACCTCTCCGATGTATTTTCTATCCCCGATGATCCCCAGTTCGATTACTCTCTCTTCCCAGATATCCGCGATCGAACTGACACCTCTGTCCCTCCCCTCGCTCCTGGTTTCCAGTACTTGGACAACAATGCACACACGGAACTCAATGCCCCTATCACTACACAGGATCTCATTGATGCACTCCACACAAAACGCAACACCGCTCCTGGTCACGATCGTGTCACCTACCGTCACCTTCGTGAAGCTCCTGTCTCTTTCCTCTCCACCCTCGCCAGGCTCTACAATGTAGTCCTGTCCACTGGTTACTACCCCGACCTGTGGAAAACCTCCCGTATCCTCATGTTCCTTAAACCTGGCCAACCGCCGTCCGCCGTGTCCTCCTACCGTCCCATCAGCCTTACCTCGGTCTTCAGCAAGGTCCTGGAATCTATCCTCACCCGACGCATCCACCAGCATCTCCGCCAGCACCGCCTCCTTCCTGTTACCCAATGTGGCTTTCGGCCGTCCTTCTCTTCCGACAACCTTCTCCTTCACCTCACTCATCTCCTTTCTGAACAGCTTAATTCCCGTCGCTCCACTATCTTCCTCTCCCTGGACCTCGAACATGCTTATGACCGCGTATGGCATTCCGGTCTCCTCTTCAAGCTCCAAACCTTCGCCCTTCCCATTAACTACGTCCGTCTGATTGGCTCCTTTCTCTCCCGCCGTCCTTCCTCTGTCACCATCCATAACACAGATTCCTACACTTTTTCCCCTCCGCTGGTGTGCCCCAAGGCTCCGTCCTCTCCCCGCTTCTGTACCTTTTGTACACGGCGGAATGCCGCCGCCGTCACCCCCCCGTCCACCTTCTCCAGTTTGCTGATGACAACGCCTTCCTTGCCCTTGCCCCACCCTGCAGCGCTCCCAACGCCTTCTCCAATCCCATCTTGACCGGTTCACCGCTTGGTGCAACCAGTGGTTGCTCAAGGTCAATCCCTCCAAAACCCAGGCGATCATTGTAGGCAAAACCACCCCTTCCTTCTGCCTCCCTGATTTCTATCTCACCATCTATGGCCGTCCTATCGCCCTCACTCCCACCCTTAAGTACCTTGGCGTCACCCTCGACCGTCGCCTCTCCTGGACTCCCCACCTCCGGACAATCCAAGCCAAGGCACGCTCCCGACTCAGTCTCCTCAAGCTCCTCTCCGGCCGTATGTGGGGTCTGGACCCCTCCACCCTCTTTCACACCTATAAATCCCTCATCTGCCCTATCCTTTGTTATGTCCATCCGGCTTGGATCTCTGCCCCCCCCTACCTTTTATAAATCCCTCCAAATCCTTGAACGCCATGCTCTCCGCCTCGCCTATCACATCCGTCTCCCCTCCCCCACGCGGATCCTGTACGGTCTCATCCCCTTCCCCCACCTCCTCCTTTTCCTTGAAAGGCTACGGATCCTGTACACTTCCCGTAAGCTCGATCCTCCCCACCCGCTAGTCTCCCCGATCCTCTCCCACACCCGCCCGCTGCCACGCCTGTATTCCCACGTCCCACCCGGTCTCCATCTCTCAACCCTCCTTACCCTCTCCCAAGGTGGCTTCCACCAGCTCCCCCTCCCTGATGATGTCCTCCTCCCCTCCATCTACCCCTCCTATCAACTTTGACCCTGCACCACCCCCCACTTCCGGTGTCCTTTCCTTTAGGCACCCTCCCTCCCTTCTCTTCCCTTCTCTTCTCTTTCCTTTTCCCCCGTCCCCTCCCTCCACCCCTCTTCCCCCGGGATTCCCCTCCCCCTTCCTCCCTCCCCCTATCTCCCCTGCCCGTGGCATCTCTGCTCTCCCCTCTCGCTCTCCCACTCCCCTTCCTCCTCCTCCTCTCTTGGCAGGTCCCCGGACTCGCACACGCACAGTGAACATTCGCGCGCCGGAGGTCATCGCCGTCAGTATCTCGTGTGTGTGCCTTCGTTTGTGTTTAGTGTTTGTTCGCCGTCACACCGCCACTGTTCACGTGTACCGTCGCCATCATCCATGTTTTGTGCGCCGTGTCAACTAGTGTCAGTGATGTTTTCTCGTCCAGCGTGAACGGCTCCATGTTTTTTTGTTTTTTAGCGTCTACATTGTTTTGCCCGCCGTTTTGATTGTATTCTCTGTGCTCCCTCTATGTCTTACTTATTGTAAACCTCAAGGCTGAAGAGCGGCGTACTCAGCTGCTGACAGCCCGCCTTGTAAGGTGATAAAAATCACAATAAAGAAAAAAAAAGCCACAATTATGTACCTCATTTGAAGGTGACCGTGTCAGTCGTAGGCGGTCTAATCCAAGTTATTTTCGTGTCAAAATTTGTACGATAGCAGCTGATCGGTATGAGTAGTGCACGCTCATGATTTACATTTAGTGTTGTCAGATTTTTTTTCACCCTGTAACGGACAAATGTTCAGATGCGCAAAAAACGGAATTCCATTTTTTTACCTGGAACAAATGAAAAACATTATTTTTGTGATTTATTAGTCTTTATTATATTTTAATGAAGATTGTCTAAGTTTTAACATGCTTTTGTTTGATTTTATGTATTAAAAAAGCAATGCCGTTATAATCATAGATGAAAATGGTATTTAATTCACTTTTTATCAAATTCGGAGTACATTTATTTCGTACATTAGTCCATTTTAATGCTATCTGTGAAAAAACCCTTTCTAAGAAGCAGTTGGAACTACGATACAAAGATAAACGATATGACTTGAAAAATGTTAGGGATTTCATTCTCGGAAAACCTTTCCATGATTTTCTTGTATTTCTCAATCGCACACTTATCTTTGTCATCATAAGACTGTGCTATGGCCAGGCTTCTTTTAATTATTTGAAATTCTTCTTATAGAGAATCCATGCTCAATTGATCGATGCTTTAAAGTTCTGCAGCTTTTTGTAAATGGTCGTAATTTATTGATGATTTTAAGTTAAAAACTACATCTTGGAAAGGATGTTGTTTTCTGAGAAATCATATCATCCTACAAATCTGATGTAGAATTGCAGGAAATGGTTCTGAATAGATGCTTTGATGTTTAATTCAGCCATACTTCCTTTTGCGTTACTTAAGAAAAAGGTGTATTTTATTCTTTACTCAATCTTTTCGCGAATCCCGTGCATTTCAGCATGCATCTAAACTAGAGAATTTGATTCAGTCTTCTACATCGTCGTTTCTTCTAAATACATTACGTTAAGCAGAAACGAAAAATACGCCAATTTTTATTCTTTTCTTCTTCACATGTGATTATCTTTCGTAGTAGACGAGGATGTTCATTGGGGTATTCCAGAAAATGAGATTTTAGTACAGGCCGTATTTTTAATATTCTTTCGCAGCAAGACCAAGATATAAAATTTCGTGGCAACATGTTTTATTATTTCTTGCCATTGCATCAAATTCGCTTCAGACTAGAACTGCAAATTCACTCTTCGTTTTGCAGATCTACTGAAATGACTGCATATTTCCAGCATCAAACTTTCTTCATCCACTTGTTGGAGTTTATCAGTGCTGTATTTTGCAGCATTGTGGAGAATATGGAAGGAGCTTTGACAGTTTCATCATTTTCAGCAAAAAGAAGTATATAAATGGAACAGGTTCTGTCGAAGTTTACATTAATGTTGTCAGCGGCCAATGCCGAAACTTTATTTAAAGACAATCTATCTCCTCCGATGTGTCTACTAATAATTTAGAAAGTTGATATACGTATTAGACGTTACATTCTACAAATTCCAGTAGACGATTTACAACCCCATTATCATATTCAAAGAATCTTAAGCAAGTTGGAAACATGTTTCTATTTTTTTATTACTTGCGTTTGTCGCTGTAGAAAAGTATGTACAGATTTTTTTTCTTGTATGATATTTAAAATATTTTTAACAGATAATTTGGCCAATACTTCACATACAATAGCTTCCATTTTTGTTCTTCCGCAGCTAAAACTTTGAGCGATTTTTGAGTCACTGCAGATATATGGTAATAAACTGTGTGAACAATCCATACTACTGTAACTAAGATAATGTTTAGGCCCGCCCGGTTTGGCCGTGCGGTCTAACGCACGGGTTTCCGGGCGGGAAGGAGCGCCTGGTCCCCGACACGGATCCGCCCGGCGGATTTGTGTCGAGGTCCGGTGAACCGGCCAGTCTGTGGATGGTTTTTAGGCGGTTTTCCATCTGCCTCGGCGAATGCGGGCTGGTTCCCCTTATTCCGCCTCAGTTACACTATGTCGGCGATTGTTGCGCAAACAAGTTCCCCACCTACGCGTACACCACCATTACTCTACCACGCAAACATAGGGGTTACACTCGTCTGGTGTGAGACGTTCGCTGGGGGGTCCACCGGGCGCCGAACCGCACAATAACCCTGGGTTCGGTGTGGGACGGCGGAGGGGTGAAGTGGACTGCGGTAGTCGTCGTGGGGTTGTGGACCACTGCGGCTGCGGCGGGGACGTAGCCTCTCCGTCGTTTCTAGGTCCCCGGTTAACATACAATACATTACAATACAAGATAATGCTTGATCGTGTGATAAACAGATGCGGGTTCCCAAGCAATAATCTTGCCCGCCTCCGAAGCAGCTGGTTTACCAATGGTATCTGTTCTTCCGAGAACAGTTACTATCTTCATATATAGTTAAAAGCTACCCGGCCATTGACCTTCGTCTGTGCGAATGTGCACAGGTTGCCCGAACTCTTACGGGAATCGTCACCTAGTTGGCGTGACTAGTGAGTGGATGGGCAAATATCTGTTAGGAACATTACGTATGTAGATTGTGGACAGTTGGGGACGTGGGTCTCACGGGAAGCGTGCAAGGGTTAAGGCCCTGCAGTTACGCTATTCGTCTGTGTCCTCGGTGGCTCAGATGGACGCCGGCACGGTAGCTCAGCGTGCTCGCTCAGAGGGTTAGCTGCCCTCTGCAATAAAAAAACTGAGTGAATGGATCAACGAAGAACTTGAACGGACGTCACAGGACGTCCGCCCCGAACACACAGAACAAACTATAAGGAACAAAATGAAATAAAAAAAGATGGATAGAGCGTCTGCCATGTAAGCAGGAGATCCCGAGTCCGAGTCCCGGTCGGGGCTCACATTTTCGGCTGTCCCCATTGAGGTATATCAACAACACCTGTCAGCAGCTGAGGGCTTCAATTAATTATCATTTACACTAAAATTAGCTCCAAAAATTAGTGGAATTGTGGAAACTGTTATAATCACTCAAGGAGGCCTCTGACACAAATAATCCGAGTTTGCCCCAATTTATGAGTAGACCTTCAGCCGTGATGAAAAGGAAACACCAAAATTTCAGACTCTCTCTGTTTTTTTTTTTTTAGATTACCCCGAAACTAACCGTTTAATCGAAAAAGCCAGTGTTATCAAAAATATAGAGCATTAAATTCTGCATCGACTGAGTGCCAAAACTTTGCTATAAAAACCCTTGTGAGGAAACTGTAATGTTGTAGAGCACCAAATTGTGTTTTCAAAAAGTCAGAGAAAGTGACAAGAAACCTATCTGGTAAGTAAATGTCGCCGTTATTGATTTAGATGTAAATCACATAATGAACGACCAATATTAACTTTGGATTTTCGATTCAATGAATTTTTCCAATATTCACTTTTTTACTTTTGCTGCTGTTACTTAATTCCTAACCTACACGTTATCGAGTTAACGTCCGTGACAACTATGGAGTTAGCTGAATAATGTTATATAAAGCACAAAAAATAGGGTTACAAGTGTAAAGGTGATGAGAAATACAATGGGTTCATTATTGTTTTATTAGGAATGAAGGAACTTATTCAAGTAACAATCATTTGGTTTACATTTGAATGAGTAAAATTGCGTTAAAATATACTTTTAAGAAAAGTATCTTCTGTTAGAGCAAAAGGTCGTTTATCTATGTATATTCTGTTTATCTTAATTTTACAGTATTATTTCCTTCCATGCTTCGAGGATAGGGGTCCAATAACATTAATTCTAATTCTTCCATTTCTTCCGTATTCATATCCTCTGTGGAATGCTTGCTTCCTTCTCTCAAAATATCGTTATGTATGTCACAGTCATTTCAATTTCAATAAAAGGGATGTCAGTTGGAACACTAGTGCAAACTTGGCCTACGCATAGTTTGCAAACCATCTCCATGGCACCCTGTACCACTTGCGCAGTAAGTGGTTGTAAACAGTTCCACGGATGATTTGAGTAGAGGGAACTGGCAAGAGGCCGAATTTTGTAGTGGAGCACGTGGGCTGCGTTCCAGCCTTGGGCCTGCACTTACGTCCTCAGGGAATGCCGCCGAGCAGCTGCTTCTGTGAGATGCAAAATGGGGAGTTTCCATGATTTCTTTGCTATACATATTTCAAAAATTTGACAGCAGTAGCACTGGAATTACTGAATATCTCTGCTACTTTCTGTAGCTTGTTTTCTGTCTAAACTACCTTGAGGAGTCTGTTTTCCTTCGCTGAAAAATGACGAAGTCATGTCGCAGCCACTAAAGGTATGTAGGATCAGAATGTTGTTCGATACTTGAGACAACTCGAAATTTAGTCGGCTGTAGACCACGTCCCATTTCCTGTCTTTGCCTGGCTTCAGTAGAAACGACAACACGTTCAGAGTGCCGAGCAATGTCAACAGCGGTCGCTGCTGTTAGAATATCGGCGCCCTCAGCGGCTTGCTTATGGCAACGCAGCGCAAGCATCGTCGTTTCCGCGAATCGGCGCTACACGCTTGTTGCGGCACAGATAATTGCATCGGAATTTCATTGTTGGAAACTCGAGCTAGCGTCTGGTACAAGCTTGGGTAGGTTGTTGCTTTGCCAGCAGCGAGAGAAGACTTGGGAAGTTAGCACGATGTCGGAGAAAGATGATCCCTCGTGTATGACAAGGTAAAAGTTACTTTTGAATTATTTACTTATTCAGTGCAGTAATGATACCTATTGGAGATACTTGTTGAAATATGTATCTTTATTTTAATATTATCGTCCTCCAAAAAATTGTATTTTATAAGTAGTTTTATGGTATATTGTATTTTTGTTGCCATATGGCAACGCTAGGTCATACAACGCTTTTCCCTATTGTTGACATTTTTGGTACGCTATTACGTATTTTACGCTGTTTTGAATAGTTTTATTTAGAACTGAAGCTTGATTACAATAGATGGATAACTTTCTCCCTGTTTTCATGTTATTTTAGGCCTATTTCACTGAAAGAAGCCCTTGATTACTTAGAGGAAATTATAGATGAAGATGACGAGCCAACAGCATTGTATTTACAACCCCCTGAAACCGAAGATGGAGCTGTTAGCGGAGAAGATGAAGAGGAACATGAAGAAGGTGGGTTACCAGATAATGTGTGCTGTGGACAGTTAAAAGGTAATTGTGAAATAGTTATGGAAAGTGGCAGCCATATTGAGACTATTGAACAACTGAAATCACAACAAAACATGAAAGCAGAAACTAGAATAGATGACAAAATTTTGGCTGAAGTTTTAGAATGTTCTCAACAAACTGTGAGTACTAATGGTTCAAATTAGAGATGGGGGATCCGCTCCTGAACTGTTTTATAGAGTTGAATCTTTCAAAGGAGTGAACAATCAGTGATTCAGAAAAAAAGAACGGTAGCTCCAAACGTTTCCCACAGCAGAGAGAGAGAGAGAGAGAGAGAGAGAGACGGAGCATATCAGCGGGGCCTCTGCTGGTCAGAGCACACTGCGCGCCACACAACACAACCAGCGCCGGCCTCTGCCCTGCTTCTGCGTTGGCTGCCTGCATTGTGCAGTGCCCCATTGGATTTTGTGTTTCACATATCCCGTGCCGTCTCTGTGCTTCCTCTGCCGCGTGCAGTGTCTGGCGCACCTTAGCATCGCACTCCGTCGGCGATCGTTTCAGTCGCACGTCCTGCCCTCTGGGCAGTTGATGCGAGCAACAGGACAGAGAGCCTCCTAGCGGAGAACATAAGAACTACTTGCAACAACCTGCTCGCAAGAGAGCGGACGATTTGTCTCGGAGCGGGTGACTGGTGGCAGCTCACCGCTCCCCCCACCCTCGGAACTCGCCCGCTCAACGCTCACCCCACCGTTCTCGACTCTAGCCAGAGCGTTGAGCAAAGCAACTCAGGTGTCACTCTGGTCTCTGCGGTCTTAGCTCACGCAGCAATACAGCTCGCGGCTCGACCAGCTTGACTCAGCGCCTCTGCATCGGAGTTCGTCTATACTGGATATTGTTCTTCCTACTAATACCGATGTGTATATTACATAATTATGTTATGTATACATCATTTGTTTTTATTTTATTTTTATTTGTTTAAACTGATCAGATGAGGTTCCTGACGACTCCTCTTACTATAGGATTTTTTTTATTATGGACACTCGAATTTACACTTTAATTACGAGCGAACCAATAAACGTATCGCAAAATGTGATACACCAATATTTTCCTTGTTTTATTCTGCATAAGGCTATATGCAGCACTTTGGTCTTACAGTCAAATTTATATATTTTTTTTCTAATTGTAGTGCGGATTTTGCGATTTTGGGCGTCTTAGGAAGGAAATGTTCACTTTAAAAATATATGGCTTGGGATGTATTTGTACGAGGTTAATGAAATTTTAATACATTATAGCCAAATACATTGTTAATGTAAATCTCAAGTTACAAAATTTTCCGATCACCCAAAAAACCACGATAGTGCAAAATAAATCGATAATCAAAAACTTTGTCATATCGTGGAAATTTCAATAAACAATACAAAATTCTTACTCATTATCTGTGTTACTTCAAAATAGGATCAAATAAGATCAAAATACAGGTATAGTACTGGAATAAACAAAGTTTAAAGGGCAATGTGCCTTCCATTTATTTTCTATTATGAATGAGTGGTGAGTCATGAAAAAGACCTAGTTCATTTCAGGGAGTGAACAGTTCGGATCCGATCTCTGAAAAGAACAGTTTTGCCCATCTCTAGTTCAAATGGCTCTGAGCACTATGGGACTCAACTGCTGAGGTCATAAGTCCCCTAGAACTTAGAACTACTTAAACCTAACTAACCTAAGGACAACACACACATCCATGCCCGAGGCAGGATTCGAACCTGCGACCGTAGCGGTCGCGCGGTTCCAGACTGTAGCGCCAGAACCGCTCGGCCACCAGCGGCCAGCTGTGAGTACTAATAATGAAGATATTATGAACAAACAATCTTGCAAGCCTTCAGTGAAGTTACATGTTCAGTCAACGAATTCTACATGTACAATTCCATCATTCAACAAGAAAGCAGATTTCAAATGGGTGGGAGACGAATCTGAGCCAATTACTGCCGTATTTCCTCTCGCCAATTACCAGGATTGTTTTGAAATGCCACCGAATGAACAATTTGAGAAATTTTTCGATGAGGCTCTATTACGACTTATTTGAGATGAGTCAGGAAAGTATGCTATATTTCTTGGGGAGCTTAATCCAAACATTACCGTGAAAGAGTTGAAAGTCTTTATTGGCATTTTAATTGTAACTGGATAAACCTATCACCCAAGTGTACGATCATTTTGGAGCAATGATGATGATCTTAAGAATGAAATGGTCTCAAATGCTAAGCGAAGAAACCACTTTCAACAGATACTGCGGTTTCTTCACTTTGAGGACAGTCAGAAAAAAGGAAGTGAGGGGGATAAAATGTGGAAATTACGTCCCATTACAGATCACCTGAAAGCAAATATGCTAAAACATTATAAAAGATTGTTTTAATTTTTTATTGCATTACTGGGAATATTTCCAAGATTTAATAGCCGTATAGATTTTTCCTAATCGATGAGTCCAAAGCTCAAACCAAATATTTGTGTACACTTGACAATGATTTTCGCAGTGTCAATGGGGATACACAATTTTTGCCTAAAGAAGCGGTACATTCCACCATGAGTGGGACGTTTGGCAACACTGCTCTACGAGTATAATCTAAGCTTTCATTGTTGTATAAAAACTCAATGCATTGTTGAAACTGTTGTAAGGTTGTGTCAGTCGACAGGTCGTCAATTTATAACATAAAAAGACGTGTTAGTGCCGAAATACAATGTCGAAACAACAAACTTTAATTTCTTTCTTTTCTAATAAAAGACAGTGTATTGCAAAAGACAAAGACGAGTGTGAGTCTACTGAAAGAAGTGCTAGTGATTTTGGCGATGAATTGCATAGGTCTACCAAGTCTTCAGTTTCCCTTCCAGTTTTCAAACGATAAATGTGCTATTTCTGGCCCATCCATAAATTGCAATTCTAAACAAAGTATTGTACGCGAGATTAAGTATAAGCAAAAATGGGAGTGTAAGTACAATTGGTTGTACTTTGATCATGAGCAGGGTGGGGCTTCCTGCAAATTGTGTGAAATGCATTTAAAAAACGATATCGAAGCTCTACAGAAAACAGGAGGAGTGTTCATTTCTGTACCTTTCACTAAATGTAGAAAAGCTACTGGAAGCATGGGAAAACTAGAAAAGCACGCCAACTCAGAAAAACATGCAAGAGCCGTTGCACTTGAAAATTGTAGATTACAAGGATTAAACGCTCCAGTTCATACACAGATATTTAAACAAAATGAAAACGAAAAAGCTTTAAACCGCCAAGCATTGTCATCGTTAATTCGAAGTCTGTATTTCCTTAGTAAGGAAGAAATACCCCACACAACAAAATACGAACCTCTAATTCGTAAGGTAGTACTGAAAAGCGTCATTAATCTTGAAAAGTGGTTAAAATTTAAGAGCGAAAGGTCCACATATCTTAGTAAGTATACTGCGTCAGAATTGTTGACTTGTTTGGGAGAGTCTTTAGACTTTCAAGATGAAACACTTCTCCATGACAAACATTTTTCATTATTGGCAGACGAATCTACAAATGTTTCCAACCAAAGTGAACTGTCTTTAGTAGTTCGATATGTTGCACCGTCTCCATCGTCTGAAGTGAAGGAAAGGTTTTTATGTCACGTTGAGCTGGAAAGCACTTAAGCTGTATCCATATTTACATCAATTGATACTGAACTAAAGAAAAGAAAACTTTCTTACGACAGATTATTATCCTGTTTTTTCGACGGTGCTGCTAATTTTGGTGGTTCTGTCTCAGGAGTCCGCGCTCGATTGTCAGAGAGGAAGGGCCATAAGCTGCCATACATTCACTGTGGAGCACATGTTTTGTCAATTGCTACCACCAACTCTGGGAATAAACACCCCATTATAAAAACGCACATTACATGTTGTTAAAGACATTTACAAACTTTTTCATGGTTCTTTCAAACGAGAAAATGTTTTGCATGAAATTCAGTGTGCTTTAGAGCAACCTGTTTTAAAAATACCCGAACCTGTTGACATCCGATGGTTAAGTACCTATCGCACAGTTCATGCTATTTTCCTAACCTACAAGTCCATTATAATGGACGGCGCGGATTTAACAAGTTTAGCTGGAGGAATCTTGTTAGAAATGATGAATTCCAATTTCATTGTAGTTTTAGTCATTTTAGACGATACGTTCAATGCAGTCTGAAACTTATGTAAAGTTTTGCAGAGACAATCACTTAAAATTTCGCAAATCCGTCTATTTGTTTCTGGAACATTTAAGACACATCGAGTGTCTTTGTTACTGCGATGGACATAGTGCAGAAAATGAAACTCTTAATAAAATTAAAAAAAAAAACTGCAGGAGGACGCAACAGAAGTTAAAGGTCTACTATTCATGAACATAGAAGAGCAGATTCGAGCTATGAAAAGCGCAAGGAAATCTGTTAAAAGTACGATTGATGAAATTGAGCAACGGTTTGATGAGAAGGCAATAAAAGTGATAGAACTAAGTGCATATTTTGAAAGTTTTAAAAAATTTCTTGAGTTTAGTGATAATGATTGTATAGAACTGTGCTTGATTTTGGGACTTACAAACGTCGACGCTTTTTTTTTTTGCAGACTTGCATTCTTTTAGGTAAGTTGTTAGTAATAAATTGGACGATACGTCTGATGTTGCTTCTTTCATTCTGAGAGCCGACATCGGCTACGAAGCACTATGGACACTCGCTGAATGTGTACTGTGCATTCCCGTTTCTACTTGCAGTGTGGAAAGGTCATTTAGTACAATGAACAGGGTGATGACAAAATTGAGTAATAGGATGGGTCAGGAAACACTCCAAGCTTGTGTGAAGATTTCAACTGGAGGGGACGATGAGCCAACAGAAAGTTTTATTGATGACGTCATCAAAAGATATGCTGTAAAAAAGCCTCGACGTATTAGTTTGATGTAAATGTGAGTTTTTTTGCATGCAATAAAATTATTTTATTATTTGATATAATTAACTTAGGCTTAGCTTAACAGCTTAGTACTTAACCTATATATTATTTAATTATATATTAGCTATTCATGAAAAATTTTAAATATTAATAGCGCTGCTACGTCTTTGGAATCCTATCACTTAAATTTTAAGCCTATAACGTTGCCGTTGATGAAATGTATGACGAGATAAAAGAAATTATTCAGGTAGTGAAGGGAGACGAAAATTTAATAGTCATGGGTGACTGGAATTCGTCAGTAGGAAAAGGGAGAGAAGGAAACATAGTAGGTGAATATGGATTGGGGGGAAGAAATGAAAGAGGAAGCCGCCTTGTAGAATTTTGCACAGAGCATAACTTAATCATAGCTAACACTTGGTTCAAGAATCATAAAAGAAGGTTGTATACCTGGAAGAATCCTGGAGATACTAATAGGTATCAGATAGATTATATAATGGTAAGACAGAGATTTAGGAACCAGGTTTTAAATTGTAAGACATTTCCAGGGGCAGATGTGGATTCTGACCACAATCTATTGGTTATGAACTGCAGATTGAAACTGAAGAAACTGCAAAAAGGTGGGAATTTAAGGAGATGGGACCTGGATAAACTGAAAGAACCAGAGGTTGTAGAGAGTTTCAGGGAGAGCATAAGGGAACAATTGACAGGAATGGGGGAAAGAAATACAGTAGAAGAAGAATGGGTAGCTCTGAGGGATGAAGTAGTGAAGGCAGCAGAGGATCAAGTGGGTAAAAAGACGAGGGCTAATAGAAATCCTTGGGTAACAGAAGAAATATTGAATTTAATTGATGAAAGGAGAAAATATAAAAATGCAGTAAATGAAGCAGGCAAAAGGGAATACAAACGTCTCAAAAATGAGATCGACAGAAAGTGCAAAATGGCTAAGCAGGGATGATTAGAGGACAAATGTAAGGATGTAGAGGCTTGTCTCACTAGGGGTAAGATAGATACTGCCTACAGGAAAATTAAAGAGACCTTTGGAGAGAAGAGAACCACTTGTATGAATATCAAGAGCTCAGATGGCAACCCAGTTCTAAGCAAAGAAGGGAAGGCAGAAAGGTGGAAGGAGTATATAGAGGGTTTATACAAGGGCGAAGTACTTGAGGACAATATTATGGAAATGGAAGAGGATGTAGATGAAGATGAAATGGGAGATAAGATACTGCGTGAAGAGTTTGACAGAGCACTGAAAGACCTGAGTCGAAACAAGGCCCCGGGAGTAGACAACATTCCATTAGAACTACTGATGGCCTTGGGAGAGCCAGTCATGACAAAACTCTACCATCTGGTGAGCAAGATGTATGAGACAGGCGAAATACCCACAGACTTCAAGAAGAATATAATAATTCCAATACCAAAGAAAGCAGGTGTTGACAGATGTGAAAATTACCGAACTATCAGTTTAATAAGTCACAGCTGCAAAATACTAACGCGAATTCTTTACAGACGAATGGAAAAACTGGTAGAAGCGAACCTCGGGGAAGATCAGTTTGGATTCCGTAGAAATGTTGGAACACGTGAGGCAATACTAACCTTACGACTTATCTTAGAAGAAAGATTAAGAAAAGGCAAACCTACATTTCTAGCATTTGTAGACTTAGAGAAAGCTTTTGACAACGTTAACTGGAATACTCTCTTTCAAATTCTGAAGGTGGCAGGGGTAAAATACAGGGAGCGAAAGGCTATTTACAATTTGTACAGAAACCAGATGGCAGTTATAAGAGTCGAGGGGCATGAAAGGGAAGCAGTGGTTGGGAAAGGAGTGAGACAGGGTTGTAGCCTCTCCCCGATGTTATTCAATCTGTATATTGAGCAAGCAGTAAAGGAAACAAAAGAAAAATTCGGAGTAGGTATAAAAATTCATGGAGAAGAAGTAAAAACTTTGAGGTTCGCCGATGACATTGTAATTCTGTCAGAGACAGCAAAGGACTTGGAAGAGCAGTTGAACGGAATGGACAGTGTCTTGAAAGGAGGATATAAGATGAACATCAACAAAAGCAAAACGAGGATAATGGAATGTAGTCGAATTAAGTCGGGTGGTGCTGAGGGAATTAAATTAGGAAATGAGACACTTAAAGTAGTAAAGGAGTTTTGCTATTTAGGGAGTAAAATAACTGATGATGGTCGAAGTAGAGAGGATATAAAATGTAGACTGGCAATGGCAAGGAAAGCGTTTCTCAAGAAGAGAAATTTGTTAACATCGAGTATAGATTTAAGTGTCAGGAAGTCGTTTCTGAAAGTATTTGTATGGAGTGTAGCCATGTATGGAAGAGAAACATGGACGATAACTAGTTTGGACAAGAAGAGAATAGAAGCTTTCGAAATGTGGTGCTACAGAAGAATGCTGAAGATAAGGTGGGTAGATCACGTAACTAATGAGGAGGTATTGAATAGGATTGGGGAGAAGAGAAGTTTGTGGCACAACTTGACTAGAAGAAGGGATCGGTTGGTAGGACATGTTTTGAGGCATCAAGGGATCACAAATTTAGCATTGGAGGGCAGCGTGGAGGGTAAAAATCGTAGAGGGAGACCAAGAGATGAATACACTAAGCAGATTCAGAAGGATGTATGTTGCAGTAGGTACTGGGAGATGAAGAAGCTTGCACAGGATAGAGTAGCATGGAGAGCTGCATCAAACCAGTCTCAGGACTGAAGACTACAACAACAACAACAACAACGTTGCCCTCTCACCTCCCCTTCCGCCGCCCACGGGGGAGGGGGGGGGGAGGAAGACGTAAAGTTGGTGACAGCCCCGGAAGGTGCACAAGTCCCGCCCATTCAGCCCCCTCCACACCAATCCATAACCTAAGCTCCGCCCATGGTCTGCCGCATGTTCTGACATCAAAGTTGTTCATATCAAAGATATGACAGTCATAACAAGGGAGAAAATCAGTAGTTGGTACAAAATACAGTTTTTCCGGTACCATTGTGAGAAGAATTAGAAATATGTTCACTGAATATGCGAGTTGAAAAATCATTAATAAGAAAGAGAAATAAAAATGGTATCCACACTGTCTTTTTTATTTCATGAGCTTTCACCTACACTATATCAAAAAATCTGATATTTGTTAACTGCAGTGAGTGCAAATTTCCGTCACCTCGCGTAGCGTAAGAAATTCTGTTGGGAAATATTAATTGGTAGTATCGCCAAGGATGCTGTCCATTATCTCGATTGTCTAAAGTCAATGTTGTACTTAAACAAGGCAAAGTCGATGTCTTGGTTTGTTTCTGGTTACCTCATTAAGACTAAAGAATATAAGAGTGGGATAATGTAGAAATGCGTAATGCAAGCAGTCAGATATTTATACAGTGACATTCTTCATTAATATTTGCCTGTGTAATGGGTGAATTTTTACTTGTGAACTCTTATGACTGCTTGCTTATAGCAGACACGAGATTAATTGGAGTTCTTATTCAGTGTTTGAGAGCTTTAGAGCTGCCTATTGTTAAACATGTGTACATAATTTCGTCAGTGTCATTCCAACACATCTTATCGTACTTAAATGTCTGTTAGATTTACCCACTTTAAATACTTTTAATTACACAAACTGCCAAGAAGTACTAACAGCACAACACTGCTAGTATGAACAACCGAGGTTAAACAAAAAACGATGAACAAAAACACGACAGCGACGAGGACTACCAAAGATCATATTGATGCGCGCTTGGTTGAGGAGGGGGGGGGGGGTAAATGGGCGGGGCTTGTGCAAATGTCCAGGGCTGTCGCTAACGTTTCCTAGGGGAAAGTGGCTGTATTCATCACAGGCTGCAGCTATTCGACTTTTGTGCAAAGCGATTCTGCGAAAAATAATTCCAGCATTAATAGGAATGATCTTGTAGTGCATTGTGATTTAAGCTGCCATGCACTTCAGAGGTAGGATTCGATTTCTTTTTTGAGATTTCACAATCTGACGCGCTACAGCTTTTCTTGCTTAAGGGTTTACATTTTTGGTAACTGGATTTTTCGCTGAAAATTTTAATTTCGGCTAAATTTGAAAAAAAAACTTAAAAAGTCCGACATTTTGTTACTTATCTTTTCATCACTGCTGAAGCTCCACTTAGGAATCGGATCAAACTCACTTGTCAGATTATTCGTATCAGAGGCCTACTTGAGTGATAGTTTTAGTTTCAAGAATTCCACTATTTTTGGAAGGCAGAAGTGTAGTCTCCTTGGCTTAATTATAAAGAAAGGTAAACTTTTTGTACGAAGTTACATTTGTGACACTGAATGAATGTGTGCTGCAGCTATTCTATTGTTGCACTGCATGTGCGAGAACATGTTGTTCGGTTGTTGTTGAAGGTTGATCCAATGCAACATGTTATTCTCAACGGCGTGAGTAAACATTATATATTTTTGACTAATACATGTGAGGTCGGTGCATTGTGAAGTACCTAAGGATTTGTTCTTACAGATCTGCAATAAATATCTGTTTTTGGAACAGTGGTCCCGACAGGGTAGGTCTACCTTATTATTATTTTATTGATTTTAACAACAATATGATAGTTTATTATGGAATCAAGTGTATTGGCTTCGACAACTCAACGAAATTATCATCTTTCTACTATACGCAGGCAGATGCATTTTGGGGCAGGTCGGTATCAGGGCTAACATTCTTGATGTCGTAAGGCAGTTTGGTCATGCACGAACATGTAGAGGTATCTGTGGACGAAGTATTGTTATAGAAACTAAATAAATTTTTTATTGATTTTAAGTGCAGTTTAGATAAACTACTGAACACAGTAGCAGAGGGGAATTCTCGCGTGCCCAAAGCAGTTGTTTTTATAACCCCTCCACAAAATGAAAAGGTGACAACAGTTGCAATGAAGAAAACATAGGCTGTGTCTCTGGGAAACAATTCATAGCACAATCAGAAGGTAAAGTGACGACTATAGTTAGGAGAATTGTTAAAAAAAATTGCTGCATGAACCTCTACTGATGAAAGTGAAAGTGTTGCAGCTAATAAAGAACCATTGGTAAGAAATAATGATTTGGAAGAACTGGTAATACTTTCATAATGGTATTTGACTTGCAACACAAAACAAAGACATCAACAATAAGAACTGCTGTTTACAGATGAAAGTTTCTGCAATGACTGGCCCAGAGACACAAGGAAAGATCCAGGCTCTGTCTAAAATCTGGGCTTTGTGGTAATCACTGAATGAAAAATGGAAGTACTTTTATCACGAAGATGTAAATTTGTCAGCGAATGAGGTAGTGATTCCATATTATGGAAAACATGGAACAAAGCAACATATACATCATAAGCTAATTAGATTTAGTTATGAAACTTGGTACTTTTGTACTCATCTTGACTACTTAATGCAGTCTATCATACAAAGACACAAGAACTGGTAATAGCATAGCAAGACTTGATGTTGGAGGACCTGTTGTCACAGGTCTTGACAACAATCTGAAAGGGAAAATCAATTGTTATCTCTTTTTTGACAACTTCATTTTTATTAATTTATAGAGAGAGTAGGAGAATTTGGGATATAATGGTACCAACACTCCTCTACCCCCTCTCTCTGTCCATCTCCTAGAGGGGTAGTAGACAGGTGGAAAAGGAAGTGGGGGAAGAAGAAGATAGACAGAGAGAGGGGTAGGACAATATAGACAGAGGAAAGGGGGAGGAAGATATATTCGGAGACAGGGGATGCAGGTGATGTACAGTGAGAGGGGGGAGGAGGAGATGCAGAGAAAGAGGGAGTGGGTAGGAGAAGATAAGAGAGAGATAATGGGAAGGAGGAGATGACAGGTGGAGGTGGGAGGATGAGGTGGACACACACAGAGGTGAGGAGGAGTTATGTGCAATGTACATATCAATTGTGTAGGCGAGCAAAGCCTTGGTGAGGGGGGGGGATAGGAGGGGGGAGGGAGAGAGGGGGGGGTTGTCCCATGTAAACCTTTCTCCACCAATATCTCTATAACCACAATTGATATTGACAAATGGCTTTCGTGGGTTTCATCACAAATGTACCTTTTTTAAATGGACACCCCATATTATTTCATATGCAATCAATAGCATGAGAAATCACAATAACAAGGGCGTTGGTTGTAGAGCAATACATCAGTTGTGTCCTGAGAAATTGAATCTTGAAGTTGACGCAGGAAATGTATGAAACATGCCCCATTGCACTTCTCGCGATGCAAGCATTACCTGCATGTTGCTCATAATCACGATGTGATTGATGTATTATGATGCAACAAATGCTGTACTAACATATTGCTACGTACACTGTTAGTACATGGTCTGGGAAATATACCAGTCACATTGAAAACAAGGACATGGTTTACTCTTACATGATTTATTGAACTTTTCAGGAGCACTACAATGGACAAATGGTAACTAAATACCAATAACCATCAACCAGAGTAAAGATAATCAATGGTGGTTAAAGGGTCACACAGAGGGTACATGCTATTTTTATATAATTGTATGTCAATTACACAATGGTCCATCACATCCCACATACAGCACATGTTAGCAACAAAGTGCCAAAGTTTGAAGAGCTCCTAAAAAACAGTTGAGCTTTATAATATTAGGTACAAAAAGCTTCCTAAATACAAAAATTGACAGTAGTATGACTTTAGGGGAAAATACAAGTCTATATAGGCATGATATCGAAAGAATAGGGACCGGCCGCGGTGGTCTAGTGGTTCTAGGCGCTCAGTCCGGAACCGCGCGACTGCTACGGTCGCAGGTTCGAATCCTGCCTCGGGCATGGATGTGTGTGATGTCCTTAGGTTAGGTAGGTTTAAGTAGTCCTAAGTTCTAGGGGACTGATGACCACAGATGTTAAGTCCCATAGTGCTCAGAGCCATTTGAAAGAATAGGCTATGGAAATGATGGTGGTGTATTTGTCACAGTAGACTAGACACCCTAATCCACCAAGACAGGAATTGAATCTACATGTGAGACTGTTTGGGCAAGACCCAGTAACAAGGGTGGGCATAAATTGAATCTTACTATCAACCACCTGACACATACCCAGATGTAACCAAATTAGCAGAGAAAAGCGCAGCTCTCTAGTATAAATGTTCCCTAATCATATTGTCATCATCAGTGGAGACATTAATCATCCAACAGTTAAGTTGGATGATTATAGTAGGAAAGTTCTGGTAGAATGTAAATACTTTAGGGTTGAAGGGACCACTCACCAAAAAGTGGAAGCATTGAGTCGTAGACAGGTACACATAAAAAAAAAGAAAGAAAACTCCTGGCTTTTGGAATGAATCTAAATGTTTTGTGTTTTGTGCATGTATTTGCACTCTCGTTTGAGAAAGGTTGCATTCTGAAAGCTAGCGAGTTTTCTTTCTTTTTTTGTGTGTCTGTTGACAACTCATTGCTTCCACTTTTTGGTAAATGTGATGATTACAGTTTTGTAAGTAGTGTGCATCACAGGATGCCCTGCAAAACAATACCAAGTGCCTCCTCTGAAAACTACCAGAAAAGGTAATTTGGAAGCCTGTTGATGATGGAAATATGAACATGGTGTTCCCCTCATGTTTTCATGTTGACCCAATGACACTGTCAGTTACGATTGCAGTGATCGTGGCAATTTTGAGATTGGACTGTGTGTCAGTGGAATAATGTCACCTCAACAGATTAACCATGCCTCTTGTTACATACATCGTCATCCAGGTGAAAGTTTGCTTGAAACATGCTCTGTACCTCAGGTGCCGGCCAGTGGAGCAGTATTATGCCATGGGGGACATTCACCTGAGCGTCCAGAGGACCTGTGACAGTAACTGAAGGTGCTATTATGACTGTTTTGGACTACATGAACATTGTTGCAGTCAACGTTCCTGCTTGATGTGCTTCTTGTCAGTGATCGCATCTTTCAACTGGATAACTGTCCATGTCACAAGACCAGAATCATGTTACAGTGGTTTGAGGAGCATGATATAGAACTCAGGCTGATATTTCAGCGCCCAAATTCATTTATTTGAACTTTATGGCACATCTGGGACTCTTATCAACTTCCAGCTCCATGCGCAGAAACCACTGGCCCGTATATAGGAAGGAATTGCATGAGCATAGCATATAAATCTGGTGCCACATTTCAGAAACCAACCAAGAACTTGTTGAATCATGGCATGCAGAATAGCTGCTGTACTGCATTCCAAAGATTGAGCAACACACTATTAAATTTGTTTTGGATCATCAGTATATGACCAGAATTTCATAAGGTTTTGTGAGAGATCTTTTGACAGCATTCTGCACAGTACTCATTAATAGCTTCACACATTGCCCTTTTGACTGCTTAACTTGTTTAAATTAGCGACTCTCTATCTGTAGCCCCGTGGTGTCTTGTACACCAACTATATATTAGTGAACATTTCTTTAGAAATTTGTCTGGAGACTGTGTACTGTGGATGTTCCCTCCAATTATGAACTGTTCTACTATGTACATATTTATATATCTACATACATACTAAGCAAACAACTGTGAACTGCATGCAAAAGGTAGTGCGTGGTCCTCTATTTTTTTAAACTAGTGCCACAGTTCCTCTCCAAGCTCATACAAAGTGCTAAGTTTTTGAAGTTACCCTTTGAGATATGACATGATTGCCTGTTTGTCTAGCTTACTGAATATGTAAATCTTGCCCTTTGTACTTTTCCAGTTCAGAGAGTTCAAATATGAATTGGTTATTGTGAGAAAGGAAATTTTGCTGATGAAGTCGACATGCTTGTGAAGAATATGGTGTTCACATAGGGGGTGAAGGAAATATTGTGATACTCTGAGCTACAACTGGAATAGCTTTTCTTGTTGGTGAAAACTTCTGAGGGTGTACAAGTTGCTTCAGAATTTAGTGTAAGAGCAACTTTCCATGCAAGCTAGAAATGTGAGCTCTGTCTAACGTCTTCTGTTGTGCTAAAGGCTGTTTGGCTTCCATGTTCAAATATCCAAATGGCCATTTTCACAGTGAAGTGAAATGTTGATGGATTAGCAGAATAATTTCTCTGAAGAGAACTTTTAAGTTATTACAATGTTTTCTGTAGTTGGTTAAATTTAATATAGTCAGTGTAATTGTCTCTTTTAATTTCAATAATGTTAATAACAGTCATGTGTGATGTCATTTAATATAACGTAATTGATAAGTAAAGTATATTTTCATGTCAAACAAAACATTAAGTAAGAAAAACATAAGGAAGATATGGATTTGGAAAATAATGTGTTGCAAAAAAACACCAAAGTTGGCAAAAAAGTACACAAAAACTGAATATAAAAAAGAAGCAAATTTTTCCCATCCCTACTAGTAAATTTTGGTAATAGTTCACATCTGCTCTTTGAACTGTATTATAGTTTGAAATCTGGTTTCTAAATCTTTGTCTTATGAGTATATAATCTATCAGAAAGTTTCTATTGCCTTCAGGTCTCGTAATCCTAGTGTTTGGGATAATTAAGTTGTCCTGTGTACAAAATTCTTGTTACCTTAGCAATTAAGTTATTGCAGTCAAATTCTAAAATAAATTATTTAATCACTAATCTAGTAAGGCTAGTCATGAATTAGTATAGATGTTAAGTGCAATATCTGACTATTGTAATGTAGCACTGACAAGGCAAATTGAACAGTTGCCTTTAAAGAAAATGTGGAGGGTGTAAGATGTAAATGATGTGCTGCCGTGTATACAATTGCAAATATGTTCCATTAGAGGAGGAGTGATACCTGGAAAAAGTTCTGTGCTACAGCCTACACTTCAGACTAGAAATATGCAAATTTTGTGAAATGCAAAGAAAGTGACTGTACTCTTGTTTGTTCTACCTCCACTTAGAGAAAACATATGTGCTCTGTCAAACAGAAACTGGGCTCAGTGACCAAGAAGCACGACATTTCTTTATTCTTTTGGTCATGGAAACATGTTTTTATGAAGAAACAGTGAGTAGTGTAGCTCATCATTTATTTCTGTAACTTTTTCAAAGGCAGTAGGTGAGTAAAGCTGTGGAGAAAAGACAGGTATTAAAATAAAATTACAGCATTGTTCAGAAAAGTTCTATAGATAAAGTTGCTTGAAAGATAATTTGATCCTGAAAACTAGTAATTTTGCCTTGTCAGTGGTACTTTACAGCAGGTGTCTCTTCTAAGAATCATCATGCAGATATTCTTGGGATGTTTCAGCACATATCTGCATTTTCATTTTTGCGATGTGTAACTGGAAGCATCCCGAACAAATACTGCTCATCATGTTTTTCATGTGACACCCAGCAGTGTCGGTTTGTTTCTCATTACAGACAGAATTATTTGGTGTGTATTAACAGAGACAGTAAAATGCAAAGTACAGCTACTGTTCTTCTTGTTTTACTGTTTATGTTCATTCATATCAATAAAATCATTATCACACTAGATTAATTGGGGATTGCTCTATCAAAGGAGCATGTAAAATTCGGCTTTAAAAATAATTATGTTTATAAAGTGAAACAAACTGATGATTTCCATTGACAGTGGCTGTTACATGGAAGACATAATGAGCAGTATTTATTTGGGATGACATCAACTACACACTGCAAAAACAAAATTGTAGTCTGCCAAAACATTAGAAAAATGTGCCTGATGACTCTTAGGAGGGACACCCAGCATATGCAAGTACATGCATAGCTATGGCTCAAGTTTAAAAGAATAGTTGACAATCCACTGGATGGACATGTATTCCTACCTAGTATAACAGTTCATAATGGGAGAGTCCGTCCTTGGTAGATAGTCACTGTGAATGAACTTCAACATAATACATGTAAAGGAGAGCATGGGGCTGTAGGTAGAAAGATGGTGAATGAAACATGTTTGGTTGCCAAGAGAGCAGTGTGTAAAGGCCTACAGTGACTACCATAGCATAATCCTGTCAAATGCTCTTTCACAAGAAATTCTAGTTGTACGTAAAGTTAGTGTCCAGCCAGTTGCAGATGGGCCAGGAGCTGTAAATGAGGGTAGCAAAGCAACTGAAATCTGTAACTCCAGTTTCAAATGCTCCTTTACAAAGGAAAATCTAGGATAAAATCCCCAATTTAATCCTCATACCACTGAAAAGATGAGTGAAATAAGTGTTAGTATTAATGGTGTTGAGAAACAATTGAAATTGTAGAAATTGGACAAAGTTACAGGGTCTGCTGGAATCCCCATCAGATTCTGTACTGAATTTACAGTTGAGTTAGCCTCCTTCTAACTATAATCTATTATAGGTCCCTCAGACAAAAAGCCATGAGCAGTAGTTGGAAGAAAGCACAGGTCAGCCCCACCCCCTTTTGCAAGACGTGATCCACAATATACCCGAAATCAGTTTGTTGCAAACATAATGAGGTATCTCAAACAGATTCCAAAAACATTGGCCACGCAAAACTAAACTCACATTTTTTGCTCATGACATACCAAAAGCTTTGGATCAAGGCAATCAGATTGATACATTATTTCTCGAGCCCCAAAAAGCATTTGTTAGTACCACATATGTACGTGTTGCCAAATGTATGATCATACGGGTTACCAAGCTACATTTGAGCCTGGATTGAGGATTTGTTTGGTAGGGAGGAGACAGCACATTATCTTGGAAGATGTAGAAGTAATTTTGGGTGTACCCTGGGAAAATGTTTTGGGACCCTTGCTGTTCATGTTGTATTTTAATGACTTTGTGGACAATATTAATAATTATCTCAGACTTGTTGAAAATGATGTGCAGCTACCCATAATGAAGTGCTCTCTGGAAGAAGCTGCATTAATATTCAGTCAGATGGTAATGAGATTTCAATGTAGTGCAAAGATTGGTAACTTGCTTTAAATGTTCAGAAATGTAAAATTGTGCACTTCACAAAATAAAAAATGCTGTATCCTTTCACTATAATATCAGTGAGTCACAGTTGGAATGAGCCAACGTAGATTCCTACTCACTATACAGATGATCCGTGATTAGTTGAGTTGGAGACAGGCACTACGAAAAGACTGTTATATATTATAGCTTTCGGGCCAAAGCCTTCTTTGGCAAAGAAAACAGGCAGTTAGCTTAGACCTTGGTCAACATAATTTCCCTCAAACATTAGTTGATTTGTGTCTGCATCATAAAGTTGTTCTTGATTGAAAATGTCAGTTTATGAGCCTAATTCTCGTCATTCGCAGAAGGTGTTACTGTTTTGTTTCAATATGAAGAAAACAGCTACTGAGTCTCATTGTATGTTCTCAAGTATGTATGGTAAGGACACTATTAGTGAAAGAACATGTTGTGAGTGGTTTCAACACTTCAAGAACAGTGATTCTAATGTCGTAGACTGGCATAGTGGTGGAAGACAGAATTTTTGCGAAGATGCAGAATTGGAGACATTGATGAGTGAAGACTCACGTCAAACTCAAGAAGAATTGGCATGATTAGTGGGAGTGACACAGAAAGCCATTTTGAAACGTCTCAAGCTATGGGCATGATTCAGAAAGAAGGAACTTGGGCCCCATGTGAGCTGAAACCAAGAGACGTTGATCGGCGTTTGTGTCTTTGTGAACAGAGGCTTCATAGGCAAAAATAGAAGGGATTTCTGCATCACACTGTGACCAGGGATGAAAAATCGGTTCATTATGATAACCCTATGTGCAAAAAATTCATGGAGATATCCTGGCCATGCTTCCACGTCAACGGCCAAACCGAATATTCACGGCTCCAAGATCATGCTCTGCATTGGTGGGACCAGCTCTGTGTCATGTACTATGAGGTGTTAAAACCAAGTGAAACAATCACAGGTGGTCATTATCAAACACAATTAAACACAATTAATACATTTGAGCAGAGCATTAAAAGACAAACGGCCGCAATACAGTGAAAGGCATGATAAAGTGATTTTGCAGCACGACAGTGCTTGACCCCACATTGCAAAAGAGGTCAAAACATACTTGGAAACGTTAAAATGGGAAGTCCTACCCCACCCATCGTATTCCACAGACATTGCTCCCTCTATCACCTGTTTAGATCAATAGCACATGGCCTGGCTGACCAACACTTCCGATCTCATGAAGAAGTCACAGACTGGATCGATTCATGGATTGCTTCAAAAGATGATCAATTGTTTTGACGTGGGATTCATATGCTGCCCAAAAGATGGGAGAAAGTGGTGGCCAGTGATGGTAAATACAGAGCTATTACAAATGACTGAAGCGATTTCATAAATTCACTGTAGCTCCATTCACTGACATATGGTCACGACACACGACAGATACATAGAAAAACTCATAAAGTTTTGTTCGGCTGAAGCCGCACTTCGGGTTTCTGCTGCTAGAGCGCTTGAGAGCGCAGTGAAACAAAATGGCGACAGGAGCCTAGAAAGCGTATGTCATGCTTGAAATGCACTCACATCAGTCAGTCATAACAGTGCAACGACACATCAGGACAAAGTTCAACAAAGATCCACCAACTGCTAACTCCATTCGGCGATGGTATGCGCAGTTTAAAGCTTCTGGATGCCTCTGTAAGGGGAAATCAATGGGTCGGCCTGCAGTGAGCGAAGAAACGGTTGAAAGCATGCGGGCAAGTTTCACGCGTAGCCGCGGAAGTCGACGAATAAAGCAAGCAGGGAGCTAAATGTACCACAGCCGACGGTTTGGAAAATCTTACGGAAAAGGCTAAAGCAGAAGCATTTCTTAAACAGGAGATTGGAAAACCGATGGATCGGTCGTGGTGGAGATCATGATCAACAATTCATGTCATGGCCTCCACGCTCTCCCGACTTAACCCCATGCGATTTCTTTCTGTGGGGTTATGTGAAAGATTCAGTGTTTAAACCTCCTCTACCAAGAAATGTGCCGGAACTGCGAGCTTGCATCAACGATGCTTCCAAACTCATTGATGGGGACATGCTGCGCCGAGTGTGGGAGGATCTTGATTATCGGCTTGATGTCTGCCGAATCACTAAAGGGGCACATATCGAACATTTGTGAATGCCTAAAAAAACTTTTTGAGTTTTTGTGAAAATATCTCAAATAATAAAGTTATTGTAGAGCTGTGAAATCGCTTCAGTCATTTGTAATAACCCTGTACTTTGAATGATAGATGTGTAACCAGTTTTTTTCATTAAATCCTCAAATGTTAGGGAAAAAACAGCAGAGGCAAAGTTGTACACCTTGTAGTTTATTATTCAGTGATTTTAACAGATTGCCATAATCACCAGTGGAGAAGGTGGAGCTAGGTGCTGCACAGCTGGGGCTTGTCTCCTATGAATGTGAAACTCTTAATACCTTGGTGGATGATGGTTTTGGACTTGGCTTATTTTTCTCCTGCATAATGAAAAATGTTGGAGATTTTAAAGGGTTCCAGGAGAAAAATAAACTGTGTTTCAAACCTGTGTCCAAAACCATCATCCACTGTGGCAACAGAGCAACATATTCATAGGAGACAAGGCTTATCTATGTAGCAGGTAGTTCCTTCTGCTCCACTAGCGATCATGGCAATCAGTCGCAATCACTGAACAACAAACTACATTTGAGATGTTACACATATGGTCTGACAGTGTACAAAGTCATTATATACATAATATTATAATATTTACTGCTAAATGATTGGTCCTTATATTGGCTTATAATAATCGTCATGTCCAGGGGTTGTGTGTGAAGCAGCAATGCCACAAGTCTGCAGCTATACTTGTGGAGTTGTGTAATCATTCTCCTTTCTATCCATGTACCCGACAACAGACTCAAATGAAGTGAAGTTTGGAGACAATGTCATAGGACTTGCCAGCGAACTTAAAGTGAGTATACATATGTCATTTCTGATCGGTATCATTTATGATCTGCAGTAGCTTGCAGCTCAAAGGAGGCAGCAGGTGTGCTGTATAGGACTGTGGCATGGAGAGGCAACTGGTGCACGGGCTATTAATGCTACACAGGGGCACCGGAGTGGCATTATGTGTTCAGCTGGCACAATGCATACATTGGCCAGGTGTGTGTGTGTGTGTGTGTGTGAGAGAGAGAGAGAGAGAGAGAGAGAGAGAGAGAGAGAGAGAGAGAGAGAGTGAGTGAGTGTGTACTCCAACTTGTTAAAAGATTCATCTCAAAGATAGCCAATTTTCATTCTTTTTATGTGCTTGTCAACAACTCAGTGCTTCCATTGTTCAATAATTATGTTGACCGTAAGTCATCATCAGTAAATTTAATGGTGATAGCAGTAAGATAGTGGAACCACCCATAAAGGGATTTTTGCATCAATTTCCATACTTGCACTGTGAGGTAACAATGCACACTATTTAGAACTGTAGTAGGATTGTACCTAGACATGTGCTGAAGATAGTTCCCACTATCTGCAGGTCTGTGGCTTTTGGTTGAGTAATAAAGCCATTTGTAGATAAGACAGGGATCATATAAACAGCACAAACTGAAAGCTCAAATCTTGAATTCTGTCTTCAAATGTTCTTCACAAAGGACAACTAGTCATTTGCCATATCTTTGTAAAAGTGACTGATGTAGTACTCAGCTCTAGTGATTTTGAAAACCAAATGAAATCACTAAAATTACGCAAGGCCCATGAGCTCAAATGAGGCACTGTGATCTGCCATGTAGAACTGCAGGTGAATTTTCTTGACTCTTATCCATAATATACAACCAATCTCTTGATAGAGGACTTTTCCCAGTAATTTGGAAAGAGCAATAGTCCCCACCACTCTAGAAGATATAATAGCTTACCTGAAGCCAAATGATCTTGTTCTTGGAAACTAACATGCATGTGAAACACAATTTGTGGTTCTCATTTGTAATGCTTTGTAATCAATACCAGTCCAAAATATGTTAAGGAAACTATATTTCTATTGGATTTCTGCCCATATTTGTGAATCGTCTGGGAACACTTTGATGGACAGAATACAGCAAATTATTTTAAATGAAGAGCCATTTATAGGCAGAGGAGTACTCTCAGGTTAGCAATGTGTATGACACACATATCACCATTATTTTACGTATTGCTGGCTTAATGGATTATATGTTTAAACGCAATCTAAGACTTTACAGACAATGTTGTTAACTATGAGGAAATGTTGGTTTATTAAAATTTTGGTAATGTCCTGTTGGTCATGGATAAAATTTTAAGACTGTGCAAAAACTGGAGTCCTAAATCTACATACACAAGGGGATTTCAAAAAGTAACATAAATATGATTATGACAGGGCAAATAACTTTCGTTGCAAAGTGACACAAAGACATGCCACTATAATTCAACATAGTCGTCAAATCTCTGTAAACAATGTTAGGAATGTTCTACCAACCATTCAGTTCCTCGATCATAGAAATCTGCTCCTTGGTCATAGAGCCATTTGAGAACCTCTGTGTGAACATCCTTGTCACTTGAAAATCTATGATTGTTGCAAATCAGTTCCTTCGCTGCCTGGACATTGTGAATATTTCAATAGTGGTGACCCTCCTTCCCAATCGGCATCACACTGTTTTGCAGCTTTGGCCAGATTGATTTCACCATGGCTAGATGTGACATTGCATTTGATCTGTATACTGCCAGACTTTTGCTGTGAATCTGAATGCAGTTTAGGCATTTGGCCCACAAGAATTGTACAGTTCTGGCTACTTCAACTTTGGAACATATTTCCAGTTGCCTCACGCATTTCACTCACATCCTGTGATGAATCTGTTATCTGTATTGTAGCAGAACTATTTCTGCAGGAAAGCCCTAAAATAATACTCGCTTCTGACAAGGTGCAACTCTTGTTGCATACAATGGCCTTAGCATGAGAAGAAATATGTAACGTACATTTTAAAGTCCCCTCATTTGCATATCTTCTGCAAATGACTGTGATGTGCAGGGCCCAGGATATTAGCATCATACCACATGTTAGCATTTCCTTCCATTACAACCACGTACAGAGCATGGGAAAAATGACTGTTTAAATGCCTCTGTGTGTGCATCTTGTCTTCATGATCATTATCAGAGTGTACACAGGATGCTAAAGTATGTTTCTAGATTCTTCATTTAATACTGGTTCTTGAAACTTTGTAAGCTAATCAAAGTCTGCTACTAGCTTTACCTATGACTAAAGCTATGTGATCATTCCATTTCATATCCACACAATTTGTTTCACCCAGTCATTTGTATGAGCTGACTAATTCTAATTGTGACTGGTTGATATTGTAGTTAAAGGATACTACTTATGGCCTTAGTACCCAGAAATGACAGTGGCCACATGCATGTGAGCTTCGCATGTGTGAGTGTGGTCTACATCTGACAAGGAGTTCGTCTGATAGCTGAATTATATCTAGCTTGTCTGCTACTCATTGGCTTGTCTGTATGGTGAGTATCAGTCTTCCCTTATCGTATTGTTGACAATACTTGTGAGAAGTACACACTTCTATATTTCTGTACATTTCAAGCAAGTTTTCAACCTTTGCACTGCTTTGAAGTCTTATCAAGATTTGACTTGTACCCTTACCGTGTAAAAGATCCAGTAATTAGAAGAGTATCAGCAAGCTTAGTGTAAGTTAATAATTAGTGTTCAAGTAAACATTGCACCAGACACAATGCAGCCCTACTGTAAATTGTGTTCTTGGGCACAGGATGAATTAGTTTCTGTTCATAAGCAGGTGGAAATAGCCATAACTGTTTTCAGGTGATTGTATACTGTTGCAAACGGATGTGTTGAGCAGGTTGTCAAGAGAAATGTACCAGACGTACCAAAGTACTACTCTCTCCCATTGATTCTGTGTCATATCAAATACAAAGAGGCCCAAAAAAAAAAAAAAAAAAAAAAAAAAAAAAAAAAAAAAAAAAAAAAAAAAAAAAACAGACCACTAATGGCCACCTACAGTGCCCCCATATCCATTTCAGACAAGGATTTCATGGGGAAACTGTACGAGAGTAACCTCATTGAGGACGTCACCAGAGAAACGTTTGACGAAGAAGTGAAGCTTAAGTTTAAAATGGGATTGAAAAACAAGCATACAGTGAACAACATTATTGAGGTTAGCTCTCGGATATGGTATATCCTTATGCAGAGAGAATGGGTTTACACTGATTTTGAAGCACTTTGAATAAAAAAAATACATTAGGGTGCAGAAATGCTACACTTGCCATGACTTCGGACACCCAGTTGAACCTGTAGGTGAGGTGCAGCAGTCTGCAACAAATGCACCAGACTGGACACATCCAAATCGGTTGTACTGAAATGGCGGTTGGATGCATACCATGCATGTACAGAAACCATACTTGCAACAAAGCAGGTGGTCTGGAATTCCCCCACATACAATCAGTTACTTGAAAAACTGATCGCTAGCACAGACTACAATTATCAAAACTATGTCTACTAAGACAATAACACATCAAGAGAACCTCCATTCCACATATCTCAACAGCACATATGAAGATATTCACCACTGGAAACACAAGTCTCCAGCTGCCAGGGCAAGGTCATGGAGCTGCGCAGTTGCATGGCGGCAACAAATGAGATTCCTCCTAGAGACATTTGACAATACTGAAATCCTCCCATCATTGGTTGTCAGTGACATGGTTCAGTGTCATTATTTACAGATAACGGATCACATCGACCTACTGTGCATGCAAGGTGCCATGGACTATGAGGTAGCCAGGCACCTAAAACGTGAAATCTACTTATGGGCTACCATCCAGACATGCTTATTGTTAAGAGCAGAAGAATTAGAAATAGAATTAGTTAGTAATAATTGTGGAAAACATGACATCACAAACAAGAACAACATGAAATTAATGATGACATGTGCACCAACAACTACACATCTCACAAAACTCGCACAGACACCCAAGGATACATAGGAAAAAGCACCATGATAGAACACAAACATAGCACACTGAAACACAATAGGATACACAACACTGAAAACTGCAAAACCTACTTCAAACCAGTGACGTCCATCTCAGGGGGGTTCACAAACACTAATAACACAGCACACAATATCACAATGCATCATGATGAACAGCATTTAAGGAAAAAAAGTGAAAAATAAGGATTTCAAAAGAACACAAACAGCCAACCAATCACGATGTCAATCACATAAGTTCAAACGTAAACAGTTGCAATGAAGAGGGATCAAAATGTGTATATACCCAACATCCATGATACTGTTGTAACTGAATGCAAATGGATAGACACTAGTTAGTGTGGAGCTACCTAAACTAGTGGATCAAGTGAACACAGATGTGGTCTGCGTACAGGAACACTACACCAGGAATGGCAAATTAGTAGGTTTTGACCACAATCAAATCATTGTAACAGATACATCCAATACTGCAATCATTGTCAGAAATCGAAACTTTACAATCACGCAGGTAGGCCATCAATATACTGAACTACTCGCAACAGTAGAAATAGTGCACAAAGGCAAGAAGTGAATTATTGTGTCGTTATACACGCAGTACTTGCATGACATTGAACTGTATCTCAGTTACATCAGAGATGTTGTCGAATATGCCAGTAACAGAAACTTACTAAAAACTACAGACATATATGCTAGGTTGACTATATGGCACTCTTTGACACAATGGATGACTGGGGCCACCAAGTCCATGTGGTGCTAAATGAACACAATGTCTACATCGTCAACAATCTGAATTAGCCACCTACTCACACAGCGTCATTGGGAGCCAGCAGCAGAATTGACAGAACAGTTGCAAATGCACAGCCATTAATAATGGGCTGGAAGGTGATGGATGGCAGTACTCACAGCAACCAGAATGCTATCATCATGAACATAAACACAAAATACACACACTTACACAGGACAGACATTTTTCATCAGGCTGACTGGGCAAAACTTAAGACAGATGACTGAAGCCTTCCCCCTAATGCTGTTGAGGGATCAGTGGATTATAAAGCAGATATTCTGACTGACTTACTACAAAAAACACAAAGGGTTGCAATTCTGATCACTGACACAGGACGAAAGCTAAATATACCATGGTCTAGGAGACTAACAACATTGTGCAAAGCAACAAGAAATAAACAGAAATAGAATAGAAGAATGACAACAGCAAGGGACAGAGACGTCAGACTCTTACAGTTCAGGGAAGCAAAATACTGCAACAGACAAGAGTTACAAAAAACATGTCATTAACACCTTGCCAAGGTCCTGGAATTGCTTGCAATCGCTTGCAATTGAACAGGAAGCTCCTTGTCCTTAATCACACCAATTTGGTTACAGGGTGTTCTAATCACTGTTAATAACACAGAAAGCAAATATGCATTTGCTATTATAGACATTTTGGGCACCTTTAATAATCTCTGGTGGCCTGCAGTGTTTGCAAGACTCAGAGAGATGCAGGTACACTATGTGATCAAAAGTATCCAGACACCTGGCTGAAAATGATTTACAAATTTGTGGTGCCCTCCATCAGTAATTCTGGAATTCAATATGGTGTTGGCCCACCCTTAGCCTTGATGGCAGCTTCCACTCCTGCAGGCATACATTCAATCAGGTGCTGGAAGGTTTCTTGGGGAATGGCAGCCCATTCTTCACAGAGTGATGCACTGAGGAGAGGTATTGATGTCACTTGGTGAGGCCTGGCATGAAGTTGGCATTCCAAAACATCCCAAAGGTGTTCTATAGGGTTCACGTCAGGATACTGTACAGGCCAATCCATTACAGGGATGTTATTGTCATTTAATCGCTCCACCACAGGCCGTGCATTTTGAACAGGTGCTCGATTGTGTTGAAAGATGCAATTGCCATCCCCGGATTGCTCTTCAACAGTGGGAAGCAAGAAGGTGCTTAAAATATTAATGTAGGCCTGTGCTGTGATAATGCCATGCAAAATAATAAGGGGTGCAAGCCCCCTCCACAAAAAACACGGCCACACTATAAGTCCACCGCCTCCAAATTTTACTGTTGGCACTACACACGCTGGTAGATGACGTTCACAAGGCATTCGCCATACCAACACCCTGCCATCGGATCGCCACATTGTGTATTGTGATTTCTCACTCCACACAACGTTTTTCAACTGTTCAGTTGTCCAATATTTATGCTCCTTACATGAAGCAAGGCGTTGTTCTCTGTCAGTCAACAGACGAGGTCGGCCTGTATGCTTTTGTGCTGTATGTGTCCTTTCACATTTCCACTTCATTATCACATCAGAAACAGTGGACCTAGGGATGTAGAGAAGTGTGGAAATGTCGCATACAGACGTATGACATAAGTGACACCCAATCACCTGACCACGTTTGAAGTCCGTGAGTTCCACAGAGTGCCCCCTTCTGCTCTCTCACGATGTCTAATGACTACTGAGGTCGCTGATATGGAGCACCTGTCAGTAGGTGGCAGCACAATGCACCTAATATGAAAAACATATTTTTTTTGGTGTGTCTGGATACTTTTGATCATATAGTGTATCTAAGGCTCCCTACGATAGCCTCTCAGGCTACTGAAGAAACAGGGTGGTTGTGGGGCGTGTGGGAAGTAAGAAAGTGATTAAAAATTCATCGAAGGTTGCCTGCAACGGTCACTCTGTGGCCCTGTCTTTTGGAATATTGCCTATGAACCGCTCCTACAGCAATTGGATGGCATTAACTGTGCAAGCAGGACAGTAGTGTATGCAGATGACGTCCCGGTAGTGGTCTTCACAGACTCAAGAGCGTAACTTCAACATCAGTCAACACAGCTACTCACAAGAACCAGCCTGTGGTGCAAGCGTAATAAACTTCAGATGGCTCTACACAAAACAATTTATATACTACTCGAAGGAACACTACAAAGTAATCAAACCATAAAACTACATGACATTAGCATATGCAAACAATGGAAAACACAATATCTTGGTGTGAATGACCATTCTCTGATGACCACATCAGAACAATGACAGACAGGGCCACCACGATCATGCACAGGCTCACTGGACTCAACATAACACACTTCAGGGTACTGTTACACACATTAAAAACTTATCATTGTGCACTTTTTGTGTCTGTGGTCTGTTTTGCAGTCAGCGCACGGGCCCACTGAGTACACCTGGTGATGAATAGGAACATTGTGCAGTGAGGGCAGAGAAGGACCCTGGTAAGGCTGTCAGGAGCTTTCAACACCGCATCATGGAATCACTGCATGGAGCTTGGAACCTTCCCTGTCAACATAACCATTCAGTTTCAGACTGCAATGTACTGCCTGAGGAGGGGGAGACAGGATAAGGTAATTGAGATTACCAGCGAGGACATCACGGAGAACCGTGGCGGGTGGATACCTGATACCTGGCAAAGGGAAATGGGAGTTAAGTGATAAGGGCTGTAAGGTGTATCATTTCTTCTCAAACATCAGGGAACATCTGAGACCGAGCCATATCAAACCGAGCTTGGGTGTGGTTTACTTTCTGTCAGTTCATGACCCTTACCCTTTGCACTTTCACCATATAGGCTGCAGCCAGAGTGCTACATGTACATGTGGGGAACATGGATCCCTATAACACACTTTCTCATTGTCAGCAATACAGAGCAGCACACCAGACACCAGCACAGTGCGACAATGACATGATACGGGTTATAAGAGACAAAAGATGAGTAGGAGGTAATAAAATCACTGATGATGGTGTCTCTAGGACATTACTTGATGAATACAGACAGACATAGCCTTATAACAGAACACTGCAATACACACGAAGCATGTAAGACAGCAGTTCCAATTTGTACACCAAAACAGACAGCAGTACCGAAAAACACACACACACACACACACACACACACACACACACACACAACCAGCAAACAGTTTCATCAACATGTACCGCAGACAACCTTACACAGGATCTAGAATAACCTTCTAGAATAATTAAACCGCATTAGAATAAACATTGTAAAGCAATCAACCCTGTAAACCTGTTCTAGCTTAAGTATAAATGGCATGCATATCCATCCTGTGGTTATTATACTGCTGTTGGGCTTTAATACTTATAACCGAACACTTAGTATATAAGCAACAAAATAGGTAAAATTCAAGACACATAATATAGGAATTGAAGGTTAATTAACAATCCCCAAGAAATAACATACTTTACACTCACACACCACTGCACTTTCTACAGTGTACATAATTGTTAATGTGTCCTGTAAATAGTGTTTAGAAATATTAATCCGTAAATTAAACTGTAGTGAACTGTATTCACATTTGTCAAATTTATTTCAATTTAATTTTGGATGGTTGTTGATTGTGATTAATGTCTGCTCATCCAGACATGCATTTAAATAACCAACAAGTTTGAGGTGCTTCCACCCTCTGAAACTGAGTAAGTCAGCACTGTTCAGCTGTTGGAAGATCTGCTGTGTCTCATGCCACAGCAGGAAGATGTGTGGCACCGATGAAATTGACACCAACATCGATATGCATTCATCTTTGGACTCTAAGCATTATCTTTGGCTGTTCTGCCATGTGCAATTCAGTTCTTTGTGATCCTTGTATGTGTTAAGGTTAATAAATGAACTACTGCTAAAGGGGTGTGATTATTGGTGCAACCAACCCAAACACACTCCTCACTGGTGACCCCGAGTTGTAACATCTTCTGTTTTCACCGTTTTACTGTGTCTGCGACCTCCACGTCGGTTATTTTTGCGTGTATTACATCAACACAGCATTTGGGCAATGACTTTGGCCCAGTGCCTAATGCCAGATTTTGTGATCGACATGCATCGTGTTGCGGGCAATGTACACCCTCCAGGACTGCAACACGATGCCTCTCACTCGATGATTCTGCCGATTTCCCTGGACGTTTTCGAGCCTGCAACAATAAGTGAGGTTAGGAGTGCGCATGACTCCGGCTATCAAACGCCTTTGTTCCTGTCACATGTGCCTTCCCTCATCGACTGTGCAGTTACCTCTTACAAATCTCCGTGCAGTGCGGGACCAAAGCCGATTTCTGCAACTGCTTCGTTGATCAACCTACTACCGGCAGGACAACGATTTGCCATGCCAAAATCCATGCAGTACCACACGGATACCTGCCACGTGGTCGGAACTGCTTCGTTCACAGGTCAACCTCCTCAGCATCCGACCACGTGTGCGCCTGCCTCGGTTCAGCATCAGCACATGCCTTCCTACTTCGATACCTCGGCCTGCAACAGGAACAATAACTTGTTATTGTGCCTGACCTCCACCTCCATCCCACTGTTATGCCTCAGTGTTTTGTGCCATGACATTCACCTTATCCGCACACTGTTTTGAGTGGAGTGACTATGAACAGTGAACATTCACACATTCCGTCCCACGTTCGACATCATTTCCCACACTGTGCTTCTGGACAGCCCACACCTCCACAGCCTCCCTGCAACACAGGTGGCCCTGGCTCTGGTCATACGTCGAGCTTTCTGCGGACTAACATGCGTTTTCAAACTTGGAACTTTTTCTCACCTGTCGCCCCCATGCCGGCTCCAGTTGAGCTTCCGCTACCATTCTTGGCACATCTCGGTGCTTCATCCACGTCAGCCTTCCGCGACAGGTCAATCCAAACACACCCTCAACGTGTTGAGCATCCGCAACCGCAATCGACACATTATGGTGTCTCACCCGCATCGGCCTTCCACATCGTAACGGATCACGCTCAACCACAACGTGTCACCTTCACGCTGCGACCTGAACCGCCGTCGTTGCCACATCCCCTGGAGGCACACTCTCTTGGAATACTAGAGCAACAACAGCTCGATTCAGGCAGTTCCCTGACGAACTCAACTCAACCTGTTCTTCCGAACATTCTACAATGCTTACTGACGCTGCCGCCGTTTAATCCCTACACAGCTACAACCTGGTTCAAAATTGTGGATGAAGTGTTCGACCATTACAAACTCGACAAGTCAACCAGGTTTCTGTGCCTCATCACCCACCTGCGCGACCAGGAGGACTTGATTACTGACCTGGTCGACGCCCTGGACTCATCTACCCGGTACACTCTAGCCAAAAAGACCGTTCTACGTCGGCTTTCACGCTCATCTGAGGCAGCAATACGGCAAGTGCTCCACGTCAAGCAACTAGGCAATGACAAACCTTCCCAGCTCTGGAGACGGCTACGTGCCCTGGTCAGCGCCGATCTACTCTCTGACACGGCTCTCCTCGCCATCTGGTCAGATAAACTATCTCCTCACATCCGCTTTGCTCTGTCTCAAAGGTCTCCCGAACCTGTTGAGCAAAGAATGACAATTGCTGACAAGCTACACGATGCATCACTGATCTATTTCGCCAGCCACTGCCTACCTGACAAGTCTCAGGTTCAGGCTCATCGTCCTGCGGCCGGACGTGGCCAGGGCCGTACTGTGCCGACCGTTCCTTTCACTCCGGTCATGCCCCCTCCTGTAACCGAACCTGCTGCGGCCACCACCACTGGCAACGAATGTTCCACAGGAAATGCAACCCCACTACCTATACTGTTACTTCCACACACAGTTTGGTGAGGCGGCACGGAACTGCAGACCACTCTGCTACTTCCCAAACGCCAATTGCAGGTAGGACCGGGTGCCGCCTCCTGCGCACAACATGACAGGCACCTCCCAGTGCTCCATTCTGATCGGGAATGGCCAGATAATTGCGGACGACTTTACATTAAAGACATTTCGTCGGGATACCTTTTCCTAGTGGACACAGGCGCTGGTGTTTCGCTGCTGCCTACGTCCTTAGCGTCGTCGAACATCCGCCCTCATCATACTTCACTGCAAGCTGTGAATTCAACTAAACGACAATGCTCGGGTTCAACTTCCCACGTCGTCTCATTCTCCGCAAACTGCAAACTCGAGTGGACTTTTTTAGTGTGCGAAATTGACGAACCTATACTAGGCATTGACTTCTTGTGACACCACAAACTTTCACTGGACTTAGTGCGAAACACCGTGTTTCATCATCCGTCCAACAAGACTCACTTCCCCTGTGCTCCATCAAGCAAACTCCCCCCCCCCCCCCCCCTCCCCGTGACACATCAGTCTGGGCTCATCTCATCCGTACATGCTCATCTCTGTCGACGATCCATGCACAAGTGCCTTGTCGAGATTGAAGACTTCGCTCGCCTACACAAGGAAAACCACGAACTCTCCCTCCGGCTCCTAGAAACACAGCTCCAGCTCTCAGATGCAACAAAGGAATTACAGACACTACAGCAAGGACAAAGCAAGGTCAGTAAGTTTGCTGAATCTGCTTGCAGTCCCAGCAGTCGAGCCTCCGTGTGTTATCTCTCGCTACCCCTCACAACTGTTCTATCAAGACTGCCATAACATTTACCGACAGTTCCGCAGGGCCTCACCCTCCTAACACGGCAGCATTTGGCAGTCGGCCGGACACAAGTGCGCATGCGCGACGAGCGTCACGTGTTCCCGAACTGACGGCTCCTACCACGCCCCTTGTGGACAGCACCTCAAACTATGCAACTTCGGCTCCTGCGCGCCGCCGTGTGACTGCCACTGACAACACAAATAGTGTACTCATGCCAATCGTTTTGCCCGCAACAGTGCTGCCACAGGCCATGCCCTTGGACAATGGACTCACTAACGGCTCAAGAGCTCTACCGAGCTCACCTGACCACGGTGCCACTGCTTCGGGCCGGCGGCCATCTTGTCGCCTTGACTCCTGGGACGCTTTGCTGCTTTGGCTCCCATCGGATCCGCCGAGTGGCTCTGAACACCACGACCACGACTAGCCTGCCCCGCCCTTCACACATTGTAAACAAACCACCTCCCGTACCACCAGCAACATTTCCGTCGTTACCAACGGCACGGTTCACAAGCTTCGCGTCACGCCAGGTCCTCCAATCTCCAGTAAACCACGTCGACTTTGTGCCGAGCACCTCTCCGACCTTAAAAATCAGATTTCTGATCCACTAAGCTCCAGCGTCATTGAACCCTCTGCTAGTAGCTGGTCTATGCCCATACATATCACACCCAAGAAAGACGGGTCCTGGTGCATGTGCGGAGACTACCGTCGACTAAATGCACGAACAATTATGGACATCTACCCCATACCCAACATTGCCGACTTTACCAGTTCCCTCGCAGGTGCAACCACGTTCAAACGGGCCTACCACCAGATCCCCATGGCACCTGAAGACATCGAGAAGACAGCAATCACCACCCCGATCAGGTTATTTCAGTTTCAATTCATGCCCTTCGGTCTGAAAAACGCAACCCAGACCTGGCAACGCTTCATCAATGAAGTGCTATTCGACCTAAAATTCTGCTTTGCATATCTTGATGACATTCTTGTGTTCAGCTCCTCCATCGAGGACAAAATTCGACATGTGCAAACTGTTATGAACACTCTCGCGGCAGCAGGCATCGAGACGAACCAGGACAAATTGCAGCTACATCAACCCGCTGTCACTTTTCTTGGTTTTCGGGTCTCTGCCGACGGCAGAGATTCAGGCTCCACTGACGGACGCCTTGGCAGGCATCAACACTTCTGGATCTTGGCCGTTCCATGGACCCCTGCTATGACTGACTCTTACACTGCCCTCAAAAATCTTCTTGCCGAGGCCTGCACCATCGCGCATCCTCATCCCAATATGCAGCTTTTCATTGCCACACACGCGAGTGATACTGCCATAGGCGCTGTCCTTAGCCAGACAATCGACGGCCAAACTTCGCCTCTGCAGTTCTTCTCACGCAAGCTCACCAATGCACAACGGAAATATTCTGCATTTGACAGAGAGTTGCTCGCGGTCTACGAAGCGATCAACCATTTTAAGACTGACATTGAGGGACGCCCTTTATATGTTTTAACGGACCACAAACCTCTGGCTGCGCCCATTACAAACCCGCCAGCTGACCCGCCTCCTCGCCACTTCAGGTACATGGACTTCATATCTCAGTTCACCACCGACGTCAGACACATAAAGAGTGCTGACAATGTAGTTGCTGATTTCGTTTCATGAGTCAACGCCATCCATTCGCTGTTAGACCTCTCTGAACTACCCAACCTCCAACCCGCCGACGAGGAAACACAAAACATGATTTAAGACTCTTCGTGCGCACCACCCTCCCTGGCATTTCTGGTGAGATCTGGTGCGCCAACAGTATGGGCACATTATGCCCCCTCATCCCAACCACGCTCCGTCGAGCTGTCTTCAACGCATTGCATAATTCAGCCCATCCCAGTATTCGTGCGTCCGCCTGCCTCGTAGCAGAGCGCTTTGTGTGGAGAAATGTCAACAAGGACTGCCAGCAATGGGCACGCTCCTGCGTCACATGCCAATGCTGCAAAGTACACAAGCACACTTCAGCCCCCCCCCCCCCCCCCCTCGGTGCCTTTTCGATCCCTCCTGGGTGTTTCCAGCATATTCATATTGACACTGTTGGCTCTCTCTCCCCCTCTAATGGCTTTCGTTATGTTCTCCCGTCTATCGACCAAACAACTCGCTGGGTCGAGGCTGTCCCCCTCCCCAATATTATGGCAGAAACTGTTGCTCAAGTTATGGGTATCGCATTTCGGATGTCCAACTATCATTACGACTGACCAGGGCAAACAATTTGAGTCGGCCCTGTTCAATGGGATTTGTAACATTTACGGCATCCGGTGCGTCCATACCACAGCATATCACTCGCAAAGTAACGGGCTAGTCGAGCACTGGCACCGCACTTTCAAGGTGGCTCTTCAATGGCACAACTCTCTATGGACGGAGGCCCTTCCCCTTGTGCTACTCGGCATTCGTGCGATCTATAAGGAAGACCTCAAAGGCACAATAGCCGAGTTCGTATACGGCCAGAACATTGTTCTTCCTGCCGAACTTGTGAACCCTTCCGCTTCTCTCCCTCAGTCTGACTTACCTTCCTTCATGGACCGCGTCAGACACCACTTCATCAACCTCCATATCCCTCCGCATGCCAGCCATTCCTGCCCTAAGGTTCATGTCCCAAATTCTCTGGACAATTGCGAGTACATCATGCTCCGAGATGACACTGTCCGTGCTCCCCTCCAACCTCCATATACCGGCCCGTACGTAATTCTCTGGCGTTCAGCCAACGACTATGATATCCAGATGAAAGATTCAGCTGTTACAATCTCTCTCAACAGACTTAAGCTTGCTCATGTCAAGCCTTCTTCTACCCCCTTCAGGCCACAACCATGCCACTCACTGTCGTGGCTCACGACACTCCAACTACTCCCTTCATGTCAGACTTACACACTCGATAAAGTGACTTCCAGCTCCAGTCATCGAGTTCTCCTCTGACCTCACCCTCTACACCGGTCTCACACACTCCATCGAGTGACTTCCAGCTCCAATCGTTGAGCTCTCCTCCGACCTCGCCCTCTACTCCAGTCTCATGCACTCCATCAAGTGACCACATGCTCCCCATGTCGAGCTTACCTAGGATCACACCCTCGCTGCCCGCCCCTTCGCTGGTCCCTTCGACCTCTCCACTGTCGCCTGCCTCGCCCTATCGAGCTCTCTCACGCCCCCATCTTGAACGTGCCCTCGCTCGAGGTGTTTGTGCCTGTCCCCCCAGACATAATCCATGACATCTCAAAAATACTGTGCGATTATACACTGTTCGTCACGTGTTTCTCTTCATCCAGTGCTCATGACACAACCTCCGCCATTCCCTGCCACCTGGTGAAATGTGTTCCCCTCCCGCCTGACGTCAACCTGGACGTGCTTCATGTGTTCGCCATGCCCTCTGGAGACATCATCGTAGTCACTCCATTCCACCCGCAAACCGCCGGCCTACCTGTCGCCGCATGACCAGCGCGCCCAGTACAGTGCCTGGCTCACTTCAATGACTTCCAGGTTCGGTGGCCGAACCTCCCTTACTACGTCTACCCACACACCTCCCCGACGACACTGTCGAGCTGACCGTGGTCCGGCTCACACGGACCACCCCTGTCGATGCCATAGTCACGCCCCCCCTCCCGGCCTCTCAAGAGTAGTCCGTACTGCGGTGGGGAGGGGCCTATGTGGCGCCGATGAAATCGACACCAACATCGATATGCATTTATCTTTGGACTCTAAGCGTTATCTTTGGCTGTTCCGCCATGTGCAGTTCAGTTCTTTGTGATCCTTGTATGTGTTAAGCTAATAAATGAACTACTGCTAAAGGGGTGTGATTATTGGTGCCACCAACCCGAACACACTCCGCAGATGTAAGCACAAAAGTCTAGCAGTCTGATAGTTGTCGGCAGTTCAGACACACAGCAAATAGGTTTTAGATTAGATGATACACCATCCAGTCCAGATATTAATAACTGTAGGAGACTCTAGAGTATTGGTGTAAAAGTCAAAGAAATACCTTTCAAAGACAGAACTATTAAAATATTACTGATCAACTGCTGAAGCATTTGCAACAAAGCATCAGAGTTTGAAGCCCTCCTCAAAATCAGAGGAGTTCAGACAAAACTGGGAACAGATAGCTGTCTATAACCCAAAATTTACAGCAGTGAGATGTTTTGGATAAATGTAAATGTGTATTGAAAGTATAAGTTAATGGGAAATGGAAGTGGCGTGGTGCACACTTAGCAGTAGACAAGATACTCAGTTCCACTGAGATAGAACATGAAGCTGCATGCAAGATTGTTTTGGTAAGACTCAGTATCAAGGCTGACCATAACTGTGAGATGGGATCTATCTACTGAACACCAGACTCTCTCCAAATGTAACTAAAACATCTGAGTAAGCCACAACTCACTACTACATGTGTTCTCCCAAACATACTGCTATTGTTGGAGGAGGCTTTAATTATCTAGCTATCTACTGGCATAATTAAAGTTTTGTATGTAGTAGATGTGGCCAGACAACCTGCAAAAGTATACTTTCTCAGAAAACTACTTCAAACAGATATTTTGGAAGCCCACTCATGATAGAAAGGTAATATTACAATGGCAACAATAATAGGTCTCATCTATTTGAGGATGACTACATAGAAACTGGTATGAGCGACTTTGGGGAATTTTTAGCAACTGTGGTTAAGTTACTAAAATACAAAAGGCATCTAAAAGAAATGGGTAGATTTATATGTTCACTGAACTAGATAAAGAGGCAGCAGTATTACTTCTCAAGGAGGATTTTGAACCACTTTGGTGTGGATGTTCAGGGACTGTGGCCCAAGTTTAGAAGAATAGTTGGCCTAGCACTGGATAGATATATATCAAGTAGAACAGTTTGTGATGTAGGGACATTTCTTAATGCGCAGTCTCTCTGCAGAAACTTCTAAAGAAACAGGGACTACTGCAATACATGAAGCCTTCAGTGACTACCATAGCAGATTATCAGAAAACCTCTCACACAAATGAAAGAAACTGAGGCCTTTGGTGAAAAAATCAACTAAGCTGATTTTGGGTAAAAGTGAGTCAAGGTATACATCATTTTTAGTAATTGATTCTGCATGTTTTGGTATAGGAATAAACCTTGTGTGAATTTATTTATAGAAGATATGACTATTTGTTAACATGTATATACTTGTCAGTAGGGCAGAACACAGACAGTCCAACAGATCTAGCAAACTGACTGGCACTGGTTGTCAAAAAAGGGTACTGTTGGCATTGACCAACTTGACTCATAGCAGTGCCTCATTGTCACCTCTGTTCTTCATTAACATTGAGGTTCCATGGCTCCATTTAATGTGAACTGTTCAGCAAACTGCAGTTATAATGTCTAGTCCTTTCTATCATTAATAACTGTCTGTAATTTTGCTTTTAATTTTGTTTCATTATGTTGTATGATAAATCAAACTTTGATATTGGTGAAAGACAGCAAAAATATAAAGCAAAGAAGAGAAATTGTGATCCAGTTCATTGGAAAAGAAATGAAGAGAAACTGAAAAGAATTTGGGGTGATTCGTATGCCACACGTCAGGTGATTTTTTATGTATGCTGTATGTGTGTCCATGTTGACTTCAGTATTACATTTGGAAGGCCAAAATGTCACACCTGTGAAAAGTGTGATTATTTGTCATTGTTTATTTTGGATTCTTATAGCAGGAAAATTATGTCAGAATTTAAATACCTTAGAGGTAAAGGGGACCACTTACTGAAAAGCAGAAGCATTGAGTCATCAACAGGCACACACACTGAAAAAAAAAAAAACACCTTTAAGCTACTTCTGTACCATTCCACTCTCGAACAGCAGAAAGAACACTTAAATCTTTCCATGTGAGTTCTGGTTTCTCTTATTTTAGAATGATAATTGTTTCTGCCTATGTAGGTGGTCACCTACAAAATATTTTCTCACACCGAGAAGAAAATTGGTGATTGAAATATCAAGAGAAGGTCCTGTCGCAAAGAAAAATTCCTTTCCTTTAATGACAGCCACCCCAGTTTGTGTATCATATTTGTAGCACTCTCACCCATATTTTGTAATAATACAAAATGAGCTGCCCTTCTTTGAACTTGTTCGATGTCCTCCATCAATCCTATAATATTATCTGATGAGGATGCCACAAGACACAGCAGCGCTCCAGAAGAGGGCAGACAAGCATAGTGTAAACATTCTCTTTAATAGGCTTGTTACATTTTCTAAGTGTTATGCCAATAAATGACAGTCTTTGGTTTGATTTCCTCACAACATTATCTATCAGACCTTTCCAATTTAAATTATTCGTAACTGTAATCCCTAGGTATTTAGGTGAGTTTACAGACTTTAACTTTGTGTGATTTATCATGTAACTGAAATTCAGTGGATTCTTTTTAGTGCTCATGTGGAAGACTCCACACTTTCGATGATTTAGTCAGTTTCCACTTTTAGCATCGTATGGACATATTATCTAAATCATTTTGCAATTTGTTTTGATCATCTGATGAATTCATATGATTGTAAATGACAGCATCATCTGTAAACAGAAGACTGCTCAGATTGTCTCCTAAATCATCCCTGTAGATAAGGAACAACAGAGGGCTAATAACACTTCCTCAAAAACCGATAATACTTCTGCTTTACTCAATGGTTTTCCATCAGTTAATATGAAGTGTGACCTTTCTTACAGAAAATCACGAATACAGTCACATGGCTGAGATGATACTCCATAGGCACGCAATTTAATTAAAAGTTGCTTAGGAAGAACAGTGTCAAAAGCCTTCTGGAAATCTAAAAATATGGAATGAATTTGAAATCCCTTGTTGATGGCATTTATTACTTCACGAGATTAAATAATTAGTAGTCTTTCATAAGAATGATATTCATATTGTCTATCTGTCAATAAATCATTTTCTTCAAGGTGATTCATAATGTTAGAGCACAGTACATGTTCCAAAATCATACTGCAAATTGATGTTAGTGATATGTGTCTGTAATTCGTCAGATTACTCCTATTTCCTTTCTTGGGTATTGGTGTGACCTGTGCAACTTTCCAATCTTTGCTTACAAATCTTTCAGTGAGTGTGGCTGATTCTTGAGGGTGGTGGGAAGATTAGGGGTGTGTGAGGATATGGTATGGTGGCTAGTGAGATCTACAGCATACTGGGCAAGTAAGTTCACATCAATGAAAATACACCTTCCCAAGATGGCCAGGCTGTATGTAAGGTATAGAAGGGGTGACAGAGCTGTGGATGGAGCCTTTACAGAGGTGGAAGTCAACATCCAAGAAGGTGACATGTTGGTTTGAGGAGTACCAGGTGAAGCAGATGGGAGAGAACTTGTTGAGGCTATGAATGAATGAGGATAGGGTATCTTGGCCTTGAGTCAAATTGTTGAAACCATTTCACTACAGCTGAACAAGACATCAGATTTAGCCCATATACCACCAGAATTTCATGGAGAATCTGTGTGTAATGTAAAAAGTTTGGCCCAGAAGACTCATATTGATCTGCATACTTAAACTTTGGAGTAAGTTCCAGCTTCTGAGCCATCTCAGTCACACAGTGAGGTGCACCTGTTATCTGTAGGGCAGCAGAACTGTCTCTCCAGAACAGAACGTTGTCTTCTGATTGCCCCACTCTTTTCTGCAATTGTTTCAGTCTGGGACGACGTGAGTGACTTACTCTCTGATGTCACTAAATGCAAATTGTGGATTTAACAAAATTGTGGGTGTATTAAATAGAGTGGTTACACAGCAACAAGTTTTAGGTAGAGCAAGTGTTAGATTTATGATCATTGGTAGCACACAGGGAAAAAGCAGTCGGTCTGTAGAGGAGATCTCTTACAAAATAATTTGACTTATCCTAGAATAGTGTTCAAGTGTATGGGATCCAATTCATACCAAATGCAGCTAACACAGGATACTGAATGTGTACAAAGAAGGACTGCAGGAATAGTCATAATGCTGTTTGACACTTGGGAAAGCTTATGGATATGCTGAAAAAATCAGAACTGACAGTTTCCTTTGAGATAGATGCTAACTACCCCTGAAATCACCAGAATTAAATGAATAATGCAGGAATATAATACAGTCCTCTATGTATCACTCCAGTAAGTGTTTTGGATACAAGATTAGACTAAATACAGTGCTTACAGAGGCATGTAAGCAGTCATTCTTCCCCTGTTTGTAAGATACCGTAATATGTGGTACCATGGGAAGTATCTTCTGCCAAACACTTTACAACATTTAGCAGAATACAGATGTAGTCATAGATGCAGATTGTAAGTCTGTCTACTTGTAACTATTGATGAACTGTGGTGGAAACATCAATAGCAGAGTGGGCATTAACTATGATGTTACATATGATATCAGTAGGCAATTAGTCTCTTGTTTTTTGAAACAGAAATGATAGATTCAACATCAAAATCATTAAAAGGATAAATAATGTTATCTGAAAACTTCATTGTTATTTCTTGATTGGCAACATGGAATTAATGGGAGGACAGCAAATTTAATAATGTAATTTCACTGGTATTTAAGTCACATCTTCTCAGGATATCATAAGAGGTGACAAATAACTGAACAGAAAATGTGATATACTACTGTACCAGCCAATGTAAAATACATTTCACTCATGCTAAATGACTGTCTCTAAGCAGCAACAGATCCGAGTTTAAAGTACATGAATCATTAAACAACAGAAAATCTGGGAGACAGTAGAGCCGATATGTGATATATATCTGTGTGTGTGTGTGTGTGTGTGTGTGTGTGTGTGTGTGTGTGTGTGTGTGCGCGTGCATGCGTGTTTCCAGTTATGATAAAAAACTTTGTCCAAAAGATTAATAATATCCAACAGTCAACTTTTAAATGTGCTTTTCTGCCCCTCAGTGGTTGCTGCCATATGTGTGTTGAGTAGCAGTCTTCCCTAATTTGTGTGTATCATTAACATTATTTACAGGAAAAAATAGTATTGAGGAAAGAATATGTACAACCAGAAAGCATTTCATACAACACACACACACACACACACACACACACACACACAGAGAGAGAGAGAGAGAGAGAGAGAGAGAGAGAGAGAGAGAGAGAGAGAAATAGCCCGTAATTGTCATAGGCAGCTAGGGACTTGGTTGAGAACCTAGGATAAAATTTATAGTGTCTGTAAATTCTAATAGTGCTGGTGGGTTTAATGAGTATATTATTAGAAAAGTAGAAGAAGCTGTAGACAGGATTGGAGATTTGGAAATTTAGCCTACAAGTATTTTAATGCACAACAACATTTTGTAATACGAATACATGGAAGAAGGTGTCTAATGAGTATGTAAAGATAAAACTGTTTAAAGCCTTCATTGCTTCTTGATACTTACAGTATGCTGTGTGGTTACATTATGCTGTGTGGAGTCTGGTAGCAAACCATTTTTTAAATTTGGATGACCAGTTACAGCATCAAGAAACAAATACTTCTCATTTTCAGCATTTCCACAGTTTTTAAAACTAGCTTGCACAGTTTACAAAAACAAGTTTTGTGGATGAAGTGTTGGGCCACATGAGAAGTGTCAGGCCACATGCTAATGACAATAATTTAACCTTTTAAATAAAAAATGAGACTACGAATTACTTCAGAATGACATCATATTTCACAATGTAATATGGATTTTAGGAAGAGAGATAGGCTTAAACAGCAGAGTTTGATCTGCTAAGGAAGATCATGCAAGCCTATGAAGAGAAGTACAACCTTAGCAACATTTATGAAATGCTACAGTATTGGTGGTGGTACTCCAGAAATTTTACAATATAACTTATAAAAGAGAATTCTGTTCGTCTAAAGATTTATATTAGATTAGAGATTAGATTAGTTTTCGTTCCATAGATCCGTACTGAGGAGATCCTCGTGGATGTGGAACATGTCAATTTCTTTCTTTTATTTTTTTTATTTTTTTTATTATTTTTTTTTAAAACTGAAATTACAATACTAATAATATGAATATGTACAATACATCATTTGTTTCTATTAAAAAATTTGTCAATGGAGTAGAAGGAGTTGGCCACTAGTAAGTCTTTCAGGCTCCTTTTAAACTGATCTTTATTTGTAACTAAATTTTTTATGTTTACTGGCAAATTATTGAAGATGAGTGTTCCTGAGTAGTGGACCCCTTTTTGAACTAAAGTAAGTGCTTTTAAGTCCTTGTGCAGATCATTTTTGTTCCTGGTATTGTATGTATGAACTGAGCTGTTTGTTGGAAAAAGAGATATATTATTTAGGACAAATTTCATTAATGAGTAAATATACTGAGATGTGATGAACAGAATGTGGAGTATGGAATGACTCAAGGATCCATACTTGGGCCTCTGCATTCCTAATACCAGTATTTTAAAGTTATGTACTGTTTGCATACGATACAAATATTTCGTTTAATATAAAGATCTTACTCCCTTATTCAGGCACCTCATGAAGCAGCTATACTATTCTGTATCATCAAGAAATAATTGACAGTAGATAAAATGAAGATCTTCCTGTTTTCTTTTCATTAACATTTCCTCATTGTAACTGTGGCTGGACTCCCTTCCTGTTGCTGCAGGTATACAAAATGAAGATAAAATACTCAGATAATATGCTGTGTTGATGACACTGCATTTTTTGACAAAGTGGGCACTGAAATGTTTCTTGATTTCATTACTGATAAAAAGATTGCCTGGAAAGGAACCATTGCACACATGTGTTTAGAAAACCTTCATGTGGGTTATATTTGTTAACAAAATTATAATACATAACACCCCAACATTTTGTAAAAATACACTGTACATATCAGTTATATATTGTAGTAATGAGCCATATCAGTTGTCTATTATAGTATTGAGGCTGCTCAACAGGTTGTAGAAATATCCTAATACACCACAAGAAAGCATTTTGAATTTTAGCATCAAAGTAAGGAACTGGACTGTTGCAGATCTCTGATCATCCAGTTATGAGAAATGCAGCTTTTGCAGTATACCTTCAACAGGATCTGTTATGGGCAAGAAAAACATTTATTAAGAGATATGAAATCCACAATTACAGAACTTGTAAGGAAGGAAACATAAACATTATGAGCTGTTATTACTCCAAAACATGGAACACATCCCTGTATTGGGAATGAACATTTTTAATGTGTGCCAGCTGAAGTGTTTGCCATTATAAATATTGATGGCAAAAATTGTAACACTTCTGCATTCAGTTTATTAATTTTTTGGTATTGATGTCCCAGAATGGATGTGTGAAACTACTAGTATGCCTAATCAAAAAAGGAACAGCTGTTAAACTAGGGTTGTTGCAAGTATTTTTTAATTGAACAGGCTACCACTTTTAATGAGATATTAAACTCTTTATGTGTCAGATATTAAACTCTTATGTGTCTCATTATTAAACCATATACTAAGCCCACAATTTTTTAATAATTTATTTTTCTTTTATTGCCTGTGTAGTCATAATTGTATGTATTCCAGATATTGTAAAATTGACGCAGTGTAGCCAGTCTTGATCGGGGAACGTTGAAGATTTGGTAATAAATGTTAATGGGAGGAATCTGTAATATGTGGTAAAATAAAATGAAATTTATCTTCTGCCATGCACTTGTAGTAACATATATCGCATAGATATATCTCCCCTCTCTGGTGCGTGAAGCCAACACATGGAGCAGTGTTGTGTAATATGAACTCAGTTCAGTAGAAGACTCAATGAGAATGGGAACCATCTCAGCATTCTTTTTGGAGTTATATGGTGTAACTAGAGTACTCTATAAATAACAAGGTGATGAGAAATTTACTTATAGCTAATGTTTTGATTAATACAAGTTTTATTTGTACGTAAGATATGAGCTTCATACATTTTAAAGAGAAAGATGTTATTAAGGTCACATGCAGCAAGCTCTTTCAGTTGTTTTGACTTAATAAAATTTAATACTGATTTTGCTGATAACACTATTTGTACAATTTATTGCAGCACAGAAGAAACATTTTTTTACAAAACATATATTTCAACCATAATCTATTTCTAAAAACAGTTAGCTCCATTATACACACACATTATTTACATAAATTCAGCCAGCAACTGCGTTGCTTCAAGCTTATTCAATTTCCATGAGTGATTGCAGCGCCATTGTGACGTCTTAATACTAACTGTATAAGGCCTTGTGTTTGTTATTTAGTTTAAATTATCAAATTTTACATCAAATTTTGTAACTAAAATACAGTTATTAAAGAAACAATATTTTAAAAATAACATCAAGAAGTAGATTTTCAGTTGCAATCTTCATAAAAAAGACTTAGTTACTAATTTTACAGTATAAAGAGTTAATGATTATACTTTTCTTCAGACTTCAATGTAAATAAGATAATCGATGTTTGCACAAACAACATAACTTACAAAGAGTTTCAGAAATTTCCCTTCTTTGGTTACCAGACAGAACCATCTCCAATGCAAAGTACTTATCTTAATATTATTGTAACCATAAATGGAACAACTACGAAAGACTCACAGGTCATCAGTTATTTGAGCCATCATTTTTAGTTTCTTTAAATATCACAGCTAAAATGTATATATCAGTTTTGATGATTGATAAACTGTCTTCCTAACAGTAACAAACAATTTGTAGAGCCATTGTATCTATCAAATGACATCACAAATCTCTTACACTGGCAGCAATGGCATAGTGCTAAAGGCATGACACTGAATAATGAGGTGTTAAAGGTATATCTGTTATTTTTGTGCTAAAAAGTGCATCATCATAATACATAAAAATAATGCACAACGAATACCTGAAGTGTGAGTGTGGTTTGAGACATGTCACTAAGTGAACATTTCTGCAACAAGAAACATTCCAGGTTGGAGAAAAGTCCCTTTGCTATCACATGTACTTACACATCACATGTCAATCTTCTGGAGGTGAGTGGATCTTTTTTTTTAAATTTCAGATGTAAATTTATATCTGGCTGCTACTCCATGCTTTAAAGGCTGCAGACAAATAAAGAGAAGTGATAAAAATCAATAAAGTATGTACTAAATTAACTTAATCAGATCAGACCCTTTTGATTCTGAAATACCCAATATGTTGTTGAATCTGAAACTCGATGTGAACTGGAGAAGTTGAAAACAGGTTGTTTTATGTGTGGAGATAATAGGCTGACTGAAGTTACAGAAGTGGAAATTGTATAGACTGTTACTAAACTGTGAACTCGGTGAAAAAACTGTAACACAGGAGACGTGTCAGGGTAACACAAACAAGGTGTGTGGATGGTGAAGAAAGAACTACAGTGATAAAAAATATTGTTTAAATACAAAAATGTTACAATAAAAACATGTGGTTATATAATAAGAGTGAAAAGAGGCTACATAAAGAAGTTGGTTAACTGAGGTAGGTGATGAAAAATTTATGAAAATTAAAGCCAATTACAAAGTTCATTGACATTTTCTTTGTAAATATTCACTTTTAAAGGAAGTTGTTCATGACTACTCCTGTGTTTGTAATCCTATTTTAGCAGTATCCATAATCTCTCTTCCCTTTTATACGCTCTGTTCACACACTTCACAGGCTGGAGTCTAGTCTACTTACACTGATGTGTTCTTTACACATTACAGATAACTTTATCGGTGTTCTCAAAAACTATTATTTCTCTTTCCATGGGAGGAAAAATTGTTAAGGGTTAATGTTCCATTAACAACGATGTCACTAGAAGTGGTCTTATTGCTTCTCATGCCAACAAGTTAGGAAGGGGAAGAAAATGCGTTTCTCGATTACTCCTTTCACCTTTTGTCAGAAAATCTGGTTATAAAACTATTAAGTACTATTCTTTCTTCTTTATCTATTTTGATTGCATCTGTAACATGAGTTTTGAATTTCTGGTTTTCTTAAATTGTATGTTTTATACTATTATTTTTCAACTTGTTGAATTTAATATGGCATTCCAAGAAAAGTAGCTGTAACAGCTACAAAAACAAGACTAAAAGCAATATGATTATAGTTCATACTTTATGGACTTTACTGATGTATTTATTAAAACCGACTGAACATGATGAATTACCTATTCCTCATAACAGCTGAATGTTGGGCATTTAAGACATACAAATTATATTCAGAGCTCCATCTATACAGATTGTCTTGTGAAATTCATAACAGTTTTAAACTCAATGTTTGTTTTCCGAACTCTCAAATCTCATTACAATAATATGTTAGTGATGTAGTATTATCACTCGGTGTGATACAGTCATAATATAGAAGTTCTTGAAAAGTTTTCATGTCCAACCTTCACATTTACATGCCATGTTTTTGAAGTTCTTGCAAGTCTAACAATAAGTTATTATACGCTCTACTCACAACTGCATGTTAAGACTTCCTAAACTTCTTTTGTTACCCAGGCTGTACAGTAAATTAGGGGCAGCTGACAGTTTTAGGCAGATTTGCAAACTTGCAACTTTTCAATGTGGTGAATTTCTATCTCCAGTAAATTGTTGATAGACATGTATTAAACCCTTTGTCAACCTCTGAGTTGCAGCACCAAAACATTAATTGTTTTACAAATGATTGGTAATATGATTCCTTCATGTAGCTGCCATAAATTAATATCAAACCACGAATATGTATATCCTTGAGTAAAAATTTACAGACATTACCAAAATTTCTGAGCTTATCTGCTATTACTAGAATGCATTTTTTTCCTGGAGGTTACTAATAACTGACTTTCAGTTGCAGGTGAATCGATTGTCATTTTAGAGTATACATATTACTACAGTCATACATATAAATTAAGTTTGAGCTACTCGTTCTGGCAGCAGAGAATCAGTTCCAGATTTCCATTGCAGTCCTGCTGATATAATGTAGAAGTTATCTTATGCCACTGACATCTGATATTACCTCTTTTCAGTCACCTGCTTGGATTACTCATGTTAGTGATTTTAGGAAGGAAATAACTGTTGTTATACTTTTATAAAATATTTTTGCAGAACAAATGTATTAAATCATTTACAGAAAAACAGGGAAATGTATCAACAGTGCAGTTGTTACCAGAATTTTGCTGACATTTGTGTGTTTTGGAAATTACCGGAAACCAAAATAAGGCGTAGGTACAAAAATTTGAATCTGAGCCTCACAAATGGAAATACAGTGCCTTAAATATTGCACACCACTTGGTGGAGGTTCAGAGTAGAATACTTATGGTGAATTTTCTTTTGTATTCACTAAATGTTCTATGTATGAATGAGTTGTAAGTAAATCCAATTTTCATGCAACGAACAGAAGTTTTGAACATTACCATAATCTTAAGGTCTTCAGATACATACTGCCAGTAGAGGTCCAGGAAGGATTCAGTTATACAAGAAAGAAATCTACTATTTTGTGGAATGTCTACTGTGTTGACATTGTGACATTTTTAAAAATGTGTGCTGGACTTCAACTTAACCCTGGATACATGATTTGGAGTGAAGCCTGTGACAGGTGTAAATTTTGTGTCTTCTCTAAGGCATTAGTGCAACAAAATAGCTCAAGATAGGTAAGTGTCTGTGTTTGTGTTATAGTCTGGGATACAGTTTCCAGTTATCACCTCCAATAGTCTGCTATATTCTCTCTTTTTTGAGATAAGAGGTGTATAAGAACAACTTGAAGGATGAAGACATATAAAAGCCTAAATATACAATTATTCAAATTTTATTGTTGTTATTAGCATATGAATTAACAGGGTTTGAGCTCAGATATGGAAGTGTATCTTTTGAATATTTAAACAGATGAACAACATGTTCTCTTGTCTTTCTACAAAAAATCTATCAAACTATTTTCAAATGCATAAAATATATCTAAACTTCTCTGTTTACTTTGATGCTACCACATGCTGATTCTAGTGAAACTAATTTCCTTTCTCTGAAAACTGCCTGTCATAAAATGGTACTGAGTGTCTTTAGAAACATGGAAGCAGACAAACTATATATATATTTTTTTGATTCTCATTAAACCTTATTTTCAGAGGTATAATTAAATCTCCCTTTTGTAAATCAGAGTAGTAGAAATTGTTGGTGCTAATTTTTTAACTAAATTGTCAGTTATGTAGGCACCTATATCATTTTCCAAGAATTCCAGGAATTTAAGAGCCTGAGCTACAGGAAAAGAGGCATTTTCTACATTATTTTAACACCTTCAATGCAACTTCTTCGCAAAAAATTGATAGTTATTTTATATATTTAATTGCAGCCGAGCACTAATACTTGTGTAAGAAATAAGGCATTTTCTGTCACACTAGTGTGAGCTAAAAGGATTTGTGAAATGTTATTTCTAGAGCCCTGCAAGTGAAACATTTTTCATATGCAATAGGTTTTCTGTAACAATATATGTGACTTCTTTTAACTATGAGATTTGGTTGTAGCAAGTAGCCAGACATTTAAATTATGTAATTTTTTGCTTCAAGGGCATGTAAGCTGACTGAGAATTTCTTGTTGTTACTTCCACAAAAATCTATGAAAATTCTTGGATTATGATCTTGATAATCAGAAATGCCTATTTTTATATAGACATAACAATATGTTTGACATCTTAAAAATTGTACACACTGTTAGTGGGAAATTGCTTTTCTTGCACAATTTACAGTATTATACCAGTTTGTCATCTCTAATATCTCTTTCAGGATGTCTTGAGATGGAAAGCCACATGTGTAAATGCCTTCTTGCTCATCTGCCTACCAATCTTACAGTAAATACAGTTGTGTTTATGAAGTTGCTGTAGGGAGGACATCCAAATATTGTAATTTAGTAGTAGAATAACTAGTAATTGTGAATGATCTAAAAAGGTCACTAGGTAAACTTCAGTATGAACCTTACATACTCAGCTTGTAACCATAGGGAAAGATAAGTAGCCAGGCAGTGTATCACCAATGTTTATGTAAATGACTTAAGATGAATGCTAGATATATTTCTGTAAATTATAATAAAGCAGACATTATTGTACCAGTTCTACCAGTCATTGTGTTGTTGATAACTACATATTTATCAGATGATTAAAAATTGATTTAAAGGAATTTGAAAAATTTGGGGCTTTATATTTTAAAATAAGAATGATAAAAGAAAATATTGCAATAGACATACTTTGGTTGGTGTGCATTGTGTTCCCTCTAGGCTTTTGACTTCTTGTCAAGACATACAAGAATTTAGTTTCCTTAATTTAACAAATTTTTTATTGAATTGTTATGTTAATTGATAAATAGCATAGATGCTTGAAAGGGATTCTAGACCTGTTGCTCCTGCACAATTATGTAGAGAACTGTAGAGAACCTTAATTTTCAGTAAGTGTAGAAAAGTTTGTAATCCCTATGTGATGGTCACTCTGTTATAAGGGACAGACTGTTTAACAGGAAGAAGGATGGATGGCAATGGAAACAGGAGAAAGGGTCAAGTATTAACATTGTGAGCCCTGTTTTGTGAACTTCTGAAAAATTTAAACCATGGAGAAAAAAAAATTATTTAGCTCAAAGCAACAAACATTCAAAGATGACAAAGTCAACATAGTTTCTGTTAGTATCCCTATTTATGTGTACCCATTTAACTTATACCCTTGAGGATTAATAATAATAATAATAATAAAATAATAATAATAATAATAATAATAATAATAATAACTTTATTCAACACCAAATGATGCAATGATTATACAGTTCTCTTCAGAGAACATGCAAAGTTCTGGACTGACTGAACTAAGACGTCAACCATGAAGGCTGTGTGTGCGATCAAAGCGTTACGAAAATGTATGTAATTGAAGAACTTAACTAAAACATTCTTATGATTTGTGAGTGTTATATTTCTGTTATCCTTATATTTATCAATTTATTATAAATAAAACCAAAACTAATTTCTAACTTTATTATGGAAGCTTTTTCAAATAAACACTCATTTGGGATCCCCATTTTAAAAACTGAATTCTGGTTGTTTGGCAGGCTAGTTTCAAAGCTGTGTGCATCAGTATTGTAGTACATGTTTTCATAACAAAAAAGTGACAAAGAAGCTTAGTTTATGAGACAGAAGAGTGTGTAGTTACCAACAGGTAAGAGTGGTGCAAATCTGAGAAATTCGAATTGTGCCTAATACTTTACAAATGACATCTTTCCTCTATTGTTTTTTGTCTCCCCCTCCTTTTCACCTAAAATTTCCTGCAAAGATATGATGTTCCTTAAGTTCAATATACTACTTTTTTTTCTCTGTTTGTGAGTATGTGAGCCCTGCTATTACAGTTCCTAGCTCAATAGTCGGTAAACAGATGTTTTGCTTCCAAATCATTTTAGTGTTAGATATTTTACAGGATAATAGAAGGGTGAATTTTCTCATTGAAACCATTCTAAAGCCAAGATTGCATAAATGTTTTGTTATTTAAGACAACCAATTTTGACAGACTTCACAGTCACCTTCAGGTCTTAAAAAATCTTTTTGTTATGAAATGTCTTCAATTTAAGTTGAATTACACATCAAGTTGTCATGTGGATAAAAACAACATTATAAAAGGTTTGTTCATAAATAAAATATGTAAAAATATAAAGTCCCTCATGTAAATGGCCAGGACTGAAGACCACAACAACAACAATCCATATATATACCATTCACAGACAATTGTTACATAAAAAAAAAAAACCACTGTACACAGTAGCCCAGCAACTTACATAAGCTTATACTCTGTTTAAGGTGAATTTTCAATGTTCAGAATATGTCTAGCTTATCTAAACAGATGTGCTATTGTGTACTGTGTTTTTGTGATTTAACAATGATCTGTGAGTGGTTTATATATAGACATGGCCATTTGTGCAAGTGCTTCATGTTTTGAAATATTTTAGTTGTGACAAACCTTTTATAATGTGCTATTTTTTGTCCAACTTAAAATGAACACATTTAACAACAAAAAAATTTTTAAGTTCTGAATATGACCATAAAGTCTGCCAAAATCAGTTGTTTTAGTAAACAAATATTTATGCTATCTTGGCTTTAGAATGGTTTTTGCAAGTAGAACAGATTGCTCCTTTTGTCTTCTCAAAATGAGAAAATTTAAGAAAATTTTACTCTTGTGAATTTGATGCCTGCCCTCACTAGTATATACCAAATGCTAGTGTCCTTTCTCTCCTTATTTTCCTAGTTGTCTTTCAACCTCACCAGAACTCTAAATGAAAGATTGGAAGTAAATTATTCATGGATTTTAAATCCATAGTAAGATTGCATTATTATGGTGTTCAGCATTTTAAGGGGTGGAGTGTAGGTGACGGCTATTGCATCTTTATACTACATATGATACTATCATAGGTAAATACCATTTTACAACTGATGTCATCTAAAGTGTGTAACATTTCATGAAGTTCTGCTATTCTTGTAAATCTTAAGACAAAATACATTACATCTCTTTGTGTCACTTTTTAGACTCCTCATCTGATGAGGAAATATGTATACCTGTAAAAGCCTGTTAATATTTTTTGTTTGCCAGGAACATTAGAAAGTAGTTTTAGTAGCCACTGTTTTTTAAGTACCAACAATGAATCTATGAAAGTTCTGTCTGGTACCACTCATCAAAAGAACATACATTGATGTGTAGAGTTTAAGCATGCACACACAGATAGTAATGTTAATATCTATCAACAACACTAACATCTTTTATACCAATCTTAATGTGGCAGTCAGCAAAAAACATTTTCCTTAATCATTTACATATCAAAAAGCTGTTCTCATATTTGAACTACGATTCAAAGTGAATAAGTTTTGATTGTGGGAAGTAACAAAGTTCACCAAATATTCCCATAAATAATTATACAATTTTTTTTAATATTTTGTAATTTAAATCTAAAGAAAAATGGTACACACAGTCTTTTTCTATAACACATAAATTATGAATCTTTATCCACAACATTGCCAAATTATCAACTGTTCATTTAGCACAGAAAAAATTTGTAGCTATTAAAAAAGTTGAGTCTTGCATAGAAACTAATGCACATAATGACAAAACAACAGTTATAAAGTGTAAGTTGATTACACACAGTGACAGGCAGTTTCATTATTCAACTAAATGACTGCAGTTCTACATAGGTACCTATATAAGCACCGACTACACCCATTACACGATTTGTTGTCCATCATCCCTGTCATTCCATACACTTTCCTATTCATGAACCACATCATTCAAGAATACAGGGTGAAGCACAAAAGAAATTGAGTTTTTACAGGGAAATTACAGTCACAGTTGTGGTTTTTTTTAAAAAAAAAAGTTGTGGTGTTTTCAGATTTAACTGTGTAGGACACTTCTGTTTCCATTCTTATATTTTAGAAATTAGTTCTTGGAACTCAGATGGCACTTCCCACTAAATAAAATAACTTCCCAATAAGCCTACTTTTTGCGTCTATTCAAATTAAGGCACATTATTTATGAAGGACATGTTGCAGACACCTACTTTTGTATTTATGTCAAAAAATCAGGTTCCAGTACATAGGTTGGAAATACATTTTAACAGGTTAACAATTTCAATATATCAACAACTTGTATGAAAATACAGCTACAAATTGAACTATTTCTAATGCATGTTTCCTATATTTCAGGTTTGTATCATCAGCAAAATAAAAGTGCAAGAATACATGTTATGCATATAAATTAAAGAGTTGGGCACATTTATATAAAATTTTCTAACATGGGTTTTACATCATGTCAGGAATCAGCCTTCACGGACTTAAGAGATATTGACATCAAGTTTGCCCACTAGAAAACTTGTTTTTTTTTTTTTTTACTACATTATTGTAAACTCAAACATATCTTACAACCATTTTTAGAACATATTTTTTGAACACTAGTACTGAATTTAATTTTATTTTAATTGTCATTTACAGAAGATATTTTACTTATCTGTGTGATGTGAGGAAAACATGTTATCATTTGTCATAATGAGAGACAAATGAAACCTGATTTGCATGTGTTAAAGGAAAACAGCAGACTATGGCTGGTGTTTTGATGGAATCTGCATTTACAGTAATATAACACAAATAATAGTTTCATGGAAATCCCCAAGAAATTGCATTTTGCTCAAAACATTATTGTCGACATTGAACTGAACACAGTGTTTCAGTTGCAATAAGGAAACCTTGTTTCAGCACAGTAGAAGTGATTAATGAATACAAACAGATAACTGATTTACTGGAAGAAGTTACTTATCTCATGCGGTAGTAATGTTTTATATACTAGGTATGTCCCAAAAATTGTTCTGCAGGAACTGCTATCGCAGGTGTGTGAAATGGTGAATTTTACTGGGGCTTCTGTTTCAGGCATTATTGATTGTATTAGGACACACATGGCAAGTCACAAGCAGAAAGTTACTTCTGTCACAAATATTTTGATTTAAATACTACTTTGATCAGAAACAGAACTGGTGGAAGGAAAAGTCAGCATTTGTGAATTAACTACCCAATGTAGTTTCTGGCGAAAACAGTTGAGCAAGAGCCTACACAAAACTAACATTTTCTTAATGATCTGAATATGTATCCCCTCATGTGAATAAACAGTTTTCATGAAAGGAATAACTAATGAAACAACCTTTTCACTTACAGTTTCAGTATCAGGGAAGTAGGTGAATCTTCCATGAGCTTTTCTGCAAAGCAATTTAAATAATAAATGTTTCAATTTTTGTGGCAGCACAAGCTTGTGTGGTGTTTAAAGCCAACAATATAGGAAGTAACAGGAATGATTTTATAAGTTTACAGGTTGTAAGAGTCTGCTTTGAGTAACTATTTCAGTCTAAAAAGTATGTAAATACCATGAGCTCCTAATAGGACTCTTTTACAGAAAAGGTTTTTGTAATAGATTTAATCATACTTTAGAGTGTGAAAACCTGACCTATTTTCTTGTTTATTTGTTGGTGTTTTACTGTATAATGGAAAGTACTTACAAGACAATTGGAAAATTAAAAATGACATGGTTTTTGAATAGCAAGATTAATTATAAACTTCTTTTATTGTAGATCTACATACATATTGTGCCTGTATGTTTCTGCTTGTTGCTACCATATGGATTTTAGGATACTAGATATTGTAAACATCTGTTACAAAACTTTGAATTGAGCAGTTAGCATAGTATTTAAAATCCCCCATTAATTAAAACTGCAGTTGGAGTTTTTCTTTGATGGAACTAGCTGGAAGCATTTTACTATCTCGTGGTGGTGTACTTTGATAATCTCATAGATGTGTCTATGTGGTTATTAGTAAGAGCATTCATCAAGTTTAATTTTCCACATGTATTCTTTAGAATACATTCACTTTAAAACAGTTGATTTTGTATCAGAAATATTATTTGTTGTTACCACAAACAGGATCAGAGTAAGAAGTTTCGGTTGCATTCATGAAAGAGAAAATCATGATTTATAGCACATGGTAAGGCCAGAGAGGCAGTTCCATTCGGCTAAGATGAGTTAGAAATAGATTTACCTTTCTGTAAATACATAGTCATCCTACAGAGGTAAACAGCATGTGTTAAATTTCGGAATGTCCGATTCCAGTTTAATAATTGTATCATGGTGAGTGAAACAGGTTCATCAGAAAATGATCTGTTTGAATGTCTTGAAATAAACCTGAGAATACCTGCTTTTCTGGACATTATTTTTGTAATTCTAGTGTTCAAAAAACAATTTTTACATGAATTATACATTATTTATTCCTCTGAACAGAAAATCACACAATTCATAAAACAATACATTTGTAGAAATACTACAACAAGGGGAATATATTAATCGCAAGACTTTTTCTGAAAAAAGAGACATTTAGAATGTTGTTGCATCAAGATGTAAGAAATGAAAGTTAGCTTCCATCTCTCAAACAGCTGTGAGCCATTTCAGAATAGAACATAGCTACAGAGATGTATATATTATAATGCATTCCCTGAGACACCTGCACAACACCTGATTCCTGTCAGACACAACTGCAGAGCAAGAAGGTAGTCATTTCACCACTAAGCAACAAATAGTCTTAATCATCATCATCCATGTCAATCAACTCGCCCTGCAGTCTGCCTTTGTAGCGACAACAGAGTCTGATACAGAAGACACGCACTGCTAATCGAAACTGTGGGCTCAGAGCGACGAGGATCACTATTTTCCAGAAAGAGTTCAGAATACCTATCCACACAATTACAAAGTGTAGATATGGCACCTGATACCTGCTGTTTGTGAAGTACTCATAGAACTTGACTGTTGCATACGGTGTCCATGAAATCCAAAATGTCAGCACAAGCACGAAAGACATTATGTGACTTGGGTTAGACAAGTTTTCAGTCAGAGCAGATGCATATTCTTTATCATGTATTGGGACACCACTTCGCACCATTCTCATCATGGAAAATATGTAGTAGTATGTGTAGACAATTGTGATGAGACTGGGGCCTAGCACCAGTATGGCAACTGTTATAGAGTAGGCAGCCATATTTCCCCAGTCCAACATGCAGACAAAAGCATCACGGTCGAAATGTGGCTTATTGACTCCCAGCAGTGGAGGGCAACACAACATTGCAGCAGAGACCCATGTGAACACCATCCAACATTGACAGTGGGTACGCTTTTGCACTGTATCATACCGAAGCGGCCTTTGCACTGCCAGATACCGATCGACACTTATCCACATGAAGGTGAAGACATTAACACTCCAGAGCGTTACTTCAAGATACCCCATCAAGCGGCACACCAAATCTCCGTACATCCAGTTTTGTAGCCAGGCTGAATACACTGAGAGTGGAACTACGAATAAGCCACAGAGAAGGTCTGCTACTGCTAGAGACAGGAGATAGATGTTGATCATCTCTGATGGACCTGAAACAAATAAAAGAAGTCTGTAAAATGGTGTTGATACTTGATTTAATACAATTTTTAGTAAAGGTAGTATGTAATGTTCAATAGATACATTTTGTTTCATGTGTTAGTATTAACAAAATTTAGTTTCTCTTGTACTTAAAATTTACGTTACTGCCAATTTCAGAAACATATCACAACCTGCATCAATTTTTAACTTTTTGATGGAAGATATATTTCTTTCTTTTTTTATGGTCACAAGATGTCTAGAAGTATTGGTCACTACGTTATATTACGAGTTACCACTGCAATATTTGTGATAGTGGTTGAGATGAGGAAAGGAGGAATCACAGTGACACATTTCGAGCAAACTAAAGAACTATCTCATCCCGTTTGGAGAATTTGAAGGGGCAGGTTTCTGTTCAGTGAATGTATTCCACCCTATAAGTAAGTTCTTTTCATTAATGTATAAAAAGGAAAATTCAGTTAAGAAAATTATGAAATTGTGAGACAGAATGGTTTGCTTGCTTTAGGGGTTAAAATTTTTAGCATTCATCTGCAAGTAACTATTTAAAAAGTCTGTTTTGTAAACACAGAAAGATTTCATATTAATGCAGCAGATAGGGTACACAAATTTCCTTGGGGAATGGGGAAGAAGGGGAAGGCGTGGTGACAGGGCATCTGGCCACTCTCTACCAGTAAAATAGCCAAATTCAAAAATAATAAAAAAAAATGGTTCAAATGGCTCTGAGCACTATGGGACTGAACATCTGAGGTCATCAGTTCCCTAGAACTTAGAACTACTTAAACCTCACTAACCTAAGGACATCACACACACCCATGCCCGTGGCAGGATTCGAACCTGCGACCATAGCCAAAAATAACATGCTGACACTGTGAAGAAATGGGATGAGGCCAGGGAGGAGGAGTGTGATGGAGGACATGAATAGAAATCATCTATACCAAGGAATAAAACAAGCCAGTGGGCTTACAAATAGTGGGGCAGGTTATGCCATCTTTTGTGACTACATAATTAAGTCTTATTGAAATGGCTCTCAAAACTGAAAAGACGATGTGGACAGCAGAGGTATTACAGGGAAATCATAAGTTGCTGTGAATTAGGTAAGAAGCTATTTCCAGACCTAAATATTTTTGCAAAGCAAAGTGTAAGATTTGAAGTTGTTGACTGAAAGCTTACATTACAAACATCACCATTAATAGCTTTTCATGGCCAAGAATAATGTATTCTATGCAAATAAACAAAACAAAACAACAGCTACTGTAACGAATATAATTGATAACAGTCACCAAAGGGCAATGGCAGATCACACTCAGAGCACAAAATTTTTGATACTAGTAGATAAATCCCCTGACAACAGTTACGTGAAAACACGTTGCCCTGTCTGTTACTTAGACAATGACAAGGGCAGAGTTGTAGGTGTGTATGACACTGGCCCTTGAGTTGTTTAAAAAGGAGAAGCAGCACAGCATCTATTTGTGAAAACAGTCAATAAGTTTATAGAAAGCTAACATTTCATTGCCTATCGTAACTGCAAGAATGTGAGTTTGCTATAACATAATGATAGCCAGCAAGAATTCTATCATTAGTCCTGAACAGTAATAATTAGACACATGTGTCACTCCCCACGCCTTTGCTTTGAAATGTGGACTTCACAGAGAATGGACAAAAATGTCCTAACAACCTTGCTGAAACCAGTTGTGGATCGATGAGGGGTGAGGGATCCTGGAGGGTATGAAGCCCTCCTCCCCCTCCCCCCCCCCCCCCAAACAAAAAAGTTTTATTAAAACTGTTTTCATTTCTACCTGTTATTTTCAGATTTCTCAGCTAGTATTTGTAGAATGAAGTAGTGTGAAACCTAAATTTCATGAAAATGGCAATGAATTCTAGAGAATTACTAGCTGTGTTTTATGAAGGATATTTTTCACTTCCTTGTCCAGAAGGATGGACTTGCTGCCTGAGTGGTTGTAGAAAACATTCCAGCTACATAAAGGTGCATGACAGCAATAAATCCAACACAGTTCATGAGCTTACATGTAGAACTGCGAAACCACAAGAAATGGAATAAAGCTAGGCGGAAAGGGAAAGTCCATCACAAAGAAAATTCTAACAAAAATACTGACTACTGGAAAAATAAGTAGAAACAACTGAAATAAAAGTCAGTTCCTCATTTACGTTCACGGAGCCACAGTCTGCAGAAATATGTTTACAACCTTGGTAATAACTGCAATACTGACAGTGGTGAGTGAAAACTTTGATTTTGTATCGTGTACAGTATAATGTTGTCAAAATTCTGAAAGTTTGTTTCTATTATAGTTATTAAATTAGTTTCATGATTCATATGCTTCTCAAATTAGAGGAACGGTTCTCAAATGATGTATTTCTCTTAACAGCACTTTCTTGGGAGTGATGTTAAAATGATGTACTAAGCACTGATGTAAGTAAATTACCATATTGTTTTTATTGGTATACCAGCTAACACAGCAATTCTTCACAACTGCTAAATTTGTATGGGGATTGGGTATACACCCTAAATTCCTCCTCCTCCCCCCCCCCCCTTTTCTCTGCCTATCTCCTCAACTTCCCTCTCTTTCTCCATCTTCTGCTCCTTCCTTTCCTCTCTCTCTGCATCATCTCTTCCCCTCTCCCTCATTCCATCTCTTCTCCCAGCCCTTCTCTCCGCCTATGCCTGTCTTCCCCCTTCTGTGTCCATTTCTCTCTCTCCCTCACCGGCCGTCATATCGTCTCCCCTCTCTGAGTTTGAGCTTTGTTTATTTTTAGTGTGAACGAAATATTGATTAGGAATGGAAGTCGCTTAAATGCATGGGCACATGAAACTATACGGGATTAAAGAGACAGGCTTCCTTCAACTGCTACATCTGTGAGGATAGTAGCGTCAATGGCAGTATTTTGCTTAGTGTTAAGTCTGAATATATAGGATTACAAAGTTTCGAACGATGAGCATTCTAATCATAAACTGATGAGCCACAAATACACATTCCCTGTTTTCTGTAAAATCGAAGGCAAGGAAGAAAACAAAACATTGTACATTGTTGCGTGTACATTTTTTTTATTGAAATATTCAATTGGAAAGAATACACCGTGGGAAGCAATTTGTCTAATGGCTTACATGCCTTCCTATCGTAGTTGGAACTGACGGGGAGAAAGAAAACAAAACCGAACATTTTCACAGGACACCACAGCATTTTCTTCCTCACAGCCATTTTCAACAGAAACTTTTGCATAACTGTCTGAAGAAAGGTATATATTTGTATGTTTAATTTTGTATTATGTCAAAATTTGAAATATTTGATAATAAAGTTTCCGCTTTATGCAGGGTGGGTCAAATAAAAGTGACCCGGACGAATCAACGAGCATTTGTGGCAGCATTAAAGGAGGAGGAAAAGACATACAGCTACCCTTTCCACACGAGAAGTTGACGATTGGCGCACTTGCTGTCAGGTACGGCCGTGTCAATGGATTATGGCATAGAGTAAATATCTCTGGAACGAGCATTGCGTTCTGCGCACTTTGTCAACATTAAACCAGGATTGTCACGTGTTTTCGGGAATTAGCTGTGTGTGTGTGTGTGTGTGTGTGTGTGTGTGTGTGTGTGTGTGCTTTCTGAAGCGTTTGAAGTTTATAATTTGAAGTTTATAATATCAAGAGTTTTTGCTGTGTTTCACCGTTTGTTGATATTGTAATAGCGATGGTGAATTACTGTTGTTGCTACGGATGCAAAGAAAAATATACGTAGGAGGGATAGTAACATTTCATGGATACATACCATGTAGCTCTAATTATAGTTATAATATTAGTAAGAGACACTGTATATGTTTAAGAATTTCGAGACGCATTATAATTAAGGCTTGATTCTGTAGACCTATTTTTCTATGATTTTATGACTATATAATAGATATTACGGCTCGTACAAAAGCTTACAAACTATCGCTTCCTCTCGTAAATTTGCTAGTGGAACAGGAAGGAAGTTGTTTCAGCAAATACTATCCTCCATGCATTTATCAGTGACTTATCGATTATGTATATAGATTACTCGGTCTACTATTTATTTAATAAACTGGGAGCAAGTACGTAAAATGCGTTAAATAAATACTTCAAGGTGTCACCAGTAAGAAAAATTGTGCTTTAGGTAGCAAAAACGAGAAAATAAATACGCAGAAATAACAGAAAAAAGGACGAATTAGCAGGGATATAATCGCTAATGTGTGGCAAATTCCGTGTTTTTCGGACATTTGCAAAAGTAATAACGTACTGTCAAGTCGTTTTGCAAGACTATCACTGCAAAAATGTACTATGTAATACTATAAAGTGCCGTATCATACCGAAAGCTACCAAAAATCGAGTGCATCTGAACTGTGACACCTATGGCAAAGAAGAAGGGTGTAATATCACTTGTCCTTAAAAGTTACGTAGCTGGTTTATTCCCGGTATCAAATGGATACTGTTAAAATGTCTGTGCAATATATATAAATAATCCACGACACTTACGAAAAGAATCCGCCTGTACTAGGGATGTAATGACATTCTAAATATACAGGGCTCTATACGGACAAACACACGACGTCCCGAAAACACGTGACCAGGCCGGCAATGTATGTTGACAACACAAAATCTGTTCTGCGCATGTGAATGCTCACTCCAGAGATATTTACTCTATGGATTATGGCTGCGGTGAGGAGAGGAGCGGTAAGGGGAAGGCAATGACGGCTGCTTGCAGCATTAATAGCACCACTACCCATGTTTTGTGCATAATATGAACTCGGAGGCAGCACTCAACGGAAATATTGCCAGCTTAAGCAACACTTTCGTCAGACAGGAAATCATGTAATTTGTTGACATATTCATGCTTGAGAGTTTTACCTATAATTTATGTACTATTTACTTATTGAAAACAATGAAAATGAAAGTAAATGAATGTAGAACTTACGACGCTATGAAATGGAAGTCAGTAACTAAATTTTGGAACCTTTTTGCACACTGCATTTATTAAATGCAGTACAGCAGTAATGTGTAAAAAGTGTAAGCCTAAGTAATTGCACCCAAAAGAACTGTCAAAATGATGTTCATTAAAGATCTATGTCATTTGTGTTTGATTCAAGATGATGGTGATGGTCATCGTCATCGCATGAGGGCGTGGTACTGAGGATAACGTCATCGACGGTCATTTCTGTTATCCAATCTCGTCTCCAGTACCCTTGGTCCAGCTACTGAAAATTCCCGCAATAAGCTCGCCAGTCCTGTGGAGTAACTAAAAGGAAAGCGGCACTAACAATATTCTGCAATCTTGCCTTCGACAACCTATGCCAATTCTATCTGATTTAGATCGCAGTTTTAGGGCGGTAAACGCACAACTTTGTGGCCTGTGCTCTCAGCGATTTCCTCCACGATGTACACTTTTACGACTGGTTTGTTTTCCTTTATTGTAGATGACAGTTCAGCCTTCCTCATTGAGTTGTTGCATTTCATCTGCCCATCTTACAACCACTCTAACATCGTAATCCTGAAATCATATTTATTAGGCATTGCGTCGAACTCCCTGTTTTGGTAGGAGCATTATCCACACTATCACAGAATTGTGTGGAGTTAACCCATTAACGACCAAGCATAAAAAAAAATATTTTTTTTTGAAAATAATGTTTATTTCATCTAATTGTGCACTAATATAGACACAAATATACAAAAAAGAAATATACAGGTCCTAATTAAAGTACAGCAAAATGTTTCGTTTACGCAACTGTGGGACTATAAGGAGTCTTATTTCGCTCTCTTATGAAATGTTTGAAAACAGTTTGAATTAAGATGCACATTACAGCTATTGCGTTTGTAAATTATTATACTTTTACATAACCTACGTTTTCTTCTTGCTTTGTTTTCCTCTATTATTATGTTGCCTACATCATCACAGGGTATTTCTTTCGGAAGAGAGAATTTAGACGGACGTCCGTAATTACATTTTTCTGTGTCCTGTGGGCTTGCAGTTTCTCTGTTTTCTTCATTCTCGACTGCAGTATCTTCTGATTTCATTAGGGTCATGCATAAGAATGATCGAAATTCAAGATGACGTATTTTATTCATTTGCAAGATTGTATATTTTCTATGAATTCACAGTTACACTGTCTATCGAGTTAGTAAAGAGAGGCCTCCACCATTTCTTGCCTCTTATTAGAATTCTGTAATTGGCAATAGCATTATCGTGTAAATTAATACCACCCACACGTTGATTGTACTGAGCTATTACCCTGGGTTGGAGCAGAGTAATACTTTTCTTTTCGACTGTACCTTTTTGCATTCGCTAAAGGCTGAATGGTGCCGCTGTTGGTAACTACTGTCACAGTGGGATTGTCATTCCACTTTACCATCATGACTTAAGCTTTGTTGTCAAACACAAAGTCAAACACACCCTTGCCTTTTTTCTTTATGTCTGAGGTGGATTCCGAAGGGCACTTTGCAGTGCGGTTCTCCCGAATAGCGCCAGTGGCAAACAATCCCTTTTGTTTTAAAAAACAAGATAAAGAATAAGAGGAAAAGAAATTATCAAAATATATACAATGACGAGACTGGTCTTCAACAACTGAAAGCAAATTCAAAACCATTTGTTCACCCATATTTTAAGAAAATTCAGATGTTTCACATCCTGCCATCTTCCCACCATAAGAAAAGAATTTGTACAAGTAGCCATTTGAACTGCATAAACACCACAATTTGAAGCCAAATCTGACATATTTTCCTGTGATGAACATCTTTCAGGAACGTCTCCCAAAATAAGGGACCACGTCCTCGTCAATAGACAAATTATATGAAAAAATTCCAAATTGAAAATATTTTTCTTTGATTATATCAAATATTGGTCTCATTTTAGAAAACTTGACATTTTTATCCAGTGTGTCATTATCACACAAGTGGATGTTTTATTTGATTGACAAGAATTTATTACGACTCATGCAACAATTGGTAATCGTTTGTCTTCATGTTTCGACCAGTACGGTTTCATTGCAGGCAATGTGTGATATCCTGAAAGAATCATTATTCCTATAAATTTCTTCAGGAATGGAACAGTTATTTGAAATGAATGGCGATTATTATCTTGTGCATATTTATTTGCGTATTCAATAATTTTTGGAAACACTTCTGAGTCAAAGTAAAGTGAAAAAATTTCATAAGGCGATAGATTCTCTACTCTATTATTTATGTCTTCTGTCTTGGTGATCTCCTCCGTTATTGGCGAAGAAGTTTAAGTTGGTTGAATTTCTTCCAGTTCGGAACATCTTCATTTCTTTTCGTTACATTCACACCAATTCGTTTTCTTTTCTTAACAGGTGCGCAGGATTCTGACACTACAGTTGAATTCACTTTGTCTTGCTCACTGTGTGCATGTATTTCAAACGCGCGAGCGTTATCAGTTGCGTCCTCTTCTTCAACAAGAAGATCTGTCCGGAACCGCGCGACTGCTACGGTCGCAGGTTCGAATCCTGCCTCGGGCATGGATGTGTGTGATGTCCTTAGGTTAGTTAGGTTTAAGTAGTTCTAAGTTCTAGGGGACTGATGACCACAGCTGTTAAGTCCCATAGTGCTCAGAGCCATTTGAACCATTTTTTTTTCAACAAGAAGATCTTTATCAATTTCTTGTTCATCTGTGATCTGATCAATATCTAGTGGAATGTACGTGCAATTGATGCTGTCTGCAACCTCAACTTCTTCATCTTCATTCAATATGGCCCTAAGTTCCGCAGTATGTAGGGGTTTCGTGTCATAATCAGACATTCCTAAACAAGCAGAAATCCCTGTATTTACTGTCGGCATTCATTCACAGCAGAACTGTGGTAAATTATGATTCAATTCGTAATACGCAAAAGTAAATAAAATGTAAAAGATCAGTAAAACTGACGTACTGGTAGCGAATATTAGATCAGAGTTATTGTTCCACCTCTAAACACACTGAAACTGCAACCAAACTGAAAGAATATTTTTTAAACAAGGGCTAACATTAATAAACTGTTCGGTCAACAATGGACTACTGATTTATTATTATGGTAGAACGAAGCAGCCGTGTTTCACAAATATACTCGGAGGTCCCAGAGTTGCGTAAACGCAACATTATTGTAAACAGCAAAAACAAAAAAAAAAAAAGATCGAATTCTAACTGACGTCTCTAAACAGTAATGTAGTATGATAACAGAAGTTTGAAAGAAGTTCACTGTATAAAATTCGTTTAAAAATCATGACGTGCTAATTAGGAAAGAAAGTGAAAACTTTCGCAATGAAATACGCAAATTTATCAGGAAGTTTGAAAATTCACGGTGGTCCACATTACGGTCAGTGATCTAATAAAATGCCTAAATTAGTTTTCTTCAGATGTTCTCTTAACCCCTTACCGCATAACGTGCCAGATATGGCACATACCACTTTTCTCTTTGTCAATCTCATATCTGAGAATATATTTCCAAACTGCACGTTGGGACAGATATGGCACACAGTCAAGAGCAGCTGTGCAAGTAGTGTATGCCATCTGTTGGGAGAGTAAGGAATTACGTGTTATGAATCTATGCTTTGTGTTGCTAGCTGTTTACATCCAAGTTTGGTCACACAAACAGTTGCAATCAGGTACAGTAAACGATTGATTTCAGTGTTTATATTATTTGCAGAGGAAAATGGACATCTGTGGACAGTTCTAAAGAGGTAAGTTTATATATTTGTTCATTAGAATACATATAATACTGAAAAATAGGTCTGTGACGGATATGGCACAACATGCAGTCCGGTCCAATCAAGTACGTGGTTGCATTTTACCTAAGGAGGCAGCAATGAAGAAGAATGGTCAAGGCAGCATGGAGGAAAAGATAGCAACAGTAGATGGTGTGCAACTGTCAGTAGTCTCCTGGTTTGATAATAAGTAGTCACCACTTTGTCAACTTACGTTGGATGCAAACCAGAAGGCGAGATCAAGAGGCTTTTCAGGGAGGAAAAAGAATACAAAATGGTACCTTGTCCACACTCTACAATGACTACATGGGGGGTGTCGACCTATTAGATTCTATGCTAGGATATTATAGAATTCAAATCAGATCAAAGAAATGGTACTTGAAGATATTCTTTCATCTAGTTGACTTGGCTTGTGTGAACAGCTGGCTGTTATGGAGAAGAAGAAATACGGACTACATGCCCCTTGTTGATTTCAAGGTTGCAGTTGCAGAGGCCCTCTGTAAAACTGGGAAATCCTTATCCAAGAATCGTGGTAGGCCAAGCAATGAAATACAAAAACAGCTTGACTGCAAGAAGAAGAGAGGCCCTACAGCAGATCTTCCACAGCGTCAGGTGCGACTGGATTGGATACATCACATGCCTATCTGGCTGGAAAACAGTGGTCGTTGCAAGTATCCAGAATGCAAGGGAAAATCCTATATAGCGTGTATGAAGTGCAGTACAACATTGTGCTTGAATAAGGAGAGAAATTGCTTCATCAAGTTTCATAATGAATAGACAAAAATGGAAACAGAATGTGTGTTATTGTCCCAAAATATGTGTATTGTAATGAATAGAAAGTGTAATTGTTTTACATAAATGCAGTTCTGCTAGTTCATGTACGTAACTTATTGTGTATTTTCCACATTGTGCATCATCAATCCCAAAACTGGTATCACATGGTATTAGTCGTTACTGCATGCTGTCCCATATATGGCACAAACCCTTAATTCTAAAATAACCGCCCGTACATAAGATTTAGAATTTTTTAAGCATTTTTTATGAAATCAGAACATCGAACATAACATGTAACATTTTTTTCAGAAAAATAAAAAAAATCATGCAGTAAGGGGTTAATGTTGTAATAAGAAAATTCGAAATTTGTGCAACTCATTTTATATAAAGAAAATTACGAATTAAATGTTGCGTTAGCGCAACTTTGGGCCTTAATGGGTTAACGAACCGCCATATCTACAGTCCACCTCCCCCCTCCTTTCAGTCAACGTCCCATAGTTTCGTCAACTTCAAGAACTTCGCAGGTTGCTTGAAACTTCATGACAGATTAAAACTTTGTGCCAGATCGAGTTCCCAGGTTCGAGTCTTGGTCCGGCACACAGTTCTAATTTGTCAGAATGTTTGAGATCAAGGCACACTCCGCTGCAGAGTTAAAATTCGTTCTAGTTTCTTGCATCTTGCTGCGAGTACCTGCTCATTTTGTCTTTTCGGAAGTTCTCCTCGTGTGTGTTTAGTACCGGTGTGAAAATATCACTGTGAAAAGGAGAACGATACAAAGACTGATGGGCCGAAACAAAAGTACCGTTGGAACCCCGAAAAACAAATAATTGCCACCATCAACCAAGGAACTGTGAAATGTGTTTACCACTCAATTTGTTTGACCAGAATGGAAAATAGAGTGGCAGTACAAGCGTCTTTAAATTTTAGCTGCTTTTGCAATGTTACCATTGAAAGCAGTAAATACTGCCTGCAAAAATCGATGAGTAATTAAAACGCAGTCTCTTGGTGAGATATCGCGAAGCATTTTTGTTTCCTGTTACCGAATATTTGATAATACAATAAACAGAGAGAGATGTTCGAAATTTGCGTACACACTCTCAAAATTTTTAAACACGTGAAGTCCTTTGATTTTAGTTAATTGAATTATGTTTTTTGTAGCATAAATATGTACTCCTTTAATATTTTTTCTATTTTTGTGTTTTGTCACGATTTTTACTCATGCAACCAAACTGAAACATCCAACAACAGTGGCGACTGCTTTGGTTTTTAAGAATAACTGCACTTTTACAACAAGTACTTGCGGCGAGTTCCTGAAATAAATTTGCCCCAGTGGCTTGAAGCAGTAAACATGGGTAAGTTTTTGTTCTACTGTAAACACATCCGTAAGTGCTTATAAAAGTTGCTTGCTAGTGGGCGCAAACCTTTTGTAATACTTCACGTCTAGTGGCAGCTTGACGTTGGCAGCGCTCGGAGACAAATGAATATCTTTCAAGCAGCGCTGATTTTTTGCGCTTCTGGCTTCGGGTTATCGTGGCCGAACAGTACTTCCAACAGGATGGAGCACACTGCCTTACGAATCTTGGAGCAAATTTATGCGACAATCTTCACAAAGTTGTTGGCAGAAGTCGTGGCCCTAGCTGGTGACGCTGGTCACCTTATCCGTCAATGTGCCATTACTCTATGTGGGTAGCCCTCAAGTATAAAGTGTATCGCAACTATCCTCATAGTTTTCAACAACTGCAGCAGAACATTTCGGATGAGACTGCAGCAGTCCAGTTTCGGTCCGCCTTCAGCAACTTGCTGCCCAAAGCCCAAAAGTGCCATCTGCTATAGTCAAGTCAGTATTGTATTTCCTTTCCTCTGCTGTGTTTCTTTGTACACTGGAACTCTGTTCTCTGGGCCACTTTTATTTGCCCCGCCCTGTATATTATATATGAATTTTTATATTATATATCATATACATTAAAATATGTAGCCTATATCATCTGAAAGTTCATTACTGCATCGTGTAAAATTTGAAGTACATCAGTCAACAGCTTTTCGAAATTTTTGCTAATAACATTGAGCCCTTCATACTATGCATACTTATATACCGTATGTATATAAAAACAATAGCCCAACTCTGTCCAAACGTTAGTGGAGTATCGTTTAAAAATTTGAAAAAAATGCTTAAGAACTTGTTGAGTTTTTTTCTAACAATGTGTCCCATGTATATATTATTTTCAAACTTATATATCATGTTTATCAAAAAGTATGTAGCCAAAGTCCATCCGAATGTTTATTAGAGTATTTGAAGTAAATCGGTGAAGAACTTGAGATTTTTTTCTTACGACGTTTCCTATATAAACATTTGTACGGAATTGGTCTACATAATTTTTGATATTATAAGGGTGTCTCACCAAACTCTGCCACCTCAAATATCTCTGGAACAACAATAGATATTCAAAAACGGTTCTCACCAGCATGAACGTACGGCAGGGGCTTAGGAAACCAAATACTATGCGAAATTTTAAAACGTAAACAAATACTATTTTCAACACAAACTTGTATATTTTTAAATGGACACTCTATTATTTCGTATGCAATCAATAGCAAGAAAAATCATAAAAAATGGCGTTGGTTGCATGTCAATAAGTCAATTACATCCCGAGAAATTGCGAAGCGAAGTTGACGCTTGAAATAAATGAAGCGCACAGCTAGCGCACGTCCTGAGACTGAAGTGTGCACCTCACGCTGCCGGTCATCGTGATGTGATTGACTTACTACGTCAGTGGAGTGTTAATGTATGGTGTGGTATTGTATGACAACACATCATTGGCCCATATTTCATTGATGGCACTCCTAAAGGGGGATAGTGCTGTGCCTTACTTGAACCGGTCCACCTCTTATAATGTGTCAAATAATGCGGTATCAGAATGATGGATGTCCTGTGCATAATGTTTATTGTTGCAAAAGGTACAATTAGTAGTAACACACTTGGTTTCACGTTTCTAAACCTCACAAGTTCTGAAATATGTGGCTTGTAAAGGATAGCAACGGCGTCACAGTTTCTGACGTAATGCATCGCATTTAATACTGTGCTCAGAGCAGGGGTTGCTAGCACTGGCGCTTGTATCCTGCCGTAAATATACCAATATCACCACGGCACGCTCCACCTTAATTGTACAACTGTCTCCTAATCTGGTCTGCTGAACTGCTCTCATACAGTAACGTAATTCACATATGGTGCCACATTATAAATTGTTTTCTTGTGGCTTGTTACATTTGCCGTCATCTAGTCGATATGTCGGCCTTCACTAACGAAGAAAAACTAGATATTATTTTTATTTATGGCGAATGTCACAGAAATGCAACCGCAGCTGTGACATTGTATGCTGAACGCTACCCAGATCGGCGGTGTCCGTCACGTTGAACCATTGGCAACATCTGCAAGACACTCACGGAAACAGGAAGCTGGGCTCCCACAAAACGTCGACGTACAACGCCAGCGACTGGCAATGAAAACGAAATTGCTGTTCTGGCTGCTGTAGCGCAAAATCCTCAGGTGGGTGTTCGAGAAATTGCACGAGGTGTAGGAATAAGCCACAATAGCGTGTGCAGAATCTTGGGTCGCCATCGGTTTCATCCGTTCCATATCTCACTGCACCAAGAATTGAACGGGAATGACTTTGGATCCCGCATTGCATTCTATCGTTTTGCACTTCAGCAGTTGCAAGGTAATCCAGTATTCCTAAGCAATACGTTGTTTACGGACGAGGCTTCATTTACAAATCATGGTAATGTGAATCTGCGGAACATGCACTACTGGTCCGTGCAAAATAGCCACTGGAATCGCCAAGTTGCTCATCAGCGACAGTGGAGTGTCAATGTTTGGTGTGGTATCATTACTAACTGTATCGTAGGTCCCCATTTTTACCGTGGAACATTGTGGACAGCGATATGCATCATTTCGTCAACACATACTAGCGCTCCTCATGGAGGATCTAGGATTGGAAATTCGTCGATCAATTTGGTTCCAACATGATGGATGTCCCGCACACAATGAAAAAGTTGCCAGAGATGTTCTAGATGCGACGTTTCCTAATAGGTAGATGGGGCGGGGAGGTACTGTGCAATGGCCAGCACGGTCCCCCGACTGACGCCATTAGACTTCTTTCTCTGGGGCATAGTGAGAGACAGAGTGTATCAAGAACCCCAGAGACAGTAGAGGATATGCAACATCGTATTACTGCGGCGTGTGCAGCAATATCTGTAGAAACTCTACAATCTGTGCAACACTCTCTCGTTACCCGTCTGCAAACGTGTATTGATGCAAACGGAGGGCACTTCGAGCATATGTTGACTTGACACAGTTTCAGTGGTCAGGATGTGGGCGTATTTTTTATGCTGGATGTAATGCACATCAATACAGTTTCTGTGGGCGACAGGGCACTAGTAAATGTGTTTAGCAAAGTGAATTCAAGTGTGTTATCTCTAATTGTAGTTCTAGTTGCCATTTCACTAGAATAAACATAAGTTTACAATTTGAAAAACGTAACTTTACGTTGGACGTGTTACTTGTTTATTTTTTTGTATTGTGCATACCTTCCAATTGTGTGAGCTCCTGACACAGGCAGCGTGAGGTGCACGCTTGAGTCTCGGGACGTGCTCTAGTTGTGCGTTTCATTTACTTCAAGCATCAACTTCGGTTCGCAATTTCTCGGGATGTAATTGACGTATTGCAATGTAACCAACGGCATTATTTTTGTGATTTTTCATGCTATTGATTGCATACGAAATAATGGAGGGCTCCATGAGGAGCGCTAGTATATGTTGAAAATAGTATTTGCTTACGTTTTAAAATTTCGCATAGTATTTGGTTTCCTAAGCCCCTGCCGTACGTTCATGCTGGTGAAAACCGTTTTTGAATATCTATTGTTGATCCAGAGATATTTGAGGTGGCAGAGTTAGGTGAGACGCCCTGTACACACACACACACACACACACACACACAAACACTATACCAGATATAAAGACTCATCGGTCCGAACGTTTATTAGAGTATTGTGTAAAAATTGGAAGTAAATCGGTCAAGAACTCTTCGAGATTTTTGGTAACAACGTTAAGTATCGACTTGTCTTCATAAAATACTACAGTTTTTAAATACATATTTACACACCACGATTGTTAAAAAATATGTGAAGTAACTCTGTCAAAACCTCATCAAGAGTTGTGCTTATAACATTGTCGCTTTATACACTTAATGTACTTGCATACCACGTATGTTAAATAAGAAATGTAGTCTATGTCATTTGAACGTTTATTAGACTATCGTGTAAAAATCTGAAGAAAGTTGGTGAATTACTCTGGGATATTTTTGGTAACAACGTAAAACAACGACTTCTCTTTATATGATAGTATAGAAGTATTTATTAAAATAATCAACAAGCAGTTGCACAAAATAAATTTTATTTCCTTAACCGGTTTCATTCACTTAGTGCCCTTCTTTTTCTCCGTAAAAGAGCTGCAGCGACACTAGCGGTCCAGTAATATCAACTGTAGTGTAAGACATATAGACGTTATAGAAACGTAGATTAAAACTTTTATAATTTTTAATCGTGTTGTTATTAAAATCCTATGCATCTGTGGCACGTTGTAAGTTGGGGAGGTAGGGCAGTAAATTATATTTTAGAGTGCTGTGAGACAGTAATAAACAACCTCTCTCGTGATTTTGTCCCTACGAACAGTAACGGAAAATGTTGTGCTCTGATAAAAAGTGTCAAGGGGAAGAGGAAGCGAAACTTGACTGGTTGAGAGTGTACCACATCTGATGTTATTTCTTTGATGACGTAATCGGGTCAAATTCATAAAGAATTTGGCAGTATGAGCTGAGTTATCAGTATGATATCGCACCCCTTCTGGCGTGGATACATACGCTGATCCCGTTGGGAAGGATATTATGGAGCAAGTTGGCCCAGAACTGTTATAACCGGCACTTGATATCTAAGATACTGGGCACTGGGACAGTGTTGCTGTCCGAGCTGATCCCATACACTTTCCGTCGGGAACAGATCTAGGAATCTTGCTGACTACAGAATTTCCTCAACCTGAAGCAGTTATAGAGACAAGCGCTATGTGTGGACAAACAATGTCTTGTTGAAAATCGGCGCTACGATATTGTCACACGAGAGATAATACGTGTGGACGCAGGATGTTCGTGACGTACTCCACATCATGACACAATGAGTAACGCCACTGTCTCTCTCCAAAACATTGGAAGAATGGGACCTCCCCAGGTCGCCGCCACAGTAGCTGACGGCGGTGAGCTAGGGTAGTGCAGAACTATCATTCGTCGTTGAAAATAATGCGATGCCATTCATCAGCAGTCGATGTACACTGTAATAATTCAGTATAGATAATGATACAACGGTGTGACTTACATCGGAAAGTTAGATGTATGTTACAAAAAATCATTGCAATTGATTCCTGAGTCGATTGTGGAGCAGCGTATTTCACTAAAGGCGTGTAAAGCGTCTTGTCTTGCATTTTCTTATCAACCTCTTGGGCAATGATTTTACTTTCACGCCTGAGAACAATTTTCTAACGTCTTTTTTATAGCTGCGATGTTATACAGGGTGGTCCATTGATCGTGACCGGGCCAAATATCTCACGAAATAAGCGTCAAACGAAAAAACTACAAAGAACGAAACTTGTCTAGCTTGAAGGGGAAACCAGATGGTGCTATGGTTGGCCCGCTACATGGCACTGCCGTAGGTCAAACGGTTATCAACTGCGTTGTTTTAAATAGGAACCCCCATTTTTTTATTACATGTTCGTATAGTATGTAAAGAAATAATGAATGTTTTAGTTGGACCACTTTTTACTCTTTGTGATAGATGGCGCTGTAATAGTCACAAACATATGGCTCACAATTTTAGACGAACAGTTGGTAACAGGTAGGTATTTTAAATTAAAATACAGAACGTAGGTACGTTTGAACATTTTATTTCGGTTGTTCCAATGTGATACATGCACCTTTGTGAACTCATCATTTCTGAGAACGCGTGCTGTTACAGCGTCATTACCTGTAAATACCACATTAGTGCAATAAATGCTCAAAATGATGTCCGTCAACCTCAATGAATTTGGCAATACGTGTAACGACATTCCTCTCAACAGCGAGTAGTTCGCATTCCGTAATGTTCGCACATGCATTGACAATGCGCTGGCGCATGTTGTCAGGCGTTGTCGGTGGATCACGATAGCAAATATCCTTCAACTTTCCCCACAGAAAGAAATCCGGGGACGTCAGATCCGGTGAACGTGTGGGCCATGGTATGGTGCTTCGGCGACCAGTCCACCTGTCATGAAATATGCTATTCACTACCGCTTCCACCTCACGCGAGCTATGTGCCGGAGATCCATCATGTTGGAAGTACATCGCCATTCTGTCATGCAGTGAAACATCTTGTAGTAACATTGGTAGAACATTACGTAGGAAATCAGCATACATTGCACCATTTAGATTGCCATCGATAAAATGGGGACCAATTATCCTTCCTCCCATAATGCCGCACCATATTATAAGGTCGCTGATGTTCCACTTGTTGCAGCCATCGTGGATTTTCCGTTGCCCAATAGTGCATATTATGCCGGTTTACGTTACCGCTGTTGGTGAATGACGCTTCGTCGCTAAATAGAACGCGTGCAAAAAATCTGTCATCGTCCCGTAATTTCTCTTGTGCCCACTGGCAGAACTGTACACAACGTTCAAAGTCGTCGCCATGGAATTCCTGGTGTATAGAAATATGGTACGGGTGCAATCGATGTTGATGTAGCATTCTCAACAGCGACGTTTTTGAGATTCCCGATTCTCGCGCAGTTTGTGTGCTACTGATGTGCGGATTAGCCGCGACAGCAGCTAAAACACCTACTTGCGTATCATCATTTGTTGCAGGTCGTGGTTGACGTTTCACATGTGGCTGAACGCTTCCTGTTGCCTTAAATAACGTAACTATCCGGCGAACGGTCCGGACACTTGGATGAGGTCGTCCAGGATACCGAGCAGCATACATAGCACACGCCCGTTGGGTATTTTGATCACAATAGCCATACATCAACACGATATCGACCTTTTCCGCAATTGGTAAACGGACCATTTTAACACGGGTAATGTATCACGAAGTAAATACCGTCCGCAATGGCGGAATGTTACGTGATACCACGTACTTATACGTTTGTGACTATTACAACGCCATCTATTACAAAGTGAAAAAAAGTGGTCCAACTAAAACATTCATATCTTTTTACGTACTACACGAATATGTAATAAGAAATCAGGGTTCCTATTTAAAAAAACGCAGTTGATATCCGTTTGACCTATGGCAGCGCCATCTAGCGGCCCAACCCTAGCGCCATCTGGTTTCCCCCTTCAAGCTAGACGAGTTCCGTTCTTTGTAGTTTTTTCGTTTGATGCTTATTTCGTGAGATATTTGGCTCGGTCACTGTCAGTGGACCACCCTGTATATATTATTTCTTGGCCGTGTCGTCTAGAATTTGAAATAATGAACTTTTCTTCTGAGCATTGCTTAATGAGAAGGCTCAAAATTACTTTTCTTTCATTTGCAACTGCATACCTGCTATAAGTACAGATAAGACTCCATCTACGAACACATCTTTAATGAGTAAGTCTCTACAATGTCATTTAAAGTAATAGATTATTTCCATAACTATTCTTAGACGTGCAACATTTATGTTCAACTTACAGCAATTTTTTTTATTCTATACAGGTTAAAATATTCTTATTTGGTTTTGTTTCTTATTCGGGACTTTTTAGCATCAGACAACCTACAGTAAACGTTGTGTATTTAAACGATAAATTATACATGCTTCCTGGTAACAGCACTACGCCAAGTACAGCCTTCTATGTTAACGGGAGTCTGCGCATGGGACCGTTAATTCCCTAATCTAAATGCTGTTAGTATCCGATCAACTGCGTGAGATGATAACAAATATTGCAGGGAGTCAGTTACGTGTTCTCGGGTGGCAGACATACACGTAATTGGCAATGGGCACAAAACTGCGATCCTCTCTTGACGTGGCAGCCGTGCCCGTACATAGACTTGACAATGGGCATTCTTGCCCTCACTTTACCATGCAGTCCAGCATCGGGCCACTGCCACTACAAGACGGACAAACGGAGACCCACAATGACGCCCCTTTCAAGCTCGGTCAGGTGCTGAGCACGTGGCATTTCCGTATCTGTCAATTTCCTCACTCAACATCAGACACTGTCCAGGTACCAGTTGCAACGTAGGGGCAACAAAAATTCGATTTTCGATATTTCGCATAATTATTGGCCGGATTTGAAAATTTAAAATGCTGCCACAATCTACTGATTAAGGGGTATAATCTTATGTTAGAAGTTTAACACAAGCCGTGTATTTGTCTTGGGGCAGCGTACTTGACGGCGCGCAAATGCACGGATTTAATTCATCCAGTAGTTGAGAATGAGGGCAATTACCGACTTCCAACAAAAATTACACATAATTTAAACCTTCGCGAAGCTTTTTCTCCCTGACACACCCAAAAACTGATGAAAGGAAAAAATTTAATACGTTGCTACATCTTCGCTGTTCGTTTAGAGAAGTTGTAGCATTACCCTATTACTTCTTCACTACTAAGTCTATTCGCAACACACGTTGCATACAATGTCTACATATAAACACTGAGGTGGCAGAAGTCATAGGATACCTCCTAATATCCTGTCGGTTCTTCTTTTGATCGAAGTAGTACAGCAACTCGACGTGACATGGACTGAACAAGTCGTTGGAAATCCTCTGCAGAAATATTCAGCCATGCTGCCTGTACAGCCGCACAAAATTGCGAAAGTGTTGACGGTGCAGGATTTTGTGCACGAACCGACCTCACGAGAGGTCACACAAATGTTCGATGGGACTCATGTCGGGTAATCTGGGTGGCCAAATTATTCACTCGAATTGTTCAGAATGTTCTTCAAACCAATCACGAACAATTTCGGTCCGATGACATGGCGCATCGTCATCTATAAAAATTCCATCGTTGTGAGGGATCGTGAAGTCCATGAAAGACTGCAAATAGGCTCCAAGTAGCCGAACATAATCATTTCCAGTCAATGATCGGTTCGGTCGGACCACAGGACGTAGTCCATCACATGTAAACACAGCCCGTACCATTAGGGGTCCACCATCATCTTGCACAGTGTCCTGTTGACAACTTGGGTCCCTGGCTTCGTGCGGTCTCCACCACACTCAAACCCTACCATCAGCTCTGCAATCAGAACGCATCTGACCAGGCAACAGTTTTCCAGGTTGCTAGGGTTCAACCCATATAGCATCAGCCCACGAGAAGCGCTGCAGGCGATGTGCTGTTAGCAAAGGCACTCGCGTCGATTGTCTGCTGCCATAGCCAATGAACGCAAAATTTCGACTCACTGTACTAACAGATACATCCGTCGTACGTTCCACACTGATTTCTATGGTAATTTCACGCAGTGTTGCTTGTCTGTTGGCACTGGCAGTTCTACGTTAACGCTTCTGATCTCAGCCGGCAAGTGAAGGCCGCCGGCTACTCCGTTGTCCATGGTGAGAGATAACGTCTCAGGATTGCCACACGTTTTGGAAATCAGGGAATGTCAAACGTGTCATCGAAATCAGGGAAATTTGAAAAAAAAAAAATTGGAAAAATCCCATTTACGTCTCAGTAGATGAAATGGTTTGTTTACCGAGATGTGATGCACCGTTGCTGGCAGGGCACTGCTGAGTGTGTGCGCTGCTTCCCTACTGCCTCATTCTTACTGTTATCTCCCCTTTCTACCACTCCCCTCGGCTTGCAGTCAGTGCTGCCACCACTTCTTGCCACTATTTATCCTAGCAGCTGTCGAAGAGAGGCATGCAGGTGTGAGGAGTGGTTTGTTTGTTTATCAGATTCTCAGAGACTGTTGACGCAGCAGCTGGAGATGGCAGTCATGTGTGCACGAGTTGTCTGAGTGATTGTGTGAATGTGTACGTGCTCTAGTTTTCTAACAAACGCTATGGCCAAAAATTTAGTTGTGAGAGTGCGATTGTCTTTTCGGTGTGCATGTCCCCAGGCTGAGCGATCATCTTTATAGTGAGTTGCTACCTATCTTCACTAATATTGATTCTGAGAGTATTCGCGCAAGTTATCTGTTGCATGGATTGATAACCGCGGTCTCATTTCATTAACTTCGTGTCTGTGACATGTGGATACCTGGCCCCACGAATGGACTTCAAGACGAGCCAAAACCGCAGACTTATTTTGTGGGTGTCTCTAATGGATCAGGCCTGCCAATCTGAAGCCCATCGTTTCCCACTAATGTGCAGGCCCTGCCCATCCGATCTAGACTTCAAAACGAGCCAAAACCGCAGACTTTTTTTGTGGGTGTCTCTAATGGATCAGGCCTGCCAATCTGAAGCCCATCGTTTCCCACTAATGTGCAGGCGCTGCCCATCCGATCTAGACTTCAAGACGAGCCAAAACCGCAGACTTTTTGTGGGTGTCTCTAATGGATCAGGCCTGCCAATCTGAAGCCCATCGTTTCCCACTAATGTGCAGGCCCTGCCCATCCGATCTAGACTTTAAGACGAGCCAAAACCGCAGAATTTTTTTGTGGGTGTCTCTAATGGATCAGGCCTGCCAATCTGAAGCCCATCATTTCCCACTAATGTGCAGGCCCTGCCCATCCGATCTAGACTTCAAGACGAGCCAAAACCGCAGACTTATTTTGTGGGTGTCTCTAATGGATCAGGCCTGCCAATCTGAAGCCCATCGTTTCCCACTAATGTGCAGGCCCTGCCCATCCGATCTAGACTTCAAGACGAGCCAAAACCGCAGACTTTTTTTGTGGGTGTCTCTAATGGATCAGGCCTGCCAATCTGAAGCCCATCGTTTCCCACTAATGTGCAGGCCCTGCCCATCCGATCTAGACTTCAAGACGAGCCAAAACCGCAGACTTTTTTTGTGGGTGTCTCCAATGGATCAGGCCTGCCAATCTGAAGCCCATCGTTTCCCACTAATGTGCAGGCCCTGCCCATCCGATCTAGACTTCAAGACGAGCCAAAACCGCAGACTTTTTTTGTGGGTGTCTCTAATGGATCAGGCCTGCCAATCTGAAGCCCATCGTTTCCCACTAATGTGCAGGCCCTGCCCATCCGATCTAGACTTCAAGACGAGCCAAAACCGCAGACTTTTTTTGTGTGTGTCTCTAATGGATCAGGCCTGCCAATCTGAAGCCCATCGTTTCCCACTAATGTGCAGGCCCTGCCCGTCTGATCTAGACTTCAAGACGAGCCAAAACCGCAGACTTTTTTTGTGGGTGTCTCTAATGGATCAGGCCTGCCAATCTGAAGCCCATCGTTTCCCACTAATGTGCAGGCCCTGCCCAATCGATCTAGACTGGGTCTGTTTGTGTTTGGCGTAATGCGACAGATTTTCGTGGTTTTTCCATGGACCCAAGATTGTGGTGCTCCTCGGCAGGCCAGAGGTCATGGGCGATGGATTTCAGGAATTGCGATTACACTGTACAGTGCGGTGTTTTAGACATTTTGTTTATTCTAGTACATTTTGACACTTCGAATGTAGTTTATATATAAGAATGTATGGACGAAAAGAAGAAGAAAATTTTCAGCAGTCGCTGGCAGTTTGTACAGTATGTAATCATGTATTTCTTAATAAAAAAATCACACAATACCTGTAAAATAATAGACGTAACACAATGAGTAATAAACGACAATAACAAACATAGTAAACCAGCATTTTATTTGCGGTCATCTATAGTGTTGATTTACGCAAGTCTTCCCCGTCTTAAACACTTGTTTCAAGAGGCTTACTTTTTACTGAGATTATTTCTGAAATTAGTGAAGGTTTCTTAAATCTGTCTTGCGACTCCAAGGAAATGCGTATTTTTGTCACCAAGTGTGTTTTGTTTTATTGAAATAAAATATCAGTGGTGTTAATGAGACATATATACCATTTGGCTTGCTTTCTCCATCTAAACAGTTCATTACAAAAGATGTTGATGTTTGTACTTAAAATTTTTGCTCACACGTTTAGAAGTATAGAAGTCCTTATATTTTTTGTCAACTTATGTCTTTATTTAATCTTGAGATCTCAAAATTTGTCAGTGAGAAATGCTAATACTTGTGTGGAATTCTGTTGCGAAAACATTCTGAGAAATGATCACGATAAAGTAAATCAGGGCTCGCACAGAAAAATTTAAGTGCTCGTTTTTCCCGCGTGCTGTTCGAGAGTGGAACGGTAGAGAGACAGCTTGAAGGTGGTTCATTGAACCCTCTGCCAGGCACTTTATTGTGAATAGCAGAGTAATCAGGTAGATGTAGATGTAGAGGGAATTCCACTTGGAGAAACTTGTGGCAACCCTGCGTCTGTAATTTGGTATTCTGGGCACACTCTGGACACTGTGGATCTCGAAATATGGAATTCCCTAACGATTTTCGAAATGGAATGTACCGTGCGTGTAGCTCCCACTACTATTCCGCGTTCGCAGTATGTTAATTCCCATCGTGCAGTCATAATCCCGTCGGGAACCTTTTCACATGAGTACAAATGACAAGTCCGCCAATGCACTGCTCTTTTGTATCTTGTTTACGTAATAATACTGACATCTGTATATGTGCATATCGCTATCCCACGACTGGTCACCTGAGTGTACATAAAAGTGTTTTTCAGTTTAAACTGAGAAGTAGGCGTCCCTGCGCATTTAATGAGTAGCTACGTGTTTAGTTCGTTTGTAATTTTTATCATCAGTGGGGACATTTCTGAGCAGGCAGTGATTACGTTGCTCAATATGCGTCTACAGCAGGGCCGGCCAGAAATTCTGCACGCGTGCGGTGCTCTTGCACATGTGCAACTTCCGGGTCACAGCGTGCACGCCGCAGCCGTCAGCGTTCATGTAGTGCATGTTTCTACGCACAGATGTCGCTCCTCTGTTACACAAAGTGCGTTATCGACACCTCGTATGTATATCACAACCTGGGCTGTAACTGTAACATCTGTTGCTTCATCGAGCGCAACAGAGAAAGCAACAAATTAGCTGCCTGTGCAGATCGCCGGCCATAGCACTGATACGTCTTGTCACTGTTTGTTTGGATAGGCTGATTTCTTGAAACCTGATAACGTTCGAGGGACACAAAAGTTCTGCAGCATCAATCAGACACCCTTTCACAAACTCCCCTTCGGAAAAGGGTTTCCCAGATTGTGCAATTCTTATTGCGATTTTAAAACTTGCTCGCAGCGAAGATTTAGTGTGGTTGTCATTCTGGAAAATTGAAAACAGTACATTGTACAGCGTACAGTAAAACAGACATAAATGTAACACAAGAAACTAAGAGTTCAAGAAGTATCAGTTACTCTGACGTACAGTAAAATCGAGCTGATGTGTCTCAACCATTTTCTGAAGGACATTTAATTTTGCTTGCCGTTCTTCACTGTTGAGTACACTACACTCGTCTTTGTGATATGTATTGTCTTTCAATTGAAAACTTATGCTGGACGCCTATTATTCGGCGGCACAGCAAACACTGTGAGTTTTCACCAACGGCTACAAAAAAGAATTGCAGTTCCCAGTAATTTTTTAAACGACTGAGAACATAGAACTCCCGTCCTTTGCTTTTTCACAGTACTTGCCATTTCCCAGTACTTCTCTGTTAAGCTTACGGTGACCAGGAGTAAACGAGACTGAATATGTTGCGCTCTTGCTTGTACCACAGGGAAGTGGAGCCGCCGCCGTTCATTTAGGACACATGTCTAATGACAGATGTCGCTGTCGCTCGCTGTCGCACACGTGCGCACATGTGCAGCACTTCCGCACGTCTGCACACTGTGCAGCGTTTGGCCGGTCCTGGTCTACAGTGTTTGCAGCAACCGATTTTACGAATTACACGTACTTAATGATGTGGCTTATACAGTTCCTAATTTATCGGTTTTGTTCTGCATCGGGTGGCGTTGTTCTTCACAACAAAGCATAAGACAAATAAAGCAGATTCAATTTTCTGATCGCCGTGTCAAAGTATGGATCACACTAAGGTTTTGAAATGTTCAACAGAACCGTCAACAGTCTGCATCCGTTTTGAAACAGTGCACTTTGTTGTTCTTCAGAAATCTGGAACATTCGATGTAATAGGCTGAAGTGGGTCAAGGGCGCCCATACACCCGGGCAAGGGGGATGCCCCCCCCCCTCCCCACGTCTCCCCTGTAGTTCACACGGAAAGGAAAAAACATGGTGTAGTCAGGTGTTTTTCTTTCAACAAAATGATTTAAAGTCGATACTATAGAGGTTTCAAACAGAGTCGGAACTGGGACTTTTTTTATGGCTACTTCTAGGTCGGCATTCGTCTTCCAGAACATTAAAAATACTCAACATCCCTAGATCTAGCCCTCCCCTCCGCCCCACGCCCCTCCTAGAAACCATCGTATGGGCGCCCTTGAGGTGGATGAAAGAGAGGGCATTATTTTCTTTTGCGTGCTAGTGACGCATTGTGGGAATCCTGTTGTATTTAGAGAAGAAACAAAGTAAGTGAATCTTTGCCCGCCACTTTCAGGTAGCTGCAGTTAGACTTCTATGTGGGTTGAAAAACGAAACGTCATATCGTAAATCAGTCTGTCAGAAGAAAACTGAATTAAGCAAAAACATGCGTAAGCCCAGCCATGCGAGATACATTCAATGAATTCGAAAGCAACACTTTACCTGAAGAATTGTCGAAAAATCCTAAAAAATTAATCTAACTGTAGCCTGTCATGACGATGGCACTGAGACGGAAGATGGTGAAATAATGACTGAAAAACTAAGTCCTCTGTCTAAAAACTGCTGCACAGAAGAAAATCACAACACATTTCTCACTTAATACCGCCACATCGATGAGAAAATGGCTGATACACAAGTAACGCCACGTGCAACTGCAAATCAGTTAAAAGCGATCGACAGAGAAAAGATCACTGCTCCTGACTGTGTCCACTTCACATTCTACACTGATCACCTAGAACATTAGGCCCACCGACCTACTATCCATATAAAATCGTCCAGGCGGTAGCAGCGCCGCTTGGCGAGGAATAACTGCTAGTCAGACAAACGCAAGGCGCGTGTACTATCAGTGAGCGTGCTGTCCGTGTGTAGAATGGGAAGGGGGCGTGATCTATCTGAGTTTGACCGATGGCAGATTGTGATGGCCTCCATGCTCGCCACGTGTACATCGGAAAGTGCACGACTTCCCGGGTGTTCGAAGAGCGTGGCGAAACCACGTCTGGACATCGCGGGGTTGGGCAGCCACCTCTCATTACAGAAGCCGGACATCGTAGGCTGCGCAGTCTGGTAAAACAGGACAGGCGGCGAACTGTGGCGGAACTAACATCAGACTATAATGCTGGGCGGAGTGCAAGTGTGCCAGAACGCAAAATGCACCGACTGCTCGCAAGAATGGGCTCCCGCAGCCGACGACCCGTGTATGTGTCAATGTAAATACAACGATATTGGCAACTACGACAGAAATGGGCACATGACCGAGAGTGGCGCGTTTCGTCACATGGTTATTTGGTAAGCGTGATAGCGTTACGGAGATGTTTAGCGGGCTCAAAAAAAAAAAAAAAAAAAAGGTTCAAATGGCTCTGAGCACTATGGGACTTAACAGCTATGCTCATCAGTACCCTAGAACTTAGAACTACTTAAACCTAACTAACCTAAGGACATCACACAACACCCTGCCATCACGAGGCAGAGAAAATCCCTGACCCCGCCGGGAATCGAACCCGGGAACCCGGGCGTGGGAAGCGAGAACGCTACCGCACGACCACGAGATGCGGGCTTAGCGGGCTCGAGTGGCGGACTCTGCAAGAGAGGCGCTCTGCATCGCGGCGTAGTTTGCTGTCAAGATTTCGAGAGGGTGCGTTACTGGATGAAGTATCGAAAATATTGATTCCCCTTACTTATACCTCCCTAGGAAATCACGAATGTAAAATTAGAGAGATTCGAGCGCGCACGGAGACTTTCTGGCAGTCGTTCTTCCCGCGAACCATACGCGACTGGAACAGGAAAGGGAGGTAATGACAGTGGCACATAAGGTGCCCTCCGCCATACACCGTTGGGTGGCTTGCAGAGTATAAATGTACATGTAGATGTAGACCATCGACACTGGACGTTGGTGCAGTGGCAGAGCGTTGCATGGTCTGATGACTACCGATCATGCTGATGGGAGGGTGCGAATCCACCGTCTTCCAGCGGAACAGCACCTTAACATCTATAGTGAGGGACAGAGACAAGCTGGCAGCAGATCCCAACATGCTCTTGGGAATATTCAAGTGGGCATTCATGGTTCCAGTGGAGCTCGTGCACGGCACCATGATGGCCAAGGAGTATCGTATTCTGGTTACAGACCTGTATACCCCTTCATAACAATCATGTTTCCCGACAGCAGCGGCATTTTCAACAGGATAATGCGCCATGTCACAAGGCCAGGAGTGTGATGGAACATTCGAGGAACACAGTGGCGAGTTCCAGTTGATGTGCTGCTCCGCCCCTCCCCCCACCAACCTGCCAGATGTGAACCCGATCGAACACATATGGAGTGTAATTGAACGTGGCGTCAGAACGTATCGCCCCAATCCCCAGAAGCTATGGGAATTGGTGGCTGTATGTGCAGATGTACCATCTCCCTCCAGCGACTTACCACAGGCTCATTGCTTCCATGCCAGGACGCGTTGTTGCTAATATCCGTGCCAAAGATGAACGGACCGACTGTTAGGTAGTTGGTCAAATGTCCTGGCTGATCAGTGTGTATTGATACGTGGATGGACTGGATTCACGTCTAGCAACAGTATATGTTAGTTGGCTACAATCATGAAACGTTCCACGGTCAGAGACGTACCGAGGTGATCCTTCGCCTCTGCCTGAACTGCAAAAGTTGCCGCCCCCTCCCCCATGGCACCAGAAAAAAACCGTATCTGAAATCTTTTTCTGTATATGCTTAGGAAATTTGGTAATTTGTAAGGCAAGTTTATTACGGAAAGTTTGTAATTTCTAAGCCAAGTTATTATAGATGAAGCGATAGTGAAAAATGTTTCTTAAATGAGCTATATAGATGAAAATGTTGCACACAACATATTATATTATCATTGTAGCATGGAACAAAAATTGATTATGTCACTGAAATCAAATTTATCATCTGTATCTATGAGAGGTGGCATGAGCCCCCTCTCATGTTTCTATCTTACGATTTTCTTCTCTAATTGCATGCGGTGAAAAGTCGCTATTCCTTCACACGCAGACTTCCCACGCAGCGTCTCTCGTCACCCGGGTGGTTCGGTGACAGGCGGGCATTGCTGATATTGAAAGGGTTTAGCCGACAGGTGTGAGGGAGTCGAGTGAATGCTTTCCAGACGCCGACATTGTCAAAAGACACGCTCGAAGGGGCCTGAAGTAGCGGCTGGGCAAGAGGTTTCGTTACTTCGCAGAAACTTAGCGAAAACACTTTCTGGCGGGCTACCAGCGAGGCGTGGGAATGACTTGTGTACCCAGGCAGTTGTGGCGGGAAAATTCCCGCGCTTTCTGCAAAATAGTAACTGTGATTGGCTTGCTCAGGGCATAGCTCCGTGATGTAGCAAAATCAGCACAGAAATTGGCGCCAAGAATCTCCATTGGTGGAATGGTAGTGCTCCGGCAATAGAGTGGAATTTTCCGCCGGTTTTCGAGTTGCTGATTGGAACGTTTAACCACAGCCACTGTCGTGGGGGCAGGAATGTTCTGTGTTCGGCCTGTACGGGTGCTCTTGAGGTAGTCGGCTCTCGCCTTTCGGTTGGAGTAGGTTACAAGACTGAGCTCTTGCTGCTCTGGACACCCTGCCTTCTGTTGGCTGTCTAATATACTTTTATTTAATTGTAACTGTTTGACGAAGTTGCTGAAGTTTCGACTTCAACGTAACTTTTCGAGTACAGTTGGCGATTGAGCGTTCTGCGTACAAGCGGCCTATGTTGTCTGTCTTGAGCAGTTTTGGCTAAAGTTGACTGTATCGGAGTTACAGTGTGACTTCGCTTGTTAAAATCAATCACTGTACCGTCAGTGATTGTGTGGTGAGCCTTCTTCGTCTCCCTCAGAGGCGCATTTGTATTGCTAGGAACTCTTTAGTCTGGAACAACCAAACCAGGATAATTTGTTTCGGGCTATACTCGCGACATTATCATCACCACGACGGGACGTCGAAGCAACCAGCCATCGCCTCCGGTACGCCAGATCATGTTCTGGCAGTTAAGAAGACAGTTTGGTAATGTATGTCCGCAGCACCGGCAGATAGGGATTTTCCTAGGTGATAATCAGAGCTCAGCAGAGCAAGCCTGTTCGTCTTTTTCTAACTTTGTTCTGTCTTGGGTAGCAGCAATTAATGTTGGGTTGGCTGTATGTTTTCTCTTAAGATTTGAGTTGCAAGGAATTGGCTCCACATACCACTTCGTCATAAATGTCACAATCTAGTTTAGGGACAACTTCACCTTCACAGCATTTATTTGAGTATCCAATTTGAGCCAATTTGATGTATTGTAAAATGTTTCATGTGTTTTGTTTATTATTTTGAGTTTAGTCATAATAATTCATATTGTTATTTTGGACAGAACTTTCATTCTGTTAATCGGTAGAGCAACCCTTTCATTTCTCACTACTTTACTGAAACTTTCCTTTATTTAATTAATGTCTATCAAACTAAATTATTGCAGGTGCCAAACTCTTTTCTACTCCACTTGCAGGGTCGATTACAGTCAGTTCGCGTTTCTTTTTAATCCATGTGCAACAGCAAAAGTCGGAGTTAGAATAGGGGGGGCTTAGAGCATCATTTATAAATGAAGATTCTCGAAGACTTTAGTGATGAATACACTGGTAGCCCCGGCACCTCGCATAAAATGGCGACCCTTAGCCTCGGATCTTTTCTGTGAATCACTGATAAGCTAACAGTATTCTTAGTAGGAACATTCAAATTCTTTTTCTCTATTTTTTTTAATAATTAATACCCAAGTTCTTTTTCTTGTAGTTCTGCAATTAGTTTTTAAGGAGCGGCGCATGATTACAGTTTTTGTTTTCAGTGTATATATTTTTTTTGTTCATTGTTTTTTGTGTTTCGTTGATGTGGTGTCCGTACCACATCGCACTTTGTCGGATTTGTGTGCGGTTTCTGTGCCACATCAAATTGTGCTTGTAATTACAGCGTTGGAACAGCGTTGTTGAAATTTTATGTCTATGTGTAAAAATACAGGGAGTACATTATTTTTACTGTGTATTTTAGATAAATTTTGTTTCTCATGAATGATCACTAGAAGTAAGGCACGACTATTAATGAGCGAAGCTAAAACAAAAAGTGGATACTATAATGGATAAGGGGCACGTTACTGACGGGGATAGGTTCGGAGATGAGATGGGCACATTTTTAGCAGGACAGGACGACAGGGTCATTGATGAGGACGGTGATTTGGACGCGATCTTAGAGCAACGTCGCGACCGTGATTATGATAGTTACAGGATGAAACAGAGACAGGCACACAGGTCGAGACGGCAGCAGAAGTTTATAATCAAACGAACGAGAGCAGACAGGGGCCAGCTCGGTCACGTCAGAACTCTAGCGCCCAGGTGTCCAGAGTTATATCACCCATGTGTGACGAGGATCAAAATGATGACATTAACCCAATACTGAGCTTCCTACGATCAATGAAAGAAGAAGCTGACGAACAACGTAAGAAGGGGTAGGAAGAAGATGAGAAACAACGTAAGAAGGAGAAGGAAGAAGATGAGAAACAACGTAAGAAGGAGAAGGAAGAAGATGAGAAACAACGTAAGAAGGAGAAAGAAGAAGCTGACGAACAGTGTAAGAAGGAGAAGGAAGAAGCTGCCGAACAGCGTAAGAAGGACACTCAGGCAATAATTTCGCATATAGGAGAAATTCGAGGGGAATTACTAACAATAAAGAAAGAATGTGGAGAAGTAAAACATATGTCAATGGCTGCACAAAAAGTAGCAGGCCTGGCCAAAACGGCAGCAACAGGGGCAATGAAAATCGCAAAAGTAACTTCTCAACTTGCAGGTCGCTTGCGACGTGCGACACAAGCCCACGCAAAATCCCTAGCGTTCTTAAAAACTCAAGGTAATATTGCGGTTACGAACATCACGAAACGAATGAAAGAAGTAGAGAGTCGGATAGCAAAACTAGAGCGAAACGGGCACACGAGCACTGCGCGTTCGGATACCAATGATGGAGTACACAGAATTGTGTCTCCGAGGAAAAGCCCGTCGTGCTCTAGCCCAGCGACAGAGTGCAGAACTAACAAGGCACACGCAGAAACACCTAGTAATAGCTCCAATAATTGTAGCCCACTTAGGAGAGTGAATTCGGAGTGCCACTTCCACTGTGATACAGATGTAGCACATCACAGTTATCAGCAAGATAGATCAGGACACTCAGCAGACGTGCAAGTATCGGAAACGAGTGGCAACACCAGTGCGACGATCGGACAGGATTTTGATCCGAATCACTTCCTGTCGATACTAAAATTCCAGAAGTTCAAAGATAATGGAGGGTCGATGCGTCCGAAGAGCTGGGTGACGCAGTTTACAAATTCATTACCGTCGTCATGGCCAACCCAGGCAAAATTAGAATTCATGTGTGGACACATCGAAGGCCAAACCGCGGAAAAGATGCGGGGTGTGGCAGCGACGTGTCGGACTTATGAGGAATTTGTTGGTGCATTCCTGCGGACCTACTGGTCAAAGGAAACGCAAGACAGGATTAAAGAGGAAATAATATTTTGTCCAGAACTGGAAGTGTCCGGGCATAGGAGCGCAACCAAATCATTTGTTGATTTACTCAAGAAGAATCAGTTTTTAGATAGTCCATATAGCAATGGAGAAATCATCAGATTTTGCTTTTCCAAATTGCCAGTTAGGTATCAACGGACACTTGTCGGGAAGTGTGGATCTGACATAGAAGCATTCAAAGAGTCTATTGCGCGAACTCGAAGTAGTCTTTGATAAACAAGACGCAAAGGACAGGAAGAAGGCACAAAATAACAAATACCACTGGCCAGCAAGGGAAGACGACAAGAGATCGCATAATCGCACTGGTCAGTTAGGAAACCAGGGTTACGGAAATCAAGGTTACGCTATTCAAGGTTATGGAAACCAGAGACACGGAAACCAGAACGTCAGGAAACAGGGTCAATCTAGACAAGGAATCTGGGACAGGAGGAATAACGAACGGCAAAGCGACCGTAATTGGAGAGAGCGAAACCAAGGACAACAGGAGATCCAGGAGATTCAAATTAGGCCTGCAAATCCTAATGCACGTCAGAGGAGGGGGAGTTGACAAGGGATTGGCGCTAGTCCATAGGACTCCACCACATCTCTCACACAAAGAAGTTCGTGGAATAATAGTAGTTTAAGTGGTGTACGTAGTATTATAGGCAAATATATGAACCTTTCCACGGGGACCAATAATCGTTGCATTAATAGATTAAGATTGTTAAAGTATTAACACGCTGCGTTTTCTCGCATAAGAATTTACTGCTGCTAACATTTCTTTTGTTTATGTTCGCGATCTGCACTGTCGATGCGATAAGAGGCACTACCTTTCCATGAGCAATGTTTTTGTCCTTTCCTATCTGGTGTCCATGTTAAAGGATAGTGATGAGTGACGAGATATCGTACAAACGGGCGCATACAAGAACGTGCTCTTAGAAGCGTTCTGAGAAGTCGTGATATGCTCCATAGCGGCCACAACCAGTTCGTGAGACGTTCATACCAATGCTTGCAGGCACGCGTCAGTGCACTGCAAGATTGTGGTATATTGCGTGATTTCGAGGATGAATATGGGCAGTATAGTTTTTAGAGTGATGCGCCAGCATCGTTGTCTTGCAAGTCGGGGTGAACCTGTGAGCGTTTGACTCCAATGATGCCCTGGACGGTAGAAATGCGGGCATAAAGCCTACCATGCCAATGTGCTGGTTGGGGATTTAGCGTGCTGCTTGTGACTGTCACAGATGAATAACCAAGGAATTATACTTGGAGATTGGTGACTTACTGTGTAGCTGGACGTTCTCGCTTCCCGTGCCCGGGTTCCCGGGTTCGATTCCCGGCGGAGTCAGGGATTTTCTCTGCCTCGTGATGACTGGGTGTTGCGTGATGTCCTTAGGTTAGTTAGGTTTAAGTAGTTCTACGTTCTAGGGGACTGATGACCATAGATGTTAAGTCCCATAGTGCTCAGAGCCATTTGAACCATTTTTGTGTAGCTGGTGTGTGGTGGGCGACGGAATCCTCAACAGGAACCAGTTCTGGCTTGGTCATATTACATTGCCTCTGGAAAGGGGCGCTTTGATCGCGAAAACCGCATCACATAGAAAAAGAAGTTGCAACTATAAATTTATTGTACAGCCATGGCTAACCCAGTCTCTGGAGTTTCCGTGAGGCGTAATGAAAACTCGGAGGTCATGTCGTACGGCGCGCAGATCACTGTCGTCAATAGCGGCGAGCAGCGAGACATCTCAACGTAACAGGAATTATGTAAGAGTATTGTATAAGGTAAACAAAAAATAAATAAATAAATAAATAAAAATAGAAAAAAGGAGAGTACTAGATACTAGGTAAGTTAAACTTTAGGATTTAACAATAGCTAGATCCATAATATTGTGGGGGTTTTCTACCATAAGTGTTTGGCGCACGCGTGTTGGGAAGCTATTTTTCAGGTCACCAAACCACAGACCCCAAGTGGAGGGACGACGGGCAAGCGAATGTAGAATAGTTGCATGTTCTTTATAATTCAGTAAAACTTCGACCTGCCTAACAACATAATTTAATCAAAAGACATAGAATGAAGGTCGTTGGCAAATGGTAGTTAATTCTTGAGCATGTCTACTATCGATCTATATAATTAATAGTAATATTAGTGCGGGCCCGCACATTTAGTTGTTCATCCAATACATAGCATCAGTTGTCACACACCATATACAATAGTGAGATCGGTCTCTACACAAATATCAAGATAAATTATTTCCATGTCTAAATTAGATACACCAAGATTGTTTTATAATGATAGCAATAGATTAATAACTATAAAAGTAAAATAAGAGTGTCTGAAATGACAGACCATCAATGTGTCGTTATGTAAATTTATTATAAGATAGAAGGTCATGGGAAAAAGTTAGGCATAAGATTTTTGTCAGAATTGTGCAGATGACGGGTATCGTGGCAATGCAGAGGCCAGCCAGCGCAAAAAAAAGAGGTCTTCGGCTACCTGCAAGAAGGGGAGCGTCAGCACGCCACCTAACAAGAAGGGCGCGGGAGCTTCTGGTCCTGCAAGCTGACAGTCACCGGGCCGTATACCTGAGGGATTAGGCGGGATCCTCGCCGGGCCACAAGCGAAAGTGAGGCTGGCCATTGAGACTGACACGCGACCCACACGCAACAGCCTGCTAGCTCTCCGGACGCGGCAGCCGTTTGGAGGGATTCCCTGCGGCAGACCACGTTGTCGTGAGTACACGAAGAAGATCACATATCGTGTCAGAACCTGTGCCTCATGTGCCTCAGGACAGAAAGGGACGCTATATACTCACTTGTTTGGGTTTTTACAACTCACTAGCATTGGCCGAGCTGCATACACAAAGCAGTATCGTGCCACACACTCTAACAAATGAATGCTCTCATTTCTAACTTCTCCTCTTTATTAGAGAGCAGTTGTAGCAATCGTCGCTCCTAGTTCGATCCTGTATGGATGACCTCACACACTTGTGGAGTCACTCCACGTGCCATCATCCCTCGTCGAACTGCAATATTGGGAAACTTAAAGTACTGTCCAGCGAGAGAAGAGACCTAGACTAGTGATGTATCCCAACAAGTAGACCTCAGAGACAATTAATCGACGTGAGGATAGCCTATCACTGTGTCTTCCTACCGTACTGCCGTAATAATATGCGTGGGTCTTCCTGCAATCTCAACAGAGTACTGCAGATGCTCCAGCACACCCTATTGCTGTTGCAACAACGTAGCAACAACACCCGACGTTTAGCCCTATGTGATGTCAGTACTGTGGCCCCATCCCAAAAGCCCCCCTCCGATGCTCAAGACATGGAACCACGTGCATCAATGCATGTGACTCAACATACCAACCCCCTGAGAGAAACTAACAAATTTGTGTAGTGCTTCGAATATTTCTAACAATGTGATTTAGTGCCTCATTCTCAGCACGGTCGTTAACATTGTGCAATGTGCAAGCACAACATGACGCCCCATGAACCTTGTTTTTTTTCTTAAATTTCTTTCTCTAATGTTGTTTTTGTAATGTATGTCATACCTTGTATGTGTTTGTGTTTTACACTGTAATTCTTATGTAAGTGATAGAGTAGGGCACACAAAATACAAATTACTGTATTGTTCTCCACACCATGTTGTTTTTTTTTGTATTTTGTATTTATTGTTGTGTGTATGCAAACAATGTGCCTGAAGTCCCCATAAACTGAAGCAGATACCACCACTGTCATTGTGAATGGACCATCAGTTCAGGGAATATTTTGTAAAGGTTATTCTTGCTGCAGGGAGACAGAATGAATCGAAGGTTGTAATTAGATTCTGAAAGCTCACAAAAAGAGATTGTTAACTTAAATAGTATCATGTGTGAGTGAGTTCAGGTTAGTTTAATGATTCAAATTGTTGTAACATCTTGGGCATTTAATTGCGGAGCACTCCAACTCTGATTGTAAAGAATAAACTGCTCCATATTTGGCTCACATGCCCGGGCCATATTTAGAGCGTGAATGTCTGTGTGAATCAGTGTTTGGAAGGGGCTCCCTGGGTATGGATGTGTGATGTGAGTGTTAGTGTTTATTAAGAAGGTGAAGTTGGCTAATTCATAAATAATCCTCCCTCTATGAGCTGCATTTTTCAGTTGCAGTGATTTTCTTTATAGAGTGCGGCATGTGGAGTCAGTTTGCAAGATTGTTCTTGGGCAATTGACTCACTACCTTGCTCCTAAGTGAGCCAACCGCTCACCAATTACAATCTAAAATGGCGTAGGGGCTATGAGAGGTGGCATGAGCCCCCTCTCATATTTCTATCTTATGATTTTCCTCTCTAATTGCATGCGGTGAAAAGTCGCTATTCCTTCACACGCGGACTTCCCACGCAGCGTCTCTCGTCACGTGGGTGGTCCGGTGACAGGCGGGCATTGCTGATCTTGAAAGGGTTTAGCCGACGGGTGTGATGGAGTCGAGTGAATGCTTTCCAGATGCCGATATTGTCAAAAGACACGCCCGCAGGGGCCTGAAGTAGCGGCTGGGCTAGAGGTTTCGTTGCTTCACAGAAACTTAGCGAAAACACTTTCTGGCGGGCTACCAGCGAGGCGTGGGAATGACTTGTGTACCCAGGCAGTTGTGGCGGGAAAATTCCCGCGCTTTCTGCAAGATAGTAACTGTGATTGGCTTGCTCAGGGCATAGCTCCGTGATGTAGCAAAATCAGCACAGAAATTGGCGCCAAGAATCTCCATTGGTGGAATGGTAGTGCTCCGGCAATAGAGTGGAATTTTCCGCCGGTTTTCGAGTTGCTGATTGGAACGTTTAACCACGGCCACTGTCGTGGGGGCAGGAATGTTCTGTGTTCGGCCTGTACGGGTGCTCTTGAGGTAGTCGGCTCTCGCCTTTCGGTTGGAGTAGGTTACAAGACTGAGCTCTTGCTGCTCTGGACACCCTGCCTTCCGTTGGCTGTCTAATATACTTTTATTTAATTGTAACTGTTTGACGAAGTTGCTAGAGTTTCGACTTCAACGTAAGTTTTCGAGTACAGTTGGCGATTGAGCGTTCTGCGTACAAGTGGCCTATGTTGTCTGTCTTGAGCAGTTTTGGCTAAAGTTGACTGTATCGGAGTTACAGTGTGACTTCGCTTGTTAAAATCAATCACTGTACCGTCAGTGATTGTGTGGTGAGCCTTCTTTGTCTCCCACAGAGGCGCATTTGTATTGCTAGGAACTCTTTAGTCTGGAACAACCAAACCAGGATAATTTGTTTCGGGCTATACTCGCGACATTATCATCACCACGACGGGATGTCGAAGCAACCAGCCATCGCCTCCAGTACGCCAGATCATGTTCTGGCAGTTAAGAAGACAGTTTAGTAATGTATGTCCGCAGCACCGGCAGATAGGGATTTTCCTAGGTGATAATCAGAGCTCAGCAGAGCAAGCCTGTTCGTCTTTTTCTAACTTTGTTCTGTCTTGGGTAGCAGCAATTAATGTTGGGTTGGCTGTGTGTTTTCTCTTAAGATTTGAGTTGCAAGGAATTGGCTCCACATACCACTTCGTCATAAATGTCACAATCTAGTTTAGGGACAACTTCACCTTCACAGCATTTATTTGAGTATCCAATTTGAGCCAATTTGATGTATTGTAAAATGTTTCATGTGTTTTGTTTATTATTTTGAGTTTAGTCATAATAAATCATATTGTTATTTTGGACAGAACTTTCATTCTGTTAATCGGTAGAGCAACCCTTTCATTTCTCACTACTTTACTGAAACTTTCCTTTATTTAATTAATGTCTATCAAACTAAATTATTGCAGGTGCCAAACTCTTTTCTACTCCACTTGCAGGGTCGATTACAGTCAGTTCGCGTTTCTTTTTAATCCATGTGCAACAGCAAAAGTTGGAGTTAGAATAGGGGGGGCTTAGAGCATCATTTATAAATGAAGATTCTCGAAGAATTTAGTGTTGAATACGCTGGTAGCCCTGGCACCTCGCATCTATTCTGTTGACAAGATAATGAATTTGAGAGTCCGCTGAGGCTGTACTCAAACTTATGGGAACTGGATGTCATGAGGGCCCAAAGAATGACATTTTTAACGTAATAAAATTCTGTGATTCTTCCTGATTTGAAAATATATGTTTTATGTATAGTTCCTCATCATTTTCATGTTTAAATGCCTTTTAAAGCAAATGCGGCTCGTGGATGCCTAGCTGTCACACTCTTGTCAAACACAAAACCTTGCTTACAATATCTCTCAATTTAGCATTGACGCCGCTGTTTCCATAGCAACTCGTCTGTATAATATTTATGAAGAAAATATCGACTGCACTATGAGCAGCGATTCATTGCAATCGATCTTTCTGTCTACACAATTGCACTACTTGAGTTTACGTTCTGGCGCTGCAGTCCGGAACCGCGGGACTGCTACGGTCGCAGGTTCGAATCCTGCCTCGGGCATGGGTGTGTGTGATGTCCTTAGGTTAGTTAGGTTTAAGTAGTTCTAAGTTCTAGGGGACTTATGACCTAAGATGTTGAGTCCCATAGTGCTCAGAGCCATTTTTGAGTTTACGTATGTTTTTCGCATGCTTTCACGTTGTAAACTGTTTTTGTTGGCGTGTCAGGTTTTCAGATTAGTTTGATGGACGTCATAGTACGTTTAGTAACAAGCGGATTAAAAACCATGAGCAGACTAGGCATTAAAACTGGGACGATATGAAATATGGGCTGCTTCGAGAGGACAGGCAACGTGTCGGTGAAACTGAAGAAGGCAGAATGCAAGGAAACGACGCCAGAATAACAAGTAAAGAAAAGGAATTCAGAATCAGCTAGATTATGGAGCTGAAATGTTTTGGCATGCCATCACTGAGATTAAAATAACATGCAGATGTTTAGTTTCTGTTTCCCGGAATCAATGTTTTTGCATACTTAGGTGTCATTATCTCATCCAATATTAAAACTATAAAAACAAAATATTTCATGATTAATAATGTAGTGTATGCCTTCACAATGAATCACATCATCCAACTATGTATTAAATGTTTTAAGCTGGAGCATGTCATATGTTTTTAAATTATTAGGAGAAAAAAACTGACTTCTAAGCAACGTTTTTTAAAAATACACAAAACAATAAATTGGTGAATATTCCTGGTTTAATATTTCAATAAGATAATAATCAAAAGAATTATATTCGTTTTGGCGTTTTATTTTCTATAGTACGGAAGTACAGTGTACCTAAAATAAAAAGTGCATGTGATCAGTACGTAAGGAAAAAATCAATATTCACCCCACTATGTATCCCACTGCTTTCAAATTTTTCGCATAGAGGTTAAGATATACTAATTATTTGGTTAAAGCACCATTCTAATATCTGTTAAAGTTTTTAAGTTATTAAATTTCGAAATGCTAGTGAAAACTAGAGGCCCTGACGTCCAGGTCACTTAAGAAGTTTTTTATCATCTTCAGTATGCTGAAACGGCGTTGAGAAGACGCTGCTGTTATGGAACTGTCATAAACATCCAGAAAGCTGTTTCGATGTTTGGACAAGCATCTCGTAACCATTGCATTGTGGAAAATGAACTTCAGAAAATCCAAATGGAAAGCTGCTCTTCTACTGCTCTTTCTTACTGGAATATGAAAGTTGCTATTGTGTTAACTATCTCAGCAGATTGATATTTCTGTTATAATTGGCACGAAAATCAGCCATCTATTTCTCAAAATAAGATAAAGAGCTCTCATTTAAGGCATTCCTGACAGGAACTTGAAGTGAGACGAAAAGGTGCGTTATAGGGGAGTCCATTTTCCCATTTCACTATCTGTTGTAAGAAATACACATTACTCTAAGGAACAAGCTATTTTTCTCTTAATGAAAAGTCATAAAGACCTCAAGGTGTGCGAGAAACGTAATGAGGCTGATTTCTTGTGTACCAAAGTTTTTATTTTTTTTTCAAAGTAGATCCCTTCGGCACCTGTACACTGTCGGGGTCGTTGTTCCCTGTCTTGGTAGCAGCACTGAAAGGCTTCAACCGGTATGGCCTTTAACATGTCGGTCACATTCTTTTGAATGTTCTCCAGAGACCCAAAATGACGTCCTTTTAAGGCATTTTTTTGTTTCAGGAAAAGAAAAAAATCACAGGGAGTCACATCAGGTGAACGGAGGGGGAGGGACTGTGGAAAAGTAGGAAGGCCTTTGGAGGTAAAATATTCCGTGATGGAAGCGGCCCTCTTGCAGTTTGTCCTGGAGGAACAACCTCACAAGAGTATGTACACGTTGGATGTTTCGTTGGTTTTTACAGCTGAAGGGGACCCTGAGCGAGGTTCATCTTCAACGTGTCCTCATTTCCAGAAATGATTTACGCCAGTGAATATCATGTACGCTTGATAAGAAATGTTCCCCATAGGCAGTGGCGGCTCATGAGTATACATTCTGGGTGTTCACAAACTTTTAGCTTCAGATAAATCTGAGTGTGCGAAATTAATAACATCTTCTGTACAACAGTTATGCTTATCAACAAATTTATACAAATATAGCCATTGCCAATAATAATAACAACAATAATAACAATAACAATAATAAGATGCATAACTTATCTGACGAAACAAAGAATTGTTTTTGTGGAATTTTGTTGTTTGGACGTAATTAAGTACAGTTTAGGGCAATAACGAAGTAATGTGTAAGCTTTCGCAAGATGCATAACTTATCTGACGAAACAAAGAATTGTTTTTGTGGAATTTTGTTGTTTGGACGTAATTAAGTACAGTTTAGGGCAATAACGAAGTAATGTGTAAGCTTTCGCAACTCTCCGTTTCGCGTTTTTATGCAAGTGGAAGTTTTCTTGCTTTTCCATTTTTTTCGGGCGAATGTACAAGATCCCTCAGATATGTGTAAGTTCACAAGTTTACTCCTGGGCTGAAAATCAGATATTATTATACTGCACCCACACAGCAACTTGTGCTAACTGCACACTTTCCTTATTCGCCTGTTGTCACGCTTATATGATTTCGTCATACTCTCAATCAAAGGATGTGTTCCCGGAGGTCATAGTTCCTTTGAGACTAACTTTTCCTGGTAATTTACTTTTCTGTTCCCACAATGAAATTTGCACTCTGGAGCTAGGTGCGCGCTGATATGAAACTTCCTGGGAGAATAAAGCTGTGTGCTGGACCGAGATGCGAACTCGGGACTTTTGTCTTTCGCAGCCAAGTGCTCTACCGACTGAGCCACACAAGTGCGACCCACGACCCGTCTTCACAGCTTTACTTTTCTGATAGCACTTAAAATAGATTCAACATAGTTCATGTTTACACTGCACACGAAAGCCGATTCTCGCACAGTACACAACCAACTCCAAACACAAAGTGCCGTTTGTGGAAATGATTAAAACGTAGTAATGTCTACCAACATGGTCACTTGACTAGAATACAAATGAGGCGCTGAGATCCATAAGGGCCTAAAGCACACCGCCGCCGATTCCACATTTAAGTGAATATCGGAGAAATCAGTGATGCAGCTTTCCGTTAATTTTCATACATGCAATGTGGGCCTACAGTACAGATAAACGTGACTCATCATAAGATCAACAGATTTAAAAAGCATGAATGAATGCTACAATCTTACAGTCAATGGTTATTTACTTTAGGCCCTTATGATTCACACAAGGGAAACTTCCCATCGCCCCCCCCCACCCCCCATCCCGCTCCTAAGATTTACTGGTAAGATGGCTCTGTGGATAGTCCGTCAAAAACTGAACCCAAATCAAGCATGAAAAAAAAATAGTAAGAGTGAACGGTCCAAGTGCTAAATTGAGCGAAACTAAACAGCAGCGACGTCGTGGTTAGCCAGCACGTTAGCTCAGCGTGTTTGGTGAGAGGGCTGGTTGTCCTCTGCAATAAAAAAACTGAGTAAAGGAATCAACGATCAACTTGAGCGGATGATATATGACCTCCGCCCATACCAAACGCAACGAACAATACCGAAAATAATGAAGAATGAAGAAAAAAAAATGTGTTCACGGTGCTAGACTGTCAGGCGTGCGAGCCGTGTTCAATACTCCCTTGTAACACTTAATTTCATTTTTTTTTTCACAAAATTGTGAGCTGTCCGTCCGGTCACTGGAATGTTTGCTCTCTTTTAGTAGTCTTGGCAGTTATCATACTATACATTGGTAATGGAATATGAGCCATATGATAAGAACACGTAACCGTCGCAAGTAAACGTGATGAATTGTGAGAGCAGGCGAGATACCACATAGACGTCTTACTGAAATGAAAACAGCAAATAAATGGATGTGACCTATGTTACAACAAAGGGATTCAAGAGTCAAGATTTCCAAAACGGAACGCAACTTCAAAAACGTTAAAAACATATTTTGACAGAGCACAGACATACTGTGTGACTGTGAATTTTCGTTCATTTGTTGCAGCTTATGCGACAAACTATTGTGTATTCATCATTTTCTTGGGACTCGTCACATTCAGATTCATACGGACACATACACTGGGCAAGGAGGCATATCTCACCCACTTACCAAACGTACAAATTAGATTCGTGTCATATGACGCACGTACTGTCACTAATGCTGTGTATGACATACCAGACGTATTTTCTGGTGGAGGATTCGGTTGACTGGTCGCCTTGTCATCAAACGTTTGCGGTTCCCTTTTGAAAGCCGCATACTTTCGGCTGCTAATAGAGTAGTTGTGCAGAACCATCTGTCATTGTAGGTCCCTTCGTTACACCTCGCTGTTGCAAACGAGCGTTACACCACGACACAGGCACAAATTTGAATACCGCGAAAAAAGAAAAGAAATGATTGGCACGACGGAGTTTCGAACACAAATCGCGCACTTTGTAGTCCAACACTGTAACCACTTAACCACGACGCCATTGCTCTGTTCAGCGCTCTGTACTGCACTTCGTGTCCGTGGACTGGTCACTGTTTCTATTTTGCTTTTTTTCTACAGTTCAGTAAATTTTCTTCTTTTTCATGCTTTATCTGTGTTCAGTTTTTGACGGGATGTTCACTGGGTTCCCTTACAACTAAATCTGAGGAGTGTGCTTTGAGGAGTTTCCCTTGTCAGCGCCTCAAATGGATTACTGTACGATAAAATACGTAACTTAATATACTAAAACTCCTTTAGAAACCCAGAAACAGGTTTACTGCCGGCACAACTTTACCATATACTGACGTTCGATAATTTTACTACAGTATATAGTGAGTGAATTGCCCCTCCAGGTTAGCCGCGAGCGATAATGCGTTGCTTCCTGGACTCGGGTAGGCGCGCCGGCCCCCGATGGATTAACGACGAAGGCCGGTGTGCCGGCCAGCTTGGATGTGGTTTTTAGGCGGTTTTCCACATCCCTCACGGTGAACACCAGGCTGGTCCCCACGTCCCGCCTCAGTTACATGGCTCGCAGACATCTGAACACATTCGCAATGTTTCGTGGATTACACTAGACGCAGACACGTGGGGTAATTCCGTCCTGAGAGCTATGGGGTGGCGGCAGGAAGGGCATCTGGCCACCCCTTAACTCACCTCGCCAAACCATGCCGACCCTGCGTGACTGCAGGAAACAGGCACAAGCGAAAGAAAGAAAGAATAGTCAGTGAATTTGCATATCTGAGAAGTGTGCGATCATCTAGCAGGATTTTTGCCAAGAGAATGGGGATAAAAGTCTGCTGCAGTGTGCTACCACTTGGTGGCACTGACGTAAACTTCTAGTTGAGTGGCAAAGGCAAGCTGTGCACATCGTGAACGGTGCATGCTCTTTACCAAATCTGTATGTATTTGGCCCATAAGGCAAGTCTCGCTCGGATTACACATATGGTTCACATGCCGCCAGTGTGGCACGACGACACGTCTATTTCCACAGCTAAGCCATTGATCGGATTTTATAAAACGATCGAAGATTTTCCTTCGTTGACAAATGTCAGAAATAATTCCGTAATAAACATATCACTTGTACTGAAGCTGTTTCACGACATCTAAGAGTTACTAATTTGTCGTGTAACTGAAATCCCAAACATTTTTAAATGACGCTTACATGAAAACTCAAATTAAAATGAAATTCTTTCATTAATTTATACTGCACAAATGAAATTACATTTTTCCTAATACTTCATCTATGGCCATGGCTGCCATTTCCTGTAGTAATACAGATATTTTTGTTTTTATTTTCTTCAGCTTTTGCTATGTACAAATGCGTATTTGCACTATTTGTGAACTTCTTACTCCCGTCTCGTGTTTATCCAGATTGAACGCGACTTTTGCGTTGCGTAACGCAATGGGATAGTGAAATAAGCTCGTCGTATAGAGTCCGCCATTAACGCAGTTGGCTGCAGTCAATCAGAATGGAGTATATGTGTTTCCGTGAAGTATTTAAGCGACCGCTACATGGTCAATAATATTGTACAATACTGTACGACTCTATTGACGTTTTCCCTAGACTGTTCAGAGATACTATCGATAATATTCTGCAATAATATTGTGGCTTGGAATGATAACAACGAAGATACTGCTGAGATAATTGCCGTACTTTGTTGCAAGCAGAAAAGAAGGTGGATGAAACAGTGGATCAAAAAGCGTCTAAGATCACACACAAAAACTTGTCGAGAGCATTAAAGATGAACGAAAAAAGGAATATTATCATAACTTCTTATGTGTTGATGGCCCAACATCTGATACCTTACCGGAAATTGTTGTCAACATAAGTAGACATTCCCATACATAGGCAGTTGCATCCTCCCCCCCCCCCCCCCCCCCACTGTGGAATTTTGAGTACGGTGGTTTTATTCATTATAAAATTCTTATACACTTCTACAGTAGTAGGGAGTTGAGGCTCTGGGTGCAATTTTGATATCAGAAATCACCCCTGCTTATCTCCGACCACTCCCATCCGCTGGAGACATCACTTGTTTTTCTCAGCCTGAACGTGGGCCCCAGCCCCGTCCTCCTCTTCTCCCTCCCCACCCTCCCCCTCCACCAACCTACCGTACTGACAGGAATTTCGAATTTTGGCGGGAATTTCGAATTTTGGTGTGAATTTCTTTGTCTCAGGGCTGTGCCAACATCCCACCCCAACCCCCCACCCAGGAATTGGCAGGAAATTAAAATTGGCAGTGACCTTTTCGGGGCTCGAACCCTGATTCTACTGGATAGAAAGTTTCAATGCACGCCACCGACACATGGAAACTGACCAGATGCGGGAGAGGAAAGTTAGTTTACTATGCTTTATTTATTTTGATAGGGAAATTGAAGCAAAGATCGGTCCTAATTAGATAATTAATCACAAATATTGGGGCTAATTGCACAACTACATGCATAGCGCTGCACAAGGACAACATAAAATCGCAATAGAATTCAAAAACTGATGATGCCATTGTAAGGGGTCCGTAGGCCCTTACTATAAATTTGCACTCGGCACAGGTCGACAGGGCGAACAATCGATTTTGTCGTGTTGCGAGAGCGAGTGTGGAGTTGAGCGAGTGCCATGTTGCGGGTAGAGGTGTGTGGAGGTGCTTGTTGAAATACAAGGCTTTAACGGAGAAAGGAGTCGCCATCGCCGTGGTTAGACCCCTTTGTACTAGAATAATACCGGGAAGGTGAAGAAGTATTATTACGAAAGTGATCAGTGACATTTCTAGGGCCGATATTTGATTTCGCGTCTACCGCGTGGCATCACCTTGGATTGCAGTGTTGGATGCAGTGATGGATTAGCGTGTGAAGATAATGGAAATGAAGAAGCCTGTGCTGAGATTAGCCGTAATTAGATACGTATGATGAAGGCAGTGGCTGTCTCCTTTTTTTGTGTTTTTGAGATGAATATAGGTTCGTAATTAGTGAAACTGTGTTGGTGTTTTTCTTGTTACCAGACATTTCATTAGCACAGTATTGAACAGGACGAACTGGAAAGTAACAACTACCGTAGCAGTCAATTCCGATTACCAGCCCCATTAGGTACACGGTCATATTAATAATAAATATTGGGCTGTTATTCGATCAGATCGGGTCGGGACCCAGCGGAGGTGTTACACCTTGGCTTACCGTGAAAGGACAAGTGCAATCTTCGGACGAATAGTAAGAACAATAGGTAATTTTATATTGCTTAACGCGAGAAAAATTTTCCAATTTCGGTTCAAAATGGTTCAAATCGCTCTGAGCACTATGGGACTCAACATCTTAGGTCATAATTCTCCTAGAACTTAGAACTACTTAAACCTAACTAACCTAAGGACATCACAAACACCCATGCCCAAGGCAGGATGCGAACCTGCGACTGTAGCAGCCCCACGGTTCCGGACTGCAGCGCCAGAACCGCACGGCCACCGCGGCCGGCTCCAATTTCGGATGAAGACAGAGTATAAACTTTAAAATCGCAACAAGAAACAGTGCATTTTGAACAATATGAAGTAATAGCATCTTACGATTATGAATAAACTGTTTTTCCGCCATATTAGATGAGAGTAGTAGTGTCGATAAACTGGGTTATAATGTACAAACGCGTAAATCCGCACGAAAAACGGTGAAAAGTGAACGCTAAAGGAAGACACGTGTGAACATTACCACAACAAAACGAGCCAAGAATTCGTCACGGAAGCTTTTAAAGAAGTGTTTAGTAGTAATGTTATGATCGAAATTGCTTTTTGAATAATGAAAATTGAGCAACTTCAATTGGACCCATAAACTGTTATGCGGGCGACAATTTATGTGGCGACGCAATTGTTGAATGACGTCACGCAAACCCATGCAGCAGCTGCGCCAAAGAGCTTCGATCAGCGAGGTGATTTCACACGTCATCCCAACTACCTGTGCAAGGAGTAGGTCAGACGCAGACGCACTACACTGGACAGCGATCAGCGCGACTTCGAGACACCGAGCGCCAACCCGGCATCTAGCGGCCGAACTACAAACTACGCCCGCCTGCAGCGCCACGGAGCGGCCGACTGAGAACTATGACGACTCGCCGCAGATTTTCAGCGCGACTTCACGCGGCTCCAGCGGCAGTACAGCGCCACACCCACTTCAAACGTCAAAACATCTTGACTCGTGGTAACGTCAGTTGGTGAGTGAAGACAACTGGTTAGCATAACATTAAATTGCAGTATACTGTCTTCACGATAAATAAACAGTTTTAAACTGTGTTTTACCCTAGGACAAGTCCCCAATTACAGTAATTTCCGAAAAGTTTGTGAAACATACTCTGAAATATAGCATACTTATTTATGCATACTGCGCTGTCTAAATGGTGATTATACAGATATGCTCATTGTTTTTGGACATTTTACATTTATAGATTTAATGAATGGTGTGATTTGTCATATTTAAAACATTTTACATAAGCTGTGTATGTGAAAATTGATATTTGAAATTATTAGGTTTTGAGAGTCGTTATGTTCAGTACTCATACGTATTGTATCAATTTTGGGATTAACTGAAGATAGTACAGTTACTGTTTGATTAATTTAGCGGTAATTAGGAGTGTTTTGGGTTACTAGAGGTTATTTTATATTACTTGCCTGTGCATTAAAAATAAACCAAACATGTCTACTGAAGATAAGCAGGTTTGTGAGGCAGTAGTTGAAAGGAAAGGGATAGGACAGGAAGACAGAGATGATTCAGGAATCAGTGATTATGGATTGTCATTAGAAAGCCCATTAGCACATTCAACTAGTTACCCCGAGACACCGGGACAAACGATGAGAGATAAGCCAGTTTCAGAGGGTGCAGATATACGGTCAATGTTAGCAGACTTGCTAAAGGAAACCAAGGCAACAATAAAGGAAAGTTTACAAGAAGCTATAGAAAGGGAAGAAATATTCCGCAAATCATTAGAGGAAGGTTTACAAGAAACTAAAGAAAGGGAAGAAATATTCCACAAATCATTAAAGGAAGATTTACAAGAAACCAAAGAAAGCTTAGAAAAATCATTTAAGGAAACTCTAGCACAAGAGATCAAATATCGCAAATGAAGATAGAATATAATCTGAAGAAGGAAATGCAGGAGTTACAAGAACGACTGAAGATGGACATCAACGAGAGAGAGTAAGCTACAGAAGAGCATAGACCAAGTCCAGGGAGATGTGGACAAGATGGAAGGAAAGTTAACAAAAAGGATAGAAGACGATGTTGAAGAAACTAAAGCCGAATTGGGAGAAAGGAACACCGAAGTGGAAACAAATTGCAATCATCGAATCGCCAAGGTGACGCAGATGCAGAAACAATGCAATGATTCGGTTAAGGGGATAGGAGATAGGCAAAACCAACTGGCTGTCAATCTGAGAAATGCTATAGCCGTGCAACGAGAAGAGGATAACAAGAGGGTTGCAATGGAGGTCAGGCAATTACAACAGGGAGTGCAACAACTGGAGAGCAAGACAGAAGAAATTGATAAACGAATTAGCAATGCCACTTTAACCGTTGGGGAAGGTAGAGTCGTTACCTTGATGAGCAGTGATAATCGGTACGTCCAAAATAATACAGGGCAGAAATTTAAACTGAAAGGAGGGTTGCACCCAATGATATTTATGAAATGGTTAAAAGGAGTTTTCCCAGCACATTTCAAAGACGCAGACAAGATTCAATTTGCAATAGATAGGATGGAAGATGAGGCCTTCACTTGGGGAGTCAGGAAGAAGGAAGGGACTACTAGTTATGATCAGTTTGAAGGGGAATTCTTGAAGAAATACTGGTCCAAAAGTCATCAGTGTGCAGCACTTGAGGACCTACTACATCGCAAGTCACTTAATACATGGAGAGGAACGTTGAGAGAGTTTGCCGAACATTTGTGGGAATTGAACGAGACCTTGGAACAACCCCTGAGTGATGACATAATGATATCAGCGATAAAAAGAAGATTGAGCCGGAGAATGCAAGAAACTGTATCCGGGAGCCTAATTAAAGATAGGGAGGCCTTGATGGAGATACTGGAACAGTTGGAATCTGTTCGATCACAGAAACACAATCAAGCTAATGATCAAAGCCGAGAGGGAAGTAGTGACCAAAGGAATCATTTTAATAATTCGTCTAATTATAGAGGAAGAGGTGGTGGCCATAGGTATAGGAACCATGGTGGTGAACGGCAATGGAGAAATGATTGGAGAAGGAGTGAAGAACCAAGAGATCATGAGAGAGGAAGGGATAGGCGAATGAATGACACAGTGCATATAGAAGAGGCGGAGAGACCGGAAAACTGAATGACACTCCAGATGAGGTCCGGTCAGGAGTGAGAGCTACAAGGACCAGAATAAACCTACTAAGACACGACAATGGTGGAGATCTAAGAGGAGATCTAAGAGGAGATCTACTGGAGGAAAGAAGTAGGATTCCCAAAGAACCCATACTACCCATGATAGGGATCAAGCTATGTCGACTGAATATTGAGGCATTAGTTGATACAGGAAGTGAAGCATGTGCAATATCCAAGAGGTTATATGAACTAGTACTGAAAGCAAACATTAGCTTGCCTAGTTTCCCGGTGAGTGGAGTGAGAATTGTGAATGCGTTGGGTGCAAGGAGTAAACCTATTAAAGAACAAGTGTTGATTACCTTCGAGATAGAGGGAGAAGAATACGAAGCAACATTTTTGGTGGTCGCTGGACTGAACACATCAATTATTTTAGGAATAGATTGGTTGAATGACGTTGATGCAGTAGTGAGTTTTGATGAAGGTACTATCAAGGTCAAAGGAAGAAAGGGAGAAGAGAAGAGGTTGAAGTTTGCTGAGGGTAGTGCAATCGGAGAAGAGGAAGAATTTAAAAGGATAAGTTTGTGTTATAAAGAGGAACCCACAGTGGGATATGGGGAAGAGGAACTAGAAGAAGTGTTGATGTACTTTGAGGGATTAGCACGAGAGGATCGACGTAAAGAGGATAAGATCAGTAAAAAGTTGGAGGAAATGACACACCTAGATGGGGAGATTAAGAGGAAATTAGCCACAGTATTATACAGGCGTCATAAGGTATTTTCTCAACGGCCAGGACATTTGAAAAAGGGGAATGTTTATTTGCATTGTATTTTCTGATGTATTATAACTAGAACTTCATATTTCATATCGACGATTACCTGAGAATGGGTGTAAAACTTGTAACAACTAATTTGTAATATAATAACTCATATGTCATGTGTTCACGTAATAATTTTTGATTGTATGTTGTGTGTTACATTCAATATGGACTATAGAGGATTATTGCTGCTTGATAAAAAAATTGTGATTTGGACAATGCCATGTTTGTGAGATGTAATAACCTTTTGTAGAATATTATTGTGGAGGCAGCCCACTACCGGAGTCGAGGGATTATTTGGTGAATTGTAATTTCATTAATTATTTACACTGTGTGTTTTGTTCAGATGTAATGATATCTAATTTCCTTGCCGATTCTTTTACGCCAGAGGCTCCAAAAAAGTTTTCGAGGGCGGGGATGTAAGGGGTCCGTAGGCCCTTACTATAAATTTGCACTCGGCACAGGTCGATAGGGCGAACAATCGATTGTGTCGTGTTGCGAGAGCGAGTGTGGAGTTGAGCGAGTGCCATGTTGCGGGTAGAGGTGTGTGGAGGTGCTTGTTGAAATACAAGGCTTTAACGGAGAAAGGAGTCGCCATCGCCGTGGTTAGACCCCTTTGTACTAGAATAATACCGGGAAGGTGAAGAAGTATTATTACGAAAGTGATCAGTGACATTTCTAGGGCCGATATTTGATTTCGCGTCTACCGCGCCGGCATCACCTTGGATTGCAGTGTTGGATTGCAGTGTTGGATGCAGTGATGGATTAGCGTGTGAAGATAGTGGAAAATGAAGAAGCCAGTGCTGAGATTAGCCGTAATTAGATATGTATGACGAAGGCAGTGGCTGTCTCCTTTTTTTGTGTTTTTGAGACGAATATAGGTTCGTAATTAGTGAAACTGTGTTGGTGTTTTTCTTGTTACCAGACATTTCATTAGCACAGTATTGAACAGGACGAACTGAAAAGTAACAACTTCCGTAGCAGTCAATTCCGATTACCAGCCCCATTAGGTACACGGTCATATTAATAATAAATATTGGGCTGTTATTCGATCAGATCGGGTCGGGACCCAGCGGAGGTGTTACACCATACAACTGATGTAATCCTGCTGGGAAAAAACTTTGCAGTACCATTCAAAACTCTACCCTACACCTACAAACTGGTATGAAAAAGGCAGGGATGTATGGTCCTATCTTCATTCTTTTTGTGGGGAAATATGTTCATCTGATGACATGCTGGTGTTGGAAAGAGAGGAGTTTAAAAAGTGGATTACCTGTAAGCATACAGTATCTATTGCTGTTTGACATCAGAGTTTGCTACCATCCTGCAGCCCAGATAATCGAAGCCAGTACACGCTGTCACAACTAATGGAGCAGACTGGGTCACAGTTCTAATTGCACTTCGAAATTGTCATGGAAAAACCTACACTCGTAAAGAACAGGTAATAATGCATTACATGTACTGCGGAAAATCGTCGTCTTAAAAGACTGCAAAGGGGGCGGTAGTAGAACGTGCGTTCTCCTTGAGGTACAAACTGCCAAAAACTGAGACCCTCTCCCTTCCTTTCCTTCCCTTCCGCCCTCCCTCCCCCCGCCTCCCTCCATCTACCGATGGGGAGGACACATGCTTCTTCAAATGGCCAGTTGGTCCACAGAGCGTCTCACGCCCCCACTACCACTCCTCTACAGCTGCTGGCTGCACCAGGCATTCCACTACCCTCCACAGTTGCTCGCGACAGACTGCTTGCCTTGAGGCGGCGCCCTTTAGCACAGAAGGGAAATTTATCAGCATAACCCTGCCAGATGGCCAGCAGCTCTCAGTTTTCCACCATCTGGCCGCTACCTTAAGGCTACGCTCCTACGCCAATGCAACAGTGAGTATACAAAACTAAACAATAGGGGATAAAAGGACAGTGTCTCAAGTGCAATTTGTTGGTCTAAAGTAGAGTGACACAGCCGCCCCTAATGGTTAGGAGGTGGCGACCTGACACAGACTAGAGAGGTCCCAAACGCCTTAATAGGCCTCTCGTTCTGCGATGAGAAACACTTCTATTTAACATCAACAATTCTTTACTGCAATCTGTTAAAAAAAGGATAACACAATTGCGACAATAATAAATGTCCTATTTCCATGAAAATAGGGAAAGTCCATTTTCATTTAGTTTTATGAGCAAAATCTGTATAGTTTTTACATCCAACTGCAGTGTACAATTCGAATCTCATTATTTTGTGACGTCTAACAAAGTGTACCGTCACCGATCACAAATGATCAGCAGAGACATGTCCACCATGTGCAAAATCAGGACAAAAAAACTTCGAATAAATGGTTCAAATGGCTCTGAGCACTATGGGACTTAACATCTGCGGTCATCAGTCCCCTAGAACTTAGAACTAATTAAACCTAAGTAACCTAAGGACATCACACACATCCATGCCCGAGGCATGATTCGAACCTGCGACCGTAGCAGTCGCGCGGCTCCGGACTGAGCGCCTAGAACCGCGAGACCACCGCGGCCGGCAACTTCGAATATTTTGCTGTGAAAATTACCGATCACTACAGAATGTCATCGTTATCACGAAACAGTCATCGGAGTAAAGAAAAAGCGAGAATTTAAACTCTAAAGAAAAAAAATCTATGTTAAGCAATTTCTTTCAGCTTGTTGAACAAATTACACGACTTGAGAGCGTCTCTTGCGTTCAGTGTCTGTAAATAAACTGTCATGACCGTCATGCTGCTGTGTATTACAAACATTTCAAACTACCTTTCACGCCATTGGCTCACATGTAGGAAAAAAAAAAATCATTTTACGTTTGACAACAAGAAGCTGTAATTCAAGAGAACGTAGCAGTATTGTACACTATTACGGATGCCCGTTTTACCATGCAATGCTATATTATACTAGCCTTTACGAAACAAATCATGAGAGGCTGTCTCGCCCTATGTAGAGATTGAAATTTAGTTAAAAGATATCGCTGCAACGAAAAAAAAAAGAAACTTCTGTCAAAAATCATTCTGTGTTGCACTAGCCAACTCCTCCAACCATCAGGCGTCTCGTCATTGATATCAATTTGATAGGCTAGGTAATTAAATTAATCATAAGAGTCAGTTTGCATGTCGAGGTAGGTCAAATGCGAATCCGTGGAGGGAAAACGATGTTCCTTTCAAGGAACGCTATTGAGAACCGCAGAAGGATGCTACAGCCAACACCATACATTTCACGTAAGAACTGCACTATTAAAAACACGATCGTAGCGGCTATGTTACCGCCCCCTGCATAAAAAGTGGTCATGTGTCTACAGGCGCATGCACGAGTCGTTGATAGTGTTACCCTTTCGGGTACAAATGCTGTCTGCGATTTGGAATCAAAGTCTGTCCATCCTACCACATACTTGCGTTGTATCTTGTAGAGATATCTTTTAATGATTACAGCCACTGGTGCATCATATTCTTGCCACTCTCATATCTCGAAACGAGTCACCTTTTCCGAACCTATCTGCTAAGGATCCCATACAGCAAAAACTCCAGCGCTGCATTTTAGACCGTCCCTTTGCATCTTGGTCATGCTCGAACTCGCTTCCACAGACCAGTGTAAAGTTTCATCACCTGTACTGCAGGATGACCATATCCAACAGATTATCAGTCACACAAGAGGGTTCCTGTATTGTTCCTTCCTAAGCAGTTTAATAAATTGTTTTTTCTTTTTTTCTGTTGTAACATACCCAATCAGTGTACGCCATGGCATACTTTTTTTTTTACACAGACATTAACACGTTTCAATACTCCGGCTCTCACAGAAGGCTGAACATTGCATGACATAAACTGTACAGCTACCACAACACAGGCTGGTAGAAGTAAAACACACAAAAAGTGGAGAGCATCGCAACATATGGAAACTGGAAGAGTTTGCGGTATTGTAGAGCGCTTGCAACAGCTAGTCGAAGGCGATGACCTGTACAGTTAATCTTATCTTCCCCATCGACAGCGTAGCAGATGCCTCAGAGTTCCATTTCGAAAAGCTTTGTCCTTCATTTTGCAGCCATGTACATGATTACTGTTCCCGTGTTGACCGTCGCCGGAAAGTTCACAACACGCATGGGGTAGTACAAATAAAGTGGTACTGTCACGATATTAGTGTAAAAAAAAAAAAACGTAGAGGGCATCACAGCATATGGAAATAAGACCAGTCTGTAGCATTGATGAACGCTACCAAACAACTGTATGGAGGTAATGTCGTCTATATTTAATCCCATGTTCCACAGTGACAAGAAGCAGATATCCGTGGTCTTCCAAGGCTCCCTCCAACTCAGCTGAGTGGTGTCAGTCGATAATTATGCGGTAATCGTCAGTGTACCCAGTGGAAGGTCAGGATGAGGTAGACACCGTTGATATGGAATGATGTACTCTAATACACACCGCAGTTGATAGCGAGATCAATTTTACTCAGAAGTCTGAGAGAACTATATCTACCACAATCTGCACCCCGTATTGAAACAGAGTGAGCTGCATTAATGCTACAGGGCCGTGTTCTGACCACTCAGTGGAAAAGGTAACGTTGTCCATAGCTCCGCCACCCGTGTGCGGTGTGTAAGGTTAGCGCCAAACGAAGCGTGCTCCTGCAACACGACTTAGTACAAAAGACAGTACGAACAGTAATGGTGTTGTTTCTTATCGGGAAAATGAGAAAGACTCAACATCATACAGGTACTGCAGTCCAAAGCAGATCTGTGTCCCTCAGGATCCATTCACGTCTATCACCCAAACATTCTATCATGGTTTTTGTGTACCATCATCAGAGCAAAGTTAGGAATTATAAAAGCTCCGCTAACTTCATCTGATAGATTTTTACCGCATCTCTCTCTTCCGACATATCGAAAACGAATACTGTCTACGTGCCAGCATCGAGCGTATGCGTCGATCCTATTAAATATACAGGTATTTATCCATTGGAGCAGGTGGACAGTGATCAACGACTCTTGCACAGACCGGTGTAAAGTTTCATCGCCTGTACTGTCGAGAACCATCTCCCACAGGTTATCTGTCACAGGAGAGGGCCCTGTTTTCTTGTTTGATACACTGCTTTTTATGCTGTAACACGCTTTGTACACTGCCATACATTTCATTTTTTTCCCGCCACGACTTCGACGTTGCGGTAGATTGTAAACTGACATTAACACGTTCTGGTCCATTGGCTCGCCCACAAAACTAGACATCATATGGTGTAAATCATGTTGGTGCTGCTGATCCCACAATACACCCACACACTGGGTGATTGAAATAAAAGACAGTCATACCACAAGAAAACTGGAAGAGTTTTGAGGCGTTGTGGAGCATTTCCAAACTGCTGTTCGAAGGTGGTTGACAGCCTTTACATTTAAACTCATCATACACAGTGACGGGATAGTTGATGGCGCTGTGTTTCGTTTGATTGATTCCTCATATTGCTGCCATGCATGCGATCACTGTGTCGGTGTGGGGCATCCATGGAAAGTGTTGCCTCCTCCACCAAGACTCTTTCTCCATCTCAAACAAGCGATGTCAATCATTATTGACCAACGCTCCCTGCAGCACTAGCACCGATTTAGTCTGCAACTGACCAGAAGTAGACCGCTACATTCCTCTTTCGTGTAGGAACAGTGCGAACCGAAGTTGTAACTGTTGTCCCACTCCCATCCAAGAGCGTAAGATTTCTCCAGACGCGCGAATGTCGAAGAGGTTAGCACCCCTTATCAGTGTATTTCAGATATGAATGTGCTGTGATGATATAACAGATGGTTAAGAACAAGAAACAGATGGTTTTTGTGCATGATGGAGCTCCAGAAGGACGGAGTTTGCTGCATTTTACGTAAATCAACGGCGTTATCAATTCTAAAGTATTGTTCTAGTGTCTGGGGTCATTACCAAGAAGGTATTGGTAAGAGAGAACATAAACACATTCATTCGTGACGCTACAAGATTCTGCACTTAAAACACACTATGATGTCAGATCGTTGTGTTTTCTGACCTATTAGTCGTATGGAATGCAACGCTGTTACTATCCCAATGTAAAAAAATACATTTCCAGGGCATGACATATTTTCACCATGCAGATTTCTCTACCATAAAATATGGTGATAAACTGTAAAATGAAAAAATAATTCCTTAAAACATCGAATCCTTGTGATACAAGTACAATATAACTTTCCAGAGGTGTATAGCCCCCACTATTCACATCCGATCACAGTTCGGAAATTATGCTATGCTCGCATCTGTCCTATATAAAGTGATCGTTAGTAACGGAGAATGTCTCTTACAAAGAAAGAGACAGACGCGTGTCAGCGGTGTTTGACATGTGTAATTACACGTCATGCCACCACTAACTCCGAAACAGGACATCTGTCAAGCAGATGAGTACACGGGAATTGTCGCTAACTTACAATAACCGCAGTTATGAAACTGAAAACTCGATTTTATGACCAAGATGCGGCAGAGGTATGGAGTACGTGACATAAATCTTCGTTCGTCTAGAGGAATGTGTCGAAGCAGGATGTAAGTCCTCTGATGACCGAGAGGTTTGCTGTTAACGATCGCAAGTAGACAGTGCTCTGAGTCACACGCAGAACATGCAGTTGTATGCGAATCGAACGCAGGTTAGGCCACACAACTGATGCATTCCGACAGAACAACGGAAAAAAATGGTCAAATGACCTACAGCGACATGTCCCTCTCTCTTTCTAGAATGCAACATCTGTGTACCATTAAATCCTACTTCGTTATAACTTCATCTCAACCGATCACTCCGTCCACTCTCTGCCTTTCTTTAACGCATACGCTAGTAAGTTTAGAGGCAGATGGTTCTCTTTTTTCCAAGAAAGCAGCAAAGACGGCAGTGAAATCGCGCGTGTCACTATTACCTCAACAGACATACAGTACAATGTTGCCTCGCCGAAAAATAAAAGATTGTTACCCGGTTCACGATGCTTCCATCTCAACGTTTTCCATATTCCTCTTCCTGTCGTATACTCGTTCCCATATACAAGAATTGTTCTTCACCAGTCAGAAGATATGCAAGTACTCCCTCAATTTCCCTGCATTTCGGCGTATTTTCCCTTAATGCATACGTATTTTCCGTCGTTTTATCGATTTTATGTCACTTCTGTCCATGCGATCACGACACCACCTCTCGTTCCGTGTTCTAAAATTGCTTGTAAATGTAGTGCAGCGGCCAACACCTAGCGGTAATGCACTATTTTTCTTGTCGGGCGGCATAAAAAAAATGGTTCAAATGGCTCTGAGCACTATGGGACTCAACTGCTGAGGTTATTAGTCCCCTAGAACTTAGAACTAGTTAAACCTAACTAACCTAAGGACATCACAAACATCCATGCCCGAGGCAGGATTCGAACCTGCGACCGTAGCGGTCTTGCTGTTCCAGACTGCAGCGCCTTTAACCGCACGGCCACTTCGACCGGCTCGGGCGGCATAGTATAGCACTGTACAAGAAAGCAACCAGACACCTCCAACTGCTTATTCTACAGTTGCAGCACGTTTTCTCTGTTTTCTGTATGTCTGTGTCTGTGCATGTTGGGCAGAAGGCTCGCAGGTCCCTCAGTAGACCCGAGTTAGCGTTCGAGTGTGGATCCCCCGAGCGTTATATCTGGAGCGACGTTGTGATGCGGATCGACAATATACCACATCTAGAATAGGATTTAAAGGTGGATCCGCCACGCGTTATACCGAGAGCGATACTGGGATGTGGATCCCCAATATACCATTCCGGAATAGGATCTGAATGTGGATTTCATGATTTCCTCAATTCGCACGGCGATTTTACGTAATTGGCTACCGATTCTGAACTATACAGCCTTGGAACAGTAACTTTTTGATCCCCTCTCATTTATAATGCTGTCGTCGCACTATTTTCAAAAGTGAAAGTCATAAATTTGGCAGTATATTACGAGGAATGGAGATGATATTTTTTAGAATTTGCATTAAAATGTTTTGGAATCTAGCATTAAAAACAACAGGTACAATTTGCTGCATAAAATAACGTAGTGTATGGACTCATGAGATGCAGACATCTGTAGACACAAATTCATAGTCCTCTAGGGATGCAGCTCCGATGAACTGTTAAGGCATCTGTTGCTGTTGTTGTGGTCTTCAGTCCTGAGACTGCTTTGACGCAGCTCTCCATGCTACTCAATCCTGTGCAAGCTTCTTCATCTATCAGTACTTACTGCAACCTACGTCCTTCTGAATCTGCTTAGTGTATTCATCTCTTGGTCTCCCTCTACGATTTTTACCCTCCACGCTGCCCTCCAATGCTAAATTTGTGATCCCTTGATGCCTCAGAACATGCCCTACCAACCGGTCCCTTCTTCTAGTCAAGTTGTGCCACAAACTTCTCTTCTCCCCAATCCTATTCAATACTTCCTCATTAGTTATGTGATCTACCCATCTAATCTTCAGCATTCTTCTGTAGCACCACATTTCGAAAGCTTCTATTATCTTCTTGTCCAAACTATTTATCGTCCATATTTCAATTCCATACATGGCTACACTCCATACAAATACTTTCAGAAACGACTTCCTGACACTTAAATCTATACTCGATGTTAACAAATACCTCTTCTTCAGAAACGCTTTCATTGCCATTGCCAGTATACATTTTATATCCTCTCTACTTCAACCATCATCATTTATTTTGCTCCCCAAATAGCAAAACTCCTTTACTACTTTAAGTGTCTCATTTCCTAATCTAATTCCCTCAACATCACCCGACTTAATTCGACTACATTCCATTATCCTCGTTTTGCTTTTGTTGATGTTCATCTTATATCCTCCTTTCAAGATACTGTCCATTCCGTTCAATTGCTCTTCCAAGTCCTTTGCTGTCTCTGACAGAATTACAATGTCATCGGCGAACCTTGAAGTTTTTATTTCTTCTCCATGGATTTTAATACCTACTCCGAATTTTTCTTTTGTTTCCTTTATTGCTTGCTCAATATACAGATTGAATAACATCGGGGAGAGGCTACAACCCTGTCTCACTCCCTTCCCAACCACTGCTTCCCTTTCATGCCCCTCGACTTTTATAACTGCCATCTGGTTTCTGTACAAAATTGTAAATAGCCTCTCGCTCCCTGTATTTTACCCCTGCCACCTTTCGAATTTGAAAGAGAGTATTCCAGTCAACATTGTCAAAAGCTTTCTCTAAGTCTACAAATGCGAGAAACGAAGGTTTGCCTTTCCTTAATCTTTCTTCTAAGATAAGGCGTAAGGTCAGTATTGCCTCACGTGTTCCAACATTTCTACGGAATCCAAACTGATCTTCCCCGAGGTCGGCTTCTACCAGTTTTTCCATTCGTGTGTAAAGAATTCGCGTTAGTACTTTGCAGCTGATAGTTCGGTAATTTTCACATTTGACAGCACCTGCTTTCTTTGGGATTGGAATTATTATATTCTTCTTGAAGTCTGAGGGTGTTTCGCCCGTCTCATACATCTTGCTCACCAGATGGTAGAGTTTTGTCATGACTGGCTCTCCCAAGGCCGTCAGTAGTCCTATGAAATGTTGTCTACTCCTGGGGCGTTGTTTCAACTCAGGTCTTTCAGTGCTCTGTCAAACTCTTCACGCAGTATCGTATCTCCAGTTTCATCTTCATCTACATCCTCTTCCATTTCCATAATATTGTCCTCAAGTACATCGCCCTTGTATAGACCCTCTATATACTGCTACTACCTTTCTGCTTTCCCCTCTTTGCTTAGAACTGGGTTTCCATCTGAGCTCTTGATATTCATACAAGTGGCTCTCTTTTCTCGAAAGGTCTCTTTAATTTTCCTGTAGGCAGTATCTATCTTACCCCTAGTGAAATAAGACTCTACATCCTTACTTTTGTCCTATAGCCATCCCTGCTTAGCAATTTTGCACTTCCTGTCAATCTCATTTTTGAGACGTTTGTATTCCTTTTTGCCTCCTTCCTTTACAGCATTTTTATACTTTCTCCTTTCATCAATTAAATTCAATATTTCTTCTGTTACCCAAGGATTTCTACCAGCTCTCGTCTTTTTACCTACTTGATCGTCTGCTGCCTTCACTACTTCATCCCTCAAAGCTACCCATTCTTCCTCTACTGTATTTCTTTCCCCCATTCTGGTCAATTTTTCCCTTATGCTCTCCCTGAAACTCCCTACAACCTCTGGTTTAGTCAGTTTATCCAGGTCTCGTCTCCTTAAATTCCCACCTTTTTGCAGTTTCTTCAGTTTTAATCTACAGTTCATGACCAATAGATTGTGGTCAGGGTCCACATCTGCCCCTGGAAATGTCTTTAAAAGCTGGTTCCTAAATCTCTGTCTTACCATTATATAATCTATCTGATACCTTTTAGTATCTCCAGGGTTCTTCCATGTATACAATCTTTTTTCATGAGTCTTGAACCAAATGTTAGCTACACTCCTGGAAATGGAAAAAAGAACACATTGACACCGGTGTGTCAGACCCACCATACTTGCTCCGGACACTGCGAGAGGGCTGTACAAGCAATGATCACACGCACGGCACAGCGGACACACCAGGAACCGCGGTGTTGGCCGTCGAATGGCGCTAGCTGCGCAGCATTTGTGCACCGCCGCCGTCAGTGTCAGCCAGTTTGCCGTGGCATACGGAGCTCCATCGCAGTCTTTAACACTGGTAGCATGCCCAGCGTGGACGTGAACCGTATGTGCAGTTGACGGACTTTGAGCGAGGGCGTATAGTGGGCATGCGGGAGGCCGGGTGGACGTACCGCCGAATTGCTCAACACGTGGGGCGTGAGGTCTCCACAGTACATCGATGTTGTCGCCAGTGGTCGGCGGAAGGTGCACGTGCCCGTCGACCTGGGACCGGACCGCAGCGACGCACGGATGCACGCCAAGACCGTAGGATCCTACGCAGTGCCGTAGGGGACCGCACCGCCACTTCCCAGCAAATTAGGGACACTGTTGCTCCTGGGGTATCGGCGAGGACCATTCGCAACCGTCTCCATGAAGCTGGGCTACGGTCCCGCACACCGTTAGGCCGTCTTCCGCTCACGCCCCAACATCGTGCAGCCCGCCTCCAGTGGCGTCGCGACAGGCGTGAATGGAGGGACGAATGGAGACGTGTCGTCTTCAGCGATGAGAGTCGCTTCTGCCTTGGTGCCAATGATGGTCGTATGCGTGTTTGGCGCCGTGCAGGTGAGCGCCACAATCAGGACTGCATACGACCGAGGCACACAGGGCCAACACCCGGCATCATGGTGTGGGGAGCGATCTCCTACACTGGCCGTACACCACTGGTGATCGTCGAGGGGACATTGAATAGTGCACGGTACATCCAAACCGTCATCGAACCCATCGTTCTACCATTCCTAGACCGGCAAGGGAACTTGCTGTTCCAACAGGACAATGCACGTCCGCATGTATCCCGTGCCACCCAACGTGCTCTAGAAGGTGTAAGTCAACTACCCTGGCCAGCAAGATCTCCGGATCTGTCCCCCATTGAGCATGTTTGGGACTGGATGAAGCGTCGTCTCACGCGGTCTGCACGTCCAGCACGAACGCTGGTCCAACTGAGGCGCCAGGTGGAAATGGCATGGCAAGCCGTTCCACAGGACTACATCCAGCATCTCTACGATCGTCTCTATGGGAGAATAGCAGCCTGCATTGCTGCGAAAGGTGGATATACACTGTACTAGTGCCGACATTGTGCATGCTCTGTTGCCTGTGTCTATGTGCCTGTGGTTCTGTCAGTGTGATCATGTGATGTATCTGACCCCAGGAATGTGTCAATAAAGTTTCCCGTTCCTGGGACAATGAATTCACGGTGTTCTTATTTCAATTTCCAGGAGTGTATGATTAATTGATGCTCTGTGCAAAATTCTACCAGACGGCTTCCTCTTTCATTTCTCATCCCCAATCCATATTCACCTACTATGTTTCCTTCTCTCCCTTTTCCTACTCTCGAATTCCAGTCACCCATGACTATTAAATTTTCGTCTCCCTTCACTACCTGAATAATTTCTTTTATCTCGTCATACATTTCATCAATTTCGTCATCATCTGCAGAGTTAGTTGGTATATAAACTTGTACTACTGTAGTAGGCGTGGGATTCGTGTCTATCTTGGCCACAATAATGCGTTCGCTATGCTGTTTGTAGTAGCTTACCCGCACTCCTATTTTTTATTCATTATTAAACCTACTCCTGCATTACCCCTATTTGATTTTGTATTTATAACCCTGTATTCACCTGACCAAAATTCTTGTTCTTCCTGCCACCGAACTTCACTAATTCCCACTATATCTAACTTCAACCTATCCATTTCCCTTTTTAAATTTTCTAATCTACCTGCCCGATTAAGGGATCTGACATTCCACGCTCCGATCCGTAGAACGCCAATTTTCTTTCTCCTGATAACGACGTCCTCTTGAGTAGTCCCCGCCCGGAGATCCGAATGGGGGACTATTCTGTCCCTCTTCAGGAACCGCACGTTTGTCTGGCCTCTCAACAGATACCCCTCCGTTGTGGTTGTACCTACGGTACGGCCATCTGTATCGCAGAGGCACGTAAGCCTCCCCACCAACGGCAAGGTCCATGGTTCATGCGGGGGGGGGGGGGGGGGCGGAGGCTTAAGGCATCTATGTATACATTATTTAAATGTGTATGATATGTATTATGTACGTTCCACATCCCATCCTACACCGATGGATCAATTTGGATCAAACTTTATACACACAGGTCACTTACTGTCTGTGGGAATAAGAACAACCTTCCTCTCAAATGGGTGGGGAAGGAGGTAAAAAAGGATCGTAGCTCACGACGCAGAAATAGTATTTGAGAATGAGAGGACTTGATGACTTACAGCAAACTTTGCACATAATTTCAAACCTTTAAGAGAATTTTTCTCACTGACGCCATCCGTAAAATAATGAAACGAAAAAAAAAAAACGTATAGTTTACTACACTGTTACGGTTCGAGCAGTAAAACTGCCGCATGAGGCTTGATGTTTTAATTTACTACTTCTTTATACTAACTCCATTCGCAACACCTTTGGCAGAGAGTATCCACATATACCATTGGGTGTACATACAAAAGAACTTCAAATCGGCAATTGGCCGTTACTGCAAATAAGGGGTTACGTGATTGAGAACTGTCTCTGATACCTTTCTGCTTGAGGTAACCATTGTTATGATCCTCGTGTAGTTGGTGCTTCCAAAAACTAAAACTCTCTACTGTTCTCCTTACATAGTGTTAATAGATATAGCGTACTGACTGATTGCTTACCTCCTTATTCAGGGTGTTACAAAAAGGTACGGCCAAACTTTCAGGAAACATTCCTCACACACAAAGAAAGAAAATATGTTATGTGGACATGTGTCCGGAAACGCTCACTTTCCATGTTAGAGCTCATTTTATTACTTCTCTTCAAATCACATTAATCATGGAATGGAAACACACAGCAACAGAACGTACCAGCGTGACTTCAAACATTTTGTTACAGGAAATGTTCAAAATGTCCTCCGTTAGCGAGGATACATGCATCCACCCTCCGTCGCATGGAATCCCTGATGCGATGATGCAGCCCTGGAGAATGGCGTATTGTATCACAGCCGTCCACAATACGAGCACGAAGAGTCTCTACATTTGGTACCGGGGTTGCGTAGTCAAGAGCTTTCAAATGCCCCCATAAATGAAAGTCACGAAGGTTGAGGTCAGGAGAGCGTGTAGGCCATGGAATTGGCCCGCCTCTACCAATCCATTGGTCACCGAATCTGTTGTTGAGAAGCGTACGAACACTTCTACTGAAATGTGCAGGTGCTCCATAGTGCATGAACCACATGTTGTGTCGTACTTGTAAAGTCACATGTTCTAGCAGCACAGGTAGAGTATCCCGTATGAAATCATGATAACGTGCTCCATTGAGCGTAGGTGGAAGAACATGGGGCCCAATCAAGACATCACCAACAATGCTTGCCCAAACGTTCACAGAAAATCTGTGTTGATGACGTAATTGCACAATTGCGTGCGGATTCTCGTCAGCCCACACATGTTGATTGTGAAAATTTACAATTTGATCACGTTGGAATGAAGCCTCATCCGTAAAGAGAACATTTGCACTGGAATGAGGATTGACACATTGTTGGATGAACTATTCGCAGAAGTGTACCCGTGGAGGCCAATCAGCTGCTGATAGTGCCTGCACACGCTGTACATGGTACGGAAACAACTGGTTCTCCCGTAGCACTCTCCACACAGTGACGTGGTCAACGTTACCTTGTACAGCAGCAACTTCTCTGACGCTGACATTAGGGTTATCGTCAACTGCACGAAGAATTGCCTCGTCCATTGCAGGTGTCCTCGTCGTTCTAGGTCTTCCCCAGTCGCGAGTCATAGGTTGGAATGTTCCGTGCTCCCTAAGACGCCGATCAATTGCTTCGAACGTTTTCCTGTCGGGACACCTTCGTTCTGGAAATCTGTCTCGATACAAACGTACTGCGCCACGGCTATTGCCCCGTGCTAATCCATACATCAAATGGGCATCTGCCAACTCCGCATTTGTAAACATTGCACTGACTGCAAAACCACGTTCGTGATGAACACTAATCTGTTGATGCTACGTACTGATGTGCTTGATGCTAGTACTGTAGATCGATGAGCCGCATGTCAACACAAGCACCGAAATCAACATTACCTTCCTTCAATTGGGCCAACTGGCAGTGACTCGAGGAAGTACAGTACATACTGACGAAGCTAAAATGAGCTCTAACATGGAAATTAAGCGTTTCATGACACATGTCCACATAACATATTTTCTTTATTTGTGTGTGAGGAATGTTTCCTGAAAGTTTGGCCGTACCTTTTTGTGACACCCTGTATAAAGGGCGGTTGGGCCGTTATTGGGACTATTTAGTACTGTTGCCTGTCTGTTGCATTGATTGCTTGAAGTGGCTTGTGTCACGTTTAAAGATCAGTCCTTTTTACGTTTTCAATACGTAAGTGAAAAGATTTGTCTTAACGATGGTTGTTTGTTCTGGAAGTTCTTTCTTCCTGTTCCTAAACGAGCCGCTGGCCGTCACAGTGGTTAACCGTTACTTGCGACACTTGTCTAGAACTTGAGTACCTCTTAACTGAATTTCTAAAAAAAAAAAAAAAATATTATTTTATTACTGTGATACATTTGATTGGGGCTATGGCAGCAGCAGTATGGCTGCGGTATGCCGATTTGTTTCTTGTACTAGCTTTTATCTGAATCATTGCAGCGGGAAACTACTTTAACTAATATCTCTGAAAAGGACACGGCCAGAATCGCGGATTTGGGGGGCGGGAGGGGGTGGGAGGGGATCTTGGTGCTCTGTTCCTATCTGAGCTAGAAACATTGGGTAGTCCGAACCAGCGGCCATTTGTATAGGCATTCGAATATTTCTCTTGCTGTAGCTATATTACAGTATACGCGGATAAGCCGAGCGTTATGATCACTGGCCACGGCGACGTTTGATGCCGCCTGATTGCGTTGAGGGTATGTGACGCGGTAAAAAAAGTATATAAGCGGAGCAGACACGGACGGGGGATCACCCCAGCGAGGATATGGGCTGCAAATGGGGAAATTCATTCAGATAAGCTACTCTGACAAAGGGCATATTGTAATTACGCAGAGCCTGTAAACGAGTATCTCGAAAACGGCGAAGTTGGTCGAATGATCAGTTGTTACTGTCGTGAGCATCTACGAAAAGAGGCAGAAGGGCAGTAAAACTACCACTAGGCGCTAAATGGTCGGACGTCCACGACTCTTCACAGAACGTGGGGTTCGGAAGCTTGTCTGCTCTGTAAAGTACGATAGATGGTGATCGCTGCCCAAAGAGCACAATTGCAGGTGCATGCACAAATAATCCACAACACACCGTTCATCTCACATTGTTGAACATGGAGATCCGCAGCAGACTACCCCTACGTGTTCACATGTTGACCCAACGACATCGTCAATTCCGATTGCACTGGGCACGGGATCACCGGAATTCGATCGTCGATCAAAGGAAACCTGTTCAGCCCTTCGGGTGAATCACATTGTTGGTACCCTAGGTCGCTGGTCTTCTCCACAAACGCCGTCATCCAGGTGAACGGCGGGTCGAAACGTGCAGCGCGCCACGGACACAGGCTGCTGGGAGCGGTATTATGCTATGGGAGACAGTTATCTGCGCTTCGTAGGACTTATGGTAGTAATCGAAGATACGCTGACAGCACAGAGCCTCTTGCATCTCTTCGTGCTAGATGGCTTCCCCAACGGCGATGTCATCTTTCAGCAGTATAATTGCCCGTATCTCGAAGCCAAACCGTGCTACAGTCATTTGAGGAGCATTAAAGTGAACTCACGTTGGCATCTCGACGACCAAATTCGCCTGATGTAATTTCTGTGGAATCCAACTGGGTCGCAACTGGGCGCCATCACCGCGTACGCTAGTGAATGGCCCCTTATTTACGCGACTTACATGACCTGTGCGTAGACATCTAACGCCACATACCTCTACAGACCTACCAATAAACTGTCGGATCCGTGATGCGCAGAATCAGTGGTGTACTTCGTTCCAAAGACGGACAAACAATCCATTAAACAGGTGGTCATAATATTTTGGCTCATCCGTATATTAATCAAGGTTGGAGCAATGAATGGGAGCTGGCGCCCACGTAAATTGTGCGAATCGATGAATGCTTTTGCTAAAGATTTTAATTGGAATGAAATTAATGCTCAGCTAATGGCACCATTTGTATATGCACCGTTCGGATTTCACGTGCAAAAACATGCAAAAAACACGTTTTTCTGGGAAGGTTTTGAAACGCTATTCCTATACTTTAAACAGAATACTTGTATACTTCATACTGAATCGGTTCAAACTTTGCACGAAGGTAAATAAAGGAATTAAGTAAAAATGAATTTTTTTGTCTAATAATCTTTAATCGTTGTCGAGATGCGATGGTTTAAATTAGAGCTAAATGCAACACCTAAAATTCATTCTTATGTGAACTGAATGTGCATAAAATTGAATCAAATTAAAAAACTGCATTCTTATGATAGAATTGAGAACGAGCTTTCCAAAATCCAGGTTAATTCGGATTTCAAATGAAAGAAATACGTTTCTTTGAGTTTTTTTTTCGCGAACAGCTTCTATATTTCAGACTTGTTGAATCAGTTTAAATTGTGTAAAAAGGTAGACAAATACATGTAATTAATGGTCGTCCTGAAGTTTTGCTAAAGCTTTATCAGTTGCCACAATATATGGAGCATGGTTCGAAAGACAAAACACCTATACCGGATCAGTCATCACCCAAGCCAACAAAAACCTACTCTGGGTTGCTCAATTATGGCAGTCTAATGTCAAAATTATCGCAGAATGAAAGTTAGTACCAGAATGAAAAATGCTCCTATCATGGCACAAGAAGGGTCGAGTATGTCCTGGGAAGAGGCAGGGTTGTGAAAGAAGAGAACTAGTGTTTCGACGTACCTGTCAGCTTCAGAGGCATTTGAATCGAAGCATCTTGACATAGTCGCGCTTTTTTACGAGTTAACACTACTTCCCCAGTGCAACTAGCTCTCATAGCGGTTAGGTGTTGCCACACCTGCATCTTGAAATTTATAATCTAAAGTCCCTGATTCTATACCCAAAATCTGGAAGATTCATTAGCCATGTTGGATGACATGATGGCACGTGTCATGTTATACGACATGTCATCAGGTATCATGTAACTTTGCTTGACGCGATTCATTATGTTAGGTGACATGGGTGCTGATAGTAACAAGTAAAAAAACGTGAATATGTCAAGGTGTTTTGGTTTAAACGTTCTTGAAGCTGCCAGACAAGTCAGAAAGGTAGTTCCTTTCTTTTTAAGGTCAATCAGTGTAGAGACAGGGTTGTATGGCCGTGAGTGTTGGAGAAAAATTGTTTCTAGAAGCTGTCCCTTAACATTCTAATTAACATTTTGGCTGATCAGTTATATAAATAATTGCTACCAGGGTATGAATATTGACACAGCTATATAGTAATTGTTTAAAATTTTCCAGCTGGATTAATCCTGTATTGTTCCAGCTCAAGTGCACTTTAATTAATGTTTTAATAAAGGGTGTTAATTATGTTTTTTGGATTTAATGTGCCCAGCACCGTACCAATTACCTCACCCTGTGCCTGCCAAAATGAAATCCCAGAAAAGTTCAAAACTATGAGAAGGTTCAGCATCATGTGGTATAGATGATGGCAGAATTAAAACTCATTACTAACTGTATTGTAAAATTCTAAGAAAAATCATTAAACCATCAATATACATGTATTTTAACCTCTTCCATTAACGAGAGAACTATTTAGAACATAATAAAAATAAGACAGTATAAACAAAGCAAGACAAATGAAAAATTTTCTGTGAAGTAATAATAAACTTGATATATATCTTCAAAATTGTAAACACTTTTATAACTTTTTCTATCTGTCACATATGCATAATTCAGGTTTGCACACTTCCTTAGTGTATAAGCTACAGGTTCGAAGGGCACTATTCTAAAAAGAAATCTATTGTATACATCTCCAAAAGAAGGTTTCTTTGATAAATATTTATATGAATATGATGGAATCAGTAATAGAGGAATAAAATTTTGAAAGCTGAACGTTGTGTTATATTGAGATACTTATGTAATTAATCTTTACATAGTGGAACTTAACCAGACAGACATAAAATGCCGTTGTCATCTACATTTATACGCTGCAAGCCACCAAACGGTGTGTGGCGGAGGGCACTTTACGTGCCACTGTCATTACCTTCTTTTCCTGTTCCAGTCGCGTATGGTTCGCGCGAAGAATGACTGCCGGAAAGCCTCCGTGCGCGCTCGAATCTCTCTAATTTTACATTCATGATCTCCTCGGGAGGTAGAAGTAGGGGGAAGCAATATATTCGATACCTCATCCAGAAACGCACCTTCTCGAAACCTGGACAGCAAGCTACACCGCGATGCAGAGCGCCTCTCTTGCAGAGTCTGCCACTTAAGTTTGCTTAACATCTCCGTAACGCTATCACGCTTACCAAATAACCCTGTGACGAAACGCGCCGATCTTCTTTGGATCTTCTCTATCTCCTCTGTCAACCCGACCTGGTACGGGTCCCACACTGATGAGCAATACTCAAGTATAGGTCGAACGAATGTTTTGTAAGCCACCTCCTATGTTGATGGAATGCATTTTCTAAGGACTCTCCCAATGAATCTCAACGTGGCACCGGCCTTATCAACAATTAATTTTATATGATCATTCCACTTCAAATCGTTCCGTACGCATACTCCCAGATATTTTACAGAAATAATTGCCACCAGTGTTTGTTCCTCTATCATATAATCATACAATAAAGGATCCTTCTTTTTATGTATTCGCAATATATTACATTTGTCTATGTTAAGTGTCAGTTGCCACTCCCTGCACCAAGTGCCTATCCGCTGCAGATCTTCCTGAATTTCGCTGCAATTTTCTAATGCTGCAGCTTCTCTGTATACTACAGCATCATTCGCGAAAAGCCGCATGGAACTTCCGACACTATCTACTAGGTCATTTATATATATTGTGAAAAGCAATGGTCCCATAACAATCACCTGTGGCACGCCAGAGGTTACTTTAACGTCTGTAGATGTCTCTCCATTGAGAACAACATGCTGTGTTCTGTTTGCTAAAAACTCTTCAATCCAGCCACACAGCTGGTCTGATATTCCGTAGGCTCTTATTTTGTTTATCAGACGACAGTGCGGAGCTGTATCGAACGGCTTCCGGAAGTCAAGGAAAATGGCATCTACCTGGGAGCCTGTATCTAATAATATCTGGGTCTCATGAACAAATAAAGCGACTTGGGCCTCACACGATTGCTGTTTCCGGAATCCATGTTGATTCCTACAGAGAAGACTCTGGGTTTCCAGGAATGACATGATACGCGAGCAAAAAACATGTTCTAAAATTCTACAACAGATCGATGTCAGAGATATAAGTCTATAGTTTTGCGCATCTGAACGACGACCCTTCTTGAAAACTGGGACTACCTGTGTTCTTTTGCAATCATTTGGAACGTTCCGTTCCTCTACAGACTTGCGGTACACGGTTGTTTGAAGGGGGGCAAGTTCTTTCGCGTACTCTGTGTAGAATCGAACTGGTATCCCGTCAGGTCCAGTGGACTTTCCTCTGTTGAGTGATTTCAGTTGCTTTTCTATTCCTTGGACACTTATTTCGATGTCAGCCATTTTTTCGTTTGTGCGAGGATTTAGAGAAAGAACTGTAGTGCGGTCTTCCTCTGTGAAACAGCTTTGGAAAAAGGTGTTTAGTATTTCAGCTTTACGCATGTCATCCTCTGTTCCATTGCCATCATCCCAGAGTGTCTGGATATGCTGTTTCGAGCCACTTACTGATTTAACGTAAGACCAGAACTTCCTAGGATTTTCTGTCAAGTCGGTACATAGAATTTTACTTTCGAATTCATTGAACGCATCACACATAGCCCTCCTTACGCTAACTTTGACATCGTTTAGGTTCTGTTTGTCTGAGAGGTTTTGGCTGCGTTTAAACTTGGAGTGAAGCTCTCTTTGCTTTCGCAGTAGTTTCCTAACTTTGTTGTTGAACCACGGTGGGTTTTTCCCGTCCCTCACAGTTTTACTCGACGCATACCTGTCTAGAACGCATTTTACGATTGCCTTGAACTTTTTCCATAAACACTCAACATTGTCAGTGTCGGAACAGAAATTTTCGTTTTGATCTGTTAGGTGGTCTGAAATCTGCCTTCTATTACTCTTGCTAAACAGATAAACCTTCCTCCCTTTTTTATATTCCTATTTACTTTCATATTCAGGGATACTGCAACGGCCTTATGATCACTGATTCCCTGTTCTGCGCGTACAGAGTCGAAAAGTTCGGGTCTGTTTGTTATCAGTAGGTCCAAGATGTTACCTCCACGAGTGAGTTCTCTGCTTAATTGCTCGATGTAATTTTCGGATAGTGCACTCAGTATAATGTCACTCGATGCTCTGTCCCTACCACCCGTCCTAAACATCTGAGTGTCCCAGTCTATATCTGGTAAATTGAAATCTCCACCTAAGACTATAACATGCTGAGAAAATTTATGTGAAATGTATTCCAGATTTTCTCTCCATTGTTCTGCCACTAATATCTTTAAAAAAAGATATAAAACATTAGTAAAGAATTAGCGCTCAGTCTCATTACTACCGACATTTTAAAATATCCTCGAGAACATATTCAGCACGTGCAGGTCTTATTACATTCGACGCCACATTGGGCGACCTGTGCGCCGGATGGGGATGAAACGATGATGAAGACAACACAACACCCTGTCCCTGAGTGGAGAAAATCTCCGACCCAGCCGGGAATCGAACCCGGGCCCGTAGGACGGAAAATAGTTCAGATTTCAAATGGATTTGACTGGACAATCTACATTTTCCTTAACAGCAGAAACACTAGTATCAGTATTCCAGAAATTATTATTATTTCTAATATTTTGCGTCGTCCTGGGGTTGTACTTAGTTGGCCTGCGTATACCAGGATGTCCGATTTTCGACATTTCTGAAAACATTTAAATGGAAGACTTCGTTTTCATTGTGTTTTGGCTGCGTGTCTTCGTAAGGGAATCACCAAGTATCTACGCCCGGACAACGTGTCTCGCGTAACAGATTTAAATTATAAACAAAAAGCTTCCTCGTGAATCAGTCTATCTTTTTGTGAAAGTCGTGTCAGAGCTTAGCCTTCACATACGGACAGAAAAACTTGGCGAGTAGTTTAGTACGAGGGGCGTTCAATAAGTAATGCAAAACATCTTTCTTTCTGAAAGCAAGTTGGTTTTTATTGAGGGCTCAAATACATCACATTATTACCCACTCTTTAGGCTACAAAACCCTATTTTTCAACATAATCTTCGTTCAATGCGACGGCCTTACGTCATCTTACTTGATGGAACTGTATGCCCACATGATACCACTTTACTCAAAAATGGTTCAAATGGCTCTAAGCACTATGGGACTTAATTTCTGAGGTCATCAGTCCCCTAGACGTAGAACTACTTAAACCTAACTAACCTAAGGACATCACACACATCCACGCCCCAGGCAGGATTCGAACCTGCGACCATAGCAGCAGCGCGGTTATGGACTGAAGCGCCTAAAACCGCTCAGCCACAGCGGCCGGCTACCACTCTAATGGTCGACGTCGGAGCCAACGTCTTCCTTTATAAATAGTCTCCCCATCATCCTGGTAACGCGCAAGCAATTCCGCACAGATGGTTCTTCGTTATCCTTTATGGCCTTCTGTTGGGCGGCAAGGAAGCCAGCGGGTACACATCTTTTGAGTACCCCAAGTGGTGTACGAGTGTGTCAGCACTACCAACAGAGACGTCCAGGTGTGCGGCGAGGTCTTTGATTGTGATCCGTCGATCATTTCGAATGAGAGTGTCAGGACGTTCCGACATTGCAGGAGTCACAACTGTGTGCGGTCGGCTGGCACGCGAGAGATCGCTCAGGTTTGCGCGACGTTGTTGCGATGATGACAGGCGCCTCGTCCAACGGCTCAACGTGCTTTTGTTCATTGCCAGGTCTCCATAGACATTTTGAAAGCACCTATAAATATCTGCGATGCTCTGGTTTTCCGCCAAAAGGCACTCAATGATGACTCCTTTACAGACGCCACTTTGAATGTTACGTTTAGAACCGCCCCCTATCGGAACTTCTTGGAAGTGTAGGGGTGAAGCGGGAATGTTCTACGATGACCCACAACAAATTCCGCATTTTTTTCAGCCGAAATTTGTCGAGAAAAAAGGTTACATTACTTACTGAACGCCCCTTTTAGTACGTAAACATAAGGAAAACGTGACTTTTTTTAGATAATTCATGTTCCTACGTAGGTGCTTGGACCATTATAAATAAACCTAAACGTCGACCTAAAAAATTCAACGAAATTAAGTAAGTCCCCTGTCATGAATTTGTTGTAATAGTCATATTTTCAATGAGTCTGCAACATTGTGTTTAACATATATGCACATATGCGATATGCGGCTTGTATAGACTAATATGGCGCGAGGCCGCATTCAGATATTCACTTTATTTATACGGAAAGATACGAAGTTTATTAACGACATTCGTAACGTTGCTAAGGACAGTCCAATTTTCAATGTGTCTCGTTGCTTGAGCGTCCTTTTTCTGTGGTACTCATAAACATAACACAGTGGGCGATATACTATGTTCTTACAGATCTGAAATGAGTATGTCTGTCATATACACTGTTTGGGCTAATATATCGCCCTCAAATATTAGACCCAGAGTGATTGCCAGTTGCGAGGAATCGAGGGCTGCTACCGTGGTTAGCACACTGGATTCACATTTGGGAGGACGACAGTTGAAACCGCCCCCGGCAATCCAGATTTAGGTTTCCCGTGATTTCCCTAAATCTCTCCAGGCGAATGCCGAGATGGTTCCTTTGAAAAGGGCACGGCCGATTTGTTTATCCACCCTTTCGTAATCCTAGCTTGAGCTCTGTCCTTAATGGCCTCACTGTCGACGGGTTGTTTACTCTAATCGTCCATCCTTTTCGAGGGCTTTTGCATCTGAACAACAATGTATACGATCGTTAGTCAGCCTCACAACATTTGAGCTATGGGAAAAATGTTCCTGCGCAGCGTAAAATCTTGCCGCTTCCATACTATAAAACAAGGGTCTATCGTGTCAAACTGTAAACACTCGTAACTGGATCAGAGTAAAATTGGAGGAGGAAAGGGAAATATTTAAGAGAGCTGTTATTCCAACAATTTCGAATTAAAAAGTTAACTGAAATAATTATCCATGTTTCTTCAGTGGCTCAAATTCAACGCGTAAGTTCCGTTGTCCATGCATTACGAAATATGCGACCGCTAATCACGACTCTGATCGCCGAATCAAACGAGGGTACAATTTCATGTTGACTGTCTGCAGTAATATGAGTTTTTAAAGCGACGCCAAACACATTTACTCATGTTGATACCATGCCTTGGTATAAGGTTACAGGTTTTGGAATAATGTTTAAGAATACTGTTTCCCGAGTGTAGCTTACCGGTTTCAAAAGTGTATAGTTTGCGTTTGAACAAACCTTATGAGATGGGTGCAGTTAGCAGTAGGTACATTTATTTTGAACATGTGACTGAAGAAAAGTGGATGGAACAGCTAAGCAGAAGTCGTTCATCGCTCAGCGTAGCGTAGCTCTGCGACAAGCATAGAAGTAATTGTAACGCGTATCACGTACAAGAATTTAACGAATATCACGTCAGCAAGACTTCTCTTCAGTGTTCGCAAGAACGTCCCGCTGACGATGAACCTCAACGATTGGACTGTAGTAGTTGAGTGATTGAATTGTTAATTGTGGACTTCTTTGTTCACGCTTGATGACGCAGGTGACGTCGGTAGTTTGAAGGAAAGGCAGTTACATCTGTGGAGATACGCTTTCAATATCACCTTGTATGAGAATTGCAATATCACCGTGTGTGAACACAGTATCTTGCAATACTAGAGTCTTTGCTTTGAGGATCGGCTTGTTAAATGTTTGAGTCTTTTTGGAAAGTTCTTGTATAGGCTACAAGTCCGTCCTTTTTTTTCCTTTTTGTTTTTGTTGTAGAGCGCTGACGAGCGCTTCCGCCAATGGCAGTGAAGGATTCACCATCGTGGTGTACAGTCATTTATTACGCTGAATACACGCATCGGACTTCAGTTTTATGAAGTACTGAACTGAGTGTTGTTTTCAGACTTAGGTCATTGCCTACAGGCGAAGATACACGAGATGCAATTGGAAAGTTTTAAGAATGGATCCGCTACTGCTTAGTGGTTTGGCGGGCAGATACACGGAGGGTGGGGAGCGAGTCATTGCCTTGTCCTTGAATGCCCTCTGATAGGGAACTGCGTTTCCTTTATTCAGTTCGTTGTGGCAGCTGGTTGGGTGTGGGTCTGTTAGGGCTTGTTGCCGGATTCTGTCTGCGTGAAAATGGACGTAAAAACAGAGCAACGAGTTTCTGTGAAATTTTGTTTTAAAACCGGGAATTCAGTTTCTGAGACTTACGAACTATTAAAAACAGCTTTTGGTGGTAATTGTATGAGCCAGTAAAGTGTTTTTGTCTAGTTCAACAGATTTAAAAATTGCCGCGAATCATTTGAAGATGAACCACGGTCCGGCTGTCCTTACACCTCAAAAACAAATAAAATATTGTGAAAGTTCGCGACTTGGTGTGCTCTGATCGTAGACTTACAATTAGGCAGATGGCTGATGAATTTAATTTAAGTTTCTACGCAGTTTAGTCAATTTTACTTGAAGATCTAAACATGCGTCGAGTGTCCGCAAAATTCATTCCAAAAGTGTTGTCAAGTGACCAGAGACAATAGCGACTTGGAGTGGGCCAAGATCTCATTAATCGGACTAAAAATGACCAAGATTTGTTAAATAGGGTAATTACAGGTGACGAATCGTGGGTATATGGATATGATCCTGAAACCAAAGAGCAGTCTTCGCAGTGGAAGACTCCAGTTTCACCACAACCGAAAAAAGCACGGGAAAGTCGGTCGAAGGTGAAGACAATGTTGGTGATTTTTTCGATTCTTCCGGTATTGTGCATCATGAATTTACCCTTGGAGGACAGAAAATTAACCAGGAACACTACAAATGTGTCCTTGAGCATTTGTGCGAAGACGTGCGGAAGAAAAGGCCTGCATTGTGGAAAGAAAGGAGTGGGTGCTACACTCCATCGTTGAATTTTTGACCAAATTCAAAATCCCTGTGCTTCCACAACCGCCATATTCCCCTTATTTGGCCCCTGCGGATTTCTACCTCTTTCCTAAACTAAATTGTCACCGAAATGGAAGCGATTTGACTCGATTGAAGACATCCAGGTAAATACGGAGAACGTCCAAACGTGGAAACACCGTTGAGGTCGGTGTGTTCAGTCAGAAGATGACTATGTTGAAGGAGGTGCATCACAGTAGCATGTAAGTACCAGTATTGTACAATTACAAGCCCATTCTTAACTTTTCAATCACAACTAGTATGAGTGATGTGAAGTGTGCGAGATAGAAGAAAAGTAATAAATTTATAAACACACGTTGGCAAACAGATGTAGTGCATTTATTTACAGAATGATAGTCAAGAGAGTAAACCGTTGAATATTTCGCAGGAGAGCTGTGTAGTTTGGTAGGTACGAGACGAGGTACTGGCGGAAGTAAAGTTAAGAGGAGGGATCGGGAGTCATGCTTGGGTAGCTCTCTTGGTAGAGAGCACTTGCCCCCGAAAGGCAAAGGTCCCGAATTCGAAAATTGGTCTGGTATACAGTTTTAATCTTCCAGGAAGTGACATATAAGAGCACATTCCTCTGCAGACAGGAAATTCATTCTGGATGTTGAACTTTGTTAGTGTCACGACAGCATAACGGAACAGCTTTACTTTTACGTTCACGTGGTGTGTTGTGGATATTTGAAATGATTTAGTAATGATTGTTTAGTGATAATTGTGCGGAATTGAAGTTATAAAATAGTTGTAAAAGTAAATCGTGATTAGTAATTGCATTTTTATTGCAATATTAAATAGTCAAAGACTTAAGAAAATCGTAATTGTAAAATCTGAACTCTTCCTAAGGATTAATCTTATTATTACGAAAAGAATTAGTATTCTGCCGAAGAAATGTGGAAGCAATTAGGCCTGAGGACGGTCAAGCTTCTATACTTGTCTTTCCGTTTCGGGAACGCATTTTCCACGTGGGAAAATGCACAGTAGGCTGACCCAGTTTACGGCTTCCAGATAGGCTTGCAGATAGGCCGTCAGGTTTCCGTGTTTTGGAAAGCCTTTTATGTCGAACGATGTATACCGCATGTAGGTAGCAGTAGTTGAGTAAAGTCATTCATTGGTGTTCTCGTCAAGATTTTAAATATTTTGTGCTAACATTGGTATAATTTATGGCAGAGATGGATAATTAGCACTTCTGCAATAATAGCCTCTGATAGTCCATCGAATTACGATAATCAAAACCAACAGCTGTGCTGTAATCCAACGTCGTTTATTCAAAACATGTTACCAATTTGTGCGGCATCTTGAAGCCTCTGTATATGGAAACACACATAGCATGATACAAGAGCGTGGGAGTACAAACAACATAAATCATAATTTGTGGTTAAAAAGGGGAAAAACAACATCGTAAAATTGCGTAATAAAAATACACTATTGTTATCCGTACTAAAGTAAATTCAGCATCTAATTTATATTCCTTAATTGTTTTTATATATACTTTAATCCAATAATAACATACCCCAATGGCATTATCCACCCCAAGGAACTCACATATATAATGAATTACATCAGCAAAGCAATTGAAGTCACATACATCTCTAACTGGAACACCTACGAATGTGGGATATACTAATAACAAAAGATGATACAAGCTAGTAACATAATACCAAATGGCTACAGTGAACAAATGCAAAAGAATCTAATGAATAAACGTTCAATGGGTAATACAGAACCACCGAAATAATAACATATACTCTAAGACCTCTAATACATAAACAATGTAAAACACGGTCTAAAACCTAGTATACAAATAAACACAAGCTCGACTGATATTACTCAACAGCAACCTAATCATATCTCCAACGTCCACGACACTAGCATACAAAAGTGTAACCTGTGTAAGTAAAAGACCCTAGATGCAATATCTCCAAAGTAACAACAGAACAAGTCATCAACGTTTCTAATAATTGCTGGAAATTTACTTGATGTAAAGCATTGTTTCCAACATCAGTATGTACCCACAGAGTTAAAAGAAACGTAAATGATACATGTCTACGAATTACTGCCGAAGAACATCTCAATAGCCATCGTCATTTCCAAGTGGCTGCTGAGGTAATTTGTAGTTTGTGTTAGCTGATTGTGTTACTTGCAAATTTTTCAATGTGTGGTATTGGAATGGTTGTGTTGACCATTCGGTCTGGATATTTAACGACCACTTCCTGTTTTTAAGGTGTGTGAACGTGTCGTTTGTTTGCCCTTTTACTACTTTGTGTATATGTATGTATGTATGTATGTGTGTGTGTGTGTGTGTGTGTGTGTGTGTGTGTGTGTGCAGTATTCGATGACTTTGTTCCGGGTGATGTTACGCTATTAATGAATGACTTCAACTGACACTTTTGTTTTTGTTTTAAGTGTGTGGTTGAATCTGGTTCACTAGTAACTAGGAGTGGGTTCAGTGTTGATTTTCTCTGTACATAGTGATTTTTGGGCGCACAGTTTAGTTTTACACTGGTGTTCCGCTATCGCAATGTAGTTTAGGTGTGCAGAGTTTTAAGATATGAATTATGCATTTCGACTATATTACTTCACGTAGACTGCGACTGGATATGGGACTCATGGCAACACATTTTGCTAGGTTAGCGAGAACATATAAGGATGTGCTCGGAGTTTGTCAGGGTTGTGTAAGTTATTGTCTGGGTTCCCCTTCTTATGGAATCATCAGAGTTCATTGTCTTGGTCTTGTATGTTAATACATGTGTTCTTGATTGTATTCTGCTGGATTCCCATACGGACGTTTCTAATTTCATGTTTCTGTGTGTGTATGTCCACTTACGTGGCTACTGGTTTTACTGATTGACTTCTACTAGATTACTTTGTAGGCTATTGTTGGATATGAATAGTGGATTTTCTACACGAGATGTTCTTTGGCAATTGTTAGTCGACATATATAATTTATGTTACTTTTAACCCTGTGGATGCATATTGACTGTGGATGTTACTAATTTGAGAAACTTGGTTTGACGTCAAGTAAGTTTCCTGGAATTAACAGAAACATTGGTGACATGTTTCGTTGTTACTTTGGAGATATTGCATCTAGGGTCATTTACTTAACAAGTGGCACATTTGTATGCCAGTGTCGTGGACCTCAGGGATTTGGGGTTGCTATAGAATAATATCAATGGAGCAACCCTATGGCTGGGTTTCTGTAGAGTACTATCAATCGTGCATGTGTTTATTTGTATGCTAGGTTTTAGACCGTGTTTCACATTGTCTATGTATTAGAGGTCATTAGAGCATATATTATTATTTCGGTGGGTTGAACGTTTATTCATTATGTTTTTTTGCATTTGTTCACTCCAGCCGTTTGGTATTACGTAATTAGTTTGTTTCGTTTTTTATTATTGGTATATCTCATAATCGTAGGCGTTCCAGTTACGGATATATATGGCTTCGATTGTTTTCCTGGTGTACTTCATTGTACACGTGGGTTCCCCTCGGGAACATTGCGTCATTGGTGTGTGTTATTATTGGATTAATGTGTACATAAAAAAGAATTAAGGAATATGAGTTAGATACTGAATTTACTTTTGCATGGATAACAAAGGTATATTTTTATTATGTGATTTTTTCCCTTTTTAACCACAAACTATGATTTCTGCATACTCCTCTGTCATGCTATGTGTGTTTCCATCTACTGAGGCATGAGACAATTAAACGTCTCGAAGACTACGCAACGTACGAACAAAATGTTCTGGGTGAAAGGATAAAGGGACACTCGTCTGTGCTACAATTGGCTACCTCCAGAACATCCCTTCTGCGTGAGCGAGGTCAAGTTTCTATTTTCAAACGGAAAGCCCTCCATTTTATTGCATATTACGATTCTACGACAAAAAGTACATACAGGTTACTCAAACCATTGTTTACCATTCGTGGGAGGTGACGCTGTAATTGGCAAATAACATGTGTGCTTGTTTTGGCAATTAAGAACCGACGCATTTTGTTCTAGATTTCATTTATGTTGTATACGTAGACGTTTATGTGCTAATGGTTGATATTTACATTAGAAATTGATCCTAGTGTTTCAAATTTAATTTTACGGCACAATATAGTCAGCCTTTTCATTGTCTCGTTATAATCTAGGTTTAACGCTATCCAGGAACAATGACGTGGATGTAATAGTTTTCTGTTCCAGTCGGGACGCTCGGTGTCTGTGACTTACCTTACCTTTCACCATTGGAATGCTTGATTTGGATGAGTCTTCTTGTCTCTCAACATTGCGGTTCTTGATTTCGGGAAGTCCCCTTGTCTCTCACCACTCGGGTGCTTCTTGCAGCTTTGCAGTAAATTAAAGGTCTTGCGATCTTCTCTGCAACAGATACAACACCCACTACGTCAGCTGTGCCAGAACAGCTTCCAGGGAGGTTTAGTGCCGAGACGTTCGGTGTTCGTCATAAAGGCCCCGGCGCTGCAGTGGGGCGTGGTACATGGTGGGGCGCTGAGCAATAGGGCGCCCACGTGAGTGTTTACACGATATGTGTGTATCCAAGGCAGCTGCACCTGTCACTACCACATCATGTACATTATACTTTATTACAATGGTTGGGGTTTATATTTCGCGGTAGCCGCGTAGCGGCCAGTGCAAGACGGGATGGAAATACGAAGTCCGCTTGCTTAGCTGGGTGGTAACGTGCTCGCCTCCCGTGCAAGCGCGCCTGGGTTCGATTTCCGGCTGGGTTGGGGATTTTCTCCAGTCGGGGACTGGGAGTTGTGTTGTCTTCATCATCATTTCATCCTCATCACCGGCGTGCAAGTCACCCAATGTGATGTCGACTGAAATAAGACTTGCACTTAGCGGCCGAATTTCCCCGGATGGGACATCCTGGTCAATGATGCCATACGCTCATTTCCATTTTCAACGCACGCTAAAACCAGACACCTTGATGGCGGTGTTCGAGGGTGGCCACTGAAATCAAGTATACGATGGTCTGGGGACTCATCATAATCAACCCCATAGGGAACAGAAAACTACGTTATCGTACAAGTAGCTTGTTTGCCAGAAATATCAATATCTAGTCAAATTATTTGTACTGTACAATCACATTTGTAACACTCAGGTAACGTTTGAATATCAATCTTTTCTTCTTCTTCTTGCTGGTGCCTTTATCCCACATTTTGCGCAGGTTCGGCATGGTTAATGTCGGATTTGGCATGGTTAATTTTAAGGGGTAGCCAGATGTCCTTCCTGTCACCACCCCATACCCCCCAAGACGGAATGAGTGTATCCCACCTGTCTGCGTCTAGTGTAAACCATGAAACTGTGCGAACGTTTTTCAAATGTCTGCAAGGCGTGTAACTGAGGCGGGATGTGGGGACCAGCCCAGTATTCACCTAGTGAGATGTGGAAAACCGCCTAAAAACCATATATAGGCTGGCTGGCACACTGGCCCTCGTCGTAATCCTCAGGACCGATTCGATCTGGAGCCAGCGCGCCTACCCGAGTCCAGGAAAATGCGCATTATCACTCTCAGCTAACCTCGTGGGTAACGTTTGAATATCAATATCAACTGTTAAACACAAAGGTTTACAGTTACATCGTAGATAAGACGTAGAATCAAATGCATCGTTTCTTAATTTTAAACACAGGTACACTTGATATTTGTCTATTATGGTGCCACCTGCCACGAATGGAGAACAGCAGTTTTAGAGAACCGTACGTAATTTTTGGCGTAGAATCAGAATATGCAATAAAATTGGAGGTTCCCATTTGAAACTACAAAGTTGTCCCGGCCACGCAAGAGGAGTGGTTAGGAGGTGGCCAGTTGTAGCGCAGGCATTTGTCCTCTACACTGATATTAACTTTTCACCTTCAACGTTTTTCTCGAATGATGCGTCGTTTTCGAGATATTTAGTTTTCTCAAGTTAAAACAAACTCCCTAAACGTTCTATTTCTTGTATTCGTATCGTTTATCATCCACGTTTCACTTTTCCTACAGGCCTACACTCCAAACAAAGACCTTCAAGAAAGAAGCGCTACAACATAAATTTACGAATGTCGTCGATGTTATCACATTTCTCTGGTTTTGAAACACCTTTCTCGCTATTTCCAGTATTCATTTTAAATTCAATCCAGTTCGGCTATCGTCAGTAACTTTAATGCGCAAATAGCGAAACTCATCTACCAACTGTATCGTCTTATTTCCTAATCTAATGTCGCCTGATGTGAATCGACAACATCCCATTAACTTTCTTTTGTTTTTGTTAATATTCATGTTATAACTTCTTTTCAAGAAACTGTCCTTTTCGTCGTTCAGTTTACCTTCAACTCATTTGGTCTGTGACAGAATTAGCTCATTAAATTTTTTTATTGTCTCCGAGAACTTTAATTCATTTTTAAATTTCTCTTTGGTTTCCATTACTGCTTTCTCGGTGTACAGATTAAATAACATCGGGGATAGCTTCACCCCCGTCTCACTCAATTTCAACAACTCCATCCCTTTCATGTCATTTGACTTTTATTATTGCACTCTGGTTTTCGTACATGTAGTAGATAACGTATTTTATCCCTGCTACCTTCAGAATTTCAAGATTGTATTCTACATCTACGTCTATATACTCTGAAAGCTCGCAATATATTCCAGAAAATACTGTCACAAGGGTTCTTTAAAGGTACAAATGCTTTAACTTCGGTTCGCCTTCCTTTAGTCTACCTTGTAAGATAAATTGTAAGGGCAGTATGGCCTCACATGTTCCTGCATTCCTTCAAAACTCAAAATGACCTTCCCCATGGTTTTCTCCTGTAAATCTTTGAATTCTTCTGTGAATAATGCGTGTTAGTAATTTTCAGCCATGATTTATCAGACTGATGGTTCGATAACATTCACACGTCATCACATGCCTTCCCTGTAATTGCAATAATTACATTCTTCTTGACGTCTGTTGGTATTTTTCCTGTCTCATGTACTTTGCCTATCAGGTGTAAAATTTTTTTAATACCATGCGTTCCCAAGGACCTAAAAAATGTTGGAAAGATACTTAGGTGCCTTGTTTCGAATTAAGCCTCACAGTGCTCTTTCAAATACTTCTCGCAGTGTTTTATCTCTCATCCCACCTTTATGTACTTCTCTTCCCTTTGAATGACACTCTCCTCCTTTTCTTTATACAGTTCTTCAGTGTGTAGCTTTCATCTTTCAGACTTACCTTCCTATAGGTGGCACCTATGTTACCTATTGTCACACAAGCTTCCAGCGCTTTTCATTTCACCTCTAGCATTTCCTGAATCTGACCCTTTCAACTTACTGTCAGTCTCATTTTTTAAACATCCGAGTACGTTCTTCAGATGGATCTGTCGGCTCTAGGTATAGCTACGATTTTGTTGCAGGGATAAGAAGGGGGTAAGAAGGTGGTTGTGTATGTCATGGGAGATTAAATGAACTAGAAAAAAGGTACTCCACTTAGGGGTTGGTAGCTTTAACAGCATCGTGTGGCATGGAGAAGTTTAGATATTATCTGGAACGTTGAAATTTCATCCTAGAGAGAGAAACCAAGCACTCAGGTGGATATCAGCCAGTTTCGAGAACTGTTTGTATTATCAGGTAGGCAATGAGAGTTCTAGCCTTTAAGTACGAGGTGCATAACATATGGGGCTTTGAGTCATATGAGTATGTTTGACTGCAGTGAGAATAACCAAGGAGATGATCAGCTCTGATTCGATAATGACTTCGATGTTGTCTCAGATTCCACATTTATTTCACAATATTGGAGAAATACTAGATAAAGACGAATGCATTCGTGAAATTAAAGAAGGGCTTCAGAAAGGTGAAACAACTAAACCCTCCGTTTTGAGAGAGAAAGTAGTGCATCGTCTGTCACTTGCAGATGATGAATTTAAGATAGTAGCTGCCAAGAAATTGGTTCAGTTGTTGTTCTGTGTTTTCACGAATCACCAGTAGGGAGGCATCTATGAGTGCACAAGACGCGTGATAAATGTAGCAGCAGCTTATATGCTCAGGTATGGATAAGGAAATTCCTAAAAGAGTATCAAATTGTAACATGTGTGCTTTTAGTTAACCGGCCCAAAATACCGAGGTAGGCTCTTTGGCCTCCAAGCCAGCGGAAACGGTCTTCCAGAGAACACATGTAGGTTTTAAGGGTCTGTTTCGTAGGTCAAACATAGGATCGGGTATACTTTGGTTTGTGTTAATGCATTTAAGTGTTTCCTCTGGTTATTACCCACCAAGGTGACGACTGCTAAGTTTTTATCCAAAATTTTCAGAGGATTTTCGGTACCTTTGGGCTTCCACAGACTTAAGTGACTGATTATGTGATCCCATTTACAGCTCATAGTTTTAAGCAGTTTTACTTTGGCAGGGGACTTTGCCATGTAACAACACCTCCTTACTATCGTAATCCATCTTACATGGCCCGCATTAACAGAAGTCTTAGGTTGGCCCAGATAGCTACTACAGCAATGATGAGAGTCGATTGAATCTATTGCTCACTTGGTTAACATGGCGTTTCACACTGAAAGTCATGAAAACCATCAGTCCACACGTGGTAGTTGGCTCCTTGGCTACTGTACAACAACTCTGCTGTGTGAATTGTGGTCTACTGATGACCTCTTGCCTGAAAAGAGAAATGCTCAACAAGTGGTTGCATAATGGAGCTTGGCCAAAAAAGAATTTTAAAGAGGGAACCTATGCGGTGTATGTAATGCGGAGCGATGGACAAATACATGTCAAGATGTCAAGAATATCTTTTTTATTAATTTTCAGGATTAGTAAGGCCTCTGGAATGTTGACCAAGAAGTTGTTGCCCAGATTTAAGGGTCCATTTGAGATTGAAAGGCTTCTCACCTCCTTATTGTTTTGTTAAGTGACCTACACATGGGCAAGGAAATCAAGGCTTCTCAGGTTGAGCTGGATTTTCCGGGCTGATGTGGTTACTAAAATGGGGGGCGGAGGGGTGGGGGGAGAGGGAGGTCTATGCATCAGTTGTAGCACTATTTTACCTAGTTTTCTGAGGTTGGCACTACTTCCTGTGATTTGCTGCTGGTTAGCGTGGCGCGACACTCTAGTGGAGGAAGTGTTTATTTAGCGATGCAGTAGGCTGAGAATAAGGACTGTGAATGGGGCCACGAGTGTTGGCAGTGCTGATCGCCCGCCGGTAGAAGATTGGCTACAGGTAGAGACTGGGCATCATTGTGTGAAATCCCCCATATGCAAGGCAGCTGTTGTGGCATTCTGAGCGGATCAGACTTGATGCACTGGAACCTCTGACTTATGGATATTGGTTGTAGTGATTCGGTGTTCCTTGTATCTCAGAAACACTAAGCTATACTATGTACATGATGTGCATGTAGCTAGCTGCCAAGCAACATCATTCACTGTACTCAGCAGGAAGTGTGATCCAGTGTTTTCTAAAACCGGCATCATGTGATACCTATCAACAGACAGTGCGTCGCTAGGCTGTGTTAATAACAGATGAGGAGTGGCGGCTGCTCAGTGTGTATTATATTGCTGTATAGGACACAGATTTAGTATAGATTGTATATCATTAGTTGGACAGACGGTTGCTAGATGCTTTTGTATGTTACGATTAACGATGCTGTTATCGTAATGATGTGCACCATGAGTAGCATGATAGAATGAGGTATGATTCTTTTCTGTTTCTAATACTGAACTGTTTCTGGTTATTTTCTGTGGTATTATTTTCCGCCTTGTCCATGCAGATGTGGGCTGAGGTTCGTGTATCAAGGTGCATGTTTATATCCGTTTTCAAATGGCAAACATCCATGGTCCTTCAAAAGGGAGGCTAACGTTCCTAATTTGTTAGTATTGATGATAAACATTTGATATTTTAGACTCAACAGATTTCTAAAGTTGCCTTACACCTGCTTCTTTTCTCATGCTATTGTTGATGATGCAAATTCATTTGAATTTTATTTAGTTTGAGTCTTTATTAATAATTTATTTCTGTGTCAATATTTGGTATTGGAAACATTCTGTATGTAAATGCTGTAGTTGTAGCCGTCTGGCCTGATCAGATAAAATCTGTATCTGTATGATACTGTTTATTCAGATTATCGATGTATGTATAAATATTGTACCTGTAACCCAAACTCAGTCAGCCGATTCTCCCCTTAATCCTAATGGCCCAACTATACATATCACATATACAAATACACTTTATCTCATACAAGGTTATCATTCGCTTGTTCCTGACTCTTTAATGAGTTATTACTCAAACAGCCCGTTCTGCATTTAGGGATAGGGAATGAAAAGTACCTTTTCCTTTCCTTCACACTCCCTCGGTATCAAGTACACGCTTGCGTGCACTACGGAGCACGAGTTTCATATCTCAAAGTAAGTTTACACACACATTCTTATTTCCATTGCCTCTTGTATATCTGGGACCCCATAATTTGAAATAAGGACTGGAATCGGTTTTTGCTCAAATATTTTGAGCTTATTCGTGTGAGGTTGTGTCCGGCAAAAGCGAATTTTCCTAGATTTCGATACTTCATATGATGCTTACCTTTTTGTACAGCGCTGGTAAACGATTCGAATAGGTTATTCCACATAACTACTCCCCAGGACTCTGAGGCTGTAACTGTCCTTCACAGGGCGCAACATCTCTTCGAGTTTCATATGCGGCCGAAAATCGATTTTGTCTTAGATTATCCAATTGTATTCGAATTTGCTCCACAAAACGAAAGTAACGTGGTGTGTTGATCTTGTCGTATTGCTTGAGAAGATTTGTATTTGCTGTTTCGGGAGACACCTGACATCAAAGAGATGGTGTAATCTATAACTCGGTAGAGCTCCGTCATGTTTCACTTTTGCTTCTCATTAATCACAGTTATCCCTCTCGTCCGTCTTTACCGTAGAGTACCTTCCAAAATATCAGAAGAAATTCAATTTGTAATGAACCCGACGAATCATGGATATTGCCATGTTGAAATAGGTTGTGTGCCTCAACGATACACATAGCCCAAACGTAGGTGCAACCACGTCGAAGCGTTATCTGAGTATGGGCTTTCAGAAGCTGTAGAAGATGATTGACTGACATGGTCTTGTAAGAAATGAAGTAGAGAAAAGGAATACGGATGTTTAAAAAATGAGACTGACAGTAAGTTGAAAGTGTCAGATTCAGGAATTGCTAGAGGTGAAATGAAAAGCGCTAGTAGCTTGTGTGACAATAGGTAACATAGGTGCCACCTATAGGAAGGTAAGTCTGAAAGATGAAAGCTACACACTGAAGAACTGTATAAAGAAAAGGAGGAGAGTGTCATTCAAAGGGAAGAGAAATACATAAAGGTGAGATGGGAGATAAGACACTGCGAGAAGTATTTGAAAGAGCATTGTGAGGCTTAATTCTAAACAAGGCACCTGAAGTATCTTTCCAAAATTTTTTAGGTCCTTGGGAACACATGGTATTAAAAAAATATTACACCTGATAGGCAAAGTACATGAGACAGGAAAAATACCAACAGACGTCAAGAAGAATGTAATTATTGCAATTACAGGGAAGGCAGGTGATGACGTGTGAATGTTATCGAACCATCAGTCTGATAAATCATGGCTGAAAAATACTAACACACATTATTCACAGAAGAATTCAAAGATTTACAGGAGAAAACCATGGGGAAGGTCATTTTGAGTTTTGAAGGAATGCAGGAACATGTGAGGCCATACTGCCCTTACAATTTATCTTACAAGGTAGACTAAAGGAAGGCAAACCGAAGTTAAAGCATTTGTACTTTTAAAGAACCCTTGTGACAGTATTTTCTGGAATATATTGCGAGTTTTCAGAGTATATAGACGTAGATGTAGAATACAATCTTGAAATTCTAAAGGTAGCAGGGATAAAAAACTAGATTGGGAACGTTATCTACTACATGTACGAAAACCAGAGTGCAATTATAAAAGTCAAATGACATGAAAGGGATGGAGTTGTTGAAATTGAGTGAGACAGGGGTGAAGCTATCCCCGATGTTATTTAATCTGTACACCGAGAAAGCAGTAAAGGAAACCAAAGAGAAATTTAAAAATGAATTAAAGTTCTCGGAGACAATAAAAAATTTAATGAGCTAATTCTGTCACAGACCAAATGAGTTGAAGGTAAACTGAACGACGAAAAGGACAGTTTCTTGAAAAGAAGTTATAACATGAATATTAACAAAAACAAAAGAAAGTTAATGGGATGTTGTCGATTCACATCAGGCGACATTAGATTAGGAAATAAGACGATACAGTTGGTAGATGAGTTTCGCTATTTGCGCATTAAAGTTACTGACGATAGCCGAACTGGATAGAATTTAAAATGAATACTGGAAATAGCGAGAAAGGCGTTTCAAAGCCAGAGAAATGTGATAACATCGACGACATTCGTAAAGTTATGTTGTAGCGCTTCTTTCTTGAAGGTCTTTGTGTGGAGTGTAGGCCTGTAGGAAAAGTGAAACGTGGATGATAAACAATACGGATACAAGAAGTAGAACGTTTAGGGAGTTTGTTTTAACTTGAAAAAACTAAATATCTCGAAAACGACGCATCATTCGAGAAAAACGTTGAAGGTGAAAAGTTAATATCAGTGTAGAGGACAAATGTCTGCGCTACAACTGGCCACCTCCTAACCACTCCTCTTGCGTGGCCGGCACAACTTTGTATTTTCAAATGGGAACCTCCAATTTTTATTGCATATTCTGATTCTACGCGAAAAATTACGTACGGTTCTCTAAAACTGCTGTTCTCCATTCGTGGCAGGTGGCACCATAATAGACAAATATCAAGTGTACCTGTGTTTAAAATTAAGAAACGATGCATTTGATTCTACGTCTTATCTACGATGTAACTGTAAACCTTTGTGTTTAACAGTTGATATTGATATTCAAACGTTACCCACGAGGTTAGCTGAGAGTGATAATGCGCATTTTCCTGGACTCGGGTAGGCGCGCTGGCTCCAGATCGAATCGGTCCTGAGGATTACGACGAGGGCCAGTGTGCCAGCCAGCCTATATATGGTTTTTAGGCGGTTTTCCACATCTCACTAGGTGAATACTGGGCTGGTCCCCACATCCCGCCTCAGTTACACGCCTTGCAGACATTTGAAAAACGTTCGCACTGTTTCATGGTTTACACTAGACGCAGACAGGTGGGATACACTCATTCCGTCTTGGGGGGTATGGGGTGGTGACAGGAAGGACATCTGGCTACCCCTTAAAATTAACCATGCCAAATCCGACATTAACCATGCCGAACCTGCGCAAAATGTGGGATAAAGGCACCAGCAAGAAGAAGAAGAAAAGATTGATATTCAAACGTTACCTGAGTGTTACAAATGTGATTGTACAGTACAAATAATTTGACTAGATATTGAAATTTCTGGCAAACAAGCTACTTGTACGATAACGTAGTTTCCTGTACCCTATGGGGTTGATTATGATGAGTCCCTAGACCATCGTATACTTGATTTCAGTGGCCACCCTCGAACACCGCCATCATGGTGTCTGGTTTTAGCGTGCGTTAAAAATGGAAATGAGCGTATGGCATCATTGACCAGGAGGTCCCATCCGGGGAAATTCGGCCGCCAAGTGCAAGTCTTATTTCAGTCGACATCACATTGGGTGACTTGCACGCCAGTGATGAGGATGAAATGATGATGAAGACAACACAACTCCCAGTCCCCGACTGGAGAAAATCCCCAACCCAGCCGGAAATCGAACCCAGGCCCGCTTGCACGGGAGGCGAGCACGTTACCAGCCAGCTAAGCAAGCGGACTTTGTATTTCCATCCCATCTTGCACTGGCCGCTACGCGGCTACCGCGAAATACAAACCCCAACCATTGTAATAAAGTAAAACGTACATGAAGTGGTAGTGACAGGTGCAGCTGCATTGGATACACACATATCGTGTAAACACTCACGTGGGCACCCTATTGCTCAGCGCCCCACCATGTACCACGCCCCACTGCAGCGCCGGGGCCTTTATGACGAACACCGAACGTCTCGGCACTAAACCTCCCTGGAAGCTGTTCTGGCACAGCTGACGTAGTGGGTGTTGTATCTGTTGCAGAGAAGATCGCAAGACCTTTAATTTACTGCAAAGCTGCAAGAAGCACCCGAGTGGTGAGAGACAAGGGGACTTCCCGAAATCAAGAACCGCAATGTTGAGAGACAAGAAGACTCATCCAAATCAAGCATTCCAATGGTGAAAGGTAAGGTAAGTCACCGACACCAAGCGTCCCGACTGGAACAGAAAACTATTACATCCACGTCATTGTTCCTGGATAGCGTTAAACCTAGTTTATAACGAGACATTGAAAAGGCTGACTATATTGTGCCGTAAAATTAAATTTGAAACACTAGGATCAATTTCTGATGTAAATATCAACCATTAGCACATAAACGTCTACGTATACAACATAAATGAAATCTAGAACAAAATGCGTCGGTTCTTAATTGCCAAAACAAGCACACATGTTATTTGCCAATTACAGCGTCACCTCCCACGAATGGTAAACAATAGTTTGAGTAACCTGTATGTACTTTTTGTCGTAGAATCGTAATATGCAATAAAATGGAGGGCTTTCCGTTTGAAAATAGAAACTTGACCTCGCTCACGCAGAAGGGATGTTCTGGAGGTAGCCAATTGTAGCACAGACAAGTGTCCCTTTATCCTTTCACCCAGAACATTTTGTTCGTACGTTGCGTAGTCTTCGAGATGTTTAATTGTCTCATGTTAAAACAAACAACATGTGTATGGTGTTGTGATGTGCAAGGCCATGTATGTACACGTTTGACGTGTGTGGTGTGAGAGGTAGTGTCTGTCCCCGCATAGCACGAAACCTGGTTTTAAATGTGACTCACATATCACCAACTCCATACATTGGGAAATGGCCAGAGGTCGAAACTGGCCAGTAATGTGATTCATATACAAACTGCAGTAAAGATATCTTGCTTAATAAAACTGACAACGTACGATCGATTTTAAATGGTTTCATCATTTAAAAATGTAGACACTAATCGCTTGATTCATGTCTGTAAGTAGGATCGAGTGCGATGCTTCCGTCTCCCCACGGAACGGAATATTTTTCTTTGGGTTCCATTTACTACTTCAGTGGTTCATAATCTGGAAGTAATTGCCCTCTGAGGAGTGAAAACAACAAGCGATCGATCATCGTTTAGTCAAGACTTTTTAAAAGAATGTCTAGCATTACTATTTCATTAGACTGCAATAGACATTAGATCATCGTCAGTCACCTGACATCCACGGCTGAACGAAGGCCTCTTCTTGATCCGTCCATGTACCGCAATATCCAGCTTTGCTATTACAGTCTGTTTTATAATGTCATTCACCCACACTCCAAAGATAGTCGTCTCTGTCTTTTCTTTGTTCTTGCAATTCATCATCTATCATCCATTCACCTACCTCCCCGTCTTCGTACGTTTCATTCTCATTAGAATCATAATTATGTTTTGCAGTCCAGTCTATTATGGCCGTGCTGGTCTAGCACTCTGTTCCCCAGTGGAGGTCCCGGGTTCTTTCCCTGATAAAAGTGGAGATTGTTCCTCGTTCGAGTTCGACCATGACGACCTCATGTACACTCAGCCTATCAAACCTATCATGAAATGAATTCGACATATTTGAAGCTTAGTTTTGAGAAATCTATTTAATTGACCAAAACCAGCATACGCCCTCTTCATTCTTGTGTTTAGTTCATTCATTGTTCATGAAGTCGTAGAATTCTGTCTTTTTTTTCAGAAGTAAAGAATTGTATTAGGAGCTATTTTCAGAATTTGTAAATTCAGCAAATAAATGCCTACTTCCAAACACAGTTAATAGCGAAATGAGGGAATATCTTCAGAGTGTGTAATCTAGGCCAAAGTTCATATTCTTAGACACGTCAAAGACAGCACACTGAAAAAAAGACTTCGAGAATACCTAAACGAGAACATTTTCGTTAAAGTTTGGTAGCGAATATCCATTATTATAGGGAAAAGTCGAAAAATATTGATTCAATTTTTTTAATCTGTGAAAGCGGCTTATCGGCTACTATAGCAATGACAGCAAAAGCAGTTATTATGCCTACATTTTGGAACATTAATTTTGAACTTCAATTGAACAACCCACAAGGAAAACTCGATGCTTTGGCAGTAATTACGTATGTTGATGATCTCCTGCTACTGGCCAAAGGTAACATCAGATTACAACTAGAAACAAACTTGGGAGGTCTGCTGGACACCTCCCAGGAGTGGTACAGGGTAAATTAACTTTTCATCGCACTGAAGACTAAGTTGCAGCCGAAAGACTATAATCAGAGTTAATTACATCATTATATGCCCACCGGTATGGAACTTGAGGAACACCTGTAAGAAAAAATTCTATGTTCACACCCCCGTAAATGCTGCATACTGAGCTGGTTTGACTATTATGAAGAAAATTTTTGACTTTACAGAAATAATCTTTTCATCTCTATTTATGAAAGAATCATATAATGTGTTACGATGCTAGCTAGCGTCTGGGTGCACGGACTGAGACTACTCACCGACAGAAAATGTCTGTGGTGAGGGTGCAGATACTCGGGACTCGTGTCAAGATAATCTCATCTCCATCAGAGAGCGTGTTATAGATTTATAGATTAGTTGCAAGAGGAATGTGACTCTTCTGCCACTGGAGGGTAGAAATATTGCTTTTCCACATGTCAGGGAAACGCTCCAAATGGCGGGACCTTCAACCAGCCGTTGGTCTTGTGCACTATCCGGCAGGACATTGTTTATACTGAGATTATTTACACAGGGCGCAAAGAAAATAGCAAACTGGTTGTTACTACGAAGCAAAAACCGCACCAGGCCACGTCTACTGGAATGTCCAGTTTATGAGTTCTCAGTGGCAGAAGGAGACTGCAACTCCATGGCAGCCTTGTCTACGAGGCGTTGCAAACTGAGCAAATATTTGGCTTCTGAAACGAAATAGCCTTAGTCGTATCACAGACAACAGAAAGAGAATACGCTGAAGAACAGGTGAGTGCTCAGGGCAGAAGGACATGACGGGCCATGGGGAAAGGGGACGGCTCGATACCAGGATCGAAAATGGTTCAAATGGCTCTGAGCACTATGGGACTTAACATCTGAGGTCATCAGTCCCCTAGGCTTAGAACTAATTAAACCTAACTAAACTAAGGACGTAACACACATCCATGCCCGAGGCAGGAATCGAACCTGCTACCGTAGCAGCAGCACGGTCCCGGACTGAAGCGCCTAGAACCGCTCGGCCACAGTGGCTGGCACCGGATTGAAATAAATGTAAACCGGTCTAGTGAAAGTAAGCTAGTTTTTGTTTCCGAGGCTGAATGAAGTTTGGAAGGAATCTCCAGGGTCTAACCTACCACATAGTTAGTAAATGTTCGACTTCGGTTTATTGGCAGAATTTTAATAAAGAGTGGTTCACCTGTAAACGAGACCGCATATAGGACGCTGATGCGACCTATTCATGAGTACTGCTCGAGTGTTTGGGATCCGTACGAGGTCGGATTGAAGGAAGACATCGAAACAATTCAGAGGGGGGTTCCAAATTAGCTACCGGTAGGTTGGAGCAACAGGTGTTACGGAGATGCTTTGGGAACTCAAATGGGATTTCCTGGTGGGAAGGCGACGTTCTTTTCGAGTAACACTATTGAGAACATTTAGAGAACCGACATTTGAAGCTGACTGCCGAACGATGCTACTGGCGCCAACACACATTGCGCGTAAGGACCACAGAGATAAGATGCGAGAAATTGGGGCTCATACAGAGGAATACAGACAGTCGTTTTTCTCTCGCTCTATCTGCGAGTCGACCAGGAAAGGAAATGACAAGCAGTGGACAGAGTACACTCGGCCACGCACCGAACGGTGGCTTGTGGAGTATGTATGTAGATGTAGATGTACGGGAAGACGAAACGGGAAGTGAATTTGCCCTGGACTTCCTTTCGGATCTACAAGATTTCCGAAGCTAGTGTGAAAAGAAAACCTGGGTAGAGTACCATAACAACTGAGATCGCATTAGATCACTAAAGAAACTGTCGTACAACCAGTCGCCTCCTTGACATATTGTTAGTGATGATGACAAAATTATTTCATGTTTTCTCTTCTCCTGTCTATTCTTCTTCCCATTTCCTCTCTCTCACTTTTATTACATATAATATTAGGGGCAAGGTAGTTTCAACAAGTAGTTCTAATGGAAAAATTAGTGAAGTTAACGTGTAGCCACTTCTTGAAAGAAACGAGTGCTGAGCAACGATTACTTGATGTGTTTTCTGTACAACTTGTTAAAAGATGTCGTACAAAGAGTCGGGTCCATTCAGTTACTTTTATGATGGACGACCGATAAAAAGAAATGTGAATGAGAAGGAAAACGAGGAACGGAATGGACTTAGAACATGATTTACCGTATACATTCGTTGACACAAATCGAATATAGCAAAGGTTGTGAGAAATAAACAGTACGCATCGCACCATTTACTCATTTTCATGGTTCAATAAATCATCTGCAAAAACACGTGAGTTTTATTTTTTTGATTTTTAAGTAAGTAGTTATCTTTACTTTTAAAAGGAACTGTTTTTTTATTGATAATCAAGTGATAAAATTTTTTAATCTTGAGATACATTCTAGGAGAAAGAAAACTGGCATTCTACGGATCGGAGCGTGGAATGTCAGATCCCTTAATCGGGCAGGTAGATTAGAAAATTTAAAAAGGGAAATGGATAGGTTAAAGTTAGATATAGTGGGAATTAGTGAAGTTCGGTGGCAGGAGGAACAAGACTTTTGGTCAGGTGATTACAGGGTTATAAATACAAAATCAAATAGGGGTAATGCAGGAGTAGGTTTAATAATGAATAAAAAAATAGGAGTGCGGGTTAGCTACTACAAACAGCATAGTGAACGCATTATTGTGGCCAAGATAGACACAAAGCCCATGCCTACTACAGTAGTACAAGTTTATATGCCAACTAGCTCTGCAGATGATGAAGAAATTGATGAAATGTATGACGAGATAAAAGAAATTATTCAGGTAGTGAAGGGAGACGAAAATTTAATAGTCATGGGTGACTGGAATTCGTCAGTAGGAAAAGGGAGAGAAGGAAACATAGTAGGTGAATATGGATTGGGTGGAAGAAATGAAAGAGGAAGCCGCCTTGTAGAATTTTGCACAGAGCATAACTTAATCATTGCTAACACTTGGTTCAAGAATCATAAAAGAAGGTTGTATACCTGGAAGAATCCTGGAGATACTAATAGGTATCAGATAGATTATATAATGGTAAGACAGAGATTTAGGAACCAGGTTTTAAATTGTAAGACATTTCCAGGGGCAGATGTGGATTCTGACCACAATCTATTGGTTATGAACTGCAGATTGAAACTGAAGAAACTGCAAAAAGGTGGGAATTTAAGGAGATGGGACCTGGATAAACTGAAAGAACCAGAGGTTGTAGAGAGTTTCAGGGAGAGCATAAGGGAACAATTGACAGGAATGGGAGAAAGAAATACAGTAGAAGAAGAATGGGTAGCTCTGAGGGATGAAGTAGTGAAGGCAGCAGAGGATCAAGTAGGTAAAAAGACGAGGGCTCATAGAAATCCTTGGGTAACAGAAGAAATATTGAATTTAATTGATGAAAGGAGAAAATATAAAAATGCAGTAAATGAAGCAGGCAAAAGGGAATACAAACGTCTCAAAAATTAGATCGACAGAAAGTGCAAAATGGCTAAGCAGGGATGGCTAGAGGACAAATGTAAGGATGTAGAGGCTTGTCTCACTAGGGGTAAGATAGATACTGCCTACAGGAAAATTAAAGAGACCTTTGGAGAGAAGAGAACCACTTGTATGAATATCAAGAGCTCAGATGGCAACCCAGTTCTAAGCAAAGAAGGGAAGGCAGAAAGGTGGAAGGAGTATATAGAGGGTTTATACAAGGGCGATGTACTTGAGGACAGTATTATGGCAATGGAAGAGGATGTAGATGAAGATGAAATGGGAGATAAGATACTGCGTGAAGAGTTTGACAGAGCACTGAAAGACCTGAGTCGAGACAAGGCCCCGGGAGTAGACAACATTCCATTAGAACTACTGATGGCCTTGGGAGAGCCAGTCATGACAAAACTCTACCATCTGGTGAGCAAGATGTATGAGACAGGCGAAATACCCACAGACTTCAAGAAGAATATAATAATTCCAATACCAAAGAAAGCAGGTGTTGACAGATGTGAAAATTACCGAACTATCAGTCTAATAAGTCACAGCTGCAAAATACTAACGCGAATTCTTTACAGACGAATGGAAAAACTGGTAGAAGCGGACCTCGGGGAAGATCAGTTTGGATTCCGTAGAAATGTTGGAACACGTGAGGCAATACTAACCTTACGACTTATCTTGGAAGAAAGATTAAGAAAAGGCAAACCTACGTTTCTAGCATTTGTAGACTTAGAGAAAGCTTTTGACAACGTTAACTGGAATACTCTCTTTCAAATTCTGAAGGTGGCACGGGTAAAATACAGGGAGCGAAAGGCTATTTACAACTTGTACAGAAACCAGATGGCAGTTATAAGAGTCGAGGGACATGAAAGGGAAGCAGTGGTTGGGAAAGGAGTGAGACAGGGTTGTAGCCTCTCCCCGATGTTATTCAATCTGTATATTGAGCAAGCAGTAAAGGAAACAAAAGAAAAATTCGGAGTAGGTATTAAAATTCATGGAGAAGAAGTAAAAACTTTGAGGTTCGCCGATGACATTGTAATTCTGTCAGAGACAGCAGAGGACTTGGAAGAGCAGTTGAACGGAATGGACAGTGTCTTGAAAGGAGGATATAAGATGAACATCAACAAAAACAAAACGAGGAGAATGGAATGTAGTCAAATTAAATCGGGTGATGCTAAGGGGATTAGATTAGGAAATGAGACACTTAAAGTAGTAAAGGAGTTTTGCTATTTAGGGAGTAAAATAACTGATGATGGTCGAAGTAGAGAGGATATAAAATGTAGACTGGCAATGGCAAGGAAAGCGTTTCTGAAGAAGAGAAATTTGTTAACATCGAGTATAGATTTAAGTGTCAGGAAGTCGTTTCTGAAAGTATTTGTATAGAGTGTAGCCATGTATGGAAGTGAAACATGGACGATAACCAGTTTGGACAAGAAGAGAATAGAAGCTTTCGAAATGTGGTGCTACAGAAGAATGCTGAAGATAAGGTGGGTAGATCACGTAACTAATGAGGAGGTATTGAATAGGATTGGGGAGAAGAGAAGTTTGTGGCACAACTTGACTAGAAGAAGGGATCGGTTGGTAGGACATGTTTTGAGGCATCAAGGGATCACAAATTTAGCATTGGAGGGCAGCGTGGAGGGTAAAAATCGTAGAGGGAGACCAAGAGATCAATACACTAAGCAGATTCAGAAGGATGTAGGTTGCAGTAGGTACTGGGAGATGAAGAAGCTTGCACAGGATAGAGTAGCATGGAGAGCTGCATCAAACCAGTCTAAGGACTGAAGACCACAACAACAACAACATACATTCTAGAGGTTGTATTGCATAGCTTCAGTAAACTTCAGAAATGGCATCATGTAACACCATAAGCTGTTGTTGAAAGTGTTATTTAATAAAACGACCAGTTTCCGATCGGAGACCATTTTGCAACACTGCTTGGGTTAGCAGCAAGAGTTACATTGGAATGAACTGACGTCAAAAAAGGGCACAATATTTAAAAAAAATTGAATGGAAACTGTAGTTACTATTTACTCGCTACACTGTTTCCAGTGGATTTGTGACACTGTGCTCCTTTTCTGATGTCATTTCATTCCAATGTAACTCTTGCTGTTAACCGAAATTGTGCCGGAAGAAAATCTTTAACCAAAACCGGTTGCGTATTAAAGAATACTTTTAACAGCAGCTTACCGCAGTCTGACATAATAGTCGCGACATATCGTCTCGTTTTTGTTTACCGAGCGAGGTTGCGCAGTGGTTACCACACCGGAATCCCATTAGGGAGAACGACGGTTCAAACCCGCGTACGGCCATCACGATTCATGTTTTCCGTGATTTCCCTACATCGCTTCAGGAAAATGCCGGGATGGTTCCTTTGAAATGGCACGGCCGACTTCCTTCCGCAACCCGATGGGATCGATGACCTCGCTGTTTGGTCCCTGCCCTCAAACAAAACAATCTCGTTTTTGTTACACCCAGCGACAGGAGCGCTCCAAGCGACCAGCAAGCAACACTTCCGAATACGATATGGTATGAGTGCGCATACTAACGTTTATACTGATTTTTAACTTAGTTTTTACAATAGAGAGTGTATGTAATAATCGACGATAACTAAAGAAATTACACCACATTGTGATTATTTACTTTCGGAAGGACCCTGGGAGGACCGAAACGCTGCATTACAGGACAGTTTAATAACGATTTTCTTTTAGTGTACAGACATTTCCTGAATAATGACGTTTTCCTTCAATAACAAAAAAATTGGTAGTAAACACCAGCAGGCCGTTGTGACCGAGCGGTTCTAGGCGCTTTAGTCCGGAATCGCGGTGCTGCTACAGTCGCAGGTTCGAATCCTGCCTCGGACATGGATGTGTGTGATGTCCTTAGGTTAGTTAGGTTTAAGTAGTTCTAAGTCTAGGGGACTGATGACCTGAGATGTTAAGTCCCATAGTGCTTAGAATCATTTGAACCATTTTAAAGTAAACACCAGAAGCGTTGACCATTTACAAAAAGACGTCGTATATCTATCCACTAAAGCAGACTCTTGCGTGCTACATTTTCAGCCAAACCAATGAATGTGGAACGTAGGAAACGAATATGGAATGTAATAGGTACATTATTTTATGTATCAAATAAGCCACGACAACTGCAACTTATAGGAAAACCACACAAATGTGATAATTGCCGCGCAGGGCTACTAGCCTCGTGGCCGGCCGCGGTGGTCTCACGGTTCTAGGCGCGCAGTCAGGAACCGTGCGACTGCTACGGTCGCAGGTTCGAATCCTGCCTCGGGCATGGATGTGTGTGATGTCCTTAGGTTAGTTAGGTTTAAGTAGTTCTAAGTTCTAGGGGACTAATGACCACAGCAGTTGAGTCCCATAGTGCTCAGAGCCATTTTTGTTAGCCTAGCGGTCTAGGGCGCTGCAGTCGTGGACTGTGCGGCTGGTCGCGGCGGAGGTTCGAGTCTTCCCTCGGGCATGGGTGTGTTTGTCCTTAGGATCATTTAGGTTACGTAGTGTGTAAGCTTAGGGACTAATGACCTTAGCAGTTAAGTCCCATAAGATTTCACACACATTTGAACATTTTTTTGTGATAATAAGTTGTCAAAAGCAATAACACTCTTTCCTACACTAGGGAAAGCAATTTCACTATTGTTGCTAGATCTGAGCCACAAACGGCAAGAATTTGCTTTTTGAGAAAAATTAATTACATTTACAAGAATATTCGTGTATTAGAAGAAAGTCGACTGAAGTGTAAGAAAGGGCGAATCACTGGACTCCATAAAAATTTTTTAAGTCCCGAGGAAAGTGCGTATGATGATAATAACAGACAACAACAGAAATGTGTGGTGCTTCTCATGCATGAAAAACGTTTATATTCTCTTGCTTTCAGCGGAATAAGCTGCATATGTAGACATATTCAAAATCATTTCTTCCTGAATAAGTTGTAGCTCATATTATTGAATCAGTGTGATTCGTCTGTTTGTACATGTATTTCACGATACTTCGTGTGTTTTGGTAATTTACTAAGGCATGGAACGCAGAAATATTACATCTATTCCGTTAATTAAGAAGAAAATAATTAAAAACAAACATCCTGACGGCGCGTGTGATCGTATTCTTTCTCACCGTTTGGAGCCCTAGTGTGGCGCTAGCTGTCAAACGATAACAACTTTCACACCAGAGTGTCGTGATTGTGTTTGTCAGACTGTGAGCTTACGGTGTTTTGTGACGTCGTTTCTAAATTTATATGGGAGTACTGCCTGATCCCTGTCTTCTTTCACGCGTATGTTGGTCTTCAGTCCTGAGACTCGTTTGACGCAGCTCTCCATGCTACTCTATCCTGTGCAAGCTGCTTCATCTCCCAGCCTACATCCTTCTGAATCTGCTTAGTGTATTCATCTCTTGGTCTCCCTCTACGATTTTTGCCCTCCACACTGCCCTCCAATACTAAATTGGTGATCCCTTGATGCCTCAGAATATGCCCTACCAACCCATCCCTTCTTCTAGTCAAGTTGTGCCACAAATTTCTCTTCTCTCCAATTCTATTCAATACTTCCTCGTTAGTTATGTGATCTACCCATCTAATCTTCAGCATTCTTCTGTAGCACCACATTTCGAAAGCTTCTATTCTCTTCTTATCCAAACTATTTGTCGTCCATGTTTCACTTCCATACATGGCTACACTCCGTACAAATACTTTCAGAAACGACTTCCTGACACTTAAATCTATACTCGATGTTAACAAATACCTCTTCTTCAGAAACGCTTTCCTTGCCATTGCCAGTCTACATTTTATATCCTCTCTACTTCGACCATCATCAGTTGTTTTGCTCCCCAAATAGCAAAACTCCTTTACTACTTTAAGTGTCTCATTTACTAGTCTCATTCCCTCAGCATCACCCGACTTAATTCGACTACATTCCATTATTTTCGTTTTGGTTTTGTTGATGTTCATCTTATATCCACCTTTCAAGACACTGTCCATTCCGTTCAACTGCTCTTCCAAGCCCTTTGCTGTTTCTGACAGAATTACAATGTCATCGGCGAACCTCAAGGTTTTTATTTCTTCTCCATGGATTTTAATACCTACTCCGAACTTGTCTTTTGTTTCCTTTACTGCTTGCTCAATATACAGATTGAGTAACATCGGGGATAGGCTACAACCCTGTCTCACTCCCTTCCCAACCGCTGCTTCCCTTTCATGTCCCTCGACTCTTATAACTGACATCTGGTTTCTGTACAAATTGTAAATAGCCTTTCGTTCCCTGTATTTTACCCGTGCCACCTTCAGAATTTGAAAGAGTATTCCAGTCAACATTGTCGAAAGCTTTCTCTAAGTCTACAAATGCTAGAAACGTAGGTTTGCCTTTTCTTAATCTAGCTTCGAAGATAAGTCGTAGGGTCAGTATTGTCTCACGTGTTTTCACGCGTAATGATCTCAGAAAGGTGTGTTAGAGGAACTAGCGGGCAGGTCATGTGTACCACCACAACACGAACACGGTTCTATTCCCGTTCGAGCACAAGAGAGTGAGACAGCAGCAGCAGCAGCGGAGCTGTGGGAGTGTACTCACCGCGGAAGGAGAGGTAGGTAGCGATGATGAGGATGTTGGCGAGGACGATGGCTACCCCCACGATGAGCATGATGCCGGCCTGCGTTATGGGCTCCAGCGTGGAGCGTGCGGCCGCTGCGTGCACAGGCACACGCACACGCGCACGCACTCGCTGACGCCTGCGCCTAGAGGGGCGGCGCCCCGCGCATGGCGCCTCCGCCTCCGCGTCCGCGTCACCGCCCCACCCGCGCCCTTCTCCTCCAGCGCCGCCGCCGCATCCAGCTGCAACACGGCACGGCGCACCACGTGCAGTCAGCCGCCGAGCTCCACACCACAGGCGCGTCTCTTTATTAAGCACAGTTTATATGTTAAAAAGAGCATTAAAATAGCGGGTGATCAAAAAGTCAGTATAAATTTGAAAACTGAATAAATCACGGAATAATGTAGATAGAGAGGTACAAATTGACGCACATGCTTGGAATGACATGGGGTTTTATTAGAACAAAAAAAAAAAAATACTAAAGTTCAAAAAATGTCCGGCAGATGGCGCTTCATCTGACCAGAATAGCAATAATTAGCAAAAAAAAGTAAGACAAAGCAAAGGTGATATTCTTTGCAGGAAATGCTCAATATGTCCACCATCATTCCTCAACAATAGCTGTAGTCGAGGAATAATGTTGTGAACAGCACTGTAAAGTGTTGTGTTGGCTGAAGAGCCAACACCGTGTTACAACTGGAGGCCGAAATGCACGCGTTTTACCTCACGCAGGCTGGCGTGATGAGGGAAGAACTATACTGACGTGAGGTCTGGAACATGACAAGGAATGAGAATTCAGAAAGCGGACGTAATTAGTTTCATACTTAACTTTAATCCATTAATGAAGAACGTCGCTCTTGACGGTACATGAGTCACGATATTATCTGTTCAGAAGACATATAGTAACTGAATAAGGCGCCTTGCTAGGTCGTAGCAAATTACGCAGCTGAAGGCTATGCTAAACCGTCGTCTCGGCAAATGAGAGCGTGTGTAGTCAGTGAACCATCGCTAACAAATTCGGCGGTACAACTGGGGCGAGTGCTAGGGAGTCTCTCTAGACTAGACCCGCCGTGTGGCGGCGCTCGGTCTGTAATCACTGATAGTGGCGACACGCGGGTCCGACTTATACTATCGGACCGCGGCCGATTTAAAGGCTACCACCTAGCAAGTGTGGTGTCTAGCGGTGACACCACATAAAGCATGTCCGGAGTTATGGTGAGGCATTGGCGTCGGATGTTGTCTTTCAGCATCCATAGAGATGTCGGTCGATCACGATACACTTGCAACTTCAGGTAACCCCAAAGCCAATAATCTTACGGACTTAGCTCTGGGGACCTGGGAGGCCAAGCATGACGAAAGTGGCGGCTGAGCACACGATCGTCACCAAACAACGCGCAAGAGATCTTGCACGCGTCTAGCAATATGGGGTGGAGCGCCATCCTGCATAAACATCGTACGTTCCAGTAGGTCTTTATCAGCCAGGATGGGGATGATGCGATTCTGTAACATTTCGGCGTACCTCTCACCCGTCACGGTAGCAGTTACAAAACCAGAATCACGCATTTCCTTGAAGAAAAAAGGCCCGATAACGTTAGATGTGGTAACTCCAACCCATACCGTGACTTTCTCGTCGTGCAATGGAGTTTCCACCACAGTTCTAGGATTTTCGGTAGCCCAAATTCCGCAGTTGTGGCCGCTGACAGGCCCTCGGAGCGTGAAATGAGCTTCGTCGGTCTACAACACGTTGCTCAACCAATCGTCATCTTCCGCCATCTTTTGAAACGCCCACACCTCTAATCCCCTCCGCTTCACTAAATCACCAGGTAACAGTTCATGATGCCGATGGATTTTGTACGGATAGCATCGGAGGGCACGCGTAAGTACCAACCAAACAATAGTGTATGGAATACCGGTGCGACGTGCGACTGCACGAGCGCTGACTTCCCCGTGCATAGACGAACCAGCTACAGTCTCCATTTCTTCCTGAACTGTCTCAGCAGCATTACGCCTTCTGCTCGGTCGGCCACTACAAGGTCTATCGTCTAAACAACCCGTGGCTTCGAACTTCGAAATCATTCTCGCCACAGCTGCATTTGTCAACGGACCTTTACCCGTTCGAAACTCCTTCCTATGACGATAGCACCGTAACGCTGAACTAGCACATTCCCCATTCTGATAACACAGCTTCACTAAAAGCGCCTTTTCAGGTAACGTCAACATGCTGTGACTGCTGGCGCATGTGATTCTCTCTCTCATTACAGCTCCTTTAATACACGATTGTCATGCGCAGTCACTGACGTTTTGCTGTCCAGCGCCATCTGTCGGACATTTTGAGAACTTTTTTTTGTTCTAATAAAACCCCATGTCGTTTCAAGCATGTGTGTCAATTTTTACCTTTCTATCTACACTATTCCGTGGCTTATTATGTTTTCAAATTTATACTGACTTTTTGATCACCCTGTATTACAACACAAAAACATACAATTCAACATTCTGAGATCTTATCTTCGTTGAGTCGCGCATTGCTATGAGGGGGAAAAAATTACTGAGCCTGACACACATTTCGCTTTGAATTGGTTGACCCAGTTACTTACGTGTTCTGTGTGTTGTGACTAGATGAAACTACAATCGTCCGGTGACAACTATGGATTCTGTGAATTTTCCGGCAGATGGTTCATTTCCACAAAAACAACTTTATTACATTAATGAGATTAATACACTTATTTAATATGTACTGGAGAAAGGTGCTATTACAAAAGCATGTTCACAAGCAAAGGTGATATTAGAATACTGCATTAGCTGCGAGTACTATTGATGAATCAGCTTATTTGACACCGCATAGAAAGTATATGAAAGAAAAGTGAACAAGAGGTTATAGCTGAAAATTTATTAGGCGGAGAACAGATAGGGTTTATAACGGGCAGATGGACGACAGATGCAGTATATATACACTATAGCCCATTAAAATTGCTACACCACGAAGATGACGTGCTACAGACGCGAAATTTAACCGACAGGAAGAAAATGCTATGATATGTAAATGATTAGCTTTCCAGAGCATTCACAGAAGGCTGGCGCCGGTGGCGACACCTACAACGTGCTGACATGAGGAAAGTTTCCAACCGATTTCTCATACAAAAACAGCAGTTGAACGGCGTTGCCTGGTGAAACGTTGTTGTGATGCCTCGTGTAAGGAGGAGTAATGCGTACCATCACGTTTCTCACTTTGATAAAGGTCAGACTGTAGCCTATTGCGATTGCGGTATATCATATCGCGACATTGCTGCTCGCGTTGGTCGAGATCCAATGACTGTTAGCAAAATGTGGAATCGGTGGGTTCAGGAGGGTAATACGGAACGCCGTGCTGGATCCCAACGACCTCGTATCACTAGCAGTCGAGATGACAGGCATCTTATCTGCATGGCTTTAACGGATCGTGCAGCCACGTCTCGATCCCTGAGTCAACAGATGGGCACGTTTGCAAACAACAACCATCTGCAGGAACAGTTCGACGACGTTTGCAGCAGCATGGACTATCAGGTCGGAGACCATGGCTGCGATTTCCCTTGACGCTGCATCACAGACAGGAGCCCCTGCGATGGTGTACTCAACCTCGAACGTGGGTGCACGAATGGCTAAACGTCATTTTTTCGGGTGAATCCAGGTTCTGTTGGCAGCATCATGATGGTCGCATCCGTGTTTGGCGACATCGCGGTGAACGCACATTGGAAGCGTGTATTCGTCATCGCCATACTTTCATATCACCTGGCGTGATGGTATGGGGTGCCATTGGTTGCACGTCTCGGTCACCTCTTGTTTGCGTTGACGGCACTTTGAACAGTGGACGTTACATTTCAGATGTGTTACGACCCGTGGCTCTACTCTACATTCGATCACTGCGTAACCCTACATTTCAGCAGGATAATGCACGACCGCATGTTGCAGGTCCTGTACGGGCCTTTCTGGATACAGAAAATGTTCGACTGCTGCCCTGGTCAGCACGATCTCCAGATCTCTCATCAATTGAAAACGTCTGGTCAGTGGTGGTCGAGCAAATTGCTCGTCACAATACGCCAGTCACTATTCTTGATGAACTGTGATATCGTGTTGAAGCTGCATGGGCAGCTGAACTGTACACGCCATCCAAGCTCTGTTTGACTCAATGCCCAGGCGTATCAAGGCCGTTATTGCGACCAGAGGTGGTTGTTCTGGGTACTGATTTCTCAGGATTTATGCACCCAAATTGTGTGAAAATGTAATCACATGTCAGTTCTAGTATAATATATTTGTCCAATGAATACCCGTTTATCACCTGCATTTCTTCTTGGTGTAGCAATTTTAATGGCCCGTAGTGTAATAAAACAAATAACCGAAAAACAGAGAGTATAATAGGGAAACCCATCTAGCGTTCATTGATTTTATTAAGGCATTCAATAATGTGGATAGACAGGAACTGTTGAGAATTGTGGGAAAGAGAATATACCCAACACACCTAACACGTGTTTTAAAAATTCTGTGCGAACATACGACTGCAATTTTAGATATAAATGGTACATTAACACAGCCTATAGCGACAAACAAACAAGGAAGACAAGGGTGCAGCCTTTCATCCACTCTTCGTAAAATTTATTGAATTGACCCAATTCGGAAATGGAAGGAGATTTTTAACGGGAGGATTAAGAGTAACAGGATTTCCCACTTGGATTGTCTTTTATATGCAGACGACGCCACACTGTTGGTGGATAATGAAGATGATCTACGAAGGGGAATACATTTACTAGGTAGGGCTTGTGAAGAGTACAGTTTGACGATTTCAGGAAAGAAGACAGTACAATGGTTCTCGAAGGGAAATAACCTGTATGGCCAAAAATTGTGAGTAATAATAGAACAATAGAAGAGGTCAAAAATTGTAGTCGCTTAGATTGGGGCGTCACATATGAATATGACGAAAACATAGAGAAGAAATCAGCAAAGTTTGGATGTATGTGTAGAATAATAAACAGATGTCTAAATTTATATAATGCAGCAATCAGTCGTCCTTTTTTAGATTTTATTAGGCAAATCCAGATTTCGGCTAGTGGCTAGCCAATCTCAATGCACTACTTTATATTCTCGACGCATGTAAGTCACTGTTATTCTGGCGTCAGTCACATTTCTTTGAATACTACTCACTAGTCCAGTGTGCTAACCACCGCGCCACCTCGCTCGGTAATAGTTATTTGACTCCATATGTTGTTCTGAAACATTGTGCAATTGCCTCCACTGATAACGTGTTTGAGGCAGCAGCAGTTTGCAGATGACAGCAGAAAATGCACGTCTGAACATTTGTGGGATGAGTTACGGTGTTGGTTACCAGCCACACCAAACCGCCACAAACCGGCTAATGAGGTTATGTTGCTAAGAGCTACGGAAGAAAATACCTACAGACGTACACTGAAGCTTAGTGCAAAGTCTTTGTACTGGTAATGGGAGGACATGTGTAAATGTTTCTGAAGATCGTCAGTATTTCGTCAAGACTCCTGACTTCCTCCAGTATTTCCAATCCCGTGGCAATTTCTTTATCGGCCCTAAGTAATCTGGTTTCAAATTCTTCTCTCATAGATTTACGCTATGATGCTGATTCTAATGTTAACGTATATCTAAATAACCTGCGTTTCGTACTGGCAATATTTTTTCGTAGATTTTTTTCTCGCCAATTATTTCTAACTCTTCATTTCGTAATTACTCTTCAGAGACGACAGGCTTAAATGCCGTGCGACATAACGAGGACATGATGTACGTTGCAGAAATTTTACAAAATGCTGAAAAAATAGCTACATATTGCATAGGACCAAACGTTCCGATTTTCCGCGTAAGAAAAGAGGTTTTGACTGAAATGTTTCGCAAAATATGTCCCTTTGAAATCGTAGTCCTCGGAAAAATGCTTTTCTTCCCGCGATGTGTTTTTTGGGACTGGAGGTGAAACTGTGCTCTGCTTTCTCTGAAGGCTTACCTTTCATACTGCCAATAATATTTTATCAGTAAGCAACACTCTTATTGCGCCCTTTTCCCTGAACAACTGTACTGAAATAATGGGGCAGTGCCAGTCCTGGCCCAGTCTGCATTACTGCCACATCTCTTCCCCTCCACCTCTACTCTGCACTTGCCCCCTCCTCCACCTCTCTAGGTCAAATTAGGTAGTTAAAGTGGCGGAAAATTAAAAAATGGGTGCTCCTATTGGTCAGGACAGACCCTACCCTTCCACGAGCAGCCATTAAGTAGAAATACCTTCATAAGTTGACATTTAACACACGTAATCAATTATGCTAAAAGAGGCTTATGGTTGTTTCCGACTCCCTTCATTTTCACTTAAACAATAAGTCATGGCTTCAGAATGAGTTTCAAGTTATGGCTTGTTTATATGCAGCAGATCTGATACTTTCCTCTCGAGGATGTGCTGTTCAACGAAACGTTCAAGGTAATTTCGGAATATCCTTTTGGTGTAATGTCACAAAAATGTTGGCTTTGTATCCCGTTCTTAAAGAGGCAGTCTCGTACTATGTACCTATACTTCTGTTACCTCTAAATGACTGGCGAGTTTAAGTGCAGTGTTTTCCAGGCTTTCTCTGAAGCGAATTACCACTTATAAACGTAGCATGCATGAAAAGGGAAAAATGACATCAGCGTGGGCGAGAAGTCTCCGATCCACCGAGTATAGAGTGAGGGGGAATTCTGCCTTGCTGCAACCACAAGCGTTCTACAAGGCCTCCTTCGTCAAGCTTAGGTATTGACCATGTCTCTACACTTGCAAAAAAAGGGCGTTTCACAGCCCCTTCAAAAAAGTACAGTACAAGCACATGTTGTGATGTAATCGCTACCTATATCATTACATGAGCTCTTTGGCTCGAACGACAATATTTCTAGGATGTGAGCTGAAATAAATCGCTCATTCATTTGAAAACATAATCTTGGCACGGTTTACTGTATTTTTAAATCGAGTTAACAAAGCATGGCACGCAAAACGTGCTTATTCCGGTCTGTATCCGAAACTCATTTAGGAAAGTCGTTCGAGGAAGTCTAACTTTAAGGTCTTTTTTTCATGTGATTTCGCATTGGTGTCTTCGGTATGCCGATTCTGCAGCACGTTAACATGTAGACTAAACAGGCGACTGTTTAGTTGAAGCAATGACTCCGACACATGTTTGTTCTCGCGTCTTCTTCCTTCCACTCCTTGGCCTGTCTAACGTTGCCAAAACACCTCTTTGTCAGTTCAGAAGTATTGCTTTCGCGGAGGAGCATTATTAAATCTTTCCTGGAATTCTCCTACAGTCTGTTTCGCCTCCCAATAGTGTAGCTACGTCTGCTGACATCTGCCATTTCTACAAATTAAAACTCGACCGCGATTACGAAAACATGTAAATATGAATTCCAACAACTCTTTGCAATAATTGGTAAAAAGTAACATAGCTATGAGGGTTGAATGAAAAGTAATGCCTACATCTTCGTTAATTGGGTTTGGATGGGAATATTTTAATAAATAAAACGCAGAAATAATCGTTAGAATGTGATCTTTAATTACCAATGTTCACTTTTCCACACAATCACCAGGCAGTTGGATACATTTCTGCCAACGACTAACAAGTTTTCTGAATTCGTCACGGAAGAAGTCGACAGTCTGTTTCCGCAACCACAGTCGCACAGTTCTCTCAACGTCTTCATCAGAAGCATAATGATGTCCCCATAGATCGTCTTTCATTATCGGGAACAGATGGAAGTCAGACAGTGCTAAATCTGCACTGTATGGAGGATGCCGCACGGTGGTGAGATTCAGTCCCTGAAGTTCTGCTGTGCTGGCACGTGAATTGTGTGGTTTGGCATTGTAATGCTGCAGGAAAACTTTTCCTTTTTCCTTTCGGACCCTTGTTAGCCGTCGTTTCAGAGTTCGCAGCCTTGTGATGTAACACTATGAATTTATTGTTGTTCCACGATCAAGGAAATCAACATGGATAACTCCATCTGCGTCCCAGAACACTGTGGCCATGATTTTTCCAGCTGAGGGCTGTGTCTTGAATTTCTTTTTCTGGGGCGAGTCTTTGTGTCGATATTCCATAGACTGACGTTTCGTCTCCAGGTCATAATGGTGTACCCACGTTTCGTCTCCTGTCACAATTGAATGGAGAAAGGCGTCATCTTCATTCTCGTAAAGCGAGAGGAGTTCCTGGCAAATTTCAAGTCTCTGCGCTTTCATTCCAGGAGTCAGTATCCGGAGTACCCATCGTGCACAGATCTTCCGATAGCCAAGAAAAGCAATAATGTGACCCACAGGTTCTTGTGAAATGCCAATTGTGCTTGCAATTTCTCTCTGAGTGATACGACTATCGTCCTGAATCAATCTGTCAACATTTTGCTCGTGAAATTCGATGGTTGCTGTCACAGGCCGTCCAACTCTTTGTCACGGAGGTCAGATGTTCCCGCCTCAACATCTTTAAACTTACTCGCCCAACGACACACAGTACTCACATCAACACAATCACCATAAAATGCTTTCATTCTCTGATGAATCTCCTTTGGGTTAACGCATTCTGCTGTCAAGAATTGAATGACTGCACGTTGATTAAATCGCATTGACCGACCGTCTGCGCAGGGTTCCATACTTTACACTGTAACACACAACCTTTCAATGCTAAGGCATCCCGCCAACTGGAGCAGTAGAGAAGAGGCTACGGAACAAGCCAGTACCTGCCGCATACCAATGCTGCCAACTGTTGAAGAGTTACGAAGATGGAGGCATAACGTTTCAGTCAACTCTCGTACCATTCTACATAAAAACATTTGATACTAATCTGGGGTTACATGGGAACAGGGACTTCTTACCCATCTGGTACATTTGAATATTTTAATTTATTTTTTTCCGCTAATGCACTAAAATATATCTGTGTTTTTCTGTATGTTAAAGATTAAATATTAATGTCGCTTTTCAATAGCTATACTTCTCACTCAGACGAATTTTTATCTAGGAATTACTAGTCTGCAGGGTGATTAGAAACAGTCTGAAATTTTGTAAGGATGTTGCAGGATAGCTTGTGCTGAGAAACAATGTTCAGAAAAAAAAAATTCGATATACTGCGCCGCTTCCGAATTAATTAGGATTGAAGTCAGCTACTCAGGCTGTTGCGCGCTCAGATTCAAGCGGTCCGCTAGATACAATTAGTGTCAGTTGTTTTCATAGCGCAAACGAGACTGCTCAGTCTTTGGCTCGGATTAAATCCTTACTATTGTCCCATGGCCAATTTTTCTGCCACTTTCTTGTAAGGGCTCTGGAATTTGCACGTGCAACAAGCTGATCGGCTAACTCCAATGCCAATTGACTTGGCAACAGTTCAACGTATCGAATTTTTTTGTTAACCATTATTCCTCAGGACAACTAACGCTGCGACACCCTTACAAGCTTATCACAGTGTTTGTGACCTTTCTGCCCAAAAATAAAAAAGAACCTAGTATTTAAATAATGTTGCCTGAGCAGAACTGAAAAATAACGCGTCCATCAATGTTTAAATCAAGTGTACATATCCTACGAACTGCCTCAATCTACACCATTTCGATAAAAAAAATCATTCAAAGAATCTATGGAACATGTAACTAACTATCGTTATTTAAAATACACCCCTTACGTAATCAAGAGAGACTGCAATACCATTCCTGCGATGCTGTAACACAGAAATTTAATCTAATCAAAAAGCGAGATCCCTTTACTAGGAAACTGAACTCCCCGAATGAAATGTTTTATAGGATATGCTTGAAAAATATTCTTGATTAAAAATGAAAGCAAGCTGTGTGCAACAGAGCCACAGCATTCCCGGAAATTGCGAGCAAGATGCTGCAGCAGCCAGACTCGTTTTGGTACTGTTCCCGGGGTTCGCAAGGGTTGTGAATACGCGAGTTAAATTTCCGGGAAAGGCTGCCGCCCCCGCACTGGAAGAGGTGGCAGAGGGGGCGGGGTGGGGAAGGTGTGGGGGAGGGGTGGGGGGGGGGGGTAACAGCTGCCTCGGTGGTCAATTAGCCGCTTCCAGGAACCGGCAGCGCCCCTGGTTGTTGCCCGAACAGTTGCAGGCGGCGGCAGCGCTGCGTTACGCGGAACTCGACCGCCGGGATCGAAGAACGTTACTGCCACTTGTCGTCGCTTACGTGTGACGCCACAAACGTGTTCCGTAACTATGGCGTTATTGCCTGGTGCCGGAGTAATCAATATCCCAGCACCGAGGTCGCGTGATTAACCTTGAGAATTATTGATTAAGACTTGTTGCTGTCCGGAAGATAGTTTTCACAGGCTGCGCAGTACTGTCAGTGGCAGTCGATAACTGGCATGTTTCTTAACCTCTACGTGTCTGATGTTCTGTAAGCCGTCCTTGAGACACGCACACTCCAATTACAACAGAATTTTGTCAAAATTTCTCAAAGATTTGTATGCTTTACTTCCAAGGAGGGCATACGGTAATCGGATTTTTATAATTTTTTAAATTTATGGTACGTGAAGTAAGGACAACTTTTTTTTATCTTTCGACAAGTAGCGCGGCTATGTGGTAGAATGCTCACCTGCCGTGTAGGCGTCATAGTTTCGAATCATGGCCAATACGAAGTTTTAAACAGAGCTTCATATTCTACTAGCATTTCCGTGAAGCGAAATGTACATAAAGATGAAACAGTCCAGTAGACTGGAGACTAATAACCATCGGTTCTGGTCCCGTTTAGATTTTCCGTTCATCTCTAATATCTACGACATTTAAATATAAATATAAAAATACTCTACTGGCCATCGAAATTGCCACACCAAGAAGAAATACAGATGATAAACGGGTATTCATTGGACAAATACATTATACTAGAACTGACATATGATTAAATTTTCACACAATTTTGGTGCATAGATGCAGAGAAATCAGTACCCAGAACAACCACCTCTGGCCGTAATAACGGCCTTGATACGCCTGGGCATTGAGTCAAACAGAGCTTGGATGACGCGTACAGGTACAGCTTCAACACGATGCCACAGCTCATCAAGAGTAGTGACTGGCGTATTGTGACGAGCTAGTTGCTCGGCCACCATTGACCAGACGTTTTCAGTTTGTGAGGGATCTGGAGAATGTGCTGGCCTGGGCAGCAGTCGAACATTTTCTGTATCCAGAAAGACCCGTACAGGACCTGCAACATTCAGTCGTGCATTATCCTGCTTAAATGTAGGGTTTCGCAGGGATCGAATGAAGGATAGAGCCACGGGTCGTAACACATCTGTAATGTAGCGTCCACTGTTCAAAGTGCCGTCAATGCAAACAAGAGGTGACCGAGACGTGTAACCAATGGCACCCCACACCATCACGCCAGGTGATACGCCAGTATGACGATGACGAATACACGCTTCCAATGTGCGTTCACCGCGATGTCACCAAACACGAATGCGACCATCATGATTCTGTAAACAAAACCTGGATTCATCCGAAAAAATGACACTTTGCCATTAGTTCACCCAGGCTCGTCGTTGAGTACACCATCGCAGGCGCTCCTGTTTGTGATGCAGCGTCAAGGGTAACCGCAGGCGTGGTATCCGAGCTGATAGTCCATGCTGCTGCAAACGTCGTAGAGCTGTTCGTGCAGATGGTTGTTGTCTTGCAAACGTGCCCATCTGTTGACTCAGGGATCGAGATGTGGCTGCACGATCACTTACAGCCATGCGGATAAGATGCCTGTCATCTCGACTGCTAGTGATACGAGGCCGTTGGTATCCAACACGGCGTTCCGTATTACCCTCCTGAAGCCACCGATTCCATATTCTGCTTACACTCATTGGATCTCGACCAACGCGAGCAGCAATGTCGCGATACGATAAACCGCAATCGCGATAGGCTACAATCCGACCTTTATCAAAGTCGGAAACGTGATGGTACGCATTTCTCCTCCTTACACGAGGCATCACAACACCGTTTCACCAGGCAACGCCAGTCAACTGCTGTTTGTGTATGAGAAATCGGTTGCAAACTTTCCTCATGTCAGCACGTTGTAGGTGTCGCTACCGGCGCCAACCTTGTGTGAATGCTCTGAAAAGCTAATCATTTGCATATCACAGCATCTTCTTCCTGTCGGTTAATTTCGCGCCTGTAGCACGTCATCTTCGTGATGTAGCAATTTTAATGGCCAGTAGTGTATCTAATTGTGATTTTTATGAAGAATGCACATCTTATTATTTATAACTATACTGGGTTTCTGTTCTAAGAGTCGCCAGGGGCATTCGCTCTTGTATTTCGGTAGATATCTGCAGTTTCGTTTTCGCCACGTGAAGCTGGAGTCAGCCCGAAGAAATCATGCTTGTCATGTTTTCTATGCGACGGAAAGTAGATTTGTTTCCAGTAACAAACAAAATAATTTTTTAAGTGGAACTTTACGTGCCCATTCAACAGAGCAGTCCCAAATTAGTCTAGAGAGATTTTAGTTTTCGCGATGTGTATTAACAGCGGCAGTAAAACACGAGAAATAGCCATTACCGCATCAATGTCAATACCTCCTTGGTCGGCGATGACTGCTACCGCCACGCAGAAGAGCTGCTAAGTCGCTGCTGGAGTACTGGCTATTCTTCGAGTTTTACTGTTTCTGTTAATACGTATCGAAGAAACGTATCCAACAGGCACGTAAATTTCCGCTTTAATAATAATTTAGTTTGTAACTGTTAACAAACTGACGCTTTTCGTTGACGTTTGGCATCATATGAAAGATGTGGTCTGCAATATTTGTTTGGTTTAACTTCATTTACACGTCGCTAAAACGAAATTGCAAATATCTGCAGAAACACCAGACAAAATGAGTCTGACGACACATTGGAGAGACACGTGGTACATTGCACACAATAATCCAGTTTCCATTGCAAATATAGATTCTTAGTTACTGATATTTTATAAATGTTTGAGTTATGTAGTTTACCCCATCACGGAGGAGCGGAGCAGATTAATGTTTAACGTCCCGTTGACAACGGCGTCATTAGAGAGACGGAGCACAAGCTCGGGTTAGGGAAGGAAGGGGAAGGAAATCCTTCAAAAGGAACTATCCCAGAATTTTCCAGAAGCTATTTAGGGAAATCAGGGAAAATCTAAATCAAGATGGCCGGACGCGGGTTTGAACCTTCGTCCCCTCGAATGCGAATACAGTGTGCTGACCACTGCGCCACCTCGCTCTCTCCCTTCACGAAAACGTTCAGGAGCACGCGCTCTGGCTTAATATTTTACCATGGCTTGGAATCAAACCCGTGCCACCCACGTGGTGGGCGAACATTTTACCACACAGCCAAACGGTCCATCAACAACACAGTCTTGCTAATGGGTATTAAACTAAACTAAACTCTGCCCTAACAGGCCATGAAGGCTAAACAGTACCGACCGGCCGTTTTCTCAGTCAAGTAACTCCTGAGTTTGCCTCACGAGGGCTAAGTGCACCCCGCTTGCCATCAGCGCTCGGCAGACCGGATGGCCACCCATCCAAGTGCTAGCCCAGCCCGACAGCTTTTAACTTTGGTGATCTGATGGGAACCGGCGTTACCACTGCGGCTAGGCCGTTGGAAAAAATTCTATTAAAGACATTTGGAAAATTTGAAAGATGATTTTCTCGAGAAGTTTTGAGAGCCGTTTAGAAACGTTTTTGCTGATTAATATTTGAGTTTTAACTTCATGTGCCATAAATATAAAAAGATTCAAAAATCCGATTCATGTATGGTCTTCTTGTAAGATATAAATCTATAAAACTTAAAAGAAGTTGATACACTTTTACATTTTCGTGGTGACTGAGGGCATTTCGTAACAAGGAAACGAAAATGAGTAGAAAGAACAAATTTCCGTACATGAAATACAGTCTCAAGTGATGTCCAAACAGAAGGATCGAATTTAAATCTCAGTATGCGCACTCGTATGGACACTCTAATAGTCTTCATTAAGTCTACAGTGTTTTCCTGATCTAATTCAGTTTCAAGGTTCTGTAATTACTTCAAACTAATGTAGCCCATCTGATCAAAATCGTGTAGACACCTACTAGTGGCCATTAATATGAGGCGTGACCACCTTTCATCTTTGAGGTGACGTAAACTCTCCTGAGGACACTTTCAGTGAGATACGTGAGTGTATATGGAGGAGTGGCTGCCCATTCTTCCGCAAGAGTCGAATCCAGACTGGGTGCTGATCTTGGATGCTAGGGTCCGGAGCGAAGTCGAAGTTCTAGCTCATCCCAAAGCTGTTCCACTGGGTTCAGGTAGGAACTCTGGGCAGTCCAGTCCATTTCAGGAAGGTTATTTTTCACAAAGCTTTGCCTCATAGGTTCTACTTTATGAGAGGGCGCATTGTCATGCGGATACAGTCATCCTCTCCGAACTGTTTTCTACAGTGCGCAGTACACAGCGCTGTAAAATGTCTTCAGATCCTTTCGCATTTAGCGTTTTCTTACATGCGAAAAGGGGCAACACCCTAACAACGAAAAATATCTCCACGCCGTAACACTACCTCTTCTATATTTCACCGATGCGACTACATATGGTGGCAAAGAAGTTTTCTAGACATTCATCAAACCCAAATCCGTCCATTGTATTGCCACAGAGTATAGCATAATTAATCACTCTAAATCACTCTCTTCCAGTCATCCATTGTCCGGTGGCGTCAGTCTTTACACCTCCTGAAGCGTCGCGTAACATTGACTCCGAATGTGTGCGGCTTATGAGAAGTTGCTCGGCCATTTTGCACCACTATTTGTAACTCCTTAAGCGCAGCCGTCGTACTGGTTGGACTGCTGTTAGCAGTTTGGCACGAATGATTTCTTCCTCTGAACACATGAGATTTTTTACAACCACACTCCGCATTGCGAGGGCTTCTGTCCACAAATACATGAGGTCTGCTTGGTCTCAGTTTAGTTCTGGTTGTTCCTTAGCTTTTCTACTTAACTGTTCAACAGCAGACTAGTAATTAAGCGATGGCTAAAATGATGCTGAAAGCGACTGGGACGACGCTAAGTGGAGCACGCCTGTCGAGTACGCAACGATGGTGTAACCAATGTCATCATTCGGAAGAACCGAAGTACAAACAAGCACGGAGCTCATTGCCCCAGACTGTGCGAGAGAAAACATCAGGAACACGTGATGCAGGACTTAGACAACAGTTCAGAGCAGACACGAGACTTTTCTGCAACAGGGGTGCGCGTGGCAACTACACCATGCGTGCTGCAAACTTAGAATAAAGGAGCTCTCTGAAGTTCTGAAATTAAACACTGCGCCAGGCAAGAAAGCTGAGAGGCTTGGGAAACTGGTGGAGATTCGGTCACCGCCACTCCTGGGCTGTGTGCTGCGACTGCCGCCTGGGCTATTATCCGTGTCGCTGTTGCGTCTTCCACCCACACGCAATCTCGACAACTGACAGCTGGGGCATGCGCATTTCTGTGGCCTAAGCACAGCTACGAGGGGCGTTTGAACAGTCCGCGCAAAAATAAAAACTACTTACGTGTTGGAGGTAAACCTTTCTCATTTTTCGACAAAGTCTCCTTTTAGAGTTATATTCGTCTAACGCTGTTCTAATGTGTTGATCCCTTCCGAATAATAGAATTGTCCAAATCTGCAAAATAGCTATTAGTTGTTGCAATCACCTCCTCGTTTGAATAAAATCTTTGTCCCGCCAGCCATTTCTTCAAATTGGGGAACAAATAACAGTCCAAGGGAGCCAAGTCTGGAGAATAGGGGGGGGGGGGGGGTGTGTGAAAAGAGTTGGAATCCTATTTCCATTAATTTTGCGACCACAACTGCTGAGGTGTGTGCTGGTGCATTGTCGTGAGGGAAAAGGACATTTTTGCGCTCCAATCGTCGGCATTTTTCTTGCAGCTCGGTTTTCAAACGGTCCAGTAACGATGAATAAAATGCACCTGTAATAGTTTTACCCTTTTCCAGATAGTCGATGAGGATTATCCCTTGCAAATCCCATAAGACAGTCGCCATAACCTTTCTGGCCGAAGGAATGGTCTTCGCCTTTTTTTGGTGCAGATTCTCCCTTGGTAACCCATTGTTTAGATTGTTATTTGGTCTCAGGAGTATAGTAATGTATCCATGTTTCATACACAGTGACGAAACGACGCTTTAAGTCCTGCGGATTCTTCCTGAACAACTGCAAACCATCCTTGCAACACTTCACACGATTCCATTTTTGGTCAAGCGTGAGCAATCGCGGAACCCATCTTGCGGATAGCTTTCTCATGTCCAAATGTTTATGTAAAATATTGTGTACCCGTTCATTGGAGATGCCCACAGCACTAGCAATCTCACGCACCTTAACTCTTCTGTCATCCATCACCATATTATGGATTTTATCAATGATTTCTGGAGTCGTAACCTCAACAGGGCGTCCAGAACGTTCAGCGTCACTTGTGCCCATATGACCACTTCGAAAATTTTGAAACCACTCATAAACTGTTCTAATTGAAGGTGCAGAGTCAGTGTAATGTTTATCAAGTTTCTCTTTAGTCTCCTGAGGCGCTTTGTCTTTCATAAAGTTATGTTTAATCACCACACGAAATTCTTTTTCGTCCATTTTTTGACAATGACTCGACTTCCTTGATTCACACGAATGCCAAATACAAGGAAATAGACCAATTTGGCTGAAACTTGGTGTGCGTTCTTTCCAAAGATGCTACTAACTAAACATGACCTTGATACACGCTGATGGTGGCATCTCTCGGACTTTGCTCGGACTTTTCAAACGTCCCTCGTACAGTCAACGACAGCGCTGAGACTCCGATCGGCGTTCATAGCCACGCCAGGCTGCACAGATGCGCCATACCCTCCTACAACGGGGTCAAGGCACTGACCTCACGCAATGCCAGGAGCCGCACCAGCACATTCCTCGCCGGGTGCTGAGGCTCTATCCTGCATCTCCGTAGAAGGCGGACTCAGTACGGCCGCTGATAGGTCGCACTAGGAAGAAGACAGAGTGATTGTAAAACTCTCAGAAACGAATGACTTAATTGAATGATGTCTCGTTAACATGTCGGCGCACATAGGACTACACCTCCGAACATACGCTCGACTTACCTATATCAACTTTGGATGCCGCATCTGACGGGCTACTACTTAACAATCACATCATCAAAAGTCGAAATGGGCAGCTTTAGGAGGATTGCCGGCCGGGATGGCCGAGTGGTTCTAGGCGCTACAGTCTGGAACCGCGCGACTGCTACGGTTGCAGGTTCGAATCCTGCATCGGGCATGCCTGTGTGTGATGTCCTTAGGTTAGTTAGGTTTAAGTAGTTCTAAGTTCTAGGGGACTGATGACCTCAGAAGTTAAGTCCCATAGTGCTCAGAGCTATTTGAACCATTTGATAGAAGGATTACAATTTTCCTGATGGGTTTTTAACTCAGGGGAAATGCAGTGACTAATCCACATCCCAATTCACTGAGCACTCCTGACCGATCAAATGATTCAAATGGCTCTGAGCACAACGGGATTTAACATCTGAGGTCATCAGACCCCTAGAACTACTTAAACCTAACTAACCTAAGGACATCACACACATTCATGCCCGAGGCAGGATTCGAAACTGCGACCGTAGCAGTCGCGCGGTTCCGGACTGAAGCGCCTAGAACCGCTCGGTCACCGAGGCCGGCAGACGGTTATTGTTTTGGTGCTTACGAATGCATGTTGTTGCATGACTACAGCTAACAATGCTTTCCAATGCTTATTCACCACCTTTTCCTATTTTGAACGGTATGAAGATGGTTGCAGATAGCAACCGAAACTAGTTATATAGGATAATTGCGATCTAGGCATTAAAAGTTTTTACTTTTTTTGAAAAGCTTATTTAATGAACCACATTAAGAGCGCCGTCTCCTCCCAGATCATGTGAGGCTTCACTGCTGTAAGTGCTTCTCTACTGACGACAGGACACGCACTGCCTCCTTTTATACTGGCAGGTCCTGCTCACATGACGTCTAGTGGTCGATTCTGTATTACATGGAGGTGTCCAGATACTTTAGATTACGTAGTGTGAAGATTTCTCATTACTTCTGGGTTCATGAAAAATAATATCATTACGTTGATCAGATGCTGGAGAAGTGTAACTGCATCAGTAATTCACATACATCTATATTCTACAAATCTTTATGATCTTGCAGCTCAATAACGCTGCATAATGCTTACAAATTCTCACCAGACATGGGTGCTGATGAAATGAAGGATGTTGCCAAAACATTCTTGTCCTGTTTATCAGTACATCACGAAAGTAGACTTCTGGACAAAAGCGTTAGTTTTTTATGGGATGCTTCCATTTCCCCAAAATCAATGACTGAGCAATTACCCAGGTGACTGCAGTAGTACGAGGTCTATTCGGAAAGAAAGGTCCGATCGGTCGCAAAATGGAAACCAAGGTGAAAATTAAAAATGTTTTATTTGCAACACTTAGCTACACCTACCAGCTACTTCTCCACATAGTCGCCGCTCCGATATAGACATTTGTCGTAGCGTTGTACCAGCTTTTCAATACCCTCCTCAAGCCGCCTGTGCTTCTTTCCAGTTCTCTACGCTGGTCCACAGCTCGTTGCCAGAATATTACAGGGTGTACATAAAGTTCGGGAACGCTTTCATTTATTTATTGCACAAGAACTGAACATTATACAGATGTCATACATATTGCATTTTGAAGAGAAACTCTGAAAATATTTTTACAAACATTCGATATGCGAACCATGAGTGACCCGCCAGTGCGGTATCGAATTCTAGCCATACCCGTCCCAGCATGGCATCGTTCACTGTGGCAGTCGCTTCCCGCATTCTCTCCCGGAGCTCTGCTACATCACGTGGTAGGGGCGGTACAAACACCAGATCTTTAATGTGCCCCTCAGAAAAAAGTCACACGAAGTAAGATCTGGTGATCGGGGGGGCCATTTCATGAAACAGCTGTCCCCTTCTCTAGCACGGCCGATCCATCGATGCGGCCCCTCCATGTTTGCGACTAGCACTAACTATCGGCAAATTACCAAACTATGCCTTGGCGGAACACATGAAAAAAAAACTTTCAGGGTTTCTATTCAAAATGACATATGTACGATATCTGTACTATGTTTGGTTCTTGCGTAATAAATGATTGAAAATATTACCGGATTTTATGTACACCCTGTATATTCGTAGCTAGCGGTTCATATGAGGAGAGATGAAACTCAGGGAGGGTCAGTTACGAGCTCTATTGTGGGTGATCAAACGCTTCCCATAGCAAACGCTGCAGGAGCATCTTCCTTGCCCCTTTAGAGTGTGGCAGAGAATTGTCATGAAAAAGGAGATGCATGACAGTTCTGTTATGCGGGCTGCGTGACATCAGGTGAAATATCACACCAGGCCCTCATGCTTGGCGGGAGACACTATTGCTCTAAGCATCTTTACGTGCTCACTTTGCGCTCAGAACTGAAAAGAGCGACGTGACGCGATTTACAGGCATACTGCAGACACTGCCCAACACATCCGTGCAAAGTTTCATCGTATTTTACTGTGATTTCCATTCCGCACACCATCGAACCTTACTTTCCGAATAGCCTTCATTGTATGAAATTAGGGAATTAGTTAGGCTCTGTACACACTCTTGCATCGTCCGGGATACATAGTAATTTACTCTGACAATCCGAATCCGCTTCCATAGCTGGAGTCGCCAATGCAAGCTTGTACGGTGGTACTCGACAAGAACGCATCCTGTTAGAATCCTGATGGTGGCAGAAATTTTCACCGCCCCAATATAACCGGCAAAGGGGAGGTAAATTTGTGGCGTACAGTACCTTATAATCAGACCCTAAATTTCGACGTACCTTCATCAGACCCTATATCAAAAGTCCTGGGTTAAGTTCCAAATTGCACCGCAGTATCCAATGGAGCGAGGGCATGTAGCACTGTTAATGGTGATCCGTCGCTTTGTTGCGACATCAAACATGATGGTCCACTTGCTGCTGTTTGCTGGGTCAGCTCCAGATTTCACCCTATCCCTTCCGTTCATTAATGACAACACAAACACAGCACTAGAATGTACAAGCACTTACCACTGTCCTTCACACAACGCAGACACACACACAGGTCGGAGAAAGATAACTGTAAACCACCTTCTACAACGACATTACCTCGAACCGGAATCGTGGGATTCTAGCATCTGCCTCTCATGTTCATTTCTTTAGTATGGACCTGAGATCGAATTAAAATATAAACTACTATAAACTAACTGCTTAATTTAAATTTTAAAAACAATGCTATGTTCACATCAGCCATCTGCCAACTACTACAAATAATTTGCACAACTGTTCCATCATAAAACTATTAACTCAGCAATTATCAACACTGGGAAAATATTAACTAATATCTTCCTCTGGTTTTGGGTAGCTGAATTGAAGTAGCTAGTTCCACGGATCGAGAAACTGATTTGTTTCCTGTGTTGCTTTACTACTCTGTACCACAACTAAACAGTCCCGTTTAGGTGGTAGTCTGGAATCAGTTGTTGGCCATGGATTAGCTGTAATTTTCCTCAGGTTTTCGTGGAAAGGGTGAGTTAATTCCTGGATACTACAGCAGACTAGGCAGTCCGCCACTTAACCGCGTATTAGATCCTTGAATTACGTATCACGGGCTTTTCTCATTCAGCGAGTACTCTTTTCTCATCTGTCTTGGTGTCTAATTTGTGCATATTGAGTGCGAACCCCTTGCATACTGGTTGTCGCACTTGCAGCCACTGTGTTCTCGTCTATGCAGCTTCGAAAGTGACTATTAATGTCACTTTTTCCTTGACTGCGATAGATGTTTAGAAACTTTATAAAACCAACCCAAAAACATTATAGGTGTTGAATAACATTACGGAGGGTGAGGTTATTCTGAGCTGTTCAGAAGACGACGTGCATCTACACTCCTGGAAATTGAAATAAGAACACCGTGAATTCATTGTCCCAGGAAGGGGAAACTTTATTGACACATTCCTGGGGTCAGATACATCACATGATCACACTGACAGAACCACAGGCACATAGACACAGGCAACAGAGCATGCACAATGTCGGCACTAGTACAGTGTATATCCACCTTTCGCAGCAATGCAGGCTGCTATTCTCCCATGGAGACGATCGTAGAGATGCTGGATGTAGTCCTGTGGAACGGCTTGCCATGCCATTTCCACCTGGCGCCTCAGTTGGACCAGCGTTCGTGCTGGACGTGCAGACCGCGTGAGACGACGCTTCATCCAGTCCCAAACATGCTCAATGGGGGACAGATCCGGAGATCTTGCTGGCCAGGGTAGTTGACTTACACCTTCTAGAGCACGTTGGGTGGCACGGGATACATGCGGACGTGCATTGTCCTGTTGGAACAGCAAGTTCCCTTGCCGGTCTAGGAATGGTAGAACGATGGGTTCGATGACGGTTTGGATGTACCGTGCACTATTCAGTGTCCCCTCGACGATCACCAGTGGTGTACGGCCAGTGTAGGAGATCGCTCCCCACACCATGATGCCGGGTGTTGGCCCTGTGTGCCTCGGTCGTATGCAGTCCTGATTGTGGCGCTCACCTGCACGGCGCCAAACACGCATACGACCATCATTGGCACCAAGGCAGAAGCGACTCTCATCGCTGAAGACGACACGTCTCCATTCGTCCCTCCATTCACGCCTGTCGCGACACCACTGGAGGCGGGCTGCACGAAGTTGGGGCGTGAGCGGAAGACGGCCTAACGGTGTGCGGGACCGTAGCCCAGCTTCATGGAGACGGTTGCGAATGGTCCTCGCCGATACCCCAGGAGCAACAGTGTCCCTAATTTGCTGGGAAGTGGCGGTGCGGTCCCCTACGGCACTGCGTAGGATCCTACGGTCTTGGCGTGCATCCGTGCGTCGCTGCGGTCCGGTCCCAGGTCGACGGGCACGTGCACCTTCCGCCGACCACTGGCGACAACATCGATGTACTGTGGAGACCTCACGCCCCACGTGTTGAGCAATTCGGCGGTACGTCCACCCGGCCTCCCGCATGCCCACTATACGCCCTCGCTCAAAGTCCGTCAACTGCACATACGGTTCACGTCCACGCTGTCGCGGCATGCTACCAGTGTTAAAGACTGCGATGGAGCTCCGTATGCCACGGCAAACTGGCTGACACTGACGGCGGCGGTGCACAAATGCTGCGCAGCTAGCGCCATTCGACGGCCAACACCGCGGTTCCTGGTGTGTCCGCTGTGCCGTGCGTGTGATCATTGCTTGTACAGCCCTCTCGCAGTGTCCGGAGCAAGTATGGTGGGTCTGACACACCGGTGTCAATGTGTTCTTTTTTCCTTTTCCAGGAGTGTAGCAGGGAACTGTAAAACTGGAAAATGTAGCCAAAGATTGTAGACTGAAGAAGTTTTTAACAAGTACCACGACGATGAGCTTTCGAGGGAAACAGTATTTCAGAGTCAAAATACGTAGTGTTAAAATCACGCAGTTTCTGTTACTCAGGGTATAATGTAATAGGGCTATTCGGAAAGTAAGGTCAGGTCGATTACGAAATGGAAACCACAGTGAAAATGAGAAAGGTTTAATTTTTAACAATTAGCTATACCTTCCAGTTACGTCTCTACATAGTTGTCGCTCCGACTGAGACATTTGTGTTAGCATTGTACCAAATTTCAGATTCCCTCGTCACAGAAGGCAGCCGCTTGTGCCAAAAACAAATTCTCTACCCAGATCTACAGCTTGCTGTCTGTGCCAAAATATTTGTCAACATAGCCAGCGGTTCAGGTGAGCAGAGATGAAAATCAGAGGGCGCCAAGTCTTGGCTGTATGGTGGGTGGTGAAACACTTCCCATCGAAAGCGTTGCAGGAGCGTCCTAATTACCCCTGCAGTGTGCGGCCGAGAATTGTCATAAAGAAGGTAATGAATTGCAGTAACGTTGTGTGGGCTGCATGAAAGCAGACGAAATCTCTCACCAGACCTTCATACTGCCGGCGGGAGACGCTGTTTCCTAGCCATCTTTATGTGTTCACTGTGCGCTCAGAACTGAAAAAAGCGAAGTGAAACGATCGACGGGTATACTAGAGACGCTGTCCAACACATCTGTGCAAAGCTGTATCGGATTTTCACTGCGGCTTCCATTTCGCGATCGATGGGACGTTTATTTCTGAATAGCTCTCGTATCTTACTGCAAGAGAAAGGATGTTATTATCACAATAAGAAAATTACAAAGAAAGTATGGTACAATTAACAGAACAAAAATTCACAACTACGTCTGCTTCTCTAAAACACCTTGTGGTGTTTGGCGGAGGATACTTTGTGTAGCACTGACGCTTCCCCCCTTCCTGTTCCAATCGCGAATGGTGGCAATGAAGAACGATTGTTGGTAGGCTTCTGTGGAGGTCGAATCTCTGTAATTTTATCTTCACGGTCTCCTGGAAAGAGGAGGAAGTACTTTATGGGGAACTCTTCTAATAACTTGCGGTGTCGGAAGTGTAACCTCTCTCGTAGCGTCATCCACTGGAGTTAAGTGACAATTTCCGTGACGCTTTCGTGCTTACTAAATGATCTTGCAACGGAACACTTACTTATCTTTGGATTTTCTCTACATTCTTTATCAACTCTCTCGTGCGGGTCCCAGACTAACGAACTAAAATGATCAAGTCGAATATTACCATCAGGGAGAGGTTATCCATTCGAGACCTGAGACAGAGCTCTGAGATTGTTGTCTTACGGCTGACAAAGGCAATGCTACGGTTGTTCTTTCCCATAAGGATTACATTGAGAAGATACAGAGCCTGCCAAATGACGAATCTTACAGGAAGGTCAACGCTGACGCCACAAAGAAGGTGGAGAACAAGACTAGAGCTCTTATCAAGGACGCTGATTTAGCAGAGGGTGTCGCCAAGAAATTCACACCTCAAGGACCTGTACCGCCAAGACTTTATAGACTCCCTGAAGTCCACAAAGAAGGGGTGCCGTTACGCCCAATTGTCAGCAACATTAGGGAACCTACATATTTGCTGGCGAAATACCTGGCAGAATTACTAAGCCCTTATGTGGGTAAATGCCCTCAACATGTTCGTAATTCTGTCGATTTCGTAAAACGTCTCGACAACTTCAAGCTGAAAGACTCAGATATCCTGGTGAGTTTTGACGTTGTTTCATTATTCACCAGGGAGCCTCTTCGAGATTCAGTTGAGCTTATTGCACTGAAATTTGACGAGAAGACGAACGACCTTTTCAAGAACGTTCTGACCTCCACGTATTTTCTCTTTAATGGAGAATACTATGAACAAACAGAAGGAGTCACAATGGGGAGCTCACTCTCGCCTGTGGTCGCGAATTTCTATATGGAGTACTTCGAGGAGGAAGCTTTGGCGTCCTCAAAATGGAAACCTACTTGTTTTCTACGTTATGTGGACGACACGTTCGTGATCTGGCCCCATGGAAGGGATAAGCTCCTATACTTCCTTATACACCTGAACTCCATACATCCGAACATCAAATTCACTATGGAGACCGAAGCAGAAGGAAGATTACCATTCCTGGACGTCATGGTCAAAAGGAGAGCGGATGGCACCCTGTGCCACGGGGTGTACAGGAAGAAAACGCACACCGACCTGTATTTGCATGCGGATAGCTGCCACCACCCTGCGCAGAGGAATGGGGTGCTAAAAACACTGTTGCACAGGGCGCGCACCATCTCTGATGCAGAGAGTGTGCCACAAGAGCTGGAAAACTTAAAAACTGTATTCCGGAAAAGCGGGCACTCGGAATGGCAGATCAGACGCACTCTCCGCCCCACCTCTACAGTACAGCGTGTGGAGACGGAAGAAATGACGGAGAAAGAGATAGCCACTGCCTATATACCGTATACTGGCGCACTATCGGAGAAAATAGGACAAATATTTAGGAAACACCGAGTAGGAACTGTCTTTTGCCCACCAAATAAAACACGAGCATTATTGGGAAGTGTCAAAGACGATCTCGGTTTGCGGAAGGCCGGCATATACCAGATTCCGTGTCAACGTGGGAAGACTTATATTGGACAGACAGTGCGCACCATCGAAGATCGTTGCCGAGAACATTAGAGGCACACTCGACGTGGGTACCCCAACAAGTCGGCTGTCGCAGAGCACTGTTTGTCCGAAAATCACGGAATGGACGACCAACATACCAGGATCTTGGCACAGACATCTGAATACTGGCACAGCGTAGTTAGGCTATCGAAATTTGTACCAGGGACTCATCAACCGAGACTACGGCTACAACCTCAGCAGGGCATGGGAGCCAGAATGGAGTCTAATTAAAAAGACGCTCAGCAAAGGAAACGAACGGGCGACTAGGGCGGACGAGGCAATTACACCGACGCCACCACAGACGCCGACGCCAGCGTCTCAGCGACCGCTGACGCCCGGACGCGGACCGCGGAGAGAACGCCTCGCAAGGGGAGAGGATTTAAGACGGCTGCCCGCCGTCAGGAGTTCAGTTCGTCAGCGCACCTGACGATGGCGACATGTCTGATCGCCGAAATATTATGCCCGTTGGACACTATTGACCGGCAGTACACCCGTAGACTGTTCGAGCAAGAAATACGTCGGGAGAAATTGAAGAATCACGCGAGCGAGAAATACGTCGGGAGAAATTGAAGAATCACGTTTTTCTAAATGTTTGTGAATCGTGTAACTGATCTGGTACGTGGGTTCTAGTCTGGTATTCACCTGGTCGGATGAGGGAAACCGCCCATAAACGACAGCCAGGCTGGCCGGTACGCTGCCCTCGTCGTTAATCCGCTGACCGGGTTCGATAAGGAGCTGGCGCGCCTTTCTGAATCCCGGAAGGTGTGCTAATGCGCCCGGATACCCAGGCGGGTTCTTATCAGTCTGCTTCATTTTCGGAATTCTTCTGTAGCATCATATCTCAAACGTTTCGATTTTCTTCTTTTACGATTCTACCGCAGTCCGTCACTCATTTCCGTCAAATGCTGTGCTCCTGACGTGTATTCTCTGATATTTCTCTCTAGAATTTAGATCTACGTTTGACACTAGTAGACTGATTTTTGCGAGGATTCTCTGTTTACCAGTTCTAGTCTGCTACGTTATCCTTGATTTGTCCATAGTTTGTTATTTCGCTTCCACGGCAGCAGAATTCTTCACCTCGTCTATTACATCATCCCGGATTTCGAGTTTAACATTATTTATTTATTGTTCATTAAGCCTGACTAGATTACGGCCTTAATGCCCACGAACAACACATACACATACTACAATTTTCACGAAAATACTACAAGATCAAGCGGCCACTGGATGCACTTTAAATTCCAGATGTCTCGAGCATACTTTTTTAATTGTTTTATACGAGGTTAAGGATGAAAATCTTAGTCGTGAACAAACAAAAGCATTGCGCACCACATATGCTTTATTTCAATCTTGTTTCTTGGTACATGTTTGCATTTGTCTCTTGGGTATGAGTGTTGACGAAATGCAGTATATCTATTTGACAATCTTCTATGATTCAGGTGACGACGTACCCATTTGCTACTCACTGTAATATAGTATTTCTCTAATCAATAGCGAAAATGTACCATACTTCGCTTCTTTTGAAACCAGTTTTGTATTGTGTTTTAGAGCCTTCGGAAAAGACGGATTGTCGAAACGCGTAAGTCGATTTTGGAAATAATAAAAACTGTGTTCAAGATTATTGATAGTTATTGAATTCCATACATGTACATTTACAATAATAGACATATACGTAAAAATACAATAATAACGGGCATCAAGAACGACAATAATACTCATTAGCTTAGAACATTTGAAGCCGTTTTTATTATTATCAGAAACAGAAGGGACAATGAATGGTCCGCATCTCGTGGTCGTGCGGTAGCGTTCTCGCTTCCCACGCACGGGTTCCCGAGTTCGATTCCCGGCGAGGTCAGGGATTTTCTCTGCCTCGTGATGACTGGGTGTTGTGTGACGTCCTTAGGTTAGTTAGGTTTACGTAGTTCTAAGTTCTAGGGGACTGATGACCATAGATGTTAAGTCTCATAGTGCTCAGAGCCATTTGAACCATTTTTGACAATGAATGAGGAGAAGCTTGAATACGACAGTGACTGTGTGGTGTAACGGACGACAAGTGGTCTGTTGCATGCGCCGTCTATCGCCCCTGGCCTAGCACAAATTCTAATTAAATGATAGAATTGAGTTGCGGGTTAGGATTTGTTAGTTATGTGCATAAATACAGCGGAAGTATTTGGTTTTTATATGTGCAGATAATTCAAACACCGAGCCAGCAGCCGGCGCGGACTTTCGTTGACGCGGCAAGTAGCGGGCCGCCATGGAGCAAACACAGTGAGGCTGATGACGTCGCTCCATAGAGGTCCAGAGTCGCGGCAGCGGGATACTCCGAGGTGGTTGTTCGACTTCGGAGGGGAAAAAAAAAAAAAAAAAAAAAAAAAAAAACGAAGTCTGTATAATGAGGAACTTTGTGTCTAACAGTGAAAGTAGGAAGAAGCAATTTAACGGCCGGTAACGCAGTAGGCGGTACCTCAAGAGCGGACTAGGTATCAGAAGTAAATCGCTGTAGCTATTGTAAAAAAGGAGTTCTGGACAAGAGTTATTACGAGAAGCAGTCACTGAGCGTCAGTTACTGGTGAATGATCGCCATAGGCGACATTTTCTTCGTCAGCTGCGCCGTCCTCTCTTTCACGCGACGAATTTAGTCAACATTAAGACAGAGCCGAACTACGCAAATAATAAAACTCATCAGTGGGGCGGGGACAGCACAACTGCAGCTGTTAAGAAAGAACAGACTTTACTGAATACGACAGTGACAGTAGCTGTTACAAAAGAACATACTTTCAACAGACTGCTGTGTGAGAGGGGACACGGAAAAGTGGAATGGGAATGGGTGCTGACAAGAGTGAGCTGCGGACTACACTCGTATATAAGAGAGAGCTACTGTGATAGAAGGCGGACCATCAGTTGTCTTTTGAAGTTTAGAAAGAATTTATTTTCTCTGGCATTTTGAGGAAGACCGTTCCGAAGTCGGATTTCTGATGCAGAAAATGGTATTGAGTAGATGGGTACGTTCTGTATTGGTGAGGAGAGGATTAAACATTTTTGAGAACGAGGTTTTCTTCTGTGCTGTCCTTTCTCTTACTCAGCAGTATTTTCATCTTTTTTTGGTTTATTCTCAATCTATATTCTGTGCTCAAAGAATGGTTAATTCCATTTAACAGGTCGCCCAATTTTAGAACTGAGTGCGCTAGGGCGTTGGTAAAACACTGGTTACCTACTCGGAAGGGCGGCGGTTGAAATCCCCGTCCTGCCCACCTGGCTGAAAATGACATACAAGTTCTTGGCGCCCTCCATCGGTAATGCTGGAATTCAATATGATGTTGGCCCACCCTCAGGCCTCATGACAGCTTCCACACTCACATGCATACGTTCAGTCAGGTGCTAGAAGGTGTCTTGGGGAATGGCAGCCCGTTCTTTACGGAGTGCTGCACTGAGGAGAAGTATCGATGTCGGTCGGTGAGGCCTGGCACCGTCGGCGTTCCAAAACATCCCAAAGGCGTTCTACAGGATTCAGGTCAGGACTCTGTGCAGGCCAGTCCATTACAGCGATGTTATTGTCGTGTAACCACTCCGCCGGAGGCCGTGCATTATGAAGCTGCTCGATCCTGTTGAAAGATGCAGTCACCATCCCCGAATTGCTCTTCAACAGCGGGAAGCAAGAAGGTGCTTAAAACATCAGTGTAGGCCTGTGCTGTGATAGTGCCATGCAAAAGAACAAGGGGTGCAGGCCCCCTCCATGAAGAACAACACTACCACACCATAACACCACCGCCTTCGAATTTTACTGTTGGCACTACACACTCTGGCAGATGACGTTCACCGGGCATTTGCCATACGCACACCCTGCCACCGGATCGCCACATTGTGTACCGAGATTCGTCACTCCATACAACGTTTTTCTATTGTTCAGTCGTCCAATGTTTACGCTCCTTACACCAAGCGAGCCGTCGTTTGGCATTTACCGGCGTGATGTGTGGCTCATATCCAAGTTTTCTCACCTCCTGCCTAACTGTCGTAGTACTTGCAGTGGATCCTTAAGCAGTTTGGAGTTCCTGTGTGATGGTCTGGATAGATGTCTGCCTATTGCACATTACGACCCTCTTCAACTGTCGGCGGTCTGTGTCAGTTAACAGAAGAGGTCGGCCTCTAAGCTTTTGTGCTGTACGTGTCCCTTCACGTTTCCACTTCACTATCACATCGGAATCAGTGCACCTATGGATGTTTAGGAGTGTGGAAATCTCGCGCGCAGACGTATGACACAAGTGACATCCAATCACCTGACAACGTTTGAAGTCCTTGAGTTCCGTGGAACGCCCCATTCTGCTCTCTCACGATGTCTATTGACTATTGAGGTCGCTGATATGGAGCGCTTGGCAGTAGGTGGCAGCACAATGCACCTAATACCAAAAACGTATGTTTTTGGGGGTGTTCAGGTACTTTTGATCACACAGTGTATGTAGGTTTTTCGTAATCGCCCTAAATCATTTAAGGTGAATGCATCGTTTCAAGGAGCACATCTAATGTCCTTGCCCAGTCTTCCCGAATCCGAGCTTGGGCTTCGGCTCCAATGATCGTTACGTCGACGAGGCATTAAACCCAAATTTTTCCCCGGAGGTTTTTTTTCCGCAGAGAATAGCAATTTTGTAAGCGAATCTTATCTTTGATATCCTTTCATCATGGATTTTATTCTCACTTCTGAAGCTTTTTTATTTGATTCATTACTTCTTCGATTTATAGAGGGAATAGTAAAGGAGAAAGGGCGCATCGTTGCCTTCCGCCGTGAGTATACCGAACATTTCCCTCGCAATTAGGGCTATGAAAGGAGAGAGGACCCGCTAGCGACTTCCATGGCTACTTTCCATTCTGTCGCAGAGCGTGAGTAACAGACGCTTCTAACTGGAGAATAGTTTCGCACACCATGACGTTTGTACCGCGAGCTTGAGCAGGATTCCCGTGGCATTTCCCGCGAGACAGTGTAATGGATCTTATCGCAGCGCGGTGCAGTAAAGCTGCTTGCGGCACCGCCTATCGCTCCGTCCTCGGTGTAAGTGCAGCGACAGAGGGCACGGAGGACGAATGGCTTTCTCGCTTGGGCCGTTCCTCCCTCCCGCGCCGTGCCTTGGAGTCTGAAGCGCGGCCAATGGGCGCTTCGCCCTTTGATCCCGCATATGCACTCCCTGCCGCCCCGGCCGCGACAAAGCCAGCCGCGGACCCGGGGATGGGGGCGACGGGCCTCCAGCCAGTACAGAACCCCGCCTCCTCCTCGAGTCCGTTTTAGGTGTAGCATTCGTGTTTGTGGCGTAGCATTTGTGTTTGAGAAGAGGCGCGTGCCTGGAAGCAGGAATCCACCGCGTTGTCGAAGCAAGGGCTGCTGGACAGACTAAAGTACGAGGGTCACTCCAAAAGAAATGCACACTATTTTTTTTTAATCCATGTTTTATTCTACTGGTAGAAGCCGACCTCGGGGAAGATCAGTTTGGATTCCGTAGAAATGTTGGAACACGTGAGGCAATACTGACCCTACGACTTATCTTAAAAGAAAGATTAAGGAAAGGCAAACCTACGTTTCTAGCATTTGTAGACTTAGAGAAAGCTTTTGACAATGTTGACTGGAATACTCTCTTTCAAATTCTGAAGGTGGCATGGGTAAAATACAGGGAGCGAAAGGCTATTTACAATTTGTACAGAAACCATATGGCAGTTATAAGAGTCGAGGCACATGAAAGGGAAGCAGTGGGTGGGAAGGGAGCGAGACAGGGTTGTAGCCTCTCCCCTATGTTATTCAATCTGTATATTGAGCAAGCAGTAAAGGAAACAAAAGAAAAGTTCGGAGTAGGTATTAAAATCCATGGAGAAGAAATAAAAACTTTGAGGTTAGCCGATGACATTGTAATTCTGTCAGAAACAGCAAAGGACTTGGAAGAGCAGTTGAATGGAATGGACATTGTCTTGAAAGGAGGGTATAAGATGAACGTCAACAAAAGCAAAACAAGGATAATGGAATGTAGTCGAATTAAGTCGGGTGATGCTGAGGGAATTAGATTAGGAAATGAGACACTTAAAGTAGTAAAGGAGTTTTGCTATTTGAGGAGCAAAATAACTGATGATGGTCGAAGTAGAGAGGATATAAAATGTAGACTGGCAATGGCAAGGAAAGCGTTTCTGAAGAAGAGAAATTTGTTAACATCGAGTATTGATTTAAGTGGCTGTTGATATACTTTCCGGGATGTGAGGTCGTGGTCCAAGAACGGCAAGACTCAGCGGAGCGGCGCCTCTGAGGAAGTCCAGCGCAGTTCTGGACGAAACGTAAGGAGCAGAAAAGTTCTTGGACCACGACCTCACATCCCGGAAAGTATATCAACAGCCATGTCACCCGGTCGTGAAAGCCTTCATTCTACAATTGATTTAAGTGTTAGGAAGTCCTTTCTGAAAGTATTTGTATGGAGTGTAGCCATGTATGGAAGTGAAAAGTGGACGATAAATAGTTTAGACAAGAAGAGAATAGAAACTTTCGAAATGTGGTGCTACAAAATAATGCTGAAGATTAGATGGATAGGTCACATAACTAATGACGAGGTACTGAATAGAATTGGGGAGGAGTTTGTGGCACAACTTGACTAGAAGAAGGGATCGGTTGGTAGGACATGTTCTAAGGCATCAAGGGATCACCAATTTAGTACTGGAGGGCAGCATGGAGGGTAAAAATCGTAGAGGGAGACCAAGAGATGAGTACACTAGGCAGATTCAGAAGGATGTAGGTTGCAGTAGGTACTGGGAGATGAAGAAGCTTGCACAGGGTAGAGTAGCATGGAGAGCTGCATCAAGCCAGTGTCAGGACTGAAGACCACAACAACAACAATTTTTATTCTACATGTTTGAAAGTTTTACAGTGTGTAGATGCATCATTTAGGAACAATATTTTCATTTCTCCACATAATTTCCATCCCTCTCAACTGCCTTACGCCATATTGGAACCAGCACCTGTATACCCGCACGGTAAAATTCTGGACCAACCTGTTGGAGCCACTGTTTGGCAGCGTGCACAAGGGAGTCATCATCTTCAAACCTTTTTCCACGAAGAGAGTCTTTCAGTTTCCCAAAGAGATAATAGTGAAATAAGGCCAGGTCAGGACTGTAAGGCGGGTGTTTCAGTGTTGTCCATCCGAGTTTTGTGATCGTTCCATGGTTTTTTGACTGACATGTGCCCATGCATTGTCGTGCAACAGAAAAACATCCTGCTTTTGCCGATGTGGTCGAATACGACCCAGTCGACCTTGAAGTTTCTTCAGTGTCGTCACATATGCATCAGAATTTATGGTGTTTCCACTTGGCGTGATGTCCACAAGTAAGAGTCCTTCGGAATCGAAAAACACCGTAACCATAACTTTTCCAGCAGAAGGTGTGGTTTTGATTTTTTTTTTTTCTTGGGTGAATTTGCATGATGCTACTCCATTGATGCTCTTCGTCTCAATTCTTCCACCATTCTCGTACTGTTCCAAAAGTTCGCTGCATACCGTTTTTCTTGTTTCTTTGTGAGCCACTGTCAACATCCTGGTAATCCACCTGAAACAAACTTTTTTTTTAACGCCAACACTTTCAGTATTCTACAAACACTTCCTTACCCTATCCCAACGTAGGTTGACAATTCGTTCACACTCTGATGCGACTGTCAGCAGCCACCAATTCGTTAACTCTCTGCACATTGTCTGGAGTGTGTGCAGTACGAGGCCTGCCGCTGCGAGGACAATCCTCAATGTTGCAGTGCCCGCTTTCATCACGTAACCTGCTTACCCACCGACTAACTGTAATGCGATCGACAGCAGCATCTCGATACACCTTCTTCAACCTCTTGTGGATGTTTCCCACTATCTCGTTTTCACAGCACAGGAATTCCATGACAGCACGTTGCTTCTGACGAACGTCAAGTGTAGCAGCCATCTTGAACACATGCTGTGACGGCGCCACCCACGGGAACAGGTTGAACTAAGTTTGAAAACAAGCGGGAAGGATGTATCTACAGACTGTTAAACTTTCACACATGCACAATGAAAACTGTATTTTTACAAAAATAGTGTGCATTTCTTTTGGAGTGAGCCTCGTATATTTCATTATAGTGTTCAGCAGGGTTTCCCAAACTTTTCCGATCACTGAAAACTTTGTGAATCCTGGTACTTTGCCGGCCGCGGTGGTCTCGCGGTTCTAGGCGCGCAGTTCGGAACCGTGCGACTGCTACGGTCGCAGGTTCGAATCCTGCCTCGGGCATGGATGTGTGTGATGTCCTTAGGTTAGTTAGGTTTAAGTAGTTCTCAGTTCTAGGGGACTAATGACCACAGCAGTTGAGTCCCATAGTGCTCAGAGCCATTTGAACCATTTTTGAACCTGGTACTTTGATGGAGCATATTGTTTATTTTGAACGTAAATAAAAATTTAAAACGAGAGAAAAACTTTCAGTTTTAAAATATAACTAATAATTTTTATTAACAGTGTCTGAAGAAACAGACTTTGGTGACGATCTTACATATGTACTAAATGTAGGAAATTTATTCGCAATTGCGGAATCGTTCTGACATTAGCTGCATTAGGAATGAAGATATTACCTATTCGTGACACATAACGCTATGACATGGAAGTCTGAGTCGATCCTGGAAGAGAGCTCGGATAACCGAAGTGGTTAAGACGACCGCTCGCAAGAAACAGGAAGTCCAGTTTCGTGTCTCAGTCCGGCACAGATCCTCAAGTGTTAAATGGTTCAAATGGCTCTGAGCACTATGGGACTTAACATCTGAGGTCATCAGTCCCCTAGAACTTAGAACTACTTAAACCTAACTAACCTAAGGACATCACACACATCCAAGCCCGAGGCAGGATTCGAACCTGCGAGCGTAGCGGTCGCGCGGTTCCCGACTGAAGCGCCTAGAACCGCTCGATCACAGCGGCCGGCTCCTCATGTGTCTCCAATAGATAATATCGTGATACCTAATGCAGATAACTTGAGAAATATTGTGCAGTTGCGAATAAATTTCATAACTAATAACACAGAAATCATAATAAAATTTAAAAAATAATTAGTATCGCCAAAATGTGGGAAACACTAGACTACAGTGATTGCGGCCATATGCACAATCACTTCGGATCACGAAACATTTGACCTTATTTTGCCAAGAGTAATTTCTTTCTTCGCATACAAAATTTCCTATTTCAAGATGACAGAAATATTAAGAACTTCACCACAGTCGAAATTCGCTGTTATTGCGAAATGAACTTCTTGCAGAACATCTAAAATACTGCTTGACATTAAAACTACTGCTTGTTCTGCGTATACTGTATAACAGATAGATTATCGTCACATTTATTCTATTTTCAATTACAATTAATTTGAGAAACGTAGTTCTGAGAATGTACAGCATTGTATGGAAGTAAATCACGGACTATGCAGAAAAGAAAGAAAATTAAAGTCTATGAGATGTGCTACAAATGCTAGAAACGTAGGTTTGCCTTTCCTTAATCTATTTTCTAAGATAAGTCGTAGGGTCAGTATTGCCGCACGTGTTCCAACATTTCTGACAATGTAATTCTGTCAGAGACAGCAAAGGACCTGGAAGAGCAGCTGAAAGGAACGGACAGTGTCTTGAAAGGAGGATATAAGAAGAACATCAACCAAAGCAAAACGAGGCTAATGAAATATAGTCGAATTAAATCGGGTGATGCTGAGGGAATTAGATTAGGAAATGAGACGCTTGAAGTAGTAAATGAGTTTTGCTATTTGGGGAGCAAAATAACTGATGATGGTCGAAGTAGAGAGGATATAAAATGCAGACTGGCAATGGCAAGGAAACCGTTTCTGAAGAAGAGAAATTTGTTAACATCGAGTATTGATTTAAGTGTCAGGAAGTCTTTTCTGAAAGTATTTGTATGGAGTGTAGCCATGTATGGAAGTGAAACGTGGGCGATAAATAGTTTAGACAAGAAGAGAATAGAAGCTTTTGAAATGCAGTGCTACAGAAGAATGCTGAAGATTAGATGGGTAGATCACATAACTAATGAGGAGCTATTGAACAGAACTGGGGAGAAGAGGAGTTTGTGACACAACTTTTCAAGAAGAAGGGACCGGTTGGTAGGACATGTTATGAGGCATCAAGGAATCACAAATTTAGCTTTGGAGGGCAGCGTGGAAGGTAAAAATGGGGAGGGAGACCAAGAGATGAATACACTAAGGAGATTCAGAAGGATGTAGGTTGCAGTAAGTACTGGGAGATGAAGAAGCTTGCACAAAATAGAGTAGCATGGAGAGCTGCATCAAATCAGTCTCAGGACTGACGACCACAACAACAACAACAGTTTTGAGAATGCACAGCATTGTAGGGAAGTAAATCACGGACTATGCAGAAAAGAAAGAAAATTAAAGTCTATGAGATGTGCTAAAGAAAGACTTTTAAAATTAAGTGAACTGACAAGAAATGACGAGTTTCTCTGCTGAACTGGAATACGTGGAAAACCCTGAGAAGGAGCAGAAATGGAATGTTAGTGCTTGTGATAAGAAATCAAATAATAGTGTCCGTGGTACTTGAGAGAGCTGTAGACGGTAAAAGCTGTGGGAGGGACACAGATATTTGAATATAACCAACAAATAACTGAGGATATTGGGTGCAAGAATTAGTCCGAAATAAAGAGATTGCCATAGGACAGGAATTAGTGACATACCGCACCAAACTGGTCCGAAGACTGATGATACAATAAAAAAAGTATTCACGAGGTACATACAAAAGGCTAATTACAGGAAGAGTCTAATGATGGGTACAAAGAAAAGAGATTTCCGATTTTAGTAGATAAATTTTAGGACTGCTTCCAACCTTAATCCGGCAAGAAATTACAGATTTAACCGTATAAATACTTACAGAAGTCAGTAAAAACAGAACAAAATCGTAAGACATTGTTGATCGCCAGACCCCTTGACGCATTGTAGTTCTTACCCTTCACGAAGTGTGTTGTTTCTAAAACGTGTCTCTCCAGTGTTGGAGACTGGTGATACGTGAAGACTTCAGTCTCTTGGTTGTGTTGTTAGTCGCGTGAAACCTACACTACGGTGAAGCTTGGAATTTAATCCAGGAAAATTGGTCCAATGTGTGATAAAATCTGAGATTCCGTCTCTCCTTCAATAGCCGACCAAATAGTGGTGATGAAAATTTCTACCACCACCACGATCCGAACAGTATGTTCAAAAATTGACGTTAGTGACGTCGGTCACGGAGACAATTTAGTAATCTATTAACTAAATGATCACAGGCAGACAACTTTGTTAGAAGCACGCGGATCTGGACGACTATCACGCCTACTACTGCGTAGCAATTATGAGTCGAGAAATGTGATGGGGAAGCAGTAGTGGAGAAGGGAGAGAGACAGGGCTGCCGCTTATCTCCGATATTATTCAATCTGAACATTAACCATCTGGTAAATGAACCCAACGAGAAATCTGGAGATGGCATTAAAATTCAGGGAGAAGAAATAAAAATATTGAGGTTTGCCAATGATAATGTAATTATTTCAGAGACGGCAAAGGACTTGGAAAATCAGTAAAACGAAATGGATATTGTCTTGAAAAGATGAATATCAATAAAAGTAAAACAAGAGTATTGGATTTTAGTCGAATTACAGAAGAGGATATTGAGGGAATCAGATTAGCAAATGAGGTAATAAAGTAGTAGATGAGTTTTGCTATTTGATGAGCCAGATAACTGGGAGTGGATGAAGTAGAGACGATATAAATTTCAGTCCGATAACAACAAGAAATACTTTTCTGCAATCGAGAAATTTGTTAACATTAAATACAAATTTAACAATCCATAGAAGGATGTTGAAAATTAGGTCAACTGATTAGATAAGAATGAGGGAGGAACATATATTGGCCGGCCGGAGTGGCCGTGCGGTTCTAGGCGCTACAGTCTGGAACCGAGCGACCGCTACGGTCGCAGGTTCGAATCCTGCCTCGGGCATGAATGTGTGTGATGTCCTTAGGTTAGTTAGATTTAATTAGTTCTAAGCTCTAGGCGACTGATGACCTCAAAAGTTAAGTCGTATAGTGCTCAGAGCCATTTGAACCATTTGAACATATATTGTGTTCGAACATTATGAATTACCTCGAAGAAAACGGTTCAAAATGGTGCAAATGGCTCTGAGCACTATGGGACTTAACTGCTGTGGTCATCAATACTCTAGAACTTAGAACTACTTAAACCTAGCTAACCTAAGGACATCACACACATCCATGCCCGAGGTAGGATTCGAACCTGCGACCTTAGCGGTCGCGCGGTTCCAGACTGTAGCGCCTAGAACCGCTCGGCCACTCCGGCCGGCAAGAAAACGGTCTATTGACACACAGTCAACATACGTTTAGGAAACATCGTTCCTGTGAAACACAACTAGCTCTTTATTCACATAAAGTGTTGACTGCTATTGACAAGGGATTTCAGATCGATTCCGTACTTCTGGATTTCCGGAAGGCTTTTGACACTGTACCACACAAGCGGCTCGTAGTGAAATTGCGTGCTTATGGAATATCGTCTCAGTTATGCGACTGGATTTGTGATTTCCTGTCAGAGAGGTCACAGTTCGTAGTAATTGACGGGAAGTCATCGAGTAAAACAGAAGTGATTTCTGGCGTTTCCCAAGGTAGTGTTATGGGCCCTTTGCTGTTCCTTATCAATATAAACGATTTTGGAGACAATCTGAGCAGCCGTCTTCGGTTGTTTGCAGATCACACTGTCGTTTATCGACTAATAAAGTCATCAGAAGATCAAAACAAACTGCAAAACGATTTAGAAAAGATATCTGAATGGTGAGAAAAGTTGCAGTTGAGCCTAAATAACGAAAAGTGTGAGGTCATCCACATGAGTGCTAAAAAGAACTCGTTAAACTTCGGTTACACTATAAATCAGTCTAATCTAAAAGCCGTAAATTCAACTAAACACCTTGGTATTACAATTACGAACAACGTAAATTAGAAGGAACACATAGAAAATGTTCTGGGGAAGGCTAACCAAAGACTGCGTTTTATTGGCTGGACATTTAGAAAATGTAACAGACCTACTAAGGAGACTGCCTACGCTACGCTTGTCCGTCCTCTTTTAGAATACTGCTGCGCGGTGTGGGATCCTTACCAGATAGGACTGACGGAGAACATCGAAAAAGTTCAAAGAAAGGCAGCACGTTTTGTATTATCACAAAATATGGGACAGAGTATCACAGAAATGATACAGGATTTGGACTGGAAATCATTAAAAGAGTGGGGTTTTTCGTTGCGACGGAATCTTCTCACGAAATTCCAATCACCAACTTTCTCCTCCGAATGTGAAAATATTTTGTTGACACTGACCTACGCAGGGAGGAACGATCACCACGATAAAATAAGGGACATCAGAGCTCGTACGGAAAGATATAGGTGTTCATTCTTTCCGCGCGCTATACGAGATAGGAATAATAGAAAATTGTGAAGATGGTTCGATGAACCCTCTGCCATGCACTTAAATGTGATTTGCAGAGTGTCCATGTAGATGTAGATGTAAAGGTGGTCCCCCACAGAATCGGCGAATTAAGAAACATCTGGAAAACAGTGTCAAGAAGAAGGGGCAGGAGGATAGGGCATCAGGGACATAAGGGACTAATTTCCATAGTACTACAGGGAGCTAAACGGGGTAAAAACTGTGGGTGGGGAGACTGAGACTGGAATACGCCGCCGGCCGCGGTGGTCTAGCGGTTCTAGGCGCGCAGTCCAGAACCGCGCGACTGCCACGGTCGCAGGTTCGAATCCTGCCTCGGGCATGGATGTGTGTGATGTCCTTAGGTTAGTTAGGTTTAAGTAGTTCTAAGTTCTAGGGGACTGATGACCACAGATGTTAAGTCCCATAGTGCTCAGAACCATTTGAACCATTTTTTTGGAATACGCCAAAGAAATGATTGAGGACGTAGGGTGCAAGAGCACTCTGAAATGAAGAAGTCGGGAAAAATGTTTTGGAACTATGTATTTATCTAGAATATAGCCTTGAATGAAATGAAACGTGGACGATAAGCGGTTAAGACGAGGATAGCAACTATTGAAAGGTGGTGATACAAAAGAATGCTGAAGATTAGATGGGTAGCTCGAACAATTAATGTAATCAAGGAGGAGATGATGAATCGAACCGCGGAGAAAAGAAATTTATGGCACAACGTGACTGAATGAAGGGGACGCATCCTGTGCTATCAAGGAATTACCAATTTGGTAATGGAGGAAGTGTCAGGGAGGAAGATTGTAGAGAAAAACCAAGGACTGAATAAAGCATGCAGGTCGAAAGGACGTAGGTTGTAGTAGTTACAGAGGGACGACGAGGCTTACACAGGATGAGCTATCACGGAGAGCTGCGTCGTTCGTCTTCAGACTGAAGACCGCAACAACATATTTTTGCAACAGGTGTGTAACTGAAAAATAGTTTCGCCTTAACTACTGTGCGTTTTCTGAGGCGCAGTAGGCCATGGACTAGAACAGCTTTTCCCATTGAACTGTTATTGATCTGAGATATATCGGAGAGCAGAGAAAATGCAAAGACTGTTGTACTCTCAATTCAAAAGAGAACGCGCAAATGGTGAATGATGGCAGGTAAAAGTTACAGAGATTAGTGCGTCTTTAAAAAGATCGATACGCCAAGAATACAACAACTACCGTTGTTGTACGTTGGCAAAATATCTTGCAGAAAACCCGCGTAAATTCTGGTCCTACATAAAATCTCCAGTCGCCCTAGCATTCTACCCCTCATAATATCATCAATATGTGGTCTTTGAGCCATTTTCAACACACAGTCACCATTAGCACGTCTGAAAACGTCTGTACACTTACTCGCTGCACCATAGTCTGATATGCACCAACACACCTCTGCGTATGTGGACTGCTGCCAGCGCCACCGTGCGACGACCGCAGGTCAAATGCACCGCATGGTCATACCTCGAGGTGATTTAAACCCGCAAACCGCCCACCAGAGCCTTGTTTCACCATGTATCAGCATTATCCCTAATTTATGAGCATGAGTGTATACACTCGTACATAAATAAACTTGTGGAGAGGGTGAGCAGAGATCTGAAGCTGTTTGCTGATGATGCTATTGTGTACAGGAAGGTGTCGTCACTGAGTGATTGTAGGAGGATATAAGAAGACTTAGACAAAATATCTAGCTGGTGTGACGAATGGCAGCTAGGTCTAAATATAGCTGCAAGATTTGTACTCGTAGATTCGAACAACACGAAAGTATTACAGACGTGCTTCTGGAGATCAAACGGGAATTCCTTGAGAGAAGGCGACGTTCTTTTCGAGGAAAGCTGTTGTAAAAATTAGAAAACCGGCATTTGAAGCTGAGTGCAGAACCATTCTACTGCGGCCAACGTACATTGCGCTTAAGGACCACGAAGATAAGGTGAGAAATTAGGGCTCATACGGAGGCATATAAACAGTTGTTTTTCCCTCAGTCTATTTGCTAGTGGAACAGGAAAGGAAATGACTTGCAGTGGTACAGGGTACCCTCCACCACACACTTTGCGGTGGCTTGGAGAGTGTGTGTGTAGATGTAGATGCACCATCGGAGTGGCCTGCATGTTCGATGAACCGATGTCCCACAGACCACGGGCGGTACACTCTCGGGAGAGATGTTGGGGAGGCGATGCCACGATCGTGGACCCTGCGGGACCTGCAAGCAGCGCTAAGGGAGTAGTGGGGCAACCTACTGACAGAACTGCTGCAAAGCCTCAGAGGGACTGTTCACACATACGACTATCGAGCGTAGTTCTCTGTAAAGGCGTACTTCTTTACGATACTAAAAGATATTTCGTCAAGGGCAGTTCGTGACTGTAACGTAAACGTAAGGAATGCTTTTTTTTTTAACAATACGCAATCACAATATTTTGTTTTTCTGTTTTAATCCAATGTGTTTCAAAGGTACAATGTAATTTTCGAGGATTAAATTGACATTTTATGTGCTTAAATTTGCTTCGATACCTAGCAGTAAATCGAAACCCACACCTGGTTCTTTAAAGAATCGAAACCCCACGTACAAAACACCTCAAATGTCTGATTACTTCGCAAATATTTCACGTAATACATGTAATACATTAACTCACAAAACCAGACGAATTGTAATAAGGTACAAACTATTTTCCTTGCTTTTTTTTGGGGGGGGGGGGGGAATTTCAGTAGGAAAAAGTATCGAAAATGTTTGAAATTATGTGTAAAGTTTGTTGTAACCCATTAAATGATCTCATTCTCAAATACTGGATGAATGTAGTCCGCATAATTTGCGCGTCATGAGTTACACTGCTTCAAGACATATGCACATATGTTAACTTAAATACTTGCCTTACTGTGTCTAACGTGAGATTATACCTCTGTATGATTGGATTATGATAGATTTAAAAATTTGAAAATTTCGTCAATCCTTGTATATAAAATTCTCGTGTCACAGTGTTAGTTGCCATACTCCTCCAAAACGGCTAATCGATTCTGATGAAATTTTACATGTATATTCAGTAGGTCTGAGAATCGGTCGTAATCTACTGTATTTTTCATACCCCTAATGATAAGTGTGGTCCACCCGTAATTTTTTTTCTTATTTTTTGGACAGAACTTCTTGTCTTTATTTTTTTATGATTGGCATTACAAAATACACACAACCCTAAATTTTCACCCTTCTACCACCAATCCCTATTTTTTAATAGCGATTTTAGTAATTTAACAATTTTCAACTCCGGTCGATAACTGATCAATTGTCATTTGATCAGTTGTCCCCAACAGGTGTCTACCGGTGATAGTCTTTCACTGTTCGATAGACGGTAATTGAAGAAAACGTACCAAAAGCAACGACTCGAATATCCCTCTTTGAATCGACGTAACTAGACCGAGAAGTTTAACTAGGTAGCACGCGTCATTCGCAAACCGATATTTAGGCCTGACGCACACGCATTGATTTTTATCGTACTTAAAATTATTATACGATTAAATTCTTTTAGTGGAACAAAGAAGTTCCTATGCTCTCCTTTGTTCCTCTAAAAGAATTTAATCGTACAATATTTTTACGTACGATAAAAATCGATGCGTGTGCTCTTGTCCTTATTCATAATGCTGGCGAACACGTTTCGACACGAAATTGCAGCTTTGTATGCTCGTGGACGAGGCGTGTATCGGCTGTAATTGTTAAATCCGCGCGATCTACCGTAGGAACGCTAGAACTAATAGTGCTGGACTTCCCCCTAAGCCTTTTCTCAGTCCCTACACAGCTTCCGGCCATTATTATTGTTTGTGTCACGAGCTCCCGCCAACAACGACTATTGTGTTACAGCTATACAATGTATTACACGTATACATTATTCTTATAGAGATAATTGATATGGCAAAACAACGTTTGCCAGGCCAGCTATAACATATAAAGATTTTCAGAGGCGGAACGAAGTTCACCGGGTATAGCTAGTGATAATTATATGGAATAACGACAGAAAGGCCAGTTGCATGTGGGACTGGGCGACTGTTTTAGCTACTTGGTAATATACACTGCCGGAAAAAAGTAGTGCACCTGGAAAGACGACCTCTGTTTCGATTCTATGACGGCATATTCCATCTGGGGATTATAGATATACTAACAATGGTTTCAACGTCGTCCGGCGACAGACAGCGCAGAGACATAGCCATCAGGGCGCCATCTGTGTCTACTCCCTAGTAGGGAATGCACACAGTCACGAGATGTGCTTGCTGCAGTTAACTGAGCGCGTTTGAAAGGAGTCAAATTGTGGCCTGCCGAATGGTGGGATGCTCCTTTCGGAGAGTTTCAACTCATGTTGCACGTCCTGTGTCAGTTATGCAATGATGCTGGTATC